>NC_047122.1:34838627-35438627 GCF_902500255.1 Thalassophryne amazonica
ATACACATATATATACATATATATATACATATACATATATATATACATATACATATACATATACATATATATATATATACACATATACATATATATACATATATATATATACATATATATACATATATATATACATATACATATACACATATATATATATACATATACATATACACATATATATATATACATATACATATACACATATATATATATACATATACATATACACATATATATATATACATATACATATATACATATATATATATACATATATATATATATATATATATATAAGCACGTACGCACGCGCACACACCTCCAGCTTTGATGCAGGAGCTTTCACAAGTTTTTATTTTATTTATTTATTTATTTTCGAAAAAGTAAACCCAATTAATTGCTTACATTAATAGCAGATATTGCACATTTTGATTCCGTTTAAATTTAACCTTAAAAGTTGTAACACTCGTGTAGGCTGTTTGTTTAAGTTAAAAATAAATAAATAAATAAAAACTCACCCGCTTGTTGGAGCAAAAAACACGTAAAAAGTACGTTTCTACACCAGCAAAAAGCGGAAAAACGAAGCAGCTCCATTTGGACCCGGACTTCTTTACTACTCCTGTCGAACTTTTGACAGCGGATAATGTCCGGAGTGTTGCTTCTGCTGCGCCTTCGAAACTCTCCGCTGCTCCGCTCAGAAGAGGAGCAGACAGAGCAGGACTTGCCCTATATGACTCACACAGTATGTGCACTTTTATGAAACAGGAAATCTTCAGAGGGGTTGGACACTTTTTTTTTCTTTCTTCGTTTCTCAGTCGAGCTCTGCGGCTCCAACCGTGTCATTATGAGGCTAAAAGCTAACGTGAAGTCACACGCTAGCTTCACAGCACAGCCACAAAAAAAAAATCAACTCTCATCTTCAAAATGATTTCTATCACAATATTAACAGCTTTAAGTAAAAGAAAAACAAATATCAGCGTCTTATTTTAACCACATTTAACGTGTTTTCTCATGATTATGTGATGCTAAATCAGAATTTTAGGATGTGGCATTATTATGGAGGTCAAAACCAGAATTAGGGGCATCTCAAAAAAAAATTTTTAAAATTTGAAAAAGTTCAATATTTTTAGGTATTTCAGAGTGAAAATGTACATGTTCTAGTTTCAGTACACTATATATATTTTTAATTTAATTTTGTATAACTTCTGAAAAGTTCATTTACACACTCAGTACTTAGGGAGCTTTTGAATGAATCAGTGCGGTGTGTGGAGGCGTTCAGCCTGTGGCGCTGCTGAGGTGTTTTGGAGGTCCAGGTTTCTTTGATAGCAGCCTTAAGGTCATCTGGATTCTTGGATCTGGTTTATCTTATGTTCCTCTGTACAATACCCCATAGAGAATCTATGAGGGATCGTCTATGGGGACAATCAAGTACAGTAACACCATAGTCAGCAAACCAATCATAATGACTTGGATTTATAGAGCGCTTTTCAAGACACCCAAAGTGCTTTACAAGTTGCATGATTCATTCACATTCACACACACTGGATGGCGGTAAGCTACTAGTGCAGCCACAGCTGCCCTGAGGCAAACTGACTTAAGTGTTTGGCTGCCATTCTCTGACCACCACCTCATTCATACACAGGCAAGGTGGGTTAAGTGTCTTGCCCATGGACACAACAGCAATATACAGATTTTTGACTGATTCGAACCGTCGACCCTTCAGTCATAAGACGCCTCGTTGTACCAACTGAACTATTGCCGTCCTTTTTGCACTATGGGCAGGTACCATGTCCTGCTGCAAAAGGAAATCAGTGTCTCGTAAGGCTTGTCAGCAGATGGAAGCATGATGTGCTCTAAAACCTCCTGGTAGAGGAGGGCTGGGTTGACGTTGGATGTGATAAAACACAATGGACCAACACCAGCAGATGACATGGCTCCAAATCATCACTGACTGTGGCCATAGTCCAGCCTCAGTCCTGTCCTTCTGAAGCTCCCCCAAGTTTCTGAATCAGCTTTGCCTTGCAATCTTCTCAAGGCTGCGGTCATCGCTGTTGTTTGTGTGTCTTTTCCAACCACACTTTCCCCTGCAGTCAACTTTCCATGACTATGCTTTGATCCAGAGCTCTGTGAAGAACCAGAGTTTTCAACAGTGACCTTCTGTGGCTTAACCTCCCTGTGGACCATGTCCGTGAGTGTCTTCTGAACAACTGTCAAGTCAGGAGTCTTCCCCATGATTGTGGTTCTGTTTACTGAACCAGATTTGAGAGATTCATGGTGTTCATACTGCACATGAAATGGCTGATACTGATTTAAACTCTGCGGTGTGACTTCCCCACTCGTGATGGATCCCGAGGCATTCCCTAGCCAGATTGGAAATATAATCCCTCCAGTGTATCCTCGGTCTTCCCCGAACGTACCTGGAAGACCTCTTTAGGGAGACGAATGGGGTGCATCGTGCTTTCATTGCGAAGAAGCAGCAGCTCTACTCTGAGTCCCTTTTGGATATTCGAGCTTCTCACCCTGTCCCCGAGTGTAATCCCAGATACCTGACGTAGGAACCTCATTTTTACCACTTGAATGTTTAATTTACTAAATCACAATATAAAGCATGCTGAAATTGTCCACAAATTGACAAAGGAAATGTTTTAAATTAGGCTTTACAGAACTTTATGATCTCATAATGGTGTCCCCTGTGCTTCAGCACTGTCGACCAAATCAAATAAACCTTAACAGATTAGTTTTAGTCTAAAAAGGTGACTTTTTGACTTTTGATTTACATCAACATTCTGCAGTCCTTTAAGTGTCCATTCCAAGATCCTAAATTACATTCCTGTTTTGTTTTCCTGGGGACAGTCCAGGCTTTATCAGGATGACTCACAAAGAGCTGGCGCGAGCATGCCCGTGTCTAACAGTGTTGTTTTTTTTTATTGAAGACATGCAGAGGTTAAGTCTATTATAACAACAATAAATTGACCTTCTATTGCCAGACGTGTTTTTGCTCCGCGTACTCAGGCCGTGATGTCGGGTTCCGATTGTGACCTTCTGACCCCGCGGCTTATAACTCTCCCCACAGGACGTCACCTCCCTCTTACCTCACAGCTCTCTGTGCTTTATTAACAGCTCTGTTGATAGTGTGTGTGGACACAACTATGCAAGAAAGACTTACATGCCATTATGTTCACTTTCTGACTTCCTTTTCTGTATGGGTGTGTGTGTGTGTGTGTGTGTGTGTGTGTGTGTGTGTGTGTGTGTGTGTGTGTGTAATTTGTTCCATTCCGTGTGCAGAAGTGTGTTCAGCATTGTTAGATGGTTCCAAACCACAAGATGGAGAACAGATATAGCAGTGAAACACCCGTTAACCTCGGTGCATGTGGGATCCCAGAAGGTCATAACGTCCTCCTCACAGACCACAAAACCCAAAGCTCTATGATAACTTTATCTGTTTGACTTAACAGGAACATACACAAACCCTGGCATCCCCCAAAATATCCTTTTTAAAACAATCCTTATTTTTCACATCACTTTTTTCCACCGCCTCTGCACAACATCCTCAGCGTTTCTTTGCCTTTGGACAATTTTTTCCCCCTCGGTGCACAAACAGAGATAAACAGGCACTAGGTAAACATCCTAAGTAGTATTATGCTCAGTGGCAGGTGCTTGGTGTTCTTTTAAACCGCTTTGGCTGAGTGGAAAGGCAAACAATCGACCTGGTGACAAATTTCTGGACACACGCCATCCAGCAAACAAGCGTTGCACATTGTAAAAGTCTTTCCACCTTTTACCGTGTGCAAGAAAACAACAGTTGTCGCGTCAGCGCCACACACGGTTGTACCTATAACGCTCTAATGCTCCCTCCTTGTAACCCACTCAGCCACCTCTTCTGCACGTCTTCCTTCTACCCACCTTCTCATCACTGCCTGTGTCTCTGCCCCAGAATGGCCCTTAATTCTTGACACTCTCTTTCAGTTGTTCTTATTTTGTGTTATTTTTTTCACCCAATTTTTAGCTTTTTTAATTTTCTGTATCTGTCCCAGACAGCCAATTCTGAACAGTGACTCTCTTTAAATGCCAGTGTATTTAAATGACAGTCTGTCGTCTTCATATGTATCTTCAGTTGTCTGTCTTCCAAAGTCCTTCTGCGTTACTTTTTGTTACCTCTCTGTAGACTGGGTTTAGATTTTTCAGGTGCGTGCTTTAGGCTTCCTGTCTGTCTTCTTGGACAACATATTTCATCTACACTGCTCCAGTCCAGCCAGTTGGAAATGGGTACCGGTGTTGCCGGCTGAACGGTCCCCTCTAAAAATTGGTCCACCCTGCCTTCACTGTGTCTTCACTGTGCATGCATCAGAGTCTGACTCTGTGAGTCTGACTCTCTACACCCAAAGTGATCAAAGGGAATAATGTGATTATTAACCATCAGATGACAAAATAAAACCTCTTAAATCATTCTGAAGTGAATTTTAAGCAGAAACAAGGTGATAATTGGTGAATCACTGCTGACGCTCTGAAATGACACATGCACAGTGAAGGCAGGGCGGAACAATATTTAGGAGGGACCGTTCGGTCGGCGACACCAGCCTTGGCTGGGGAAGTAACCTGTATGGGGCTGGTGACTGGACCAAGGGGGGGGTGTTAGACCTTCATCTCTCACATGAGCACCAGCCTGATGGTCCTGAGTGCCTGTATAGGACTTACCTCTTCTCTGTACTTCACACCACCAACCTTCTCGTGCACCTCAAAAGAATCACATGCAGAATCCATGAACCACACAGCAAAATCTGTTAATCCTACTCAGGCAGTTTCAAAATGATCACTATTCCTGAATTTATTTTATTCTCAGTGGTTATGATTTATGCTTTTGTGAGTATTAAAGAATGAATTTTTGCAAATTGCACATATTAATTTTTTGATACTCATCGTGCCACTTCAGCAGACAGGAAAGTGTATTTTCAGTAGTATTACCTAAAGCATAATACTTACACACCCACTCATCTTCAACAGCTTAGTCCAATTAAGGGTCGCGGGGGGCTGGAGCCTATCCCAGCAGTCATAGAGCGTAAGGCGGGGTACACCCCGGACAGGACGCCAGTCTGTCGCAAGGCCACATATTGACAAACAAACACATTCACACCCACACGCACACGGACAATTTAATGTTTCCAATCCACTGAACCTGCATGTCTTTGGATGTGGGAGCAAGTCGGAGCACCTGGAGGAAACCCACGCAAACATGGGGAGAACACGTAAACTCCACACAGAAAGGTCACAGGTGGGAATTGAACCCATGACCTTCTCGCTGTGAGGCAACAGTGCTAACCACTAAGCCACCATGCTGTACAATACTTACATTCATATCTCTTTTTGTTGCAGTATTTTTTTTACATTACTCCTGTTTATAGCA
Source organism: Thalassophryne amazonica (assembly GCF_902500255.1). Taxonomy (NCBI): domain Eukaryota; kingdom Metazoa; phylum Chordata; class Actinopteri; order Batrachoidiformes; family Batrachoididae; genus Thalassophryne; species Thalassophryne amazonica. Next base: position 34,844,032 of record NC_047122.1, read on the forward strand.
TTGCAGATGGTATTTTGAAATTCTATTGTCATTCATTCATTCATTTTCTAAACCTGCTCACTTCAATCAGCAATAAAATTCTACTTTACTTATTATTATTATTATAAATATATATTGTTACTATTACAAAATCGGAAATTTAACAAAAAATGTCTTACCTTTCTTGCTACATCAGCGGGCCATATTTTTCCACAGGTTTTTTTCGCCGTCCGTCTCGCTACATTTGGCTTTTTATTATTATTATGATTATTTATTTGTTGTTGTTATTTTAATTTATTATTATTTACAGGGCTGTGCCTTCCTGGCTACATATTTTCACATAATAGCAGGAATAATAACTGGATGGTACTAGCTGAGCACTTTGTGCGTCATGATTTCTGCCGCGACTGACGCTACGCATCTGTCAGTGCCGCACAGTATTCGCGTGCAAATCAGCAGATCCTTGTATCTGCAAAGGCTGTGTTTGACATTTGCGTGAGTGCCACGCAGCATTCGAAGGGCACCCACACAATGTGCACGTGGACATTTGGGTCCGCACAAAATGTGGCTGATATTCAGACAACATGTGCTGACGTGTTGCTTGTACCACTTCAGTGAGATACCAACTGTGAATCTGTTGCTCATTCGCGTGTTTGGTTGCTAAGCCGTGTCTCCAACTACTCTCCAGTCACAGCCCATGAGATATTACCCTTAACCATAAAGCAGGTGAATATGAGCGATAGCCTAGACATCTTTTTTGTCCCGTTTTTTAAAAAACAATTCTCTACTAGCACTAACTGATGTTAGATTGTAGCCACTATTGAACAGCTTCAGTTGGTAATCCTTCACAAAACGGTGAGATCAGCATGTTTGAAGTATAACCTTGCCTTTGAAGAGCAAAGTTCTTTGGCAGACCCAGTTTCTCTGCATCATCGCAGGAAATGTGCCCCTTTGCGGCACCTTAGAGGCGATTGATTTATAAATATACCTTGAACCCTCACAGGTGCTTGAAAAAATAATCTCAACAGTTCCAAAGAAGCTTCTGTCAGAAATGCACAAATACAACCCGTAGCAAAAGAAAAAACATCTTTATATCCTGTTCATGAGTCCCACAAGCTCAGCGGGTAGAAATGTAATACAACATGAAAATTGCTTATGAGAATAGCGGCACAAAACAATCAGGTAATTTGAAATCGGTGCCTTGTTCAGTTGCATTGCGCTTGATTAAGTTGTGCTCCTATGTAACTGGAATACCAAGTGTTACTTTAGGTTGTGGAAGATTCATAATGTGCGCTGATCTGCCAGGTGGATAAAGATGCGATGTACCTCATCACTCCTTAGCAAACTCATTTAACCTGACTGTTAAAATGAATGCAGATTTAGCATCATAATCTGCAGAGACTGGCTATCTGGGGCCGACTGAAAAATGTGATTTCAAGCTATAAAGTGAGGACGCAAAACAGATCAAGAGAAAAGATGTAAATATTCTATGTGTTTTGAAGAAACTAAAGACAGCACAGATCTGGTGAAGCTTATTCTCTTAACACTTTTTGATCCTCATGACCTATGGGGGTTTATGAGTAATTTACAACTAAATGGCACACCTAATAGTAAAGTGTCTGCTTTGTGCCAAAGCTTATTTATTTATTTATTTATTCACAAAACCGCTTTCTGTATAATTAGCTCTTCTTTTTCAGCATTCTGGACAGCTGTGTGTTGCATCATGGTAACCATCATATTCATTATATACATATTTTAAACACGGAAAAGCATTCCTGTTGCTATGGCAAAACAAAACAATGAGCCTCTGTTTATCTACCGTTGAATTATGGAGAAGGACTTTAAAATTTAAAGTGCCCGGAATTGACATCACCAAAAATGACAAGCTAGTTAGTCATTGAACCCTCATAAATTTAGATGGTTTCTGATTATTATACAATCTAAACAAATTGGAGGCAGACAGATATGGATTTCTTTTGGGCAATACAATAAAAAAAAAAATGTATGATACAAATATATCTGCAGATATCTCCATAAAAAAACGGCAATGACTCCTAACATTCATTATCAATCCTTTGTGAGAAAGAAATGTAATTTAAAGCTGAACTTTATTATAAATATCTATAAATATGACCAACATCCAATATCATGGTTACCCACCTAGACTCAGGGTTTGGGAACTGCTTCCTACCATTTACTCTGAGTTGACTTATGCAGATAAGTGAGTAAACCCGCTTTGTTAACAAAGTTCGTAGCTACATCTACGAGTGCAAGTTAAAACTCTACCATGGAAAGCGAAAGCCATACATCAACAGCATCCAGAAACGCCGCCGCCTTCTCTGGGCCTGAGCTCATTTGAAATGGACAGACGCAAAGTGGAAAAGTGTGCTGTGGTCTGATGAGTCCACTTTTCAAATTGTTTTTGGAAATCATGGACGTCGTGTCCTCTGGTCAAAAGACAAAAAAGACCATTGGGGGAGGTGATGGTCTAGTGGTTAAGGTATTGGGCTTGAGACCAGAAGATTCTTGGCTCAAATCCCAGCCTGACTGGAAAAATCATTTAAGGGCCCTTGGGCAAGGTCTTTAATCTCCTATTGCTCCCAGTGTGTAGTGGGCACCTTGTATGGCAGCACCCTCACATCAGGGTGAATGTGAGGCATTATTTGTAAAGCGCTTTGAGCGTCTGATACAGATGGAAAAGTGCTATATGAATGCAGTCCATCTATTTATTTACCATCCAGATTGTTACCAGCGCTAAGTTCAAAAGCCAGCATCTGTGATGTTATGGGGGTATGTTAGTGCCCATGGCATGGGCAACTTACACATCTGTGATGGCACCTTTCAGCATCAATGCTGAAAGGTACATCCAGGTTTTGGAGCAACACATGCTGACATCCAAGCAACGTCTTTTTCAGGGACGTCCCTGCTTATTTCAGCAAGACAATGCCAAGCCACATTCTGCACGTGTTAGAACAGCGTGGCTTCCTAGTAAAAGTAGTAAAAGTACTAGACTGGCCTGCCTGCAGTCCAGACCTGTCGCCCATTGAAAATGTGTGGCGCATTATGAAGCGCAAAATATGACAACAGAGACCCCGGACTGTTGAACAACTGAAGTCATACATCAAGCAAGAATGGGAAAGAATTCCATCTACAAAGCTTCAACAGTTAGTGTCCTCAGTTCCCAAACGCTTATTGAGTGTTGTTAGAAGGAATGGTGATGTAACACAGTGGTAAACATACCACTGTCCTAGCTTTTTTGAAACGGGTTGCAGGCATCCATTTCAAAATGAGCAAATATTTGCACAAAAACAATAAAGTTTATCAGTTTGAACATTAAATATCTTGTCTATGTGGTTTATTCAACTGAATATAGGTTGAAGAGGATTTGCAAATCATTGTATTCTGTTTTTATTTACATTTTACACAACGTCCCAACTTCATTGGAATTGGGGTTGTGTTATGGGTCAAAGATGAACGCCGCAAAAACGGAAATTGATAGGACCAGTATTTTTGGAGAAATAAGGGATGTTAGGTAAAAACAGTTACCTTGCTAAATTAAGCAAATTATGTGATAATTTATCAGTCCATTTTTTTCAAAATTCACATGCATTGTCATTTAGTTTTTGTTACTTTCCTCATACAGGTTGGAAGTCATAAATGAGCTGATCCACCAACGGTTACTCCTGTTGGATGTTGTGAAAGTGTAGGAACACGGACCCACAACAGGGGGCGCAAATGAACGGACAATGGAGGAGTCAAATAACACTGTTTTTACTGTTGTGAAACAGGCACAACAAATACAACCGATTACAATATTGAGACTGAGTTCAATTACAACGGTGTCGTGTGGGCAGGCTCGACGATAGGAGACGTCTGTCCAAGTCGAACCGGAACCAACCCGATTTCCTCTGCCACCGAACCCCGGGAATACTGAAGCCGCCAAGTCCCGAATTCCCAGGTGGCCACTGCCTCCGCTCGTCGGATCCGGTACTGCTGGCAAGAAACAGAAACAGTCAGGTGTGGGTGCGGCTGCACCCAGCAACATGGAGGGTGGAGAGTCCACCTCCACCTCTCATCAACAACAATCAAGAAGTGTAGGAAGGTGAGTACTTATCCAAATGCTGTCCGGTAGTCAGCTGTCCTACAAATAATCAACAAGAATACAATTATAGTCACACGTATGTGTAGGCGGAGATTGTTACCTCTTTGGTAAGGCGGCAGCGCCCTCCGGTGCCTGGAGTCCGCACTCCAGGCAGGGCGCCCTCTAGTGGTGGTGGTCCAGCAGTACCTCCTCTTCAGCGGCCCACACAACATTGGAATGATGTTTGTCCACCTGGGTGCTCAGGAAACAAACGCTCCTTACAGTAACACAACACAGATGTGTTTAAATCATTTTGATCCCAGGGAATTATTCTCCACAAATTCTGAGTCACCACTGGGTTTATGTGGAGATGCTCATCCTTGCAATGAATTGGCACAGTTCCCGTGGTTCCATGAGTAATAATAAAAAGTCACGCTGGGTCATTCTGACAACAACAGGCTTTGTCTGTCAGCATTAATCAGACATTGCGAAGGAAGGCAAGATTTATCTCAAGAAACCCCAAAGGTTTCAACCTTTGGCATCACAAGTTTTTTAGGCTATTGTTCTGTGCTAGAATATAAACGGGGGACTGAAACAGAGCCGAAACTGAATTTTGAAAGGGAACACATTTCAGGAAGTACATACATGAGGCAACGGTGCAGCTTGTGGTTACCATCTCTGAGTGTGTGTCAGGCTGCTTCATGCGTGGAAAAGAGCTGACAGGCGTGCAGCAAAAGTGGCTCAAGCTCGAGACTTGCAGATGGTTATTAGTGAGGCTTTATGTGTAAAACACACGGTTAATCGTTGAATCCTGTGAACCTGAACACAGACTTTCAAGTTAGATTAAAAGATCTGAGAGAGGCAAATGAGGAAACAAACACAAAACAAACCAAAAAAAAAAACCCACCCACAGCTTCCTTCCTCTTTCGTTATTGTTTGGAAACCTCTTTCCTTACAGCATCGTCACAAACCATTTCAGAGGCTTTGCCACAGATAGATGAAAGTCTGAAAAGGTTTTACAGTAAAACCCGCCTAAACCGTCTTCATATAATCCAGATACTCGCACTCAGCGGACAAAAGCAATGTTTTTGTATGGTTTTCCATGTAATAAACACCATATATAACGGATTTTGTGTAACTGATTTTTGCTCACATCGTACAAAACGTCCCCTCCGGTTGTAATGTATTCCAATTAAAAATCAGACAGAGCAGTCTGGACATGCCCAGTCACCACAGAGATACGAAATGAAGTTCAGCTCTGAAATTCGCCGATTCAAGGAAAGTGGGTACCGTATTTCCTTTATTTTTTCAAACCATGTTCAGACTTGGCGCCTAAACGAGGCAGGGTGTAATTCAAGGCCGCTGATTATTAACAAAATGCTGCTTGCTGCCTGCACTGTAACATGGTGTTAAGTTTCACACATATCCCTGGGTGTGGTGAACCAAACAGCTTTAGATCAGAGCCCTCTATGTGGCTGCGAACCCTCTCCATAGCCCAGTCAAAAAGAATGAGACTGCAGGGGTTGTGATTAGTCACTTTTCCTGTTTCACTCCTTCCTCTCCCGTCATATTTAAAAGTTTTTTGCAGTACGCACAGTGATTAGATTTCGATCATGGATCAAATAGAGGTATGTATGGCAGAAAAGTCCACAAATATGACCAACTTTACAACACAGAGTCTTAAAACTACAAAGACGCTCAAATGACCTGCAATTCAAGGAGGGAAACTCCACGTACTGTAACGCTGGTTTGGAGGCTGATAATTGTATAAAGAAGTGGAGCTCGCTGAGGGCCAAATTGATCCAGAAAAGCAGCTGTTCCTGCAGCAAATTGCAATTAGACATCCACCAACAAATTGAAGAACTTAAAAGGGTCAGACCCATGTCAGCGTCATTGCATGGCCATGGAGTTGTAGAAGCATAAATCAGGATTTAGGATTTTAAGGCACCACTCCACAGCGAACATAGAAAAGAGAGTGACTCGACCAAATGTAATCTATGCACATACTGCTGGTGCTTATTTAAGGTAGTTTATTTTTTTCAGATTGAAGTTTTAACCCGGCCATTAAATGCGCCGGCCACTATTCAAGGTCGGGCGTTTAATCAAGGAAATATGTAAGCCTAATTGGTGCTGGGAATTCCCCGTAGATCGTCTGGTGCCTTCTGACTGTAACTAATAGAGTGGATTTTGTCTGTTTTATACATATAGCGAAATTTGATTTTAACAGACAAAATGCGCTGGTCCGCCTGAATCCATCCAATCTTATGCAAGTTTTACTGTATATTTTATCCAGGTCTACATTTTAGAGCTGAAGAAAATAATACAATTTCTGCGAAAGCCTACATTACAGGGAAAAGGTCTAAAAGAGTCATTCGTATAATAAACCTTTTCATTAAGAATATTTGTTATCAGCTGTCTTAAAACAGATCTTCATGTTTGTCACCAAAAAATGTCCCTTGGACATCAGAGTGATGCATCTTTAAATGCCAGGTGTCTGAGGAGTGATCTGTTTCTCTGAAGTTAATCCGACAAAAACATGAAATATCTTTGGTTCATAATATCTGCAGTGAAACAGAAGCCAATGTAAGAATCACTGCAGGTTTTTTTTTAATTCCATGTCCTCGTTATATGCCCTTTTAATTTGGTGGATTACAACATGAGAGCATTTATTCTTTTTATTTTACTTCATTTATTCTTCTTGAACTGGACTTTACAGGTTATTGTCCCGAGGCTTTACAATGCCTAGGAATTTCAGTATCTAAAAGTATCTAAAAACTAAAAGACATACGTATGCATGTGTGTGTCTGTCCCTCTCCTGTCCAAACGGCACATTTATACTTTGACATACGGGGAGTGGCATAGGCTATTGATCACTTTAGTTGCAGTAATAGTAGTAGTAGTAGTAGTAGTAGAAGTAATAATAGTTAAGGGGAGAAACACGTTTGTGCTACATAAGTGAGCTAAACGTGGCACACATATACTTTGACATGCGGGTAGTGACATAAGCTACACTTTTGTGCTGCGTCATCAGTGGCAAGTGTGCTAAAAGGTTGGTGTCATACTTTTCTATTCTCTTCTTTCATTTTTGCATGTAATAGTAGCAGTAGCATAGTAGTAGTTGAAGAAATAGCAGCAGCTGTCTGTTCTTGAGGCAGCGTTAGTCACGCCCTAACAGCTCTCTGGAATCCGGGATAGGTGCGGGGTGGTAGCTTTGTTGGTGAAGATGAAGTTTTCATTTCAATCTCTGAATGAAACCCACCCTGGTGCAGGTAATGAGCTAGTGTTCAATAAGACTGAGGATACAGTATCATACAAATATAATGTTAGCATTTTGCATCAAGAGTAAATTCAGTGCAACTGTATACAATTCATTAGTATGCCAACATCATAACAGCATGCGTACAAGGCAGTAAAAGTTGGCATTACGTGTAATTTGTACATGAATGAATGTGTTGTGAATTATAGTGTGCAGCAGCCTTGTTTAGCAGCACATTGGCTCAGTCTGTTGTGTAATTTTTCATATGAAAAACATAATGCAATGCTAAACCACCCTCGGCCATATGAGAATTGTCTTCTTTATAATTTGCAGTTGTTTAATTGGTATCCCAGTGCAAACTGTGTGTGTGTGTGTGTGTGTGTGTGTGTGTGTGTGTGTGTGTGTGTGTGTGTGTGTGTGTGTGTGTGTGTGTGTGTGTAAAATTAATTATAAATTTATTATTTACATTAATTATTAAGATCCTATTGTCTTAAGTACAATATGTACATGTTCAATATAGCCCTCTATCAATCAATCAATCAATCAATCATAATATTTACATTTTAACGGCATCTCTTTTTTCTTGCTAGCTTTTACATAATATAGGTCAAGGAAGTTATATTTACACAAAAATGAAACAGTTTGCTGCTAGCTAGTCCAGCCCACCCTGCTCAGAGTGCCACTCTCATTGGACCGACATCTCTGCTATTTTGGAATTGTGGGATATCTCGCGCCCACAGGTGGAGTTCACCGGACTACTTTCGCCACTCTGCTCAGCGTGCCGCTCTCGTTGGAGCAACAACACACAGAATGTGTCTCCTCCCAGATAGATCTCTTTCAGTGCAGCTTCTTGTTCTGACTTTAACACAAAGTTAACACCCAAGTCTTTTCATGGTAATTTTCATGGTAAATGGTAATCAGACCATTCCAGTTGTATCTTTCTGAACTTTTCCGCATCAAACTCCATCGTGTCAATGTTTACAATGCTCATTAACTGAAAGTTTCTTAAATATTTATTACGGCCACTCGTAAAACTTCAGTTATCTGTTTGCAGGAGGTAAAATCACAAGGCAGAATTTCAATACATCCACTTGGGAAATGATTCACAATATTAATACCAGCATTTTGGCATCAAAATTAATCCTATATCTTGAAAATAACCCTCACCCCTTGAATGTAACAAAGTATGGTCTATTTTCAATTATCTGGCTATTCCACTATGTGTAAAGTTTGTCCATGCTCTTCAAAACTTTATAACACAATTCTTTTCACAAAGGTTTTATTTCAGTAACACTGTGTGAATAACAGAACTTAGGAGGCCATGCTCTTCAAAAACTTTTAAAACATAAACCATTGTCAAAGGTTTTATTTCAGTCACACTGTGTGAATAACAGAACTTAGGAGGAGGCCATGCTCTTCAAAAACTTTAAAAACATAAACCATTGTCAAAGATTTTATTTCAGTAACACTGTGTGAATAACAGAACTTAGGAGGAGGCCATGCTCTTCAAAAACTTTAAAAACATAAACCATTGTCAAAGGTTTTATTTCAGTAACACTGTGTGAATAACAGAACTTAGGAGGAGGCCATGCTCTTCAAAAACCTTTAAAACATAAACCATTGTCAAAGGTTTTATTTCAGTCACACTGTGTGAATAACAGAACTTAGGAGGAGGCCATGCTCCTCAAAAACTTTAAAAACATAAACCATTGTCAAAGATTTTATTTCAGTAACACTGTGTGAATAACAGAACTTAGGAGGAGGCCATGCTCTTCAAAAACTTTAAAAACATAAACCATTGTCAAAGGTTTTATCAAATTCTTTAGCCTGAAATCTTGTTTTTGGCTTGGCCATGACACTGATTTACTACAACTTGCCATGCTGTGACTTGAAATTACATGTGTAATTGCATGATCACTGTAATAATATCAGTACTTATGTAGCTTTTGTGACTTTTCTAAAACAAGTACTACCAAGTCAGGAGCATTATATATCATAAACTTGAATGTTGTGTTCAATGCAGGGTTCATCAAAACTAATCATGAAGTCAAAACAATTACATTCTAATATTTTGAAAGATGTTAAAATTACAGTATCAAATCAAATCAATTGTATTTATATAGCGCCAAATCACAACAAACAGTTGCCCCAAGGTGCTTTATATTGTAAGGCAAAAGCCATACAATAATTACAGAAAAACCCCAACGGTCAAAACGACCCCCTATGAGCAAGCACTTGGCGACAGTGGGAAGGAAAAACTCCCTTTTAACAGGAAGAAACCTCCAGCAGAACCAGGCTCAGGGAGGGGCAGTCCTCTGCTGGGACTGGTTGGGGCTGAGGGGAGAGAATCAGGAAAAAGACATGCTGTGGAAGAGAGCAGAGATCAATCACTAATGATTAAATGCAGAGTGGTGCATACAGAGCAAAAAGAGGTGAATAAGAAGAAACACTCAGTGCATCATGGGAACCCCCCAGCAGTCTAAGTCTATAGCAGCATAACTAAGGGATGGTTCAGGGTCATCTGATCCAACCCTAACTATAAGCTTTAGCAAAAAGGAAAGTTTTAAGCTTAATCTTAAAAGTAGAGAGGGTGTCTGTCTCCCTGATCTGAATTGGGAGCTGGTTCCACAGGAAAGGAGCCTGAAAGCTGAAGGCTCTGCCTCCCATTCTACTCTTACAAACCCTAGGAACTACAAGTAAGCCTGCAGTCTGAGAGCGAAGCGCTCTATTGGGGTGATATGGTACTATGAGGTCCCTAAGATAAGATGGGACCTGATTATTCAAAATCTTATAAGTAAGAGGAAGAATTTTAAATTCTATTCTGGAGTTAACAGGGAGCCAATGAAGAGAAGCCAATATGGGTGAAATGTGCTTTCTCCTTCTAGTCCCCGTCAGTACTCTAGCTGCAGCATTTTGAATTAACTGAAGGCTTTTCAGGGAACTTTTAGGACAACCTGATAATAATGAATTACAGTAGTCCAGCCTAGAAGAAATAAATGCATGAATTAGCTTTTCAGCATCACTCTGAGACAAGACCTTTCTCATTTTAGAGATATTGCGCAAATGCAAAAAAGCAGTCCTACATATTTGCTTAATATGCGCATTGAAGGACATATCCTGATCAAAATGACCTCCACGATTTCTCACAGTATTACTGGAGGTCAGGGTACCACCCAGAGTAAGGATCTGGTTAGACACCATGTTTCTAAGATTTGTGGGGCCAAGTACAATAACTTCAGTTTTATCTGAATTTAAAAGCAGGAAATTACAACCCCTGGCAAAAATTATGGAATCACCGGCCTCGGAGGATGTTCATTCAGTTGTTTAATTTTGTAGAAAAAAGCAGATCACAGACATGACACAAAACTAAAGTCATTTCAAATGGCAACTTTCTGGCTCTAAGAAACACTATGAGAAATCAAGAAAAAAATTGTGGCAGTCAATAACGGTTACTTTTTAGACCAAGCAGAGGGAAAAAAATATGGACTCACTCAGTTCTGAGGAATAAATTATGGAATCACCCTGTAAATTTTCATCCCCAAAACTAACACCTGCATCAAATCAGATCTGCTCGTTAGTCTGCATCTAAAATGGAGTGATCACACCTTGGAGAGCTGTTGCACCAAGTGAACTGACATGAATCATGGCTCCAACATGAGAGATGTCAATTGAAACAAAGGAGAGGATTATCAAACTCTTAAAAGAGGGTAAATCATCACGCAGTGTTGCAAAAGATGTTGGTTGTTCACAGTCAGCTGTGTCTAAACTCTGGACCAAATACAAACAACATGGGAAGGTTGTTAAAGGCAAACATACTGGTAGACCAAGGAAGACATCAAAGTGTCAAGACAGAAAACTTAATATGTCTCAAAAATCGAAAATGCACAACAAAACAAATGAGGAACGAATGGGAGGAAACTGGAGTCAACGTCTGTGACCGAACTGTAAGAAACCGCCTAAAGGAAATGGGATTTACATACAGAAAAGCTAACGAAAGCTATCATTAACACCTAAACAGAAAAAAACAAGGTACAATGGGCTAGGAAAATCTTGGACTGTGGATGACTGGATGAAGTCATATTCAGTGATGGAATCTCGAATCTGCATTGGGCAAGGTGATGATGCTGGAACTTTTGTTTGGTGCTGTTCCACTGAGATTATAAGATGACTGCCTGAAGAGAACATGTAAATTGCCACAGTCATTGATGATATGGGGCTGCATGTCAGGTAAAGGCACTGGGAGATGGCTGTCATTACATCATCAATAATGCACAAGTTTACATTGCTATTTTTGGACACTTTTCTTATCTCATCAATTGAAAGGATGTTTGGGGATGATGAAATCATTTTTCAAGATTGATAATGCATTTTGCCATAGAGCAAAAACTGTGAAACATCCTTGCAAAAAGACACACAGGGTCAATGTCCATGGCCTGCAAATAGTCCGGATCTTAATCCAATTGAAAATCTTTGGTGGAAGTTGAACAAAACGGTCCATGACAAGGCTCCAACCTGCCAAAGCTGATCTGGCAACAGCAATCAGAGAAAGTTGGAGCCAGATTGATGAAGAGTACTGTTTGTCACTCATTAAGTCCATGCCTCAGAGACTGCAAGCTGTTATAAAAGCCAGAGGTGGCCGCAACAAAATACTAGTGATGTGTCGGAGCGTTCTTTTGTTTTTCATGATTCATAATTTTTTTCCTCAGAATTGAGTGATTCCATATTTTTTCCCTCTGCGTTGGTCTAAGTTAAAGTAACCGTTACTGAATGCCCACATTTTTTTTTCCTGATTTCTTATAGTGTTTCTTAAAGCCAGAAAGTTGCCATTTGAAATGACTTTAGTTTTGTGTCATGTCTGTGATCTGCTTTTTTTCTACAAAATTAAACAACTGAATGAACAGCCTCCGAGGCCGGTGATTCCATAATTTTTGCCAGGGTTTGTAGAAGTCATCCATTTCTTTATGTCTGAAAGACATTTCTGCAGTTTAACTAATTGGTGTGTGTGTGTGTATATATATATATATATATATATATATATAATACATATATATCTATACACACACACAATACACCAATGGTGTATAATAGTATATATTGCAGTTTTCTTTTTTGCATGGGGTGGGGTTTTTTTTGTCATGGCAGACACCCCACTTCCTATATGAAATATCTCCCAAATTCCACAATGCACAATCTCTGAAGTGGATGTAAGCATATTTGAAAAAAATATATATTTTCTACCATTACCACCTCCTGCTATATCTGTATAATTTTATCACTGGCAAGTTAGAAGTAATTTAGATGAGATATACTCATTATCTCACAGGAAATATCACCTGGGAAATGCTTTTTGCACAGGAATCTATCAAGCACGTCGGTCGCAGGCGTTGTACTACACAGAATACCCAGAAACTGGACAGTTGTTCAACCATAACAAGAGCATCCACTTTTAGCTTGTCATAAGCTAAGCTAGTGGCACTCGTAAGAGGTGTGAGTCCAGCCTGTGATGTAACCTCGCTAACGTCCTCTAAATGTCTTGTAAGTTACTCCAGAGGTGTTATCAGGTTACAGAAACCAGCTTTTTCAGTTTTAGAAGTATATTTCTTGCTAGCTTTTACATAATATATGACAAGGAAGTTATATTTACACATACACACTGCACAATTATTTGGCTCTTGCCAAGAAAAAACACTTTGATTTAGAGGTGTTAGATCATTGATCTTGTATAAGAGTTAATTTCTTATTTTAAAGTTCAGCATACTTATTTCTAGATTTAACAATCTTAATTCAAGAATCTTGTCAAGTGAAATTATTTTTGCTGCATGGACAGGATAACACAGGACAGACGAACAGGACGGACGCAAAATCTACTCAATACTCGATGGCCATATTTGATGGCCTTGGGTTATGATATTTGCTTGTGGAATAATTTTCATAGCTGCTGCTTTCTATTAGTGCAAGTGGAAAGAAAGGCTGTCAATACCAAATGCGAAGAAAACACAAACTGGCATTTGGCTGCTGAAGGTTGTACTATACAAACAGCATCTACTGATTTACAGTTGGCTCATTGTGGGATGCAGCTTTTAGTTGGAGGGCCTTCAAAGAGAGTCGCTTTGCAATGACTGCAAACAGGCCACAATCCAAATATGTTCACTGAACAGCCCTGTGATGATGGTTTTTCATGAATCCCACTTCTCTAATAAACATTCTGCAGCAGAGTGTTTGAAGGGCGAGCCCTCGCCACCTTGCCTACTGAGAAAATATGCACATTCAAGCATGATCAGCCCCAAAAATTCAACTGTGCAATTCCCATGGGAAAAGCAGGGATAAAACAACATTCAAATAAAGAAGGATTCCACAAGAAAAATCAACCAAAGAATTCAAAAATATTCCCGTATTCATCAAATATGCACCTATCCAAGATTGTACAATCCAAAACTATTTTTCAACACAGCCATTAACATGCTTAATACAGAAGTACCCTTATACATATACATTTGTACATGACCCTAAATTTATTCACAGCCTTAACCACCATCATTTATTAATTCGTGAAAATGATTTTAAGTTCTTGTACTTTAATTCAAACAGGTTGATGACTTCTCAGTAAAAACAGTCTGTTTGGACTGAAACACATTTAAGGCTCATTTATGCTCCACTTACGTACGTACTAAATCTAGCTGTGCATACTTACGTTGGCATGTATAAACATGCCCACGAGATGGCACTGCCCAATGATTACCATTGGTATTACCATTGTTAATACCAGTGGTAAAGATTACCATGGTACTTTTTGTCCGTGTCCATAGGTTTTTAGAATACAGAACCCAAATATAGATGAAAATGCTCGCAGTGTGAACAGAAGGTACTATTCCTGTCCATATTTAATAAAGGTAAGTTCCCATCGGCTTCTCCCTTATTTTCACATTGGCCACCAGAAGAGGTCAGAGGTGGACCTTCATGTTGATTTAGCACAAGTTTTACACTGGATGCCCTTCCTGATGCAACTCCACATTACATGGAGAGTGGGCAGGGGGTGGCCTTGAACCAGAAACCTCCTGCACTGCAAACAAGTGCACGTAACTGCTGGGTCATGACCCCTGCCCCATATCTGTATTTAATGTTTAGTATAAATGTGCCCTCAACTCCAGCCCTGTGTGTAAACTTTGGGGAACACCCAGCTGGTCCCAAGCCTGGATAAAGGAGGAGGGTTGGGCATGCGATTAACACCCCCACCTGTAAAAACAACTTGTTACAGAAGTGCCAACAGTAGACCAAGAAACTCTATCCTGGGAGAGGAAGGGTCCGCCTCAAGAGGACGATGAAGCCGTTGTAGTGTAAGCCACGAGGAAGCTACAAGGCCGACCCCCTTTGTATCGACTAGGCCCATCAATGTCAGAACATGGAATGTGTGGGCCATGTATGAGACGGGAAAAACATTACAAGTAGTGGCAGAAATGAAAAGCTACCACATCACACTGCTCGGAATCAGCAAAGACCCATTGGACACAGTCAGGACAAAAAGAGACTGGCAGCGGCGAGATGTGCTGTATTCTGGACACGAGGAAGACAACGCTTCACACACAGAAGATGTAGCATTCATGCTGTCTGGACTTGCCCAGCAAGCTTTGATAGCATTGGAAGCACACAGACCAAGAATCTGTTTGCAGCATCTTTCAGAACTAAGAAGAAGAAGATCAAGATGAATGGCATCCAGTGGTATGCTCCAACAATGACAGCGACGAGGAAGTCTTCTATGACAGACTGCAGGACGTCATAGCCAAGTACCAGACTCATGGGCGATTTCAATGCCAAATAATCCGACAAGCCAACCCACGGGTATGAGGGACGTGATGGGAAGGCACAGACTGGGAGATAAAACGCGAATTGCGCAAAGATTTGCAGATTTCTGTGCGATGAACAACCTGGTCAATGGTAGCTCATTTTCTGCACAGAAGATACATGGGTATCACCTGACTAGCGACAGAAAACCAAATGACCACCTCTGTATGGCCAAGAAATTCAGGAGGTCCCTACAAGATGTAAGGTGAGAAGAGGAGCAGACGTTGGACCCGATCACCACCTACTGGTCGCCAGGCTGAAGATGAAGCTGAAAAGAACTGGATGAAACAACTACAAAAAGGCAGAAAGTCCGGCCCTCAGCCTACTGAAAGAACCTATGCCGAGAGAAGATTTCAAGCTCGCCCTTCATCAACAGATACAAAGTGTTACAAAAACTACCTGAGGAAGAGGCTGATCTGAGGACCCACTGGCAGAAAGTGAATGAGACACTCACATCAACCTGTCAGGAAGAAGTAGTGGACCCCAAGATACACCAACAGAAGGAATGGCATATTGCAGACACACTGCGTTAAAATACATGAGAGAAGCAAAATGAAAGAAGCAGTAAACAACAGCTGAACAAGGGCAGCAAAGGCCAAAGCACAAGAAGACGTCACAAAAGCCAAACACAGAAGGTGAAGATAAGCGCAAAGAGCAAGAATGGGCAAGGCAAGAGTAGACCACCACCAGGAAAAGTATAGACTTCATCAACAGCTGCCTGAGAAGAATCCTGCAGATCCACTGACCCAGCACCATCAGCAACTCAGAAACTGTAGCAGCATACCAACCAACTGTACCCGAAGATGAGATCCAGCGCAGAAGATGGGGGATGCATTGGGCACACCTGAAGAAAACAGCCGGTAACATCACAGACAGGCGCTGGCATAGAACCCCCAGGGAAAACAAAAAAAAGGACGGCAAGAAACACCCTGGCGACGGGACTTGAGGCAGACAGAAAGAAGATGGGATACACCTGGAAACAAATGGAGAGGGCAGCCTAGGACGAGGAATCTGGCGTACTGTTGTCAGGCGGCCTATGCTGTCGGGGGAGCAATGGCAAATTGAATAATGAATAAATGTGCCCGCAAGGCCCAATTTTCCATCTACGCAAAGGAGCACACAGTACAATGCCAGTGTCATTGGTAGTTTCCACCTGAAGCAGCTGTGTTTTTCATGCCTAGTGCCTATGTCCTGTAAATCACAAGCCACTGCACTCATCTGTGCACCCATTGGTGTGCAAGGTTGGGTAGGATTACTTTGAAAGAATACATGTGGATTACATGTATGTATGTACATGCATTTGGATTGACTTGTAATCTCATTACTTTTGGATTACATTTCAAAGTAATCCTACCCAACCGTGTTGGTGCAAATATAAAGTGCGTGTCAAGATGCAGTGCTGGTGCACTGGTCTCATGGAAGCAGAAAGTGATTGTGTAATAGAGCACCAAAATTAGGTCTAAATTCATTCACAGTTTATTTGTAGTATTTAAACAATGCAATGTCAGTAAAGCCTTAGTTGAACAGGTTCACAATGCATGTACACCCTGCTTGTATATGCAATTCTTGAAGTAAAAACAACCATTAATGAAATAACACTATGTACACCTATGTACAAATACAAATATTCACCTTGCTGCTTCAATGCTTCACCTCAGGGAGCTTTGGTGGTCACTGTCTGCTGGTTTGCTCCAATTCATTTGGATATCTCACCAGAAACACCTCTCACTTTCTAAAGTTCAACGTGCGCAGAATGCATTCTTGACACACTCAAACTACTGAATAAGATGACTGATAAACTCTGGTTTGTTCATTGTTATCAAGTGGCAACCTTTGGTGCCCGAAAAGTGACGCCAACATGGGAAGTTCCATAACCACAGCAGTCAATCCCCATTGATTATTTCCCTGTTCAGTGCCAAACAAGGAGCGGTTTATGCTGAGTGTTTTTAGCTTGCCACGTACAATAACATTATGTAGCTGGGTAGCTTGTGACAGTGTTTGCATTCTAAATCAATATTTGTTCTTGTTCCTAGTGAAAATATGAACCCCATGATGCCTAAAAATGGTATGATCCGGGATCCATATCTTGATTCATGTAAAAATGAATGGTTCTAACTCAAAAAGATCAAACATTCCACCTGGTGTTTGTGAGATCTAGCAAA
The DNA here is from genome assembly GCF_902500255.1 of Thalassophryne amazonica. Taxonomy (NCBI): domain Eukaryota; kingdom Metazoa; phylum Chordata; class Actinopteri; order Batrachoidiformes; family Batrachoididae; genus Thalassophryne; species Thalassophryne amazonica. The sequence goes on from NC_047122.1 coordinate 34,861,349, forward strand.
AGGCAGAAGGCTCCGCTGCTTTTCTTGTGACTTTGCTGCCAAGTGGATCCATGGGACCAGTGGGTGCATGTTGGGCGTGCCAGATCAGGAAGCAGCACTCATCCTGTGCCACCTTCTGCTGGTGGTGCAGACAGGAAATACCGCTATGACCCGACGCTGATAAGGACAGCGAGCTGAACAGCGGCCACGTGGTAAACAGGGGAAAACAATAGAGGAAACTCAGCGAAAACAAAGATGGTGGAGATTAGAAAATAACAGGCAATGAGGGATTAGATTATTAAAGTAATGTAGGCTGCAGGATGGAAATTCTTTGTATTCCAGAAGCTCTTCTCTCAATGCTGAGCCGTGACATCAGCGGCTTTAATTTAATGCTTCACTCCATAAAGCTTTTCCTGGGTCACAACAGTCAGCAGCCTCTCGCTGCTTTGTAAATTCACCGTGACTGCGAACATGCTTTTATTTTTCAGTCAGAGCTCTGCACTCCTGGACGGCTTCCTTTGATCACGAACCTGCTCACAATAACTTCCTTTGAGGCGAACCATGCATATGGTGCAGAGTGCGACGGAATCTCTGTGGGATCGTGCAACACGCAGTGCAAATGGCAGCCAAATTAGACTCCCAGGGAACTGATGCAGGCTTTGTTCAGGACACCCGCCGTACTGCAGGTGGAAACTGAGCAGCTAATAAGTGAGAATTAGAAAATATTCTCCTCTGATGTTAAGATGAATGTTTGACTTCTCAGGACACTGCTTTCAAATTGTCACATTTGGATATTTACTCATCAGATCTACTGACTTTCCTCTCTCTGTCTCTCTTTTTTCTGCCCCTGATTCCAATGTGCTTATTCAAACAGAGCCCAGCTTTGTCACTCTGAGGAATTTCCTTACACAACACTCCCACCACCTCGTCTGACATGGGGATGATTTAGATGTTTCAGCAAATCAGAGTTTAGTTCTGCTCCAGCACAAGTCTGAGGCTAAAGACTTTTTATTATTTTTCTTGCTGGAATTTCATCATGACATTCTTCCTCAAATGTGAGCAGTACGCTTGTGGAAACTGAAGCAGTGAGATCACACAACCAAAATCATGTTGTCACAAAACAGCATTTTCGGTGCAACAACTTTAGAAACTCAAAACCATGAAAAAAAAATTGTTGAATGACAAGCTGGATGTATTCTATGGATTACTGATATGAAAATACCCGCGGTACTCCATACCCTCTTCCTTGGTGTCTTTTTAGTAAGATCATTGTCATGTCAAGTTTAACAGCCAGATGAACAGGTTTAATACTTCAGATCTTAACTGACCCAAATAAAAGTTGCTGATCAATTGCTGAACTCTGAATTGGTGCAATTTTTGGATGGCTTCTTTTTTCTTTAGATAAACATATCGCCGAACTCCAGTTGAGATCAGAATACACAACAAAATTTACTGCAACTGTAATTTTTTTATAGTGACGCATCATCCATGACTGAAAAATCTCATAGAAGTAAACTGATGTTAACAAATATGTCTTCTCTGTCAAAGTCTGGTTTGTGTGGGTTAGTTTATTTACATGACGTTTCAACTCGTGTACTAAATTAAATGAACCATTCTGGCAGGCAATCCCAAAGAATGATGAGGGGACTGAAGTGTTTCCAGTGACAGGAAGTATCAATGAATGTTATCAATTAATTTTCCAAGCTGCTGGAAGTTTGCAGTATTTGCAATAAATTCATAATGTAATCAGTGTCTTTAGAAGCAGGAAGTTGCAGTGAATTAAGAATGGCATGAACCTGTCTTAGGAGTAGGAGTAGGAGATTGCAATGATCAATGACGACAATTATGTTCTCTGAGCAGCAGGAAGTTGCAGTATATGATGATGGAATTAACTATGAGGAGCAGGTTTCAATAAAGTATAGTAGAATGAACATCTCTGAGGAGCAGGCAGTTGCAACAAATGAGGAACAGAATGAGCATCTCCGAGGAGCAGGAAATTGCAATGAAATGAGGAATAGAATGAATGTCTCTGACAAGCATGAAATTGCAATGAATTATGAATTGAATGACCATCTCTGAAGAGCATGCCATTGCACTGAGGGATGAGAGGAATGAACTCAAAGGAGAAGGAAGTTGGAATAAATAATAAGGGGAATGATGTTCTGAGCAGCAGGAAGTTGCAATGAATTATGAATTGGATAAACTCTATGAAGAGCAGGACGTTACACTGAAAGATAAGAGGAATTAACTTCTCAGGAGCAGAAATTTGGAATAACATAACAGAATGGAGCTCTGAGCAGCAGGAAGTTGTGATAAACAGAATGAGCTGAAAGCAATCTGAAATGTGTACAGGTTCCTTGAGAAAACAGTGAATAAGCTAGGTTTGTGGTGGTAATATAACTTGGAGATGTCAACCACACAAAACATACCATGAACAGCCAGTTCCTTATCACATCATCATGATGTGGATTGCACCACTCATTGAAAGATTGCATAGTAGCATTTTGTGCATTTTTAAAAATTGGGTGCAAAGATTTTGCTTGTTGAATAAAAATGAGATATTCATAATCTTTCAAAATGCACGATCAAGAAATCCATACAAGTAAGATGGGGTATTTGAGAAGTGTTACACTGGAATTTGCAAACATTTATATTTCTCTTTCAAGCAGCACAGCAGGCCGACCCTCAGCCATAATAGATTAGCGGTGGAGGTTTTCTTATATGTGTTCTCATTGGACTCAGATTAAATAGTAAGTAGAAGTCAGAGCAGCCCACTGGACCATAGAGTATATTCTGGCAGAATGTCTTCTTTATTAAGGCTCATTTTCTGCACAGAAATTCATGCCGGCTGCCCCTGTCCGGAAAATCTGCAGACAAATTGGACCCGCACTGCCTCTATTTCATTCTAGCCTCCGAGGCCCTGCCTTATTAAGATGCACCGCCATTAGGCTCAAGTTCTACCTCAAGTTGCTGCCTAAGCTCTTTAAGTGCAGCTGCAAGGTGAATTTTGTTTTCTTCCTTTGTTGTGTGTTGACTGTAATAGCACACAGATAATAGAGCCACATGAGATGGTGAAGTTCCGTGCTTCCTCTCTGATAAGCACCACGCTCATAGAGTGCAAAGCTCTGCCAACACTAGTTTCCAATACCACAAATTTTTCCCTTGGAATAAAATTTCAAGGTCAAAGTTCTAACAGGACACTGACCTTGAAAAGTGGCTTTTCATAAGATAAAATATACAAAAAATATAGATCAAAAGGGCTTTTCAATATTAAAAAGAATCAAAAACCAATACGGATCAGATGTGGATCAAACTTTCATCAAGAGTGCCGGTTTGCACCTCATTGTCACAATGAGAGTGATTGAGGCACTTTTGATTAAGATAGAATGGAAAATGTACATCAGATGGGCTTTTCAATATTCATTTCAAATATTCATAAAATCCACAATCCGGATCAGATCCAGATCAAACTTTGTCAGTCAGCAATAAAGGATACCATCCTACACAGCGCTTTGAATTTGATCTTTTTTTGACAGTTATGAATTTTTGAAAATTTGTTCAACATTACAGAATAGGATTTTTCAGGACTTTCCCCTGTGACCTTGAAAATTGAATCACTTCTTGCCTATCAGGATATGAATCTTCAGTAAAAATTTCATAATATATGAAAATTGTGGGCTCCAGGCTGTTTACAAACAGACAGACAGACAAACAAGCTAACAATAAATGTCAATATTAGCATTTATCCTTGTTTTAATGTGAATGCAGCCCTGCAACAGACTGGCGTCCTGTCCTGGGTGAACCCTGCCTCGCGCCTCTATGACTGCTGGGATAGGCTCCAGCCCCCTGCAACCCTTAATTGGACTAAGTGGTTGAAGATGTGTGTGTGTGTGTAATGTGAATGCAAGACAATAATAACAAGGAAGCTTCTATAAATCAAAGAAAAGTCAAACAGACAAAGAGGTGAAGCAGAGTTCTCTGTCCATCAAAGAATTCCAGGAAATCATAACACACAGGTCATATCTGAGACAAGTGTGTCCGGAATGAATTTACTCACACAATGCATTTGTTGTTCAACCAACCACCAGAAGATGGTGCTACAACAACTACACCAAAACACCTGAAGGGCCTGGGTCAACACTCCACTGAGGCTCGGCAACCACAGCCAAGCTTTTTGAACTTAGGTGCATAAAGGTCTAAGTCAGACTTTAGCAAACAGCATTTTAGAAATCAAAAGTCTGGCTTTAGTAAACAATGTTTCAGAGGTCAAAAAAGGTCAAAGTCCAGCTTTAGTAATAGCATTTTAGAAGTCAAAAGAGGTCTAAGTCAGGCTTTAGTAAACAGTGTTTTAGAGGTAAAACAAAAAGGTCCAGTCCAGCTTTAGTAAATAGCATTTTAGAAATCAAAAGAGGTCTAAGTCAGGCTTTAGTAAACAATGTTTCAGAGGTCAAAAAAGGTCAAAGTCCAGCTTCAGTAAATAGAATTTAGAAGTCAAAAGAGGTCTAAGTCAGGCTTTAGGAAACAGTGTTTTAAAGGTTAAAAAAAGGGTCAAATCCAGCTTTAGTAAACAGCATTTTAGAAGTCAAATGAGGTCTAAGTCAGGCTTTAGTAAACAATGTTTTAGAGGTAAAAAAAAAGGTCCAAGTCCAGCTTTAGTAATAGCATTTTAGAAGTCAAAAGAGGTCTAAGTCAGGCTTAGTAAACAGTGTTTTAGAGGTAAAACAAAAAGGTCCAAGTCCAGCTTTAGTAAACAGCATTTTAGAAGTCAAAGAGGTCTAAGTCAGGCTTTAGTAAACAGTGTTTTAGAGGTAAAACAAAAGGTCCAGTCCAGCTTTAGTAAATAGCATTTTAGAAGTCAAAAGAGGTCTAAGTCAGGCTTTAGTAAACGATGTTTCAGAGGTCAAAAAAGGTCAAAGTCCAGCTTTAGTAAACAGCATTTAGAAGTCAAAATGGTCTAAGTCAGGCTTTAGTAAATAGTGTTTTAAAGGTTAAAAAAGGTCAGAGACCAGCTTTAGTAAACAGCATATAGAAGTCAAAAGAGGTCTAAGTCAGGCTTTAGTAAATAGTGTTTTAAAGGTTAAAAAAAGGTCAAAGTCCAGCTTTAGTAAATAGCATTTTAGAAGTCAAAAGAGGTCTAAGTCAGGCTTAGGAAACAGTGTTTTAAAGGTAAAAAAAAAAAGGGTCAATCCAGCTTTAGTAAACAGCATCTTAGAAGTCAAATGAGGTCTAAGTCAGGCTTTAGTAAACAGTGTTTTAAAGGTTAAAAAAGGGTCAAATCCAGCTTTAGTAAACAGAATTTTAGAAGTCAAAAGAGGTCTGAGTTAGCTTTAGTAAACAATGTTTCAGAGGTCACAAAGGTCAAAGTCCAGCTTTAGTAAATAGTATTTTAGAAGTCAAAAGAGGTCTAAGTCAGGCTTTAGTAAACATGTTTCAGAGGTCAAAAAAGGTCAAAGTCCAGCCTTAGTAAACAGCATATTAGAAATCAAAAGAGGTCTAAGTCAGGCTTTAGTAAACCATGTTTCAGAGGTCAAAAAAGGTCACAGTTCAGCTTTAGTAAACAGAATTTTAGAAGTCAAAAGAGGTCTAAGTCATGCTTTAGTAAATAGTGTTTTAAAGGTTAAAAAAGGTCAGAGTCCAGCTTTAGTAAATAGCATTTAGAAGTCAAAAGAGGTCTAAGTCAGGCTTTAGGAAACAGTGTTTTAAATGTTAAAAAAGGGTCAATCCAGCTTTAGTAAACAGCATTTTAGAGGTAAAAATGGTCTGTCAGGCTTTAGTAAATAGTGTTTTAAAGGTTAAAAAAGGTCAGAGTCCAGCTTTAGTAAACAGCATATTAGAACTCAAAAGCGGTCTGAGTTAGGCTTTAGTAAACAATGTTTCAGAGGTCACAAAGGTCAAAGTCCAGCTTTAGTAAATAGTATTTAGAAGTCAAAATAGGTCTAAGTCAGGCATTAGTAAAACAATGTTTCAGAGGTCAAAAAAGGTCAAAGTCCAGCCTTAGTAAACAGCATATTAGAAATCAAAAGAGGTCTAAGCAGGCTTTAGTAAACAATGTTTCAGAGGTCAAAAAAGGTCAAAGTTCAGCTTTAGTAACACAGCATTTTAGAAGTAAAAGGAGGTCTAAGTCAGGCTTTTAGTAAATAGTGTTTTAAAGGTTAAAAAAGGTCAGAGACCAGCTTTAGTAAACAATGTTTCAGAGGTCAAAAAAGGTCAAAGTCCAGCTTTAGTAAACAGCATTTAGAAGTCAACATGGTCTAAGTCAGGCTTTAGTAAACAGTGTTTTAGAGGTAAACACAAAAGGTCCAAGTCCAGCTTTAGTAAACAGCATTTTAGAAGTCAAAGAGGTCTAAGTCAGGCTTTAGTAAACAGTGTTTTAGAGGTAAACAAAAAGGTCCAAGTCCAGCTTTAGTAACTAGCATTTTAGAAGTCAAAGAGGTCTAAGTCAGGCTTTAGTAAACGATGTTTCAGAGGTCAAAAAAGGTCAAAGTCCAACAGCATTTTAGAAGTCAAAAATGGTCTAAGTCAGGCTTTAGTAAATAGTGTTTTAAAGGTTAAAAAAGGTCAGAGACCAGCTTTAGTAAACAGCATATTAGAAGTCAAAAGAGGTCTAAGTCAGGCTTTAGTAAATAGTGTTTTAAAGTTAAAAAAGGTCAAAGTCCAGCTTTAGTAAATAGCATTTTAGAAGTCAAAAGAGGTCTAAGTCAGGCTTTAGGAAACAGTGTTTTAAAGGTAAAAAAAAGGGTCAAATCCAGCTTTAGTAAACAGCATCTTAGAAGTCAAATGAGGTCTAAGTCAGGCTTTAGTAAACAGTGTTTTAAAGGTTAAAAAGGGTCAAATCCAGCTTTAGTAAACAGAATTTTAGAAGTCAAAAGAGGTATGAGTTAGGCTTTAGTAAACAATGTTCAGAGGTCACAAAAGGTCAAAGTCCAGCTTTAGTAAATAGTATTTTAGAAGTCAAAAGAGGTCTAAGTCAGGCTTTAGTAAACAAGTTTCAGAGGTCAAAAAAGGTCAAAGTCCAGCCTTAGTAAACAGCATATTAGAAATCAAAAGAGGTCTAAGTCAGGCTTTAGAAAACAATGTTTCAGAGGTCAAAAAGGTCAAAGTTCAGCTTTAGTAAACAGAATTTTAGAAGTCAAAAGAGGTCTAAGTCCGGCTTTAGTAAATAGTGTTTTAAAGGTTAAAAAAGGTCAGAGTCCAGCTTTAGTAAATAGCATTTAGAAGTCAAAAGAGGTCTAAGTCAGGCTTTAGGAAACAGTGTTTTAAATGTTAAAAAAAGGGTCAAATCCAGCTTTAGTAAACAGCATTTTAGAGGTCAAAAATGGTCTGTCAGGCTTTAGTAATAGTGTTTTAAAGGTTAAAAAAGGTCAGAGTCCAGCTTTAGTAAACAGCATATTAGAAATCAAAAGCAGTCTGAGTTAGGCTTTAGTAAACAATGTTTCAGAGGTCACAAAAGGTCAAAGTCCAGCTTTAGTAAATAGTATTTTAGAAGTCAAAAGAGGTCTAAGTCAGGCATTAGTAAACAATGTTTTCAGAGGTCAAAAAAGGTCAAAGTCCAGCCTTAGTAAACAACATTTTAGAAGTCAAAAGAGGTCTAAGTCCAGACTTTAGTAAACAGTGTTTTAAAAAGGTTAAAAAAGGGTCAAATCCAGCTTTAGTAAACAGCATATTAGAAATCAAAACAGGTCTAAGTCAGCTTTAGTAAACAATGTTTCAGAGGTCAAAAAGGTCAAAGTCCAGCTTAGTAAACAGCATATTAGAAATCAAAAGAGGTCTAAGTCAGGCTTTAGTAAACAATGTTTCAGAGGTCAAAAAGGTCAAAGGCCAGCTTTAGTAAATAGCATTTTAGAAGTCAAAAGAGGTCTAAGTCAGACTTTAGTAAACAGTGTTTTAAAGGTAAAAAAAGGGGTGAAATCCAGCTTTAGTAAACAGCATATTTAGAAATCAAAAGAGGTCTAAGTCAGGCTTTAGTAAACAATGTTTCAGAGGTCAAAAAGGTCAAAGTCCAGCTTTAGTAATAGCATTTTAGAAGTCAAAAGAGGTCAAAGTCCAGCTTTAGTAAATAGCATTTAGAAGTCAAAAGAGGTCTAAGTCAGGCTTTAGTAACAGTGTTTTAAAGGTTAAAAAAGGGTCAAATCCAGCTTTAGTAAACAGCATATTAGAAAGCAAAAGAGGTCTAAGTCAGGCTTTAGTAAACAATGTTCAGAGGTCAAAAAAGGTCAAAGTCCAGCTTTAGTAATAGCATTTTAGAAGTCAAAAGAGGTTTAAGTCCAGGATTAGCAAACAGCATATTAGAAATCAAAAGAGGTCTAAGTCAGGCTTTAGTAAACAATGCTTCAGAGGTCAAAAAAGGTCAAAATTCAGCTTTAGTAAACAGCATTATAGAAGTCAAAAATGGTCTAAGTCAGGCTTTAGTAAATAGTGTTTTAAAGGTTATAAAAGGTCAGAGTCCAGCTTTAGTAAACAGCATATAGAAGTCAAAAGAGGTCTAAGTCAGACTTTAGTAAACAGTGTTTTAAAGGTAAAAAGGTCAGAGTCCAGCTTTAGTAAACAGCATTTTAGAATCAAAAGAGGCTGAGTCAGGCTTTAGTAAACATATTTAGAGGTCAAAAAAGGTCAAAGTCCAGCTTTAGTAAACAGCATTTTAGAATCAAAAGAGGTCTAAGTCAGGCTTTAGTAAACAGTGTTTTAAAGGTTAAAAAAGGGTCAAATCCAGCTTTAGTAAACAGAATTTTAGAAGTCAAAAGAGGTCTAAGTCAGGCTTTAGTAAATAGTGTTTTAAAGGTAAAAAGGTCAGAGTCCAGCTTTAGTAAATAGCATTTAGTCAAAAGAGGTCTAAGTCAGGCTTTAGGAAACAGTGTTTTAAAGGTTAAAAAAGGGTCAAATCCAGCTTTAGTAAACAGCATTTTAGAAGTCAAAAAGGTCTGTCAGGCTTTAGTAAATAGTGTTTTAAAGGTTAAAAAGGTCAGAGTCCAGCTTTAGTAACAGCATATTAGAATCAAAAGAGGTCTGAGTAGGCTTTAGTAAACATTTTCAGAGGTCAAAAGGTCAAAGTCCAGCTTTAGTAAATAGTATTTTAGAAGTCAAAAGAGGTCTAAGTCAGGCTTTAGTAAACAATGTTTCAGAGGTCAAAAAAGGTCAAAGTTCAGCTTTAGTAAACAGCATTTTAGAAGTAAAATGAGGTCTAAGTCAGGCTTTAGTAAATAGTGTTTAAGGTAAAAAAGGTCAGAGCCAGCTTTAGTAAACAGATTTTAGAAGTCAAAAGAGGTCTAAGTCAGGCTTTAGTAAATGTTTAAAGGTTAAAAAAGGTCAGAGTCCAGCTTTAGTAAACAGCATTTAGAAATCAAAAGAGGTCTAAGTCAGGCTTTAGTAAACAATGTTTAAGGAGGTCAAAAAAGGTCAAAGTCCAGCTTTAGTAAACACATTTAGAAGTCAAAAGAGGTTAAGTCAGGCTTTAGTAAACAATGTTTCAGAGGTCAAAAAAGGTCAAAGTCCAGCTTTAGTAAATAGCATTTAGAAGTCAAAAGAGGTTTAAGTCAGGCTTTAGTAAACAATGTTTCAGAGGTCAAAAAAGGTCAAAGTCCAGCTTCAGTAAATAGCATTTTAGAAGTCAAAAGAGGTCTAAGTCAGGCTTTAGTAAACGTTGTTTAAAGGTTAGAAAAGGGTCAAATCCAGCTTTAGTAAACAGCAGACTGACGCTACGCATCTGTCAGTGCCGCACAGTATTCGCGTGCAAATCAGCAGATCCTTGTATCTGCAAAGGCTGTGTTGACATTTGCGTGAGTGCCACGCAGCATTCGAAGGGCCCACACAATGTGCACGTGGACATTTGGGTCCGCACAAAATGTGGCTGATATTCAGACAACATGTGCTGACGTGTTGCTTGTACCACTTCAGTGAGATACCAACTGTGAATCTGTTGCTCATTCGCGTGTTTGGTTGCTAAGCCGTGTCTCCAACTACTCTCCAGTCACAGCCCATGAGATATTACCCTTAACCATAAAGCAGGTGAATATGAGCGATAGCCTAGACATCTTTTTTGTCCCGTTTTTTAAAAAACAATTCTCTACTAGCACTAACTGATGTTAGATTGTAGCCACTATTGAACAGCTTCAGTTGGTAATCCTTCACAAAACGGTGAGATCAGCATGTTTGAAGTATAACCTTGCCTTTGAAGAGCAAAGTTCTTTGGCAGACCCAGTTTCTCTGCATCATCGCAGGAAATGTGCCCCTTTGCGGCACCTTAGAGGCGATTGATTTATAAATATACCTTGAACCCTCACAGGTGCTTGAAAAAATAATCTCAACAGTTCCAAAGAAGCTTCTGTCAGAAATGCACAAATACAACCCGTAGCAAAAGAAAAAACATCTTTATATCCTGTTCATGAGTCCCACAAGCTCAGGGTAGAAATGTAATACAACATGAAAATTGCTTATGAGAATAGCGGCACAAAACAATCAGGTAATTTGAAATCGGTGCCTTGTTCAGTTGCATTGCGCTTGAAGTTGTGCTCCTATGTAACTGGAATACCAAGTGTTACTTTAGGTTGTGGAAGATTCATAATGTGCGCTGATCTGCCAGGTGGATAAAGATGCGATGTACCTCATCACTCCTTAGCAAACTCATTTAACCTGACTGTTAAAATGAATGCAGATTTAGCATCATAATCTGCAGAGACTGGCTATCTGGGGCCGACTGAAAAATGTGATTTCAAGCTATAAAGTGAGGACGCAAAACAGATCAAGAGAAAAGATGTAAATATTCTATGTGTTTTGAAGAAACTAAAGACAGCACAGATCTGGTGAAGCTATTCTCTTAACACTTTTTGATCCTCATGACCTATGGGGGTTTATGAGTAATTTACAACTAAATGGCACACCTAATAGTAAAGTGTCTGCTTTGTGCCAAAGCTTATTTATTTATTTATTCACAAAACCGCTTTCTGTATAATTAGCTCTTCTTTTTCAGCATTCTGGACAGCTGTGTGTTGCATCATGGTAACCATCATATTCATTATATACATATTTTAAACACGGAAAAGCATTCCTGTTGCTATGGCAAAACAAAACAATGAGCCTCTGTTTATCTACCGTTGAATTATGGAGAAGGACTTTAAAATTTAAAGTGCCCGGAATTGACATCACCAAAAATGACAAGCTAGTTAGTCATTGAACCCTCATAAATTTAGATGGTTTCTGATTATTATACAATCTAAACAAATTGGAGGCAGACAGATATGGATTTCTTTTGGGCAATACAATAAAAAAAAAATGTATGATACAAATATATCTGCAGATATCTCCATAAAAAAACGGCAATGACTCCTAACATTCATTATCAATCCTTTGTGAGAAAGAAATGTAATTTAAAGCTGAACTTTATTATAAATATCTATAAATATGACCAACATCCAATATCATGGTTACCCACCTAGACTCAGGGTTTGGGAACTGCTTCCTACCATTTACTCTGAGTTGACTTATGCAGATAAGTGAGTAAACCCGCTTTGTTAACAAAGTTCGTAGCTACATCTACGAGTGCAAGTTAAAACTCTACCATGGAAAGCGAAAGCCATACATCAACAGCATCCAGAAACGCCGCCGTTCTCTGGGCCTGAGCTCATTTGAAATGGACAGACGCAAAGTGGAAAAGTGTGCTGTGGTCTGATGAGTCCACTTTTCAAATTGTTTTTGGAAATCATGGACGTCGTGTCCTCTGGTCAAAAGACAAAAAAGACCATTGGGGGAGGTGATGGTCTAGTGGTTAAGGTATTGGGCTTGAGACCAGAAGATTCTTGGCTCAAATCCCAGCCTGACTGGAAAAATCATTTAAGGGCCCTTGGGCAAGGTCTTTAATCTCCTATTGCTCCCAGTGTGTAGTGGGCACCTTGTATGGCAGCACCCTCACATCAGGGTGAATGTGAGGCATTATTTGTAAAGCGCTTTGAGCGTCTGATACAGATGGAAAAGTGCTATATGAATGCAGTCCATCTATTTATTTACCATCCAGATTGTTACCAGCGCTAAGTTCAAAAGCCAGCATCTGTGATGTTATGGGGGTATGTTAGTGCCCATGGCATGGGCAACTTACACATCTGTGATGGCACCTTTCATCAATGCTGAAAGGTACATCCAGGTTTTGGAGCAACACATGCTGACATCCAAGCAACGTCTTTTTCAGGGACGTCCCTGCTTATTTCAGCAAGACAATGCCAAGCCACATTCTGCACGTGTTAGAACAGCGTGGCTTCCTAGTAAAAGTAGTAAAAGTACTAGACTGGCCTGCCTGCAGTCCAGACCTGTCGCCCATTGAAAATGTGTGGCGCATTATGAAGCGCAAAATATGACAACAGAGACCCCGGACTGTTGAACAACTGAAGTCATACATCAAGCAAGAATGGGAAAGAATTCCATCTACAAAGCTTCAACAGTTAGTGTCCTCAGTTCCCAAACGCTTATTGAGTGTTGTTAGAAGGAATGGTGATGTAACACAGTGGTAAACATACCACTGTCCTAGCTTTTTTGAAACGGGTTGCAGGCATCCATTTCAAAATGAGCAAATATTTGCACAAAAACAATAAAGTTTATCAGTTTGAACATTAAATATCTTGTCTATGTGGTTTATTCAACTGAATATAGGTTGAAGAGGATTTGCAAATCATTGTATTCTGTTTTTATTTACATTTTACACAACGTCCCAACTTCATTGGAATTGGGGTTGTGTTATGGGTCAAAGATGAACGCCGCAAAACGGAAATTGATAGGACCAGTATTTTTGGAGAAATAAGGGATGTTAGGTAAAAACAGTTACCTTGCTAAATTAAGCAAATTATGTGATAATTTATCAGTCCATTTTTTTCAAAATTCACATGCATTGTCATTTAGTTTTTGTTACTTTCCTCATACAGGTTGGAAGTCATAAATGAGCTGATCCACCAACGGTTACTCCTGTTGGATGTTGTGAAAGTGTAGGAACACGGACCCACAACAGGGGGCGCAAATGAACGGACAATGGAGGAGTCAAATAACACTGTTTTTACTGTTGTGAAACAGGCACAACAAATACAACCGATTACAATATTGAGACTGAGTTCAATTACAACGGTGTCGTGGGCAGGCTCGACGATAGGAGACGTCTGTCCAAGTCGAACCGGAACCAACCCGATTTCCTCTGCCACCGAACCCCGGGAATACTGAAGCCGCCAAGTCCCGAATTCCCAGGTGGCCACTGCCTCCGCTCGTCGGATTCCGGTACTGCTGGCAAGAAACAGAAACAGTCAGGTGTGGGTGCGGCTGCACCCAGCAACATGGAGGGTGGAGAGTCCACCTCCATCTCATCAACAACAATCAAGAAGTGTAGGAAGGTGAGTACTTATCCAAATGCTGTCCGGTAGTCAGCTGTCCTACAAATAATCAACAAGAAATACAATTATAGTCACACGTATGTGTAGGCGGAGATTGTTACCTCTTTGGTAAGGCGGCAGCGCCCTCCGGTGCCTGGAGTCCGCACTCCCAGGCAGGGCGCCCTCTAGTGGTGGTGGTCCAGCAGTACCTCCTCTTCAGCGGCCCCACACACATTGGAATGATGTTGTCCACCTGGGTGCTCAGGAAACAAACGCTCCTTACAGTACACAACACAGATTGTGTTTAAATCATTTTGATCCCAGGGAATTAGTCCTCCACAAATTCTGAGTCACCACTGGGTTATGTGGAGATGCTCATCCTTGCAATGAATTGGCACAGGTTCCCGTGGTTCCATGAGTAATAATAAAAAGTCACGCTGGGTCATTCTGACAACAACAGGCTTTGTCTGTCAGCATTAATCAGACATTGCGAAGGAAGGCAAGATTTATCTCAAAGAAACCCCAACGGTTTCAACCTTTGGCATCACAAGTTTTTTAGGCTATTGTTCTGTGCTATGAATATAAACGGGGGACTGAAACAGAGCCGAAACTGAATTTGAAAGGGAACACATTTCAGGAAGTACATACATGAGGCAACGGTGCAGCTTGTGGTTACCATCTCTGAGTGTGTGTCAGGCTGCTTCATGCGTGGAAAAGAGCTGACAGGCGTGCAGCAAAAGTGGCTCAAGCTCGAGACTTGCAGATGGTTATTAGTGAGGCTTTATGTGTAAAACACACGGTTAATCGTTGAATCTGTGAACCTGAACACAGACTTTCAAGTTAGATTAAAAGATCTGAGAGAGGCAAATGAGGAACAACACAAACAAACCAAAAAAAAAAAACCCACCCACAGCTTCCTTCCTCTTTCGTTATTGTTTGGAAACCTCTTTCCTTACAGCATCGTCACAAACCATTTCAGAGGCTTTGCCACAGATAGATGAAAGTCTGAAAAGGTTTTACAGTAAAACCCCGCCTAAACCGTCTTCATATAATCCAGATACTCGCACTCAGCGGACAAAAGCAATGTTTTGTATGGTTTTCCATGTAATAAACACCATATATAACGGATTTTGTGTAACTGATTTTTGCTCACATCGTACAAAACGTCCCCTCCGGTTGTAATGTATTCCAATTAAAAATCAGACAGAGCAGTCTGGACATGCCCAGTCACCACAGAGATACGAAATGAAGTTCAGCTCTGAAATTCGCCGATTCAAGGAAAGTGGGTACCGTATTTCCTTTATTTTTTCAAACCATGTTCAGACTTGGCGCCTAAACGAGGCAGGGTGTAATTCAAGGCCGCTGATTATTAACAAAATGCTGCTTGCTGCCTGCACTGTAACATGGTGTTAAGTTTCACACATATCCCTGGGTGTGGTGAACCAAACAGCTTTAGATCAGAGCCCTCTATGTGGCTGCGAACCCTCTCCATAGCCCAAGTCAAAAAGATGAGACTGCAGGGGTTGTGATTAGTCACTTTTCCTGTTTCACACTCCTTCCTCTCCCGTCATATTTAAAGTTTTTTGCAGTACGCACAGTGATTAGATTTCGATCATGGATCAAATAGAGGTATGTATGGCAGAAAAGTCCACAAATATGACCAACTTTACAACACAGAGTCTTAAAACTACAAAGACGCTCAAATGACCTGCAATTCAAGGAGGGAACTCCACGTACTGTAACGCTGGTTTGGAGGCTGATAATTGTATAAAGAAGTGGAGCTCGCTGAGGCCAAATTGATCCAGAAAAGCAGCTGTTCCTGCAGCAAATTGCAATTAGACCATCCACCAACAAATTGAAGAACTTAAAAGGGTCAGGACCCACGTCAGCGTCATTGCATGGCCATGGAGTTGTAGAAGCATAAATCAGGATTTAGGATTTTAAGGCACCACTCCACAGCGAACATAGAAAAGAGAGTGACTCGACCAAATGTAATCTATGCACATACTGCTGGTGCTTATTTAAGGTAGTTTATTTTTTTCAGATTGAAGTTTTAACCCCGGCCATTAAATGCGCCGGCCACTATTCAAGGTCGGGCGTTTAATCAAGGAAATATGTAAGCCTAATTGGTGCTGGGAATTCCCCGTAGATCGTCTGGTGCCTTCTGACTGTAACTAATAGAGTGGATTTTGTCTGTTTTATACATATAGCGAAATTTGATTTTAACAGACAAAATGCGCTGGTCCGCCTGAATCCATCCAATCTTATGCAAGTTTTACTGTATATTTTATCCAGGTCTACATTTTAGAGCTGAAGAAAATAATACAATTTCTGCGAAAGCCTACATTACAGGGAAAAGGTCTAAAAGAGTCATTCGTATAATAAACCTTTTCATTAAGAATATTTGTTATCAGCTGTCTTAAAACAGATCTTCATGTTTGTCACCAAAAATGTCCTTGGACATCAGAGTGATGCATCTTTAAATGCCAGGTGTCTGAGGAGTGATCTGTTTCTCTGAAGTTAATCCGACAAAAACATGAAATATCTTTGGTTCATAATATCTGCAGTGAAACAGAAGCCAATGTAAGAATCACTGCAGTTTTTTTTTAATTCCATGTCCTCGTTATATGCCCTTTTAATTTGGTGGATTACAACATGAGAGCATTTATTCTTTTTATTTTACTTCATTTATTCTTCTTGAACTGGACTTTACAGGTTATTGTCCCGAGGCTTTCACAATGCCTAGGAATTTCAGTATCTAAAAGTATCTAAAAACTAAAAGACATACGTATGCATGTGTGTGTCTGTCCCTCTCCTGTCCAAACGGCACATTTATACTTTGACATACGGGGAGTGCATAGGCTATTGATCACTTTAGTTGCAGTATAGTAGTAGTAGTAGTAGTAGTAGAAGTAATAATAGTTAAGGGGAGAAACACGTTTGTGCTACATAAGTGAGGCTAAACGTGGCACAATATACTTTGACATGCGGGTAGTGACATAAGCTACACTTTTGTGCTGCGGTCATCAAGTGGGCAAGTGTGCTAAAAGGTTGGTGTCATACTTTTCTATTCTCTTCTTTTCATTTTTGCATGTAATAGTAGCAGTAGCATAGTAGTAGTTGAAGAAATAGCAGCAGCTGTCTGTTCTTGATGCAGCGTTAGTCACGCCCTAAACAGCTCTCTGGAATCCGGGATAGGTGCGGGGTGGTAGCTTTGTTGGTGAAGATGAAGTTTTCATTTCAATCTCTGAATGAAACCCACCCTGGGTGCAGTAATGAGCTAGTGTTCAATAAGACTGAGGATACAGTATCATACAATATAATGGTAGCATTTGCATCAAGAGTAAATTCAGTGCAACTGTATACAATTCATAGTATGCAACATCATAACAGCATGCTTACAGGCAGTAAAGATTGGCTATTACGTTTAATTTGTACATGAATGAATGTGTTGTGAATTATAAGTGTGCAGCACCTTGTTTAGCAGCACATTGGCTCAGTCTGTTGTGTAATTTTTCATATGAAAAACATAATGGCAATGCTAAACCACCCTCGGCCATATGAGAATTGTCTTCTTTATAAGTTGCAGTTTGTTTAATTGGTATCCCAGTGCAAACTGTGTGTGTGTGTGTGTGGTGTGGTGGTGTGTGTGTGTGTGTGTGTGTGTGTGTGTGTGTGTTGTGTTGTGTGTGTGTGTGTGTGTAAATTAATTATAAATTTATTATTTCATTAATTATTAAGATCCTATTGTCTTAAGTACAATATGTACATGTTCATATAGCCCTCTATCAATCAATCAATCAATCAATCATAATATTTACATTTTAACGGCATCTCTTTTTTCTTGCTAGCTTTTACATATATAGGTCAAGGAAGTTATATTTACACAAAAATGAAACAGTTTGCTGCTAGCTAGTCCAGCCCACCCCTGCTCAGAGTGCCACTCTCATTGGACCGACATCTCTGCTATTTTGGAATTGTGGGATATCTCGCGCCCACAGGTGGAGTTCACCGGACTACTTTCGCCACTCTGCTCAGCGTGCCGCTCTCGTTGGAGCAACAACACACAGAATGTGTCTCCTCCCAGATAGATCTCTTTCAGTGCAGCTTCTTGTTCTGACTTTAACACAAAGTTAACACCCAAGTCTTTTCATGGTAATTTTCATGGTAAATGGTAATCAGACCATTCCAGTTGTATCTTTCTGAACTTTTCCGCATCAAACTCCATCGTGTCAATGTTTACAATGCTCATTAACTGAAAGTTTCTTAAATATTTATTACGGCCACTCGTAAAACTTCAGTTATCTGTTTGCAGGAGGTAAAATCACAAGGCAGAATTTCAATACATCCACTTGGGAAATGATTCACAATATTAATACCAGCATTTTGGCATCAAAATTAATCCTATATCTTGAAAATAACCCTCACCCCTTGAATGTAACAAAGTATGGTCTATTTTCAATTATCTGGCTATTCCACTATGTGTAAAGTTTGTCCATGCTCTTCAAAAACTTTATAAACACAATTCTTTCACAAAGGTTTTATTTCAGTAACACTGTGTGAATAACAGAACTTAGGAGGCCATGCTCTTCAAAAACTTTTAAAACATAAACCATTGTCAAAGGTTTTATTTCAGTCACACTGTGTGAATAACAGAACTTAGGAGGAGGCCATGCTCTTCAAAAACTTTAAAAACATAAACCATTGTCAAAGATTTTATTTCAGTAACACTGTGTGAATAACAGAACTTAGGAGGAGGCCATGCTCTTCAAAAACTTTAAAAACATAAACCATTGTCAAAGGTTTTATTTCAGTAACACTGTGTGAATAACAGAACTTAGGAGGAGGCCATGCTCTTCAAAAACCTTTAAAACATAAACCATTGTCAAAGGTTTTATTTCAGTCACACTGTGTGAATAACAGAACTTAGGAGGAGGCCATGCTCCTCAAAAACTTTAAAAACATAAACCATTGTCAAAGATTTTATTTCAGTAACACTGTGTGAATAACAGAACTTAGGAGGAGGCCATGCTCTTCAAAAACTTTAAAAACATAAACCATTGTCAAAGGTTTTATCAAATTCTTTAGCCTGAAATCTTGTTTTTGGCTTGGCCATGACACTTGATTTACTACAACTTGCCATGCTGTGACTTGAAATTACATGTGTAATTGCATGATCACTGTAATAATATCAGTACTTATGTAGCTTTTGTGACTTTTCTAAAACAAGTACTACCAAGTCAGGAGCATTATATATCATAAACTTGAATGTTGTGTTCAATGCAGGGTTCATCAAAACTAATCATGAAGTCAAAACAATTACATTCTAATATTTTGAAAGATGTTAAAATTACAGTATCAAATCAAATCAATTGTATTTATATAGCGCCAAATCACAACAAACAGTTGCCCCAAGGTGCTTATATTGTAAGGCAAAAGCCATACAATAATTACAGAAAAACCCCAACGGTCAAAACGACCCCCTATGAGCAAGCACTTGGCGACAGTGGGAAGGAAAAACTCCCTTTTAACAGGAAGAAACCTCCAGCAGAACCAGGCTCAGGGAGGGGCAGTCCTCTGCTGGGACTGGTTGGGGCTGAGGGGAGAGAATCAGGAAAAAGACATGCTGTGGAAGAGAGCAGAGATCAATCACTAATGATTAAATGCAGAGTGGTGCATACAGAGCAAAAAGAGGTGAATAAGAAGAAACACTCAGTGCATCATGGGAACCCCCCAGCAGTCTAAGTCTATAGCAGCATAACTAAGGGATGGTTCAGGGTCATCTGATCCAACCCTAACTATAAGCTTTAGCAAAAAGGAAAGTTTTAAGCTTAATCTTAAAGTAGAGAGGGTGTCTGTCTCCCTGATCTGAATTGGGAGCTGGTTCCACAGGAAAGGAGCCTGAAAGCTGAAGGCTCTGCCTCCCATTCTACTCTTACAAACCCTAGGAACTACAAGTAAGCCTGCAGTCTGAGAGCGAAGCGCTCTATTGGGGTGATATGGTACTATGAGGTCCCTAAGATAAGATGGGACCTGATTATTCAAAATCTTATAAGTAAGAGGAAGAATTTTAAATTCTATTCTGGAGTTAACAGGGAGCCAATGAAGAGAAGCCAATATGGGTGAAATGTGCTTTCTCCTTCTAGTCCCCGTCAGTACTCTAGCTGCAGCATTTTGAATTAACTGAAGGCTTTTCAGGGAACTTTTAGGACAACCTGATAATAATGAATTACAGTAGTCCAGCCTAGAAGAAATAAATGCATGAATTAGCTTTTCAGCATCACTCTGAGACAAGACCTTTCTCATTTTAGAGATATTGCGCAAATGCAAAAAAGCAGTCCTACATATTTGCTTAATATGCGCATTGAAGGACATATCCTGATCAAAAATGACTCCACGATTTCTCACAGTATTACTGGAGGTCAGGGTACCACCCAGAGTAAGGATCTGGTTAGACACCATGTTTCTAAGATTTGTGGGGCCAAGTACAATAACTTCAGTTTTATCTGAATTTAAAAGCAGGAAATTACAACCCCTGGCAAAAATTATGGAATCACCGGCCTCGGAGGATGTTCATTCAGTTGTTTAATTTTGTAGAAAAAAAGCAGATCACAGACATGACACAAAACTAAAGTCATTTCAAATGGCAACTTTCTGGCTCTAAGAAACACTATGAGAAATCAAGAAAAAAAATTGTGGCAGTCAATAACGGTTACTTTTTAGACCAAGCAGAGGGAAAAAAATATGGACTCACTCAGTTCTGAGGAATAAATTATGGAATCACCCTGTAAATTTTCATCCCCAAAACTAACACCTGCATCAAATCAGATCTGCTCGTTAGTCTGCATCTAAAATGGAGTGATCACACCTTGGAGAGCTGTTGCACCAAGTGAACTGACATGAATCATGGCTCCAACATGAGAGATGTCAATTGAAACAAAGGAGAGGATTATCAAACTCTTAAAAGAGGGTAAATCATCACGCAGTGTTGCAAAAGATGTTGGTTGTTCACAGTCAGCTGTGTCTAAACTCTGGACCAAATACAAACAACATGGGAAGGTTGTTAAAGGCAAACATACTGGTAGACCAAGGAAGACATCAAAGTGTCAAGACAGAAAACTTAATATGTCTCAAAAATCGAAAATGCACAACAAAACAAATGAGGAACGAATGGGAGGAAACTGGAGTCAACGTCTGTGACCGAACTGTAAGAAACCGCCTAAAGGAAATGGGATTTACATACAGAAAAGCTAAACGAAAGCTATCATTAACACCTAAACAGAAAAAAACAAGGTTACAATGGGCTAAGGAAAATCTTGGACTGTGGATGACTGGATGAAAGTCATATTCAGTGATGAATCTCGAATCTGCATTGGGCAAGGTGATGATGCTGGAACTTTTGTTTGGTGCTGTTCCAATGAGATTTATAAAGATGACTGCCTGAAGAGAACATGTAAATTTCCACAGTCATTGATGATATGGGGCTGCATGTCAGGTAAAGGCACTGGGGAGATGGCTGTCATTACATCATCAATAAATGCACAAGTTTACATTGATATTTTGGACACTTTTCTTATCTCATCAATTGAAAGGATGTTTGGGGATGATGAAATCATTTTTCAAGATGATAATGCATTTTGCCATAGAGCAAAAACTGTGAAAACATTCCTTGCAAAAAGACACACAGGGTCAATGTCATGGCCTGCAAATAGTCCGGATCTTAATCCAATTGAAAATCTTTGGTGGAAGTTGAACAAAACGGTCCATGACAAGGCTCCAACCTGCAAAGCTGATCTGGCAACAGCAATCAGAGAAAGTTGGAGCCAGATTGATGAAGAGTACTGTTTGTCACTCATTAAGTCCATGCCTCAGAGACTGCAAGCTGTTATAAAAGCCAGAGGTGGTGCAACAAAATACTAGTGATGTGTCGGAGCGTTCTTTTGTTTTTCATGATTCCATAATTTTTTTCCTCAGAATTGAGTGATTCCATATTTTTTCCCTCTGCTTGGTCTAAGTAAAGTAACCGTTACTGAATGCCACAATTTTTTTTTCCTGATTTCTTATAGTGTTTCTTAAAGCCAGAAAGTTGCCATTTGAAATGACTTTAGTTTTGTGTCATGTCTGTGATCTGCTTTTTTTCTACAAAATTAAACAACTGAATGAACAGCCTCCGAGGCCGGTGATTCCATAATTTTTGCCAGGGTTTGTAGAAGTCATCCATTTCTTTATGTCTGAAAGACATTTCTGCAGTTTAACTAATTGGTGTGTGTGTGTGTATATATATATATATATATATATATATATATATACATATATATATATACACACACACCAATACACCAATGGTGTATATATAGTATATATTGCAGTTTTCTTTTTTGCATGGGGTGGGGTTTTTTTGTCATGGCAGACACCCACTTCCTATATGAAATATCTCCCAAATTCCACAATGCACAATCTCTGAAGTGGATGTAAGCATATTTGAAAAAAATATATATTTTCTACCATTACCACCTCCTGCTATATCTGTATAATTTTATCACTGGAAATTTAGAAGTAATTTAGATGAGATATACTCATTATCTCACAGGAATATATCACCTGGGAACTGCTTTTTGCACAGGAATCTATCAAGCACGTCGGTCGCAGGCGTGTACTAACACAGAATACCCAGAAACTGGACAGTTGTTCAACCATAACAAGAGCATCCACTTTTAGCTTGTCATAAGCTAAGCTAGTGGCACTCGTAAGAGTGTGAGTCCAGCCTGTGATGTCACCTCGCTAACGTCCTCTAAATGTCTTGTAAGTTACTCCAGAGGTGTTATCAGGTTACAGAAACAGCTTTTTCAGTTTTAGAAGTATTTATTTCTTGCTAGCTTTTACATAATATATGACAAGGAAGTTATATTTACACATACACACTGCAAATTATTTGGCTCTTGCCAAGAAAAAAACACTTTGATTTAGAGGTGTTAGATCATTGATCTTGTATTAAGAGTTAATTTCTTATTTTAAATGTTCAGCATACTTATTTCTAGATTTAACAATCTTAATTCAAGAATCTTGTCAAGTGAAATTATTTTGCTGCATGGACAGATAACACAGACAGACGAACAGACGGACGCAAAATCTACTCAATACTCGATGGCCATATTTGATGGCCTTGGGTATGATATTTGCTTGTGGAATATTTTCCATAGCTGCTGCTTTCTATTTAGTGCAAGTGGAAAGAAAGGCTGTCAATACCAAATGCAGAAACACAAACTGGCATTTGGCTGCTGAAGGTTGTACTATACAAACAGCATCTACTGATTTACAGTTGGCTCATTGTGGGATGCAGCTTTTAGTTGGAGGGCCTTCAAAGAAGAGTCGCTTTGCAATGACATGCAACAGGCCACAATCCAAATATGTTCACTGAACAAGCCCTGTGATGATGGTTTTTCATGAATCCCACTTCTAATAAACATTCTGCAGCAGAGTGTTTGAAGGGCGAGCCCTCGCCCCTCTGCCTACTGAGAAACATATGCACATTCAAGCATGATCAGCCCAAAAATTCAACTGTGCAATTCCCATGGGAAAAGCAGGGATAAAACAACATTCAAATAAAGAAGGATTCCACAAGAAAAATCAACCAAAGAATTCAAAAATATTCCCGTATTCATCAAATATGCACCTATCCAAGATTGTACAATCAAAACTATTTTTTCAACACAGCCATTAACATGCTTAATACAGAAGTACCCTTATACATATACATTTGTACATGACCTAAATTTATTCACAGCCTTAACCACCATCATTTATTAATTCGTGAAAATGATTTTAAGTTCTTGTACTTTAATTCAAACAGGTTTGATGACTTCTCAGTAAAAACAGTCTGTTTTGGACTGAAACACATTTAAGGCTCATTTATGCTCCACTTACGTACGTACTAAATCTAGCTGTGCATACTTACGTTGGCATGTATAAACATGCCCACGAGATGGCACTGCCCAATGATTACCATTGGTATTACCATTGTTAATACCAGTGGTAAAGATTACCATTGGTACTTTTTGTCCGTGTCCATAGGTTTTTAGAATACAGACCCAAATATAGATGAAATGCTCGCAGTGTGAACAGAAGGTACTATTCATGTCCATATTTAATAAAGTAAGTCCCATCGGCTTCTCCCTTATTTTCACATTGGCCACCAGAAGAGGTCAGAGGTGGACCTTCATGTTGATTTAGCACAAGTTTTACACTGGATGCCCTTCCTGATGCAACTCCACATTACATGGAGAGTGGGCAGGGGTGGCCTTGAACCAGAAACCTCCTGCACTGCAAACAAGTGCACGTAACTGCTGGGTCATGACCCCTGCCCCATATCTGTATTTAATGTTTAGTATAAATGTGCCCTCAACTCCGCCTGTGTGTAAACTTTGGGGAACACCCAGCTGGTCCCAAGCCTGGATAAAGGAGGAGGGTTGGGCATGCGATTAACACCCCATCCTGTAAAAAACAACTTGTTACAGAAGTGCCAACAGTAGACCAAGAAACCTCTATCCTGGGAGAGGAAGGGTCCGCCTCAAGAGGACGCATGAAGCCGTGTAGTGTAAGCCACGAGGAAGCTACAAGGCCGACCCCCTTTGTATCGACTAGGCCCATCAATGTCAGAACATGGAATGTGTGGGCCATGTATGAGACGGGAAAAACATTACAAGTAGTGGCAGAAATGAAAAGCTACCACCTCACACTGCTCGGAATCAGCAAGACCCATTGGACACAGTCAGGACAAAAGAGACTGCGCAGCGGAGAGATGTTGCTGTATTCTGGACACGAGGAAGACAACGCTCCACACACAGAAGATGTAGCATTCATGCTGTCTGGACTTGCCCAGCAAGCTTTGATAGCATTGGAAGCACACAGACCAAGAATCGTTGCAGCATCTTTCAGAACTAAGAAGAAGAAGATCAAGATGAATGGCATCCAGTGGTATGCTCCAACCAATGACAGCGACGAGGAAGTCTTCTATGACAGACTGCAGGACGTCATAGCCAAGTACCCAGACTCATGGGCGATTTCAATGCCAAAATCCGACAAGACAACACCGGGTATGAGGAAGTGATGGGAAGGCACAGACTGGGAGATAAACGAGAATGGCGAAAGATTTGCAGATTTCTGTGCGATGAACAACCTGGTCAATGGTAGCATCATTTTCCTGCACAGAAGACTACCTGGGTATCACCTGACCTAGCGACAGAAAACCAAATTGACCACCTCTGTATGGCCAAGAAATTCAGGAGGTCCCTACAAGATGTAAGGGTGAGAAGAGGAGCAGACGTTGGACCCGATCACCACCTACTGGTCGCCAGGCTGAAGATGAAGCTGAAAAAGAACTGGATGAAACCAACTACAAAAAGGCAGAAGTACGGCCTCAGCCTACTGAAAGAACCTATGACGAGAGAAGATTTCAAGCTGCCCTTCATCAACAGATACAAAGTGTTACAAAAACTACTTGAGGAAGAGGCTGATCTGGAGACCCACTGGCAGAAAGTGAAGGAGACACTCACATCAACCTGTCAGGAAGTAGTGGACCCCAAGATACACCAACAGAAGGAATGGATATTGGCAGACACACTGCGTAAAATACATGAGAGAAAGCAAAAGAAAGAAGCAGTAAACAACAGCTGAACAAGGGCAGCAAAGGCCAAAGCACAAGAAGACGTCACAAAAGCCAACACAGAAGTGAAGATAAGCGCAAGAGCAAGAATGGGCAAGGCAAGAGTAGACCACCACCAGGAAAGTATAGACTTTCATCAACAGCTGCCTGAGAAGAATCCTGCAGATCCACTGACCCAGCACCATCAGCAACTCAGAACTGTAGCAGCATACCAACCAACTGCTAACCGAAGATGAGATCCAGCGCAGAAGATGGGGATGCATTGGGCACACCCTGAAGAAAACAGCCGGTAACATCACCAGACAGGCGCTGGCATAGAACCCCCAGGGAAAACAAAAAACAGGACGGTCAAGAAACACCTGGCGACGGGACCTTGAGGCAGACAGAAAGAAGATGGGATACACCTGGAAACAACTGGAGAGGGCAGCCTAGGACCGAGGAATCTGGCGTACTGTTGTCAGCGGCCTATGCTGTGGGAGGAGCAATGGGCAAATTGAATAATGAATAAATGTGCCCGCAAGGCCCAATTTTCCATCTACTGCAAAGGAGCACACAGTACAATGCCAGTGTCATTGGTAGTTTCCACCTGAAGCAGCTGTGTTTTTCATGCCTAGTGCCTATGTCCTGTAAATCACAAGCCCACTTGCACTCATCTGTGCACCCATTGGTGTGCAAGGTTGGGTAGGATTACTTTGAAAGAATACATGTGGATTACATGTATGTATGTACATGCATTTGGATGACTTGTAATCTCATTACTTTTGGATTACATTTCAAAGTAATCCTACCCAACCGTGTTGGTGCAAATATAAAGTGCGGTCAAAGATGCAGTGCTGGTGCACTGGTCTCATGGAAGCAGAAAGTGATTGTGTAATAGAGCACCAAAAATTAGGTCTAAATTCATTCACAGTTTATTTGTAGTATTTAAACAATGCAATGTCAGTAAAGCCTTAGTTGAACAGGTTCACAATGCATGTACACCCTGCTTGTATATGCAATTCTTGAAGTAAAAACAACCATTAAATGAAATAACACTATGTACACCTATGTACAAATACAAATATTCACCTTGCTGCTTCAATGCTTCACCTCAGGGAGCTTTGGTGGTCACTGTCTGCTGGTTTGCTCCAATTCATTTTGGATATCTCACCAGAAAACCTCTCACTTTCTAAAGTTCAACGTGCGCAGAATGCATTCTTGACACACTCAAACTACTGAATAAGATGACTGATAAAACTCTGGTTTGTTCATTGTTATCAAGTGGCAACCTTTGGTGCCGAAAAGTGACGCCAACATGGGAAGTTCCATAACCACAGCAGTCAATCCCCATTGATTATTTCCCTGTTCAGTGCCAACAAGGAGCGGTTTATGCTGAGTGTTTTTAGCTTGCCACGTACAATAACATTATGTAGCTGGGTAGCTTGTGACAGTGTTTGCATTCTAAATCAATATTTGTTCTTGTTCCTAGTGAAAATATGAACCCCATGATGCCTAAAAATGGTATGATCCGGGATCCATATCTTGATTCATGTAAAAATGAATGGTTCTAACTCAAAAAAGATCAAACATTCCACCTGGTGTTTGTGAGATCTAGCAAAAGGCAGAAGGCTCCGCTGCTTTTCTTGTGACTTTGCTGCCAAGTGGATCCATGGGACCAGTGGGTGCATGTTGGGCGTGCCAGATCAGGAAGCAGCACTCATCCTGTGCCACCTTCTGCTGGTGGTGCAGACAGGAAATACCGCTATGACCCGACGCTGATAAGGACAGCGAGCTGAACAGCGGCCACGTGGTAAACAGGGGAAAACAATAGAGGAAACTCAGCGAAAACAAAAGATGGTGGAGATTAGAAAATAAAGGCAATGAGGGATTAGATTATTAAAGTAATGTAGGCTGCAGGATGGAAATTCTTTGTATTCCAGAAGCTCTTCTCTCAAATGCTGAGCCGTGACATCAGCGGCTTTAATTTAATGCTTCACTCCATAAAGCTTTTCCTGGGTCACAACAGTCAGCAGCCTCTCGCTGCTTTGTAAATTCACCGTGACTGCGAACATGCTTTTATTTTTCAGTCAGAGCTCTGCACTCCTGGACGGCTTCCTTTGATCACGAACCTGCTCACAATAACTTCCTTTGAGGCGAACCATGCATATGGTGCAGAGTGCGACGGAATCTCTGTGGGATCGTGCAACACGCAGTGCAAATGGCAGCCAAATTAGACTCCCAGGGAACTGATGCAGGCTTTGTTCAGGACACCCGCCGTACTGCAGGTGGAAACTGAGCAGCTAATAAGTGAGAATTAGAAAATATTCTCCTCTGATGTTAAGATGAATGTTTGACTTCTCAGGACACTGCTTTCAAATTGTCACATTTGGATATTTACTCATCAGATCTACTGACTTTCTCTCTCTGTCTCTCTTTTTTCTGCCCCTGATTCCAATGTGCTTATTCAAACAGAGCCAGCTTTGTCACTCTGAGGAATTTCCTTACACAACACTCCCACCACCTCGTCTGACATGGGGATGATTTAGATGTTTCAGCAAATCAGAGTTTAGTTCTGCTCCAGCACAAGTCTGAGGCTAAAGACTTTTTATTTATTTTTCTTGCTGGAATTTCATCATGACATTCTTCCTCAAATGTGAGCAGTACGCTTGTGGAAACTGAAGCAGTGAGATCACACAACCAAAAATCATGTTGTCACAAAACAGCATTTTCGTGCAACAACTTTAGAAACTCAAAACCATGAAAAAAAAAATTGTGAATGACAAGCTGGATGTATTCTATGGATTACTGATATGAAAATACCCGCGGTACTCCATACCCTCTTCCTTGGTGTCTTTTTAGTAAGATCATTGTCATGTTCAAGTTTAACAGCCAGATGAACAGGTTTAATACTTCAGATCTTAACTGACCCAAATAAAAGTTGCTGATCAATTGCTGAACTCTGAATTGGTGCAATTTTTGGATGGCTTCTTTTTTCTTTAGATAAAACATATCGCCGAACTCCAGTTTGAGATCAGAATACACAACAAAATTTACTGCAACTGTAATTTTTTTTATAGTGACGCATCATCCATGACTGAAAAATCTCATAGAAGTAAACTGATGTTAACAAATATGTCTTCTCTGTCAAAGTCTGGTTTGTGTGGGTTAGTTTATTTACATGACGTTTCAACTCGTGTACTAAATTAAATGAACCATTCTGGCAGGCAATCCCAAAGAATGATGAGGGGACTGAAGTGTTCCAGTGACAGGAAGTATCAATGAATGTTATCAATTAATTTTCCAAGCTGCTGGAAGTTGCAGTATTTGCAATAAATTCATAATGTAATCAGTGTCTTTAGAAGCAGGAAGTTGCAGTGAATTAAGAATGGCATGAACCTGTCTTAGGAGTAGGAGTAGGAGATTGCAATGATCAATGACGACAATTATGTTCTCTGAGCAGCAGGAAGTTGCAGTATATGATGATGGAATTAACTATGAGGAGCAGGTTTCAATAAAGTATAGTAGAATGAACATCTCTGAGGAGCAGGCAGTTGCAACAAATGAGGAACAGAATGAGCATCTCCGAGGAGCAGGAAATTGCAATGAAATGAGGAATAGAATGAATGTCTCTGACAAGCATGAAATTGCAATGAATTATGAATTGAATGACCATCTCTGAAGAGCATGCCATTGCACTGAGGGATGAGAGGAATGAACTCAAAGGAGAAGGAAGTTGGAATAAATAATAAGGGGAATGATGTTCTGAGCAGCAGGAAGTTGCAATGAATTATGAATTGGATAAACTTCTATGAAGAGCAGGACGTTACACTGAAAGATAAGAGGAATTAACTTCTCAGGAGCAGAAATTTGGAATAACATAACAGAATGGAGCTCTGAGCAGCAGGAAGTTGTGATAAACAGAATGAGCTGAAAGCAATCTGAAATGTGTACAGGTTCCTTGAGAAAACAGTGAATAAGCTAGGTTTGTGGTGGTAATATAACTTGGAGATGTCAACCACACAAAACATACCATGAACAGCCAGTTCCTTATCACATCATCATGATGTGGATTGCACCACTCATTGAAAAGATTGCATAGTAGCATTTTGTGCATTTTTAAAAATTGGGTGCAAAGATTTTGCTTGTTGAATAAAAATGAGATATTCATAATCTTTCAAAATGCACGATCAAGAAATCCATACAAGTAAGATGGGGTATTCTGAGAAGTGTTACACTGAATTTGCAACATTTATATTTCTCTTTCAAGCAGCACAGCAGGCCGACCCTCAGCCATAATAGATTAGCGGTGGAGGTTTTCTTATATGTGTTCTCATTGGACTCAGATTAAATAGTAAGTAGAAGTCAGAGCAGCCCACTGGACCATAGAGTATATTCTGGCAGAATGTCTTCTTTATTAAGGCTCATTTTCTGCACAGAAATTCATGCCGGCTGCCCCTGTCCGGAAAATCTGCAGACAAATTGGACCGCACTGCCTCTATTTCATTCTAGCCTCCGAGGCCCTGCCTTATTAAGATGCACCGCCATTACGGCTCAAGTTCTACCTCAAGTTGCTGCCTAAGCTCTTTAAGTGCAGCTGCAAGGTGAATTTTGTTTCTTCCTTTGTTGTGTGTTGACTGTAATAGCACACAGATAATAGAGCCACATGAGATGGTGAAGTTCAGTGCTTCCTCTCTGATAAGCACCACGCTCATAGAGTGCAAAGCTCTGCCAACACTAGTTTCCAATACCACAAATTTTTCCCTTGGAATAAAATTTCAAGGTCAAAGTTCTAACAGGACACTGACCTTGAAAAGTGGCTTTTCATAAGATAAAATATACAAAAAATATAGATCAAAAGGGCTTTTCAATATTAAAAAAGAATCAAAAACCAATACGGATCAGATGTGGATCAAACTTTTCATCAAGAGTGCCGGTTTGCACCTCATTGTCACAAATGAGAGTGATTGAGGCACTTTTGATTAAGATAGAATGGAAAATGTACATCAGATGGGCTTTTCAATATTCATTTCAAATATTCATAAAATCCACAATCCGGATCAGATCCAGATCAAACTTTGTCAGTCAGCAATAAAGGATACCATCCTACACAGCGCTTTGAATTTGATCTTTTTTTGACAGTTATGAATTTTTGAAAATTTGTTCAACATTACAGAATAGGATTTTTCAGGACTTTCCCCTGTGACCTTGAAAATTGAATCACTTCTTGCCTATCAGGATATGAATCTTCAGTAAAAATTTCATAATATATGAAAAATTGTGGGCTCCAGGCTGTTTACAAACAGACAGACAGACAAACAAGCTAACAATAAATGTCAATATTAGCATTTATCCTTCTTTTAATGTGAATGCAGCCCTGCAACAGACTGGCGTCCTGTCCTGGGTGAACCCTGCCTCGCGCTCTATGACTGCTGGGATAGGCTCCAGCCCCCTGCAACCCTTAATTGGACTAAGTGGTTGAAGATGTGTGTGTGTGTGTTAATGTGAATGCAAGACAATAATAACAAGGAAGCTTCTATAAATCAAAGAAAAAGTCAAACAGACAAAGAGGTGAAGCAGAGTTCTCTGTCCATCAAAGAATTCCAGGAAATCATAACACACAGGTCATATCTGAGACAAGTGTGTCCGGATGAATTTACTCACACAATGCATTTGTTGTTCAACCAACCACCAGAAGATGGTGCTACAACAACTACACCAAAACACCTGAAGGGCCTGGGTCAACACTCCACTGAGGCTCGGCAACCAACAGCCAAGCTTTTTGAACTTAGGTGCATAAAGGTCTAAGTCAGACTTTAGCAAACAGCATTTTAGAAATCAAAAGTCTGGCTTTAGTAAACAATGTTTCAGAGGTCAAAAAAGGTCAAAGTCCAGCTTTAGTAAATAGCATTTTAGAAGTCAAAAGAGGTCTAAGTCAGGCTTTAGTAAACAGTGTTTTAGAGGTAAAACAAAAAGGTCCAAGTCCAGCTTTAGTAAATAGCATTTTAGAAATCAAAAGAGGTCTAAGTCAGGCTTTAGTAAACAATGTTTCAGAGGTCAAAAAAGGTCAAAGTCCAGCTTCAGTAAATAGAATTTTAGAAGTCAAAAGAGGTCTAAGTCAGGCTTTAGGAAACAGTGTTTTAAAGGTTAAAAAAAGGGTCAAATCCAGCTTTAGTAAACAGCATTTTAGAAGTCAAATGAGGTCTAAGTCAGGCTTTAGTAAACAATGTTTTAGAGGTAAAACAAAAAGGTCCAAGTCCAGCTTTAGTAAATAGCATTTTAGAAGTCAAAAGAGGTCTAAGTCAGGCTTTAGTAAACAGTGTTTTAGAGGTAAAACAAAAAGGTCCAAGTCCAGCTTTAGTAAACAGCATTTTAGAAGTCAAAAGAGGTCTAAGTCAGGCTTTAGTAAACAGTGTTTTAGAGGTAAAACAAAAAGGTCCAAGTCCAGCTTTAGTAAATAGCATTTTAGAAGTCAAAAGAGGTCTAAGTCAGGCTTTAGTAAACGATGTTTCAGAGGTCAAAAAAGGTCAAAGTCCAGCTTTAGTAAACAGCATTTTAGAAGTCAAAAATGGTCTAAGTCAGGCTTTAGTAAATAGTGTTTTAAAGGTTAAAAAAGGTCAGAGACCAGCTTTAGTAAACAGCATATTAGAAGTCAAAAGAGGTCTAAGTCAGGCTTTAGTAAATAGTGTTTTAAAGGTTAAAAAAAGGTCAAAGTCCAGCTTTAGTAAATAGCATTTTAGAAGTCAAAAGAGGTCTAAGTCAGGCTTTAGGAAACAGTGTTTTAAAGGTAAAAAAAAAAGGGTCAAATCCAGCTTTAGTAAACAGCATCTTAGAAGTCAAATGAGGTCTAAGTCAGGCTTTAGTAAACAGTGTTTTAAAGGTTAAAAAAGGGTCAAATCCAGCTTTAGTAAACAGAATTTTAGAAGTCAAAAGAGGTCTGAGTTAGGCTTTAGTAAACAATGTTTCAGAGGTCACAAAAGGTCAAAGTCCAGCTTTAGTAAATAGTATTTTAGAAGTCAAAAGAGGTCTAAGTCAGGCTTTAGTAAACAATGTTTCAGAGGTCAAAAAAGGTCAAAGTCCAGCCTTAGTAAACAGCATATTAGAAATCAAAAGAGGTCTAAGTCAGGCTTTAGTAAACAATGTTTCAGAGGTCAAAAAAGGTCAAAGTTCAGCTTTAGTAAACAGAATTTTAGAAGTCAAAAGAGGTCTAAGTCATGCTTTAGTAAATAGTGTTTTAAAGGTTAAAAAAGGTCAGAGTCCAGCTTTAGTAAATAGCATTTTAGAAGTCAAAAGAGGTCTAAGTCAGGCTTTAGGAAACAGTGTTTTAAATGTTAAAAAAAGGGTCAAATCCAGCTTTAGTAAACAGCATTTTAGAGGTAAAAATGGTCTGTCAGGCTTTAGTAAATAGTGTTTTAAAGGTTAAAAAAGGTCAGAGTCCAGCTTTAGTAAACAGCATATTAGAAATCAAAAGCGGTCTGAGTTAGGCTTTAGTAAACAATGTTTCAGAGGTCACAAAAGGTCAAAGTCCAGCTTTAGTAAATAGTATTTTAGAAGTCAAAAGAGGTCTAAGTCAGGCATTAGTAAACAATGTTTCAGAGGTCAAAAAAGGTCAAAGTCCAGCCTTAGTAAACAGCATATTAGAAATCAAAAGAGGTCTAAGTCAGGCTTTAGTAAACAATGTTTCAGAGGTCAAAAAAGGTCAAAGTTCAGCTTTAGTAAACAGCATTTTAGAAGTAAAATGAGGTCTAAGTCAGGCTTTAGTAAATAGTGTTTTAAAGGTTAAAAAAGGTCAGAGACCAGCTTTAGTAAACAATGTTTCAGAGGTCAAAAAAGGTCAAAGTCCAGCTTTAGTAAACAGCATTTTAGAAGTCAAAAATGGTCTAAGTCAGGCTTTAGTAAACAGTGTTTTAGAGGTAAAACAAAAAGGTCCAAGTCCAGCTTTAGTAAACAGCATTTTAGAAGTCAAAAGAGGTCTAAGTCAGGCTTTAGTAAACAGTGTTTTAGAGGTAAAACAAAAAGGTCCAAGTCCAGCTTTAGTAAATAGCATTTTAGAAGTCAAAAGAGGTCTAAGTCAGGCTTTAGTAAACGATGTTTCAGAGGTCAAAAAAGGTCAAAGTCCAGCTTTAGTAAACAGCATTTTAGAAGTCAAAAATGGTCTAAGTCAGGCTTTAGTAAATAGTGTTTTAAAGGTTAAAAAAGGTCAGAGACCAGCTTTAGTAAACAGCATATTAGAAGTCAAAAGAGGTCTAAGTCAGGCTTTAGTAAATAGTGTTTTAAAGGTTAAAAAAAGGTCAAAGTCCAGCTTTAGTAAATAGCATTTTAGAAGTCAAAAGAGGTCTAAGTCAGGCTTTAGGAAACAGTGTTTTAAAGGTAAAAAAAAAAAAGGGTCAAATCCAGCTTTAGTAAACAGCATCTTAGAAGTCAAATGAGGTCTAAGTCAGGCTTTAGTAAACAGTGTTTTAAAGGTTAAAAAAGGGTCAAATCCAGCTTTAGTAAACAGAATTTTAGAAGTCAAAAGAGGTATGAGTTAGGCTTTAGTAAACAATGTTTCAGAGGTCACAAAAGGTCAAAGTCCAGCTTTAGTAAATAGTATTTTAGAAGTCAAAAGAGGTCTAAGTCAGGCTTTAGTAAACAATGTTTCAGAGGTCAAAAAAGGTCAAAGTCCAGCCTTAGTAAACAGCATATTAGAAATCAAAAGAGGTCTAAGTCAGGCTTTAGAAAACAATGTTTCAGAGGTCAAAAAAGGTCAAAGTTCAGCTTTAGTAAACAGAATTTTAGAAGTCAAAAGAGGTCTAAGTCAGGCTTTAGTAAATAGTGTTTTAAAGGTTAAAAAAGGTCAGAGTCCAGCTTTAGTAAATAGCATTTTAGAAGTCAAAAGAGGTCTAAGTCAGGCTTTAGGAAACAGTGTTTTAAATGTTAAAAAAAGGGTCAAATCCAGCTTTAGTAAACAGCATTTTAGAGGTCAAAAATGGTCTGTCAGGCTTTAGTAAATAGTGTTTTAAAGGTTAAAAAAGGTCAGAGTCCAGCTTTAGTAAACAGCATATTAGAAATCAAAAGCAGTCTGAGTTAGGCTTTAGTAAACAATGTTTCAGAGGTCACAAAAGGTCAAAGTCCAGCTTTAGTAAATAGTATTTTAGAAGTCAAAAGAGGTCTAAGTCAGGCATTAGTAAACAATGTTTCAGAGGTCAAAAAAGGTCAAAGTCCAGCCTTAGTAAACAACATTTTAGAAGTCAAAAGAGGTCTAAGTCAGACTTTAGTAAACAGTGTTTTAAAGGTTAAAAAAGGGTCAAATCCAGCTTTAGTAAACAGCATATTAGAAATCAAAACAGGTCTAAGTCAGGCTTTAGTAAACAATGTTTCAGAGGTCAAAAAAGGTCAAAGTCCAGCCTTAGTAAACAGCATATTAGAAATCAAAAGAGGTCTAAGTCAGGCTTTAGTAAACAATGTTTCAGAGGTCAAAAAAGGTCAAAGTCCAGCTTTAGTAAATAGCATTTTAGAAGTCAAAAGAGGTCTAAGTCAGACTTTAGTAAACAGTGTTTTAAAGGTTAAAAAAGGGTGAAATCCAGCTTTAGTAAACAGCATATTAGAAATCAAAAGAGGTCTAAGTCAGGCTTTAGTAAACAATGTTTCAGAGGTCAAAAAAGGTCAAAGTCCAGCTTTAGTAAATAGCATTTTAGAAGTCAAAAGAGGTCAAAGTCCAGCTTTAGTAAATAGCATTTTAGAAGTCAAAAGAGGTCTAAGTCAGGCTTTAGTAAACAGTGTTTTAAAGGTTAAAAAAGGGTCAAATCCAGCTTTAGTAAACAGCATATTAGAAAGCAAAAGAGGTCTAAGTCAGGCTTTAGTAAACAATGTTTCAGAGGTCAAAAAAGGTCAAAGTCCAGCTTTAGTAAATAGCATTTTAGAAGTCAAAAGAGGTTTAAGTCAGGATTTAGCAAACAGCATATTAGAAATCAAAAGAGGTCTAAGTCAGGCTTTAGTAAACAATGCTTCAGAGGTCAAAAAAGGTCAAAATTCAGCTTTAGTAAACAGCATTATAGAAGTAAAAAATGGTCTAAGTCAGGCTTTAGTAAATAGTGTTTTAAAGGTTATAAAAGGTCAGAGTCCAGCTTTAGTAAACAGCATATTAGAAGTCAAAAGAGGTCTAAGTCAGACTTTAGTAAACAGTGTTTTAAAGGTTAAAAAAGGTCAGAGTCCAGCTTTAGTAAACAGCATTTTAGAAATCAAAAGAGGGCTGAGTCAGGCTTTAGTAAACAATATTTTAGAGGTCAAAAAAGGTCAAAGTCCAGCTTTAGTAAACAGCATTTTAGAAATCAAAAGAGGTCTAAGTCAGGCTTTAGTAAACAGTGTTTTAAAGGTTAAAAAAGGGTCAAATCCAGCTTTAGTAAACAGAATTTTAGAAGTCAAAAGAGGTCTAAGTCAGGCTTTAGTAAATAGTGTTTTAAAGGTTAAAAAAGGTCAGAGTCCAGCTTTAGTAAATAGCATTTTAGAAGTCAAAAGAGGTCTAAGTCAGGCTTTAGGAAACAGTGTTTTAAAGGTTAAAAAAAAGGGTCAAATCCAGCTTTAGTAAACAGCATTTTAGAAGTCAAAAATGGTCTGTCAGGCTTTAGTAAATAGTGTTTTAAAGGTTAAAAAAGGTCAGAGTCCAGCTTTAGTAAACAGCATATTAGAAATCAAAAGAGGTCTGAGTTAGGCTTTAGTAAACAATGTTTCAGAGGTCACAAAAGGTCAAAGTCCAGCTTTAGTAAATAGTATTTTAGAAGTCAAAAGAGGTCTAAGTCAGGCTTTAGTAAACAATGTTTCAGAGGTCAAAAAAGGTCAAAGTTCAGCTTTAGTAAACAGCATTTTAGAAGTAAAATGAGGTCTAAGTCAGGCTTTAGTAAATAGTGTTTTAAAGGTTAAAAAAGGTCAGAGACCAGCTTTAGTAAACAGCATTTTAGAAGTCAAAAGAGGTCTAAGTCAGGCTTTAGTAAATAGTGTTTTAAAGGTTAAAAAAGGTCAGAGTCCAGCTTTAGTAAACAGCATATTAGAAATCAAAAGAGGTCTAAGTCAGGCTTTAGTAAACAATGTTTAAGAGGTCAAAAAAGGTCAAAGTCCAGCTTTAGTAAACAACATTTTAGAAGTCAAAAGAGGTTTAAGTCAGGCTTTAGTAAACAATGTTTCAGAGGTCAAAAAAGGTCAAAGTCCAGCTTTAGTAAATAGCATTTTAGAAGTCAAAAGAGGTTTAAGTCAGGCTTTAGTAAACAATGTTTCAGAGGTCAAAAAAGGTCAAAGTCCAGCTTCAGTAAATAGCATTTTAGAAGTCAAAAGAGGTCTAAGTCAGGCTTTAGTAAACAGTGTTTTAAAGGTTAGAAAAGGGTCAAATCCAGCTTTAGTAAACAGCATATTAGAAATCAAAAGAGGTCTAAGTCAGGCTTTAGTAAACAATGTTTCAGAGGTCAAAAAAGGTCAAAGTCCAGCCTTAGTAAACAGCATATTAGAAATCAAAAGAGGTCTAAGTCAGGCTTTAGTAAACAATGTTTCAGAGGTCAAAAAAGGTCAAAGTTCAGCTTTAGTAAACAGAATTTTAGAAGTCAAAAGAGGTCTAAGTCAGGCTTTAGTAAATAGTGTTTTAAAGGTTAAAAAAGGTCAGAGTCCAGCTTTAGTAAATAGCATTTTAGAAGTCAAAAGAGGTCTAAGTCAGGCTTTAGGAAACAGTGTTTTAAATGTTAAAAAAAGGGTCAAATCCAGCTTTAGTAAACAGCATTTTAGAGGTCAAAAATGGTCTGTCAGGCTTTAGTAAATAGTGTTTTAAAGGTTAAAAAAGGTCAGAGTCCAGCTTTAGTAAACAGCATATTAGAAATCAAAAGAGGTCTGAGTTAGGCTTTAGTAAACAATGTTTCAGAGGTCACAAAAGGTCAAAGTCCAGCTTTAGTAAATAGTATTTTAGAAGTCAAAAGAGGTCTAAGTCAGGCTTTAGTAAACAATGTTTCAGAGGTCAAAAAAGGTCAATGTCCAGCCTTAGTAAACAGCATATTAGAAATCAAAAGAGGTCTAAGTCAGGCTTTAGTAAACAATGTTTCAGAGGTCAAAAAAGGTCAAAGTTCAGCTTTAGTAAACAGCATTTTAGAAGTAAAAAGAGGTCTAAGTCAGGCTTTAGTAAACAATGTTTCAGAGGTCAAAAAAGGTCAAAGTTCAGCTTTAGTAAACAGCATTTTAGAAGTAAAAAGAGGTCTAAGTCAGGCTTTAGTAAACAATGTTTAAGAGGTCAAAAAAGGTCAAAGTCCAGCTTTAGTAAACAACATTTTAGAAATCAAAAGAGGTCTAAGTCAGGCTTTAGTAAACAATGTTTCAGAGGTCAAAAAAGGTCAAAGTTCAGCTTTAGTAAACAGAATTTTAGAAGTCAAAAGAGGTCTAAGTCAGGCTTTAGTAAATAGTGTTTTAAAGGTTAAAAAAGGTCAGAGTCCAGCTTTAGTAAATAGCATTTTAGAAGTCAAAAGAGGTCTAAGTCAGGCTTTAGGAAACAGTGTTTTAAATGTTAAAAAAAGGGTCAAATCCAGCTTTAGTAAACAGCATTTTAGAGGTCAAAAATGGTCTGTCAGGCTTTAGTAAATAGTGTTTTAAAGGTTAAAAAAGGTCAGAGTCCAGCTTTAGTAAACAGCATATTAGAAATCAAAAGAGGTCTGAGTTAGGCTTTAGTAAACAATGTTTCAGAGGTCACAAAAGGTCAAAGTCCAGCTTTAGTAAATAGTATTTTAGAAGTCAAAAGAGGTCTAAGTCAGGCTTTAGTAAACAATGTTTCAGAGGTCAAAAAAGGTCAATGTCCAGCCTTAGTAAACAGCATATTAGAAATCAAAAGAGGTCTAAGTCAGGCTTTAGTAAACAATGTTTCAGAGGTCAAAAAAGGTCAAAGTTCAGCTTTAGTAAACAGCATTTTAGAAGTAAAAAGAGGTCTAAGTCAGGCTTTAGTAAACAATGTTTCAGAGGTCAAAAAAGGTCAAAGTTCAGCTTTAGTAAACAGCATTTTAGAAGTAAAAAGAGGTCTAAGTCAGGCTTTAGTAAACAATGTTTAAGAGGTCAAAAAAGGTCAAAGTCCAGCTTTAGTAAACAACATTTTAGAAGTCAAAAGAGGTTTAAGTCAGGCTTTAGTAAACAATGTTTCAGAGGTCAAAAAAGGTCAAAGTCCAGCTTTAGTAAATAGCATTTTAGAAGTCAAAAGAGGTTTAAGTCAGGCTTTAGTAAACAATGTTTCAGAGGTCAAAAAAGGTCAAAGTCCAGCTTCAGTAAATAGCATTTTAGAAGTCAAAAGAGGTCTAAGTCAGGCTTTAGTAAACAGTGTTTTAAAGGTTAGAAAAGGGTCAAATCCAGCTTTAGTAAACAGCATATTAGAAATCAAAAGAGGTCTAAGTCAGGCTTTAGTAAACAATGTTTCAGAGGTCAAAAAGGTCAAAGTCCAGCCTTAGTAAACAGCATATTAGAAATCAAAAGAGGTCTAAGTCAGGCTTTAGTAAACAATGTTTCAGAGGTCAAAAAAGGTCAAAGTTCAGCTTTAGTAAACAGAATTTTAGAAGTCAAAAGAGGTCTAAGTCAGGCTTTAGTAAATAGTGTTTTAAAGGTTAAAAAAGGTCAGAGTCCAGCTTTAGTAAATAGCATTTTAGAAGTCAAAAGAGGTCTAAGTCAGGCTTTAGGAAACAGTGTTTTAAATGTTAAAAAAAGGGTCAAATCCAGCTTTAGTAAACAGCATTTTAGAGGTCAAAAATGGTCTGTCAGGCTTTAGTAAATAGTGTTTTAAAGGTTAAAAAAGGTCAGAGTCCAGCTTTAGTAAACAGCATATTAGAAATCAAAAGAGGTCTGAGTTAGGCTTTAGTAAACAATGTTTCAGAGGTCACAAAAGGTCAAAGTCCAGCTTTAGTAAATAGTATTTTAGAAGTCAAAAGAGGTCTAAGTCAGGCTTTAGTAAACAATGTTTCAGAGGTCAAAAAAGGTCAATGTCCAGCCTTAGTAAACAGCATATTAGAAATCAAAAGAGGTCTAAGTCAGGCTTTAGTAAACAATGTTTCAGAGGTCAAAAAAGGTCAAAGTTCAGCTTTAGTAAACAGCATTTTAGAAGTAAAAAGAGGTCTAAGTCAGGCTTTAGTAAATAGTGTTTTAAAGGTTAAAAAAGGTCAGAGTCCAGCTTTAGTAAATAGCATTTTAGAAGTCAAAAAGGGTCAAAGTCAGGCTTTAGTTAACAGCATTTTAGTCAAAAGAGGTCAAAGTCAGACTTTAGTAAACAGTGTTTTAGAGGTCAAAAAGGTCAATGTCAAACTTGAATAAATAGCATTTCAGAAGTCAAAAGAGGTCAAAGTCAGGCTTTAGTAAACACACACTCATCTTCAACCGCTTAGTCCAGTTAAGGGTCATGGGGGGCTGAAGCCTGTCTCAGCAGTCATAGAGAGTGAGGCGGGGTTCACCCAGGTTCAGGAAACCAGTCTGTCACAGGGCCACAAACAGACAAACAAACACATCCACACCCACTTTTAAACCCACAATTTAAAGATTCCAATCCACCTAACCCGCATGTCTTTAAATGTGGGAGGAAACCAGAGCACCCGGAGGAAACCCACGCAAACATGGGGAGAACACGCAAACTCCACACAGAAAGGCTACAGGCAGGAAGTGAACCCATGACCTTCTTGCTGTGATGCAACAGTGCTAACCACTAAGCCACCGTGCTGCCGCTTTAGTAAACAGTGTTTTACAAATTCACAAAGTTAGCCTTTAGTCAGGGGACGAGCAAATAGATTTTCAGCAGTTAGGTACGTAGGTTCAAAATGAAAAGAAGCTTCAGGTCAGGACACGTTAGCTAGTTCAAGGTCAAAATTAGGTTTAACTCGGGGCTTTAGCCTCACAGAAATTAACTAGATATCGGAAAACGATGGTTAGATCAAGGTCAAATTCAGGCTTAAGTCATGTGATGAGCAGCTAGCAGGTGACAGGATATAACAAATGGGCAAAACAAAATTTCTTCTTTGATCGATCTGGTGCATCAAACAGATACATTGGACATTGTTACATCAATCGTCTTGTCAGTATTCACATGTCCAATCTTTATTTATCAAACCTTCACAGAGACACCGTCAGCCTGCTGGTTTCATCTAATGAGGCCCCTAAACCCTCCAGATGTTCTGCCTGCAGCAGTAAACCTCCACCATCTCTCTCTGCGTCTGTCTCTTTCAATCCCTTTTGAAATCCTTCTGCAGTTTCATGGAAAAGCAGCGAGGAATGTTCTGGCTCACCGATACAGCATCATTAGCCACAGCACAACCCTTTGGCTGCTCCATGCCAACTCCAGCGTGCACGTCTTATTCTGTGTACACTACACTGTGTGTTGTCCTGCTCTCGCCATGGCAACCAGGCTGCAGTCAGCAAGGATTTTACTGTGTTATCTAAGACACATATTTCAGCAGAAACACTGAAAAACAGGAGGGAAAGCAATAAAGAGGACACATTAAAGTAGCGGATCGGCTCGTGAAGCGCTGTGAAAGATCGGGCAGAGGGAAGCACTTTGTTCTGCGACAAACAGCCTTCAGTTCTCGCCATTAACCATTTCATCGCTGTGGGGGGGGGGGTAGAACATGTCAGAATACAGGCCCAGACCTGGTTAAAGAATTAACGACATTCTAATCAAAATGATGTGGTCAAAAGTAAACTTTATTGGACATGGCAACATGGGTGGGCAGAGATCCAAACACATGGTTCATGTAGCCATCCCCTGACTTCTCTGAAGAACACTGGCAATAAAACAGATTATTTATAGGTGTTATACCAAATGGGCTGATTACTTATTCAACCCATCATCTTGGCTTTTATATTTTTAATTAATTTATATCAAGTTATCGAGATTTACTTTGAGTTTGAGTTTAAGGAAGGTAATTTGAGAAATTTTTATGTTGAGAAGTCTGTTTCTGTGTAGGCTCTCAGTTGTCCAGGTGGTTTCCATAGTAGAGAAGCTTGAATCTTCGACTGGACTGGGTTGCTTGACGCGAGGACGTTTCGCTTCAAATCGCAGAAACTTCCTCAGCTAAAATTCTTGCTCTGGTAGTCTGACTTCTGTCTTGACTCTTGTAGAGAAGAATAAACAGAAGCCAACAAAAGCTGGAGTTTTTTAAACCTAACCAGACCCCTCCTACCGAGAGGCTGACTGCTATAGGCTAGTATCTAAACAATAGCTCTAATTAGCACCTATTGTGCTCTAGTTAGCACCCTCCTAATAACAGGGCAGCTGTCCCTCCTAATGATGGGACTGTGAGGGCTTTCATGGGACGGAAGCCTCTCCTGATGGCTCCCTTGATGACTCTGCTGATGACGTGAATGACTCATTACCATGAGCAAAAGACTGAAACTGCTTTGACCTGAGTACCCCATTGTAATCAGGGGACAAAGTGTGTCTCAGACCCCCTCCCCGGTTATGGCTGGGTTTCAACTGTTTCACAAAGAATGCTTCCTTGGCACCTCTCTCAAACCATTTCTTCTCTCTGGCTAAGATTTTAACTTCCTTCCTTGGCCTCAAATGTGTAGTTAGTGTCTTTCAGGTGGAGATGAACTGCAGACTGAGGTCCATTTGCGCCCTCTCTGCGGTGCTGGTATAGCCTTTTGTGTAAATGTTGCTTAGTCTCACCTATGTCAATTTTCAATCAATTCAATCAAATTTTTTTTTATATAGCGCCAAATCACAACAAACAGTTGCCCCAAGGCGCTTTATATTGTAAGGCAAGGCCATACAATAATTATGTAAAACCCCAACGGTCAAAACGACCCCCTGTGAGCAAGCACTTGGCTACAGTGGGAAGGAAAAACTCCCTTTTAACAGGAAGAAACCTCCAGCAGAACCAGGCTCAGGGAGGGGCAGTCTTCTGCTGGGACTGGTTGGGGCTGAGGGAGAGAACCAGGAAAAAGACATGCTGTGGAGGGGAGCAGAGATCGATCACTAATGATTAAATGCAGAGTGGTGCATACAGAGCAAAAAGAGAAAGAAACAGTGCATCATGGGAACCCCCCAGCGGTCTACGTCTATAGCAGCATAACTAAGGGATGGTTCAGGGTCACCTGATCCAGCCCTAACTATAAGCTTTAGCAAAAAGGAAAGTTTTAAGCCTAATCTTAAAAGTAGAGAGGGTGTCTGTCTCCCTGATCTGAATTGGGAGCTGGTTCCACAGGAGAGGAGCCTGAAAGCTGAAGGCTCTGCCTCCCATTCTACTCTTACAAACCCTAGGAACTACAAGTAAGCCTGCAGTCTGAGAGCGAAGCACTCTATTGGGGTGATATGGTACTACGAGGTCCCTAAGATAAGATGGGACCTGATTATTCAAAACCTTATAAGTAAGAAGAAGAATTTTAAATTCTATTCTAGAATTAACAGGAAGCCAATGAAGAGAGGCCAATATGGGTGAGATATGCTCTCTCCTTCTAGTCCCCGTTAGTACTCTAGCTGCAGCATTTTGAATTAACTGAAGGCTTTTTAGGGAACTTTTAGGACAACCTGATAATAATGAATTACAATAGTCCAGCCTAGAGGAAATAAATGCATGAATTAGTTTTTCAGCATCACTCTGAGACAAGACCATTCTAATTTTAGAGATATTGTGTAAATGCAAAAAAGCAGTCCTACATATTTGTTTAATATGCGCTTTGAATGACATATTCTGATCAAAAATGACTCCAAGATTTCTCACAGTATTACTAGAGGTCAGGGTAATGCCATCCAGAGTAAGGATCTGGTTAGACACCATGTTTCTAAGATTTGTGGGGCCAAGTACAATAACTTCAGTTTTATCTGAGTTTAAAAGCAGGAAATTAGAGGTCATCCATGTCTTTATGTCTGTAAGACAATCCTGCAGT
The DNA here is from genome assembly GCF_902500255.1 of Thalassophryne amazonica. NCBI lineage: Eukaryota > Metazoa > Chordata > Actinopteri > Batrachoidiformes > Batrachoididae > Thalassophryne > Thalassophryne amazonica. The sequence goes on from NC_047122.1 coordinate 34,904,159, forward strand.
TTAGCTAATTGGTGTGTGTCCTCTGGCTTCATGGATAGATAAAGCTGGGTATCATCTGCGTAACAATGAAAATTTAAGCAATACCGTCTAATAATACTGCCTAAGGGAAGCATGTATAAAGTGAATAAAATTGGTCCTAGCACAGAACCTCGTAGAACTCCATAATTAACTTTAGTCTGTGAAGAAGATTCCCCATTTACACGAACAAATTGTAATCTATTAGACAAATATGATTCAAACCACCGCAGCGCAGTGCCTTTAATACCTATGGCATGCTCTAATCTCTGTAATAAAATTTTATGGTCAACAGTATCAAAAGCAGCACTGAGGTCTAACAGAACAAGCACAGAGATGAGTCCACTGTCCGAGGCCATAAGAAGATCATTTGTAACCTTCACTAATGCTGTTTCTGTACTATGATGAATTCTAAAACCTGACTGAAACTCTTCAAATAGACCATTCCTCTGCAGATGATCAGTTAGCTGTTTTACAACTACCCTTTCAAGAATTTTTGAGAGAAAAGGAAGGTTGGAGATTGGCCTATAATTAGCTAAGATAGCTGGGTCAAGTGATGGCTTTTTAAGTAATGGTTTAATTACTGCCACCTTAAAAGCCTGTGGTACATAGCCAACTAACAAAGATAGATTGATCATATTTAAGATCGAAGCATTAAATAATGGTAGGGCTTCCTTGAGCAGCCTGGTAGGAATGGGGTCTAATAAACATGTTGATGGTTTGGATGAAGTAACTAATGAAAATAACTCAGACAGGACAATCGGAGAGAAAGAGTCTAACCAAATACCGGCATCACTGAAAGCAGCCAAAGATAACGATACGTCTTTGGGATGGTTATGAGTAATTTTTTCTCTAATAGTTAAAATTTTGTTAGCAAAGAAAGTCATGAAGTCATTACTAATTAAAGTTAATGGAATACTCAGCTCAATAGAGCTCTGACTCTTTGTCAGCCTGGCTACAGTGCTGAAAAGAAACCTGGGGTTGTTCTTATTTTCTTCAATTAGTGATGAGTAGAAAGATGTCCTAGCTTTATGGAGGGCTTTTTTATAGAGCAACAGACTCTTTCTCCAGGCTAAGTGAAGATCTTCTAAATTAGTGAGACGCCATTTCCTCTCCAACTTACGGGTTATCTGCTTTAAGCTACGAGTTTGTGAGTTATACCACGGAGTCAGGCACTTCTGATTTAAAGCTCTCTTTTTCAGAGGAGCTACAGCATCCAAAGTTGTCTTCAATGAGGATGTAAAACTACTGACGAGATACTCTATCTCACTTACAGAGTTTAGGTAGCTACTCTGCACTGTGTTGGTATATGGCATTAGAGAACATAAAGAAGGAATCATATCCTTAAACCTAGTTACAGCGCTTTCTGAAAGACTTCTAGTGTAATGAAACTTATTCCCCACTGCTGGGTAGTCCATCAGAGTAAATGTAAATGTTATTAAGAAATGATCAGACAGAAGGGAGTTTTCAGGGAATACTGTTAAGTCTTCTATTTCCATACCATAAGTCAGAACAAGATCTAAGATATGATTAAAGTGGTGGGTGGACTCATTTACATTTTGAGCAAAGCCAATAGAGTCTAATAATAGATTAAATGCAGTGTTGAGGCTGTCATTCTCAGCATCTGTGTGGATGTTAAAATCGCCCACTATAATTATCTTATCTGAGCTAAGCACTAAGTCAGACAAAAGGTCTGAAAATGAACCTATGTAGTGTTCATTACAGCTTTCCTGACATCTGATAGAATACACTACATTGCTGTGTTTGTAACTAGGGATCCTGTCCTTAGGGTGAACTAATTTCTGTCTCAAGGTGTTAACCGGTTTAAAGTAAACTGGGATTTTGTGCTGTCTGAAGATCCTCTGTAGTTTTTTCCCCTACTCCTGCTAAATAAGGGAGAGACACTACTCTTCTTCTTGTCTCCGTCTCCTGTCTATCTGGTCTCTTTGTTTTCTGGGACTTCTGCACTTTGTCCAGGGACCATCGTGGGTACCCACATACTGTGAGGGCTTTCCGTACAAGTTGTTGTTCTTTAGCCCTTCCCTCTGCAGTTGTGGGCACCTGTAGGGCTCTGTGTTGAAGAGTCCTGATCACCCCGAGCTTGTGTTCAAGGGGGTGGTTTGAGCCAAAGAGCAGATATTGGTCATTGTGAGTGGGTTTTCTGTAAACCCCTGTCTGGAGCTGCCTGTTCTCTCCAATCGTAACATCACAGTTCAAGAAGGCTAAATGGTTGTTTCTGGCATCCTCACGTGTGAACTTGATATTGGAATCCACCGTGTTGATGTGTTCTGTAAAGTCCTCAACCTCCTGTTGCTTGATTTTAACCCATGTGTCATTGACATATCTGAACCAGTGACTGGGAGAGATGCCCGTGAAAGATGTCAAGGCTGTCTTCTCCACTCACTCCATGGCCAATCTGTACATGGAGGAGTATCTCTCCCTTATTTAGCAGGAGTAGGGGAAAACTACAGAGGATCTTCAGACAGCACAAAATCTCAGTTTACTTTAAACCGGTTAACACCTTGAGACAGAAATTAGTTCACCCTAAGGACAGGATCCCTAGTTACAAACAGAGCAATGTAGTGTATTCTATCAGATGTCAAGAAAACTGTAATGAACACTACATAGGTGAGACTAAGCAACCTTTACACAAAAGGCTATACCAGCACCACAGAGAGGGCGCAAATGGACCTCAGTCTGCAGTTCATCTCCACCTGAAAGACACTAACCACACGTTTGAGGACAAGGAAGTTAAAATCTTAGCCAGAGAGAAGAAATGGTTTGAGAGAGGTGTCAAGGAAGCATTCTTTGTGAAACAGTTGAAACCCAGCCTTAACCGGGGAGGGGGTCTGAGACACGCTTTGTCCCCTGTTTACAATGGGGTACTCAGGTCAAAGCAGTTTCAGTCTTTTGTTCATGGTAATGAGTCATTCACGTCAACAGGAGAGTCGTCAAGGGAGCCATCAGGAGAGGCTTCCGTCCCGTCATTAGGAGGGACAGCTGCCCTGTCATTAGTAGGGTGCTAACTAGAGCACAATAGGTGCTAATTAGAGCTATTGTTTAGTCACTAGCCTATAGCAGTCGGCCTCTCGGTAGGAGGGGTCTGGTTAGGTTTAAAAAACTCCACCTTTTGTTGGCTTCTGTTTATTCTTCTCTTCAAGAGTCAAGACAGAAGTCAGACTACCAGAGCAAGAATTTTAGCTGAGGAAGCTTCTGAGATTTGAAGCGAAACGTCCTCACGTCAAGCAACCCAGTCCAGTCGAAGATTCAAGCTTCTCTACTTGAGAAGCCTGATTTACTTTTTGTATTTGAAATGGCATAAATAAAGTGTGTGAGATACCAAGGGGCCAAATACTTTTGCAAGGCACTGTAGTGGGGACTTTGTGTACTTTGTGGCCACTACGGTAACCATGAAGGCCCAACAGGAACCCTGAACACAAGACTGCTAACAGCACTGTGGTGAAACAAGTCTTCAACAGGGAATCAGGCGAAGGAGGTGATGCTTGTAACCCAACGGCTGGGAAGGCAGATGAAGGTTGATGCAGGTCCTCAGACCTCGACTGTCTTGGATTTCCCCGTCATAGGACCTGGCTAAGGATCTGTCAAGGCTGGTGTGTTTGTCGGCATGCAACAACCCACAAAACAAACCCACACACAGGCATATCTAGATCGACCCTGGATGTAGACTTTCTCTGCATCCACCATCCCGACCGGGAATCGATAAAGAGACAATCTACCTCACCACCAAAGGATTGTCACAGCGTTGTCATGATGTCAGTTCTACCATATAATGATAAATGACTTGCTGATTAATTTAAAATATGGATCACTCACTTTAAAAAACAAACAAACTAATGTTTTAGTTAAGTTGCCCTTGACCTTCTCCAAAAGTTAACCCACATACCCAAGGAATATTCCTACCACATTTGGTGTAAATCTACTCATGTATTTCAGAGTTATTTTGTACAAAGATGGACAGACACGCACAGCTACGACCACAATACCCTGCTGCACTGCTGGTGCACACGTAAAAAAAAAACACACAGATTGTAGACACGTTCATAGAAACATGGGCCCACATGCACAGTTAAACAGGCCACATGTGGGAGCACTTAAGAGCGCACGGGCGTCTTTTTGACTCCTCACCTATGTAGATTTTCTTTGTAGTTGAGCAGCAGTTTAGTCTGCCGGAGCGATAACACGTGAAATGTACCGTACCCCTGCAGAGATTAGAGAACGTTCTGCTGAATTCAGGAAATGCAGCGTTGAGTTTGTTGAGCATTGAGGCCAAAAATGTGCCTGTGTAGTGTTTGATGTTTGTGTGAGGTGCATGTGTGTGTGTCATACTGGGGCCTGTGACCCAGAAGAAACGGCACTCAGTTCTTTCCTGTGCTTGCAGTTGACGCCCCTTTTCAGTGTCTTCAATTCACAAAGGCTGGCAGTCAGTCAGCACAGACCTTTCACAGATACAGCGCTTCTCAGAGTGCCGATTCCTCTGTCTTATTGCACCAAACAAAGTCCACCTTCTATTGTTACTCCTGCTGGCACGGACATGACTTTAGTGCTATATACACCATTCTTTCAGTGCACTCTCAAAACATGCACGGAGTTATCCAGCTGATGGATAAACAGAAAATCATGTGATTAGAAAAATAGGACAAAAACAGCACTGCAACAAACAAAGTTAGATTGTTGGACATTTTAGTTGATAAAGACACTGTAATAGTTGCATAGCAATAATGCATGATGGTGCAGCATCTCGGTTGAGTTACATTTGCACAATTGATGCATGTTTATGCATTCCTCCATGTGACACGTTCCTCCATGTGATGCGGAGTTGCATCAGAAAGGGCATCCAGCGTAAAAAACCCCCCAAAACATACCAATTCAATATGCAGATCCACCTCGGATTTGCTGCGACGCCCCAGAGTGCAAACAAGGGAGCAGCTGAAGGGACTTATTATCGTATTTGGGTTTAAGGTTTCCTTTTAAGATGCCAGTTATGCCAGTTGTTAGCATTAGCCATGCCATTAGCTTGGCTACATTAGCAATACTATTTTTAGGCTGCAAACTTATTTTTAAGACAAACTTGACAGCATTATTTAAAAAGTGTCATTTTGCCATATAAATTTGTGTTTTTACGCGAGGCCAAAATATGGCCATTGGGTATTGCGAAGACTTGCATCCATTCATTTGTCCGTCTGTCTGTGCTCCGCGTAACTCCAGTCCTATTACTGCCAGGTTCTTCAAATTCACAGGGAACATTCTTGGGACACAGACCTTGGACAAGCTCAAAGATGGCTAACCTTGACCTGTTCTAAGGGGTCAAAGGCTTGCATTCTTTCTACACACTCTTTCATTGATTGAATGCTCATACGGCCAAGGGTATTTTAGCGTTATGTCAACATGACAGTAATATGACCAACGGGTAAAATTATACCTTTTAGGCTAATTCAAGCTTGTGCTTTATCGTCATTTATAAGCGCTGTCCTTGAAAAATACTGAATTAAATCAAATCACATGTATGTATCGTATGTATTGCATATTTTAGGAATTTCACAGACACAATGTCCACATTTCGATTCCACTGTGATGTTGTCATTTGTTACTTTTTTTAAAATTCTTGTCAGTTCTGCAGCACTTGCAGCTTTTGGGGGCTGAAAGCGTTTAGAGATCTCTCAGGCTGATCCTGGTCTCTGTGTGCCAGAAGATACTGGCATCAAAATGCACCTTATCGGCCAAAACTGGATCCCATCACGTGGATCCATGCAGAAAACATTTTGTGGCATCTGATGGCTCCTCTCAGTGAATAGATAAAAACCTTATCACTGCTTCGTGCTCTTTCAGTGGGTGATCGATGATGATGAACTCCAAATATACCCCCCCCCCCCACTCAATTATTTCATGTAATTACAAGCATATTTTAAAGAATAAGATAAAGTAGTTTACTGTATTAACAAAATGAGTTAAGAAGAAATCAACAAGAAGACTTGGGAGAAGTAGGCTAACAAATGGACAGGCAACCATGACTTTGACCCCAATGACTGACCTTTGGCAAATTTGACCTCATCTAGCCAATTCCACAATCCATCTATAGGTGTGTGCTCCAGCGTTTGACCCCAGTGATTTTGACCTTTGTCAAAGCAAAGCCTTTAAGGTCATTCCAGGCTTGACCTTCATCCACATACCAAGTTTGATGAAAGCTGGACACCTGGGAAGCATAGGGGAACAAACAAACAGACAGACAGACAGATGTTTCTTAAATTGTAATTTGGTTTAACAAACAATGAAAATAAAACTAAATTTGTCACCTGACCCATGAAAATTAGACATTTGTGGAAATAGCACACAGACATCTTAAAAAAATACAATAAAATGAAATAAGATGGAAAAAAAACATCTTAACTCTCACTTTTTTTTTTTACTTAATGTCAAAGTGATCCAGGTTAAAGCATTGCTATGAAAAAATTGAGATGAAAAGAGGAAAGTGTTCCGATTTTACTGCTGGAAGATTAGAAAATGTGATTGCCATTGGATGTTCAGTACTTCTTTAAGCCATTTTTTTCTCCACTTTGAAAGAAATCCAACTGAACTCATGTAAACCAGGTTTTTCTGATTATCAAATTACTGAAGTGCATGTAAACACAAGATATTAGATTATTACAGTTATCTGAATATTATGGTCATGTAAACGTGCTCCAACACGGGGAGCTCAACTCAGTGGGGGAACTCATCTCCCGTGATGTTGCTGTGAGAAAAAAAAATCAGGAGCAGCCCAAAAATTGTGTGCCATTTTGAGGCTGGAGCACATTTTCAAAATGCCACAAGAAAGTACAGGAAAAAAATAAAAGTACTTAATTCTGTCACCAAAACATCTTGCATCATGTACCTTCTGGTAAATTGTAGCTGAACTTTCAGGTCTTCTTTTTAAGAAAATCCTCTTCTATACCACTTCATCATGAAGCTGTATAACTGGGGATACAAAATATCCTCATATAAAATCAACAAGAATGCTAATAATATTAAAGCAAACAGAGCTGTGGCATCGGAATAGTATCGGTACTGCCAGAGATATCCAAATTCAAGTACTGGGAAGACAAAAAATGCGGATCAGTGCATCCTTTGTCGTAATACATTCATTAAAATTGTATCCCGAATGAAAATTTTAACCAAAAACACAGATAGATAGTGTGGTAATGAGAAACATTTTGTTTCTGTGTCTGTCACTGAAGAGTAGCTGGTGCTTGCCACGCCCTCTCCCTTCAGAAAAGGTGTGTTCAGTTACATACGTCACAGAAGTTTAAAATGAGCAGTTTCAGGCCAAACCGTCATTATAACAGGAGTTTCTGCACAGGCTGAATTGTTAACTTTGGGATATTTAACATGAAAGCACAGCCACATTATTTGTGAAAGGCAGATAAACACGTTTTTGCAGTTCTTCTGCGCTACAGCATGATGCAGAAGAGTGTGAATGTGTCTGTTCAGGCAATAATGTAAAAGTCCCAAAGTTGTTGCTGTCCTCACCTCGATTACCCCTTATGGTCCATCAGCAAACTGAAACCGGAACTGGACCTTTGACACTGACACGCCGCTGTGCCACCTGGGAGCCAGCACCTTCTGTGTAGCCCTCAGGACCTCCTGGGACACGATTGTTCCCCTAATGCCTTGTAAACTCCAACATGCTTTGGATGCAGTCCCATTTCTAGCACCACAATGATAGTAATTCATCACAGGAATATTGAAATGGAGCTGCTGTCTGACTCGAACACAGGGAGTGTGCTGTCTATTGTGGACGAGGGGCGAGACATCAGTGTTTTCCATTTGTTCTCCTGTCAGCTTCAGGGACACATCTGGCAAAGATCTTTAGACCTGATTTATCATCATGCTTGTAAAGTGTCAGCAGTTGATAAAGCTGGTAAGGAAGTTAGAACAATAACACATTTACGTTACGGCACCGACAACTTAAATTAGAAACTTTTTCAACGAGTTACTAAGCAGGGGTGGTGGCCAAGTGGTTAATGCACTTGGTTGCAGTGCAGAAGGTTCTGGGTTCAAATCCCACCCCTGCCACATTTCTCCATGTAATGTGGAGTTGCGTCACAAAGGGCATCCGGCGTAAAACCTGTGCCAATTCAACATGCAGATCCATCTTGGATTTGTTGTAGCAACCCCGAGTGCAAACAAGGGAGCAGCCGAAGGGACTTACTTTACTATAAACAGAAGTTTTGCGGCCAATAATACCCCACAAACGCTGAGATAACGGGTCTTCAAAATAACCCATTTTCACTTAAACAGTGATGAAAGTTTCCTAGGTATTGCTGGAGTTACAGTTGCTATCTTGAGACTATCCAGACACTCATGGACACTAACTGCATCAACCACACTATGGAACTCAATGGATCTATCAGTTGCTGCCAGGTGGAATGTGGGTATCCCATTGGCGTGTTCCACTTTGTGAGGTCCTCAACACTGGGACACCTGCCTGCCGGGTCACAACAAGAGAAATGCCCCACATGGCAAAATACTAGTGAGCAACAGAGTCTTCCAAAATAACTATTTGTTTGGCACAAAGTCATTCCAGTGGTACTCAAGGATCATGTGAAGACACCCAGTCGCAAAGACATCTAGCTGTCACCTTATGGTCACTGGGTAGTATCCAAGTCTCACAACCATGCAGTAATCTAGTATCTAGTATCTAGTATCTCTCTGTCATGCGACAGCATTGGCAAGATATTTTGCTTAATTCCGCCAGACTTTTTGGGGGTTCGCCATCCCCTCGCATGAGTCACAGGGCATCGGTCGCATGTCACTTGAATTTTTAACTGTCCAAAAAGTTCCCTGCCAAATGGTCATGCAGGCGTCACAAATCCTTCTGACTGTAGTCTCTGCAAGTCAGCAAGTGAGCAACATGAGAAAGCTAGAGGAGTTGACGTCACACTTTTCCTTTTATATGATCATTGAGGAACTGTGCTTCCGGAAGCGGCTGGGCCAAGCGACTCCAGCAGCCAGGCGGCAGGCAGGGTCAGTGGGCTTGACAAGTCCTGCGTGTAGCATGAGGATGAGGTGCGCAAACCGGATTTATTATTTTTATAGTTTTTGAGGACCAATGCAGCCGGTCTACTCTGTGTCAGGCTGATCCGTTCAGATCTCAGAAGCTAAGCAGTGCAGGATCTGGTTAGTACTTGGGTGGGAGACCTCTTTGGAACACCAGCGGCTGTGTGTGTTTCTCCAGGTAAGGGAAAGGAAGGAAGGGCATCTGGCGTAAAACCTGTGCTGAATACAGATGTGGATCTGGTTGCATCTACTGTGATGACCCCCAGCAATACGGGAGCAGCCGAATGGACAACAACATAATTTTTGAGGACCACAGTGGAAATAAGTCTAAAACTACTGGGGCCAGCTACAACCCCCATACACGCCAGGACAGCGGGCTGGTTGATTCTTGTCTGGATTTATTGTGTTTTTCTGAGGTTGTTTTTTGGAAGACTGCAGTGGACGTAAGTTTAATGTTTTATTGAGTTATCCTCTGCAATTCACAGAATGATGGGCATTCCAGTGCATTGAGGAGAGCTTCCAGAGGATCCTGGAGCCCAGCCAGCAGAGGATTGCATACTGCCCATTCCTGGGAAGAGAGGGCAGTAGATCCATTGGGACAATAATACTGACGAGACACAGTTCCTGGACATGGTGACGGTGAGTGTCCTGTCCACACTTTTTGACCTGGTTTGTTTTATTATTATGTATTTTATTTTATTATTATTTACAGTACTTTTTCTTCTGTGCCTACAATTGGGGATGCGGCATTTGAGCGGCATGTGTACACTATGTATGTGGACTACTTGTAATTTTTGGCCCTATTTTTGCCACCAGTCTGTGCGACATTTGTCCCACATTCGGGCAATATGCACTAACGTGTCATTAGTACAAATTCAGTGAGATTCCAACTTAAAGAATTGTTCATTTAATTCACATATTTTGTCATGAGTTTGTCTCCAACTACTCCCCAACAGTTCCAGCTCAGTGAGATACTGGCCTAAGGAAAGAAGCAAGAGAAACCTAAAACTTGGACCCTTCTTCTCCTTAAAAAGACATTGGCATCCTCAAACACCTCTATCCAGTGACGTCATGACTCCATAAGCTCTTTCCAGATGTCTCAAAGGCTGAGGACCCAGAAAAGTGAGCATTACTGCAGAGATAAGTGAATATTTCTACACTTTGACTACATACAGATAAATATATTTCTGATGGCTGAGTCCAGGGAGTCAGTGAAAGCCTGGATGTTAGTGTTGCTCAAGGACAACTACAAACTCAGACACTCCAAGTCCACACTCTGCTTCTCAAGTGCTGCAATCGGGATGTCCATTGATTCCTTGAAGATCATAGCATCATTCGCATAAAATCCAGATTAGAAAACCTTTCCAACAAAGGCAACTAAGGGCCCGGTCACGCACATGGTGGTAGTTGGGCGAAGGATAGAAAGTCAAAAAGTAGCAAATCATCGAGAAAAGGTGGACAAAAGATCCTGCACCTTTCCCATTACTGAAAAGCCTGCCAATCAAGAGCGAAGAAAAGAACGAAACAAAACACAAATGAAGCAAACGTTGACCTCAATGCTTTGAATTAAACCAAAACAAAACATTCACGATGACGTGACCGAAAGTGGGTATGAGACCGAGCGCAGCCAGCCTTGTCCTCATGTCCGCAGTACTTGCAGTTGCGGCATTTTGTGTCTTCACAACAACAACGTGTGTGCATACACGTTTAAATGTGCGTACATAGTTAAAGTAGTTGATATAACATTGGTAACACTATTGTTTCTGTATGAAAACGTTCCCAAACATTCACAACGATTCATTAGTAATCCAAAGATGTTTCGTTGAGCTTGTCGAAGCTTTAGTTATTGATTTGTTCAGAAATCGTCAACCTTCGTTCAATACGTCGGATGTGGGAGGTTGAACGAAGTTGTTGGATGAAAGTCAAACGAAATGCTAACGTTACGAAAAATAAGCAAACGATAGGAAACCATCAAGAAAGAAAGCAAAATGAAATACGGACGAATTGAGGTTGTCGGAATTCGTTGACCTTTTTCAACAGTTTAAAAATTCTGATGACGCACCAGCTGCAGGAACAAAGCTGGATGAAGGTTAAATGATACCTCCAAAAGTCAACGAAAGTCCAGATTTCTTGTTTTGTTTGGGTTTCGTTGTCTTTCGTTAGTGCCGTGTGACCGGGGCTTAAGCTACCGGTCTTCACAGCCCTACTCATCACCCAGTCCAAGCAAGCATTCAACAGTGTACAAGCCAGAAGGCACCACTGAAGAACACCAGAAATCACAGGAAAAAAGACTGCCTCCTCGCCGCACAGCATTTACAGTCCCTGTGTAGGACCCAGCTCTGATATTCAGCCCCCACAAATCCTCAGTATGTCCCAAAGAATGTCCCAGGAAACCGAGTCAAACAGTTTGCGAACATCAACACAGGCTGCAAGTACCTCATATTCATATTCAGGCTTTGGTTGCAACAGGATCCTAATTTGTTGTTCATTTCTGCAAAGTCTGACACATATGCCATCATAGGAAATTGTAGCCATCTCAAAATTTTGCTCAAGATGACCCCTATAAACACTTTAAAATTGCAGACTTGCAACCTATGCAGTCACGCTTCCTGAATCTAACAGACCTACAGAGTGTGAAAATATGACTCCTCCACTAATGAGATATCCTTATTTAGTTAGTTAGTTGTAATTAGTTTCCTGGCCTCATGTTGCCTTCGCATATTCCTAGATTAAGCAAATAATGATTTATGCCTGAAAACATACCAGCCCCCTCTTGGGTATTATTTAGTGTAGATTTTAGCTCGGTAGTGCAGATTTCCCTTCAGTTAATTATGTCTCGCTTTGTGAAATATAAGCTAATAAGGGAGCATCAGGATGATTGCTGACGAACACCGATTCTTGATTGAATGCAAACTGCTCCGCTGCACCTGGAGAATTAATATTGAATTATAGAATTAATTGATCCATTTTCACACCAACCTTTGTCCAGTTTGGTCTGCAGCAGCTGAAACGTGAAACCGTCCATCATGCAGTTGCAATCAAAGCAGCGTCACACGCAACTAAAGAACATCCTGAACTTAAATAATATTGTAGTTGCCACTAATTGCTTCCTTTGAGCTCCTGCAATGCCACATGGGCCTCATGTGTTGTTTTTTCTTTAAGATCGAGAGAAATCAGATTGCGCTGAGTTTGCAATCACAATATCCCAATGAAGGCGTTCAGCAAATCACCAATAAACATGAATCCATTTGTCATTATTTTCCTCTAATTGTGTCTCTGCCTCGACAGATCCAGATAAATTCCTGCAAACATTTACTGAGTTTTTACACTCTGGTTAAGTCTGAATTACTGTATATTTCAAAGTTGCCGCTCCTGGATTTGCAGCTCACACAACCACACCCAACTCTGCATCCAGCAGCCGCCAAAGACCGCATGTGTATCATATGTAAACACACATCCATCATACGATTTGCTCTGCATGCGGGACGCAGCTTTGAATGCATGTCCAGGCCTTTCCTTCTTAATCTTTGCATATTTTGAGCAGATGGGGAAATGCCTGATGGGAAAGCTGGCTGTGTCGTGTTGAGTTCGCCCCAGTGAGGATGTTCTTGATCTGTGGCAGTGGGTTTATGTGTGTAGTTCACTCTCCCCTGTGAAATACACACAGCAGATAACATCAGCGTTGGTATGCTGCACCCTTGTGGAGCTCAGCTGCTACATCTCTATAACCACAGATAAGGAAGCTGCTCGGCTCCGAGGGAGGGAGATTGAATCTGAGGCATTTCATTTGATAAAGGTTCTCGTTGCATTTTTCTCCCACATTTACGGTGTGCAGTGGAGAAAAGCCAACGTCTACAGATTGGCCTGTCACAGCGGCAAAACATCTGAAATAGCTGTGAATGCACCACACTGATTTATATTCAAATATCTGACATTAAGAAGGTTGTCCACATGCAGGAAGGTTCACACGTGCACTCAAACTGTCAAATGTTCTCTGGAAGTCTTTGCGGCAGAAACTTGGCCAGACTGTGGCCGTCACATTGACAGTGAGGCGTCCCTGTGAGGCGACAAGGACAGCAATTGATTGGACCTAAATGAGAGTGAAGAGGAAGATTGATTGCCATCGATCCACTTCTTCCTCCAGCAGGTTGCTGCAGCCTTGGTTACCACTTTACGGCCAATCGAGCACGCCTGAGGCGCGATCGGGGAAATCCCAGCGAGAAGCGTCAGATCTGTTTTGGAAAACGCAAATTTTGAAAGGATATGAAGGCCAAAGGTGGTGTGCAGATCACCATAAAAACAAACGAATAGATAGCATCTGTTAGCAAAAATAAAAAAAAAACCCACAGATACTGAGGGGACACGTTCTTAATGAAAAACAAGTATTTTCAGATTTCCAAGAAGAGACTTTTTCTGTGCTTGTTGCTTTAAATTAAAAGAATCTGTTTGCCACGCCTTCTCCCTCGCACAGGAAATGTGGGCGTGTCACAGACCGGCTCAGTGGCGTGTCACACTGGACACCTTGATAGAACATTACATCGACTGTTCAGGCAGGCAGAACTTTCTCAAGCATTTACAATATCCACTGCCATGATTGGTCAGAATCACAAATGTTTGTAACCGTTTCTTCCTCCCTGAGCGCAACTATTATTGGGCACTGGAGTCTCGTTTGAGGGCAGGCGCAAAAGGGGTAAAATACGACATATATGATGTATTTTCTCTACTTACGTGGAAAAAACACGGCATTTTCTCTGAGTTTTTACGCAAATTACACGCAAACAAAGTGAAAATGCAAAGAAAAAGTGATGATGCAGTGGAAAGTGAACATGTGTTGCGGTTTGTTTATGACCTGGAGCCCAAACGTGTCGAGGCAGTTTTGCAGGCGAGAGAACGGAGCTACTCTGGTTACCTGTGTAGGCTAACACTTACCGACACGAACTTTCCCATTTGTCTCATCTTCACTTCTCCACTGGGAACCGAAAAAAAAAAAAAAAACTTTGCACAACTGCTTCGGTGATTGCAGCCGAAAACAAAACAGTGCACCAATTTCACGTGTGAAGTTATGCTGTGTGTATATATTGCACAACAGGACCAGCTGTCCCCATAAGTGGTCAAATCCTGCGATATCATGCAGGGTTCAAACGAGACTGTGGTGCCCTATTTCCACAGAACGTCATGTGATCATAGAAGGTAGTTTAGTTTAATGTCAATTAAAAACTGGTGCTGTTAGATCTCAGTGCTGCATTTGATACTGTGGATCATCATATTCTACTTGATAGGCTGGAGAATCATTTTGGGATTACTGGGAGTGCCCTTGCATGGTTGACATCATACCAGACCAGTCGTTCTCACTGTGTTTTGTACAGTAACACTACCTCTAATCTTAGTGACATGAAAATTGGGGTTCCACAGGGGTCTGTCTTAGGCCCCCTGCTTTTCTCCCTTTATATAGCACCCCTTGGGCACATATTGCGGTTACCTTTCACTGCTATGCTGATGATACTCAGTTATACATGCCAATAACTGCTGGTAATATTGCCTTGCATCAGTGAGAAACTGGATCTTCAGCAACTTCCTGCTTTTAAACTATGATAATACTGAAATGATGGTTCTTGGTCCAGTGAGACATCAGCATCAATTTGACCTGCAAAATATAGCAAAGATTCATCCCATCCTGTCTATGGCTGATGCTGAGACCCTGATTCATGCATTTGTCTGTTCTAGATTGGACTATTGCAATGTTCTATTTTCTGGTTTACCGCAGTCCAGCATTAGGGCTCTCCAATTAGTTCAAAATGCTGCTGCCAGACGTCTGACACGCAGCAGAAAGTTTGACCACATTACACCCATTATGGCATCTCTTCACTGGCTTCCTGTCCCAGTGAGATCTGATTTTAAGGTCCTGCTACTAACCTATAAAATTTTTTATGGACTGGCACCTCCCCACCTAGCTGACCTAATTAAACCCTACGTACCGGCCCGGGCTTTGTGTTCTCAGGGTGTAGGACTACTTTGTGTCCCTAGGGTGAATAAAAAGTCTGCGGGTCACAGAGCTTTCTCTTATCATGGCCCTGTTCTGTGGAATGATCTCCCTGCGTCAATAAAACAGTCAGATTCTGTAGACACTTTCAAGTCCAGATTAAGACGCACGTATTTTCCCTTTCATATGGCTAGCATACTGGCATAGAATGTTACTATTCTTTTTGCTCTTTTAAATTCATTTTAGTAGGAAACGGAGCCGGCCGCGGCCTCTACTTTATCTAAATTCTGGGTCTTCTAGTGAAGCTTAGGGCTAGCAGCCAGCGATCACCTTAGTATTTCTTCTGTTTTTCTTGTTGCTTAATGCTGACAAATTATACTGTATTTGTTGTCTTTCTGATTCTGATTCTCAAATGATATGGAAATTGGAAGTCAAATATAGTTTACGTATTAATGTAAGATAGGGGTGGGATTCAATAAGTTTTCTTCTTCCCACTCCTTTTTGAGCAAAAATGAAATGTATCTGATTGTTTAATATGTACTAGGTTCATGTTTTTTGTTACACTGCTCAAAATGAATTAATAAATGAAATGATTCCTGATTTTGTTTTCTCTCTCTGTTTGAGTTGCAGCTCCATCCAGAGATGGGAGTGGTGTCTGGTCCTGAAACCCTCCTGTCCTGTGCACCGGCAATATTTCCTGTATTCATTTTGAAAATCATTTTGTAATTTGTGTCTGTAGCATGGCCCAAGCAGTGAGTCTTTGAGGTTTCTTCCTCAGAGGGAGTTTTTCCTTCCCACTGTCACCTGTGTGCTTGCTCTGGGGGTTGGTAAGGTTAGACCTTACTTGTGTGAAGCACCTTGAGGCAACTCTGTTGTGATTTGGCACAGTATAAATGAAAGTAAATTGAAATTGAATAACACAGCAGCAACTCAGTGTATTTAGGTATCTAGACGTGGTGAAGACGACTTGCAGAAGTTTAAAACTGAGCATCAGAATGGTAAATGAAGCAGCAGGACCTTCGTGGCCGGGACGACGGTGGGGGATTGAACCCACGCGGCTCGCACAAAAGACAGTTCCTCTACCAGGTTAGCCAAAGGGGAACTCCCCGTTAGCCAAGCTAGCGGGAACGTCTTTTCAATTGGGACCCAGGACTTTCATCCCGCTACACATCTCCCCACCATTTTTGACTTCGTCCCGAAGTCACAGGTGCATGTTAGCATACTCTGTTATCCACATCCTGTTCGTGATGCCAGATTGAAGCAGCAGGACCTTCGTGGCCGGGACGACAGTGGGGGATCGAACCCACACGGCTCGCACAAAAGACCGTTCCTCTACCAGGTCAGCCAAAGGGGAACTCCCCGTTAGCCAAGCTAGCGGGAACGTCTTTTCAATTGGGACCCGGGAGTTTCATCCCGCTACATAAAGAAAGAGGATTTAACTGACTTTGAATGTGGCATGGTTGTTGGTGCTAGACAGGCTGGTCTGAGTATTTCAGAAACTGCTGACCATCTGGGATTTTCATGCACAACCATCTCTAGGGTTTACAGAGAATGGTCCAAACAAGAGAAGATATCCAGTGAGCGGCAGTTGTGTGGACAAAAATGCTTTGTTGATGTCAGAGAACAACTGGTTGGGCAGACTGGTTGAATGGGTGACTGCGTGATGCTATCCAGTCAGTAAGGACCAACATCTCTGAGGATTTTTTCCAACACCTTGTTGAATCTATGCCAAGAAGAATTAAGGCAGTTCTTGTACTAGTGCTTTTGCTAGTATATATACAGATATATTGAACCCCTTAAATTGTTTTCAAGACTTGCTAGAACTCCTTCAAAGATGTCATGCGTGTCTTGGTGGCTTCCCTCACTAGTCTCCTTCTTGCACATTCACTATATTTTTGATAAGTGACTGACTCAGACAGCCTTACCATGGTGCTTATATTTCTTAATGAATCACGAAAATGAGTCCAACTCACAGTCACCAGTTCTAAAAATTTCATCCATCCCCTGGCATGTCCAAAAAACAAATCAATTAATCAATAAAGCGGTTGGAGAAGTGAGGATTTGTATTCACAATAATCCTTTTGTTCCTCCAATTGCTTAAGGCCTCTGAAAATGGAAGGACTGTGTGTAAAATGTCAGGTTGATCACCTCATTTTAACTTCATTCTGATGATCGACAGACTGAAAATTACAAAAACGACATCACTGTCCAAATACTTATAAACCTAAATATTGTCTAAATTAGTACCGTGTAGCTGACCGAATGCTCCCCCTAAAAATCGGTCCCCCCGATGATGCAGTTCACGAATTAACACCTTGTTTCTGCTTCAAACTGCACTCCAGTCATCATCTATCTCAGCGACATAACTGAAGCTTTTGTACGACAATCGTTTCCACATAAATTCAGCATTATTTCATCATAAAAGGCGGCGGAAGCGATCAGAGTGCAGCGGCTAAAAGAGCTGCTGCTGATACGTTCACTGCACATCGGACATTTCAAAGGGTCACGGAATTTCGCCTCGTTTCTGCTTAAAAGTGACTTTAGAATGATTTAAGAGGTTTTACCTTTATCATCTGATGATTAATAATCCCAGTAATCCATTTGATTGCTTTGAGTGAAGAGACTCCATCTCAGACGTGCTGCTGTGGTCTGAAATGATGCATGTGCAGATGGAAAAGGCGGACTGATTTTTAGGGGCAGGCCGTTCAATCTGCGACACCAGATTCAGTCGCTTTTAGTCATTTTAAACATGAGCTGGGACGGCTGTGCGCTGCTCTGCTCATCACATGATGCAGACAAACGACGTTCTGTGGTCATTACGTGCTTCAAAAATCTCCCATATGCAAAAGTCCAGCCTCCCACCTTTGTAACATATGCCAGAAAACTCAAAAACATGCCGTTTCAGGCCTACATCTTGCTTCTAACGGAATAATTCCGACATGAAAAGCTGTGCGATTGTGGGACTTTAGAAACATTTTTAACAAGAAACTTCAGCTGTGTCTAACCGGTAAAGGCAGAAAAACATATTTGGCACAATATGACCCCTTTCATTTCGGCATGAGAACAATAAAATGCTTTTTGTGGGTATGTTTGCTTTTTTCCACATTTTTTTATTGAAAGCTTCATCGGAGAGAAAAAACAACTCATTAAAATCCAAGTGAAATCCTAACGTCCACAAATGTACAGAGAGTTCTCAAAGATCACACGCACTGAGCAGTGTGTGTGTGTGTGTGTGTGTGCGTGAGGTGTAATCATGTCCTCCATGACGCTGAAATATAGAAAAGAAAAAAAAAAAAAAAACGTGTACTAAAAAAAAAACCAAAAAAACAAAATTAAAAACCGCTCTGCTGTCATAATAAATATTTCCTCTTTTTTCATGCCTGACACGGCTGGTTAATCACTCTCGCTCATTTCCTCGTGAATGTTTTCCATCTGGATGTTGTTTCATTAAAAGGGATTTTTTTGGGAAGGGGAGGTGAGGTGATTCTGTGCTGTCTTGTGGCACCCTTGCGGTTGTGTGGCCAATCGATTGCTCCCATCAAAGGTGAACCGAAGCATCAGTTATAAAGGATGCACTGCCCTCTGCACTTTGAGGATCCTCCAGTTGTGTTGAGAGTGCACGCAGCGATGTGCCAGGGCCTCGATGTGCCAGGGCCTCAGATCTTCTTTACACGCTGCTGCAAGAGTAACTCTGAACGTCTGTTTTCTTGACGCATGAGAATTAATGCAGAGAAGGTCCACGAACACACGCACAGAAAAACGACAAAAGTGGCTCACAGAGGACCTCTTGGCTGATGTCAGGTAGAACACAGGCGGCAGTGAACAGGGATGGACTGGGAGAAGAGTTTCCAAAAGGCAGTTAAGTAAGCACCTCTTCAACATGATGGAGAAAACCACGTCTCAAGATTCACCGTTTATGTTTTTAGGTTCATGTTTAACCTGGATTGAACCTTTAAAGGGAGACTGTTTTTTAACCTGTACTCTATTATTATTATTATTATTTTATTCATTTATTAGTGTTCATCTAGTCACTTGTACAACAATGAATTTAATCAGTGCAATGTTGACTGGAACAAACACTGGTAAACAAGCTACATAACGTTAGAGTAAGCTAAAATCACTCAGATTAAATCTCTTCTTGTCACCAATGAACTAGCAAAAACGTCATTCTAAGTGTCTGGTAGCAAAGAGAGAATCCCTATTTGCCACTTACCTTAGCCTCCAGTCCATTTGGTGGTGCTGCTCTCCACTTAGGCATTACAAGTCACTTGCAGATGAGGAGCTCTGGCCAACAGAATGAGCCCTTCATCAACAATCAACTTGTAATGCCTTGGTGGAGAGCAACACCACTGAATGGACTGGAGGCTGAGGTAAGCAGCTAACTGTATTATCTGTCCTTTTAAAAAGTTTCTTTACATTGACTGTGGTGCATGTTTACTTCTGTAAGGATCCTCGCCACACTACCAGACATGTCTAATGACCAAACCATCTCAAAATAGAGCAAAGGTTGAAAAATGTTGGTGTTCCCCCTTTAAGTGTTCACAGTGCTCCATTTCACAAGATGAGATTTAAACTAGTATCTCACTGGGCTGCAACTGTTGGCGAGTAGTTGGAGACACAAATTTGTGAGAAAATATGCAAATTAGCATCAATTTTCACTTGAACCACACAGACCTATATTTGCAATTTTGTTGCACTCCCAGGGATCTCAGGGTGGTTCGTGCCTGTCTCACCCATTCTCATTTTTGTCTCCAATCAGTCACACTTTAGTTTTATAGGTCACCAACCCCAACCCCTCACAAAGTTCTCTCGCATTTCATGCACTTTTCGGAAGCAAAATTGAAAAGGGTTCAAGATGCCTGCAACGACTGACTATTTTGAAAGAATTTTTATTTTTACACAAATTCTTTGAACATGTTCAAAATTCCAGTGACAAGGCGGAGGGGGGGGGAGCACTGAAACTCACGTGAGGTAACTGAGAACCCCCTCGCAAACGTTTCGAGGCATTGTGGAAAAATCTCCTGTGAATGCCGTTCTCAATTTTTCGCTAGCAATTGCAGCCTAGTGAGATACTCGCTTTAGTACACCACAATATTTTAGATGGATAAATTATTAATTCCACAGGATTACAGTTGGCTGAATCTTAAATGGATGATTGCATAAACTTTTTTTGTGATTTTCTGACACTACTGGACATTTGACAAAATGTGCCCAGTCAAGGCAAATGCTTCAAATACTTGAGTCTTTTCAGAACTAAAATGACTTCAGTGATTCCAGAACACCAAAAGTGAGGAAAAACTTAAACTCCTTATGTCAGTGTGTCCTACAGGTGTTCGTCTTTTTCCATCACGAATAGGTAGCTGGAATAAATTCCTGACATTTGCTGAGTCAAACCACTACGATGTGATAAACACTTATTCTTAATAATGCCAGTGAGGCAGCATGATGGCGCAAACGGTTAGTATGCCTGCATCCAAAAAAGAGGGTCCCAGGTTCAAGGCTACACATTCCTGTTCCCCTTGTATAACTGGAGTAGCATCAGGAAGAGCATCCAGCATAAAATGGCATAACCCCCGAGCAAAATGAGTTTTGCCAAAAGAAATTATTAATAATAATACTCAGTACCCTGTGTTCTACACTGTGTACAACAGCACAGAGCGCAGCATCGTTGCTAGTTTCTACAATCATGCAGCAGCAGAAAGTGGCCGCTCCGTCGATCACCAAAAGAGTTTCCTTGCTATTTATATAATGGAATATTCAGATGCACCTTACATTAGCAGGCAAATGATGAGCACTATGTGCGCTACACATCATCAAGCTAATGCCATCACTTTGGACATAAACAGACTTCCGTAGTTTACCGCAAGTGCAAAGGATCTCGCTCTTTAGGAATGAATCAAGCAACTCATATCAGTCAAGGTAAAATCTCAACAGCAAATTCAGATTGCTAGCTGCATTCTTGGAATCATGACCAATCCTCTGTTTTAATTATTGAGAAAAAGTCATTCTGAATGGTTACACAAATGTTCAAAGATGAACAACAGGAGATAATAGAAAAATTAACAGTAGTCTCTGTGTAGCTTTGTTGCTAGCAGTCTCCAACGAGTCATTGCTTTGGGTGGGAATGTTCTTGCCTTTTCTTTTATCCACATCTCCACTAAACTATTCACAATGGATCAAAGTTGAGTTTTATGTTTGCACTGCTGCATGCTGGATTTACAGAAAAGAATTGTGGGTGTTCAGATGACACACAGTCTTTTTGACATGCTGACGCCCATCAAGATCAACTTTCTAGAGTACACCAGCTCAAAAGGAGCCAATAGGCTGAATTTACCATTGCAGTCAGGTGACGGGATTGAACTGCAACAAAATAACTGAGCAGATGGAAGAGGTTGATGTTATTAAACAACAAGAAATGCAGGCAAATTTCAGTGCACTGGAATCCCAGGTTATGATATATGATCATATTGTGATCAATAACATGCTACACTATGCTATGTTAGGCTAACAAAGGGAAGACTGCTTCCACTCCAGGCTTCTTAGCAGCATCCAGCACTGTCCCCAGTAGTGAAGTAGATAGCGTGTTTCTTGTATGATGGTTTAAGAAGAAATCTGTCTGTCTGTCTGACACTGATGCACTGACATACATAGCTGCTCTGCGTTTGTGCTGGCATATCAGCTGACAGAGATTTTCTGCCTCAGCCTCCTTAAAACTGCAGGAATACTTCCTGTACATCTCCAGGAAGGTATTCTTTAACAGTACATTAGGCTGTTGTGCTATTAAGAAAAGACATTTCTGAAGGATCGGTGTCGCGTAATTGCAGCAAATGCCTGCATTAACATTTCTGTTTTTCTCTTTGAATCTCCAGAAGCAAATCAGAGTTAATATTTGTTGTGCATTTTGCTATAATCTTCTGGCTATTTCTAATTTCACATCACATAATGCCATTGCTATTGAATTTCAGGCCATTTGCTTTCCAATGTGCGACTACTGCATTATGAGTTCTATTAAGCTTCAAAAACATTGACTGTACTCTATAAAATAGCAGCTGTAAAAGTTTAGAGAAGTTGATTATAGCTTTTCTATATTCATAACCTTCCTAATAGTCAAACTTGTTGAGTAGAAAGGCTCTGTTAGCACACACGTTAGCTTAATACTGGTCACGTTACAGAGTAGCAACTCTGTTGTTTTAATCCAAAGCACCGGGGAAAATGTCGCCGCAATACAGCGAGCTTGTGCACAGAGACGATCAGCTGCACTGCCGCGTCCAGAGAGCGCTTAAACCAAACACACGACGGTTGTTAAATATCATAGCCTGGCATTAACTGGTTCATTGGGAGGTAAGATCAAACCGTAAACCGTAGCCTCAAGGCAACTGATAGCAGACTGCGAGTGACAGATCAGATGAAAGGGACAAAGCATTTATTTGACTGAAGAATAAGTGGCTGAATTCCCATTCTGAGACCGTTTCAATGATACGTGGCTTTTGATCTCTGCTGGTGGATGGAACACATGTAAAAACAAAACAAAAAAACAAAAAAAACAAAAGAAAGTTCATATGGCTTTTGTGCGACAAGAACCCATGTGCACGTTTCTTTTGAGTCATCTGACAGGTGGTCACTTAAGGGTGAAATTTGGACAGCCAAGTGTTCAAAGTGTGACGATTAGCCAAACCCAAGACAGCTTCCTCCGTAGCACCAGAGAGTAGCTTTGATATTTAGCACAACTTAAAGGAACGGTTACACAACCAGTGTTAGAAAAAAATAAAAATCTCACTACAACTCACTATTGGCTCCCTGAAACCCTAAAAGTCACTAGATTACGTGTTGATGTTTTCACATCTAATTTGCATATGGCGGGAAAGTGAGCAGCATCCTGTTCTCTTGAAGGTTGGATTTTTTTTGTTTACTAACATTATTATTTTTGATGGAGTGGGAGTGAAGAAAACAGGTGAGGACTATACAGCATTTTATCATTTTATTTGATAATTTTTTAACTTTTTCTGTAATTTTATGATATTCAACCAACTGCTTACAAATTCACCAGTTTGTGTAGAATACAAATTGCCGTATTTGCCACTACTTACGGTACAAGATAGGATTACTAACTAAAGCGCAATGATGATGATATGTAGAAGAATACAGCCTTTATTGTCACTGTACGTACAAACACAGTGCCTCCAGAAAGTATTCTCAGAGCTTAACATTATCCAGATTTTGTTATGTTACAGCCTTATTAGGAAATGAAGAAAATCTCCCCCCCCCCCCAAATTGTACTCACAACACCCCATAATGACAACATGAAAGCAACAATGTTTCTGTATCCTTCCCCAGATTTGTGCCTGGAGACAATCCTGTCTCAGAGGTCTATAGACTGTTCCTTTGTTTTCATGTTTGGTTTGTGACATGCACTGTCAACTGTGGAACCTTATATGTAGACAGGTGTTTATCTTTCCAAATCATTTCCAATCAACTGGATTTACCCCAGGTGGACTCCAATGAAGCTGTAGAAACATCTCAAGGATGATCAGTGGAAACAGGATGCACCTGAGCTCAGTTTTGAGCTTCATGGCAAAGGCTATGAATACTTAAGTACTTGCGATTTCTTAGATTTTTTCTTATTTTATTTTTAATAAATAAATCCCAAAAACGTTTTTTCATATTGTCATTATGGGGTACTTTGAGGAAAAAATTAATTTCACCCATTTTGGAATTAGGTTGCAACATAAAAATGTGGAAAAAGCACAGTGTTGTGAATACTTTCTTTCTCTGCGATGAACCCGTCCTAATTATAACTGGACACAATCCATCCACTAGAAGCAGTGGTTAACCACAGTTTGATGCCCAAGGACCAAGTCCAGATCCAGAGAACCTCCCCTAGTCAAGGGCAGAGAAAGGAGCATGACCATAAGGGTTTGAAGTTTTTGATGCACGTTTTGATGGTCTGAAGAAACCGGAGCACCCAGAGGAAACCCACAGAGACAACATGCAAACTTCACAGTGAAAGGAACTGGATATGGGTGGAATTGTACTCAGGACCTTCTTGCTGTCAAGGAAGAGTACTATCCATTGTTCCAGCATGCTTCACACTTATCCCCAGGTACAATAACGTGAATTGGATGAGAGTCTGCAACTCCCTCAAGATGGGATGCATCAGTGTGCCGCAGGTTACTGCCATTACAGCTGGGGGGATTAAGACAATGCAGATGAAGTGTCTTGTTCAAGGACACAGGCAGCGTGACCTAGAACTTTTTTTACTTTATTTTTTGCCGTACTGTCTGCTAAACAGTGCACCCTCCAGGCTTATCCAACAAGACCTTCTGTGTGCTTTCTTTCAAAAATTAAATCACTTGGAAGTTAGGTTTAAAAGGCACTCTTCGGCACTTTTTCGCCACACATGATGGCCTGACTTGCCTGTAAAGTGCACAATGCGCCATCATTCCCCAAAATGCAGAAGAGTGTTGGAATTACATTTGAATGATCGCATGAACTGCAACAGCTCAATCACAATTGTCACTGAACAAAAAGCTCCCTCTCTGTCTGGAAGAAAGGATTCTTTTGAGGGACACTGGAGTGGATCCTATTGCCCCCGAGGGAGACAAATTGGGCCCGTCAAGCCTCATTGCTGGAGTGACTGAAATTGGTTTGTGGTTCTGCTTCTGCACCATACAATAAAGAGAAGAAACCTCAGAGAAAAAGAGAGCAAGAGTGGGAGAAAGCGAGAATGACAGTGAGAGAAAATGGGAGCCAAAGAGCCTGGCTTGGCCGCGGCACATTAATGGTGCCAACGAAGCAGGGTCTCTTTAGCGCTGTAGCGCCATGGCAAGACGGAGCAAAAGGGCATGAATGACGAGAGTAGAAACACACAGGCTGCTGAAATGGGAGTAGAAATGGCTACCATTCCGCAGGCAATTTCTTTAGGGACAATCCTCAACGATGAAGTCATTGAAAACCTCACCCAGAGAGAGAGACGAGGAAAAAAGAGGGTTGTTTGTGCAACAAATTGGGATAACTCGCTCTGTAACCAACACTCGGTGGTGGGGTCAATGAAGGAGACCCCATCAACATTTGTTATGGCCAGTGAGCAGTCTTGTTTTTGACATCCTCGCCTGGTTGTGTTGGGCAAATGATTGGAGGGTGTTTGAGACAGACAATTAACCCTTTAAACACCAGTCCGTAGCTTGTTAGTGTCCCACCGTCATCGCAGTCTTGCAAAGCAAAAATCTCAGCTTTACGTTAGCATCACTCTGCGCTAGACACGGGTGAAGCGTGTAACTTGCGGAATCCTGTCAGCTATGAAATATAACCAGGAACACCCCCACATTTCACCTGGCTATGGCAGCTAGATGATTACTTTCCAGTGGTGAGGATGGACCGGTTGTCTGCCTGGGTTCTTTCAGCTCATGTGTTGTTCTCGAACATTTAGAATCAGTCACTGGAAGTCCAATTTATGTTTTCCTCTTTTTTGACCGAATGACTATGGAGAAGGGCGATACCTGTGGTTAATCCCATTTGTTAGCTAGCTATCTAGCTATGTCTATGAAGGTGATGTTGCTAATAGGTATAAAAGCCACTTACTTTTAAACTATGTAACCCACCTCTTGCAGAAAACACTTAAAATGTGTCAAAGGGTTCTTAACATTTACTGTCAGGAGCCATAGTTAGATTGTATCACATGTTCAGGTTTGCCAGGACCTACTTGTTGCTGACTCATAGGTGAAAGCAACAACAGCACTATCTCAATGCAATGCATACTGAGTAGATACATTGTGTGGCTATGTTGCATTCAAGAGTTTTCTGCTGGTCTCTGGGTTTGGGAGGCTACTTTAAAAACACATTGCTGTAAAGTCAAATACCTTCTCAAAAATATAATCTGTAACCAAGCAACATTTGGATTATCACATCATCATATGAATGCAAAGAGAAGGGAAGTTTCACTCACTCCTACGGTCAATGTAGTCACCGATTCACCGAACCTATGTGTCTTTGGAAGTAGGAATGAGCCAGAGCACCTTTAAGGACCCCATGCACCACGGGCAGAACATGCAAGGACCAGGCCAGATGTGAACTCAGGACTTTCTCGCTGTGAGACAACAGAGCTAACCATGAAACCACCGTACCACCTGTCAGTCAATCAATCAATCATTCAATCAATCAGTACATTTACATGTCAGTTTAGTGGAACTCACAGCACACATTTCCATTTGTGCTTATTTGATCAGACAATGTGAAAATGCTAAAATCATTTATTAAATGTTTATAAGCCATAAACTAATAATGGTTGGGTGCTTTTTCTGTCACCAAACGGCAAAAGAGATTTAATTGTCTTCAGATGGACACAAACTAAATAAAACTCACTTCATTGTCTGTGTGGAAAACAAGTTCACTATTAAGCACAGCAACCTTTTCTTGAGGTTAGTCTGTAAATTTTAGCCTTCTGAATGAGTGAGGAGAAAGAAATCGTGATGCACTCAAACTGTTACATTTGCAGGAAACGCTTTTCTCGCCATTATATCTGAACATGAACATGATCTGAAGAAAGATTTCCTAACCGTTGCAAGAGAATCTGCAGACTGGTCTAACTAAAACTCGACCTCTACTAAATCTGGCCTCACAGCCACATAAATTAAAAGTGCACAAAATATAAACAATGCAGTCAGGCTTATTGTCATTCAGAATTGGCCGATAATTACAGTGAGTCTCTTTAAGCATTTCTCCAACTCATTAGCAATCATTTTAGAACATCTGGACTGTTGAGCAGGTTCAGTTTGTCACATCAAACACTGCACCAGAAAGCTTATGCAATCATCGAGCAAGAATTCATGTCACTTTTTTGTCATTTATACACACCCAATTTAAGATTTCCCAGAATCTAGTCAATTATTCTGAGAATGTAAATAGTCAAACAGAGGAAATATAAAGAGTGATGAGGGCAAACAGCAGCTGGGAGACTCTCAGGGCAATGCTGACGAGTGTTCGAGTTACGTGCCAACAATCAGAACAACATTTCCCGATCACTTTCCAAAGCTTTCCTTGCAGGATCTGAGAGGAGGAGCCGGGCGGAATGCAGCTACGATGTGAAACCATCGCAAAAACAAGGACACATTTAAGTACAAAAGCAGGTAAGTAAAGCAGGTGAATAAAACACACTTGTGGTTGAACCTGCACCAGCTACTGTGTGCCTGTGTGTGTGTGCGTGCGTGTGTGAATGTGCGTGTGCACGACATGTCACGTGCGATATCTCGGAGAACTGTGAAAATTTAGGTTACAACTGGCAAAAAGATGATAAAAGGAGAGTACAGACTGGTCCGGCCATTGAGGTCAAAAAAAAAAAAAGAAAAAGAAAAAGCGAAAACAGCAACAACATTATCAACATTAACATCAGCAACAACAACATCAACAACAACAAAATCAAAGTGAGAAAAATGAAAGGTTCGGAGTGTCTCTTCATCTTTGGTATAAAAATGGCCATCCACGGGCTGCATTTGATCCACGACTAGGAAAGACTACAGAAATTGTCAACAATTTCTTCTATTGCTTCTGCACTGACTGGTTTTAAACTGTAAGCTCCTACACAATCTACTGTTTTTAAATTCAACGCCAAAATTATTATTTTTTTGTGTGTGTTGTTCATTTTATCATTTTTTTTCTTCTTTTATTTATTTTTATTTTTGCAGTGTGACAAGCAAAGCGGGCTAAAAACATCTTAGAGCTGATAAAAAAAGGTCAAACGTGGCAGATTAAAAAGCACTAACGTCATCGACAGCAACTTTTTGCTGAGTGAAATAAGAATTATGAAAAAAACAAAAACGAGTTCAGCGTTTGCAACAGACTGCATCCACGGTGCAGCGTGTTTTCTTATCTTTCCTTTTTTCCCCCCTCTGTGTGAAAAATCTCTTCAAAGCATCATCTCCATCCCCACAAACACACATTTTGTTTTCTTCTGACACTTATTTACCTCTGACATAATAATTATCAAAGTTTTCTTCTAACGAAGAAAAGGAAAAAAAGCTCTTCTCTATTAACTCTGTACAGCTTATGTCATAGATTCTTTTTTCTTCTTTAGAACAATTAGTCTGGCGTCTTGTATCCTCCGACGGATCCAAGAGACTGACTTTGTTTTCTTGTTTTTTTTGTTTTGTTTTGCTTGTTTTGTTTTGTTTTTCCTCGGAATCAGACGTCACACTTTGTAAAAAGTTTCTGGCGCCCTTCAAATTAAGGCCATGAAGATTTAAGAAAGACAGAAACGAAGGAAAAAAAACCCACATTGTTTTTGAATATATCTAGAAAAGTAAAATTTTAAACTATAACATAAAAAAGTGAAAAGAAACTGTAGCTTAATATCTGAGGAAGACAATCTCTGTATCTCAAACTCAGCTCCCCCCTTTTTCTAATTATAAAATAAACTTCACCACCTGCCTGCACATTCAACCTTTTTTTTGTAATTTTTTTCCTTTTTTGATGGTTGACAATTTTTCTTTGAGAAACTTTTCAAGCTTCAGACCAGCCCTTTAGGCAGGTTTCCAGACTTAAAAAAAAACAAAACAAAACAAAAAAACACTTCTTTGCACTGTGCCCAGTAATTCCCCCATCCCCTTCCTCAGCCTCCTCCTTACGTCTTTTTCCCCCTCTCTCTTTCTCATAGACCAGGTAGGAAATGAAAAAATTGTCTCTTTTTTTTGGTGCCTGGGCAATCTGGAAGCAATCTCTTTCTTTCCTCTTTTCCTTGCATTCACAGTGCAGCCACCTTCTGTCTCAAGGCAACGCTGTCACAGGAACATTCTCTCAGGCCGTCGCTATCTGATGAAAGAGGAGAAAACAGAGGTGGGGTGCAGCTGTAATCAAAGCCCAATATTACAAATGCAGAAAAGCAAAAGGGATAACAGCCGAGGTCTGAAGACTGAAACTAAATAAAGCGTTTTGGAGCAGATCACAAAAGGCGAACGTACCACCACAGTGTAATAATTTCAGTATTTTCATAATGGAATATCTCTTCACAAAGATGGTCATTTAATTCTGTGTTGCAGTCGAGCCCCAGCTGCCAGTGCTGAAAAATTAAGCCAATGTAGAAGTACCAAAACTTGCAGTTCCTTCAATGGCCACTTGAAGCTGGCTCCAAAAGTGGGTCACTTCCCATAGAACACCATGGTAAAATATCTACACCTGGTCTCTTTATCTAGTTTCTTCTTTCAGTCTCTATAGCTAGGGTCAAGAAGAAGATTAAAGCTACACTGTGTCAGGTTTCGGCCCGGATCCAGGATTCAATTCTGTTTTTCCTCCTTTCTTTTCATCACCATCTGCCTCTGCTTTGATTTATTAGTTGTTTATTTTCATCATGTGTCTATTCTATGCGGTATTTTGCTTTGCCACTTTGTTTCTGTGTTACTTTTATACTTCAGCCATAGTTCAGTTCCGTTCTAGTTTCATTCTGTCAGTTGTATTTTCATTTATTGTTCATTAGTTTCTTACTTGTCTATTTTGCTGTTCTCATTTGTGTTATCAGTTATGCTTAAGTATCGGGTTTTGTTTTCTGTTAATTATTAGCCTTTGTTTGTTTTGTCATCTGTTGGTATACTTCAGTCATTAGTCAGGTCCAGTCTTGTTTTGTCTTTTGTTTATGTAATTATAATTCTCTGATTAATTCTCATGTTCATGCTCTGATCTAGTTCCTGTTCATTGCAGTATTATATTCTGTTTTAGCCTTTATTCTCAGTCTGTCCTCATTCCCGTTGGATTATGTTCTCACTTCACATCCCTGCACCTGCCATTATGTCTTCGTCCCTCTCATATCTCTGTTTGTGTTGTCACGTCATGCCACTTCACCAGCTCTGTGCCCTTTCTCACACTTTGATTCAGTCTGCTTTGTGTTTCCATTCACTCACGCTCTTTGCACGTGCTCACGTATCTTTGTGTATTACGTCACTCTACTTGCCTATGTATTATCTTTGTCCATGAGCCACACCCCTTTCTAGATTGTTCCTCACGTGCGCCAAATTAACACCTGTGTTATTTAAACACCTCCCAGCCATCACTCCCCTGCCAGTTTGTTGTCTTTGCACACATTCCAGCGCTCGTTTTCAGTCCTGATTTTTGCCTTGCCGTGTACCGTATTTTTGCACTGTTCTCCTCGACCATGCCTCTTGCCTCATCCTGGATGTCTGTGTTTGCTCGTGCCTCTGACCCCTGCTCAACCATGACTGTGTTTTTGCCTGATCCTGATTGTACCTCTGCTCTGCTGATTGACCACATGTGTACCGAACCAGAGCCTGGAATAAAGACCATGTTTTATCTTACACCTAAGCCTAGTCTGGGAGTTTGCAATGTGGGTCCAGTCGCTATGGTTGCCATGCAGCCGCCTGCCCTGACACAGTGTGTAGGATTTACAGGTGTTTATTAGCAGAAACGTAATATAGCATTCATAACCATCCGCCATGTTGCCCGGCTATGTCAATATGTACGGTAGTTCAAAAGAGACATACTGGGATTTTGCACTGTGACTGTGGCTGAAGCAAAAGAAGAAGATTAATCAATGGTTGCTCCACTCTTCAGTGTCTACCGGTTATTAGTGCAGAGAAGCCTCACCTTTTTGAAATGGAGGATCACATGTATCATTTATCACAAGAGAAGGCAAGTGAGCATGACTCTGCGGTCGCCAAAGAAGTAAAAATGTGAAGAGAAACAAACTAGTCACTGATGACCATGTAATGCAATCTGCAGCTTCACCACTAGATGGCACTAAATCCTACACACTGTAGCTTTAAAATATAACCATTTAAAACAAGAGGACTGTCCCGAGTGGCCAGTACGGTAGGACACATAGTTACAGACACCTGAATCCAACCTGATTTGCCAAAAGCAGGTCAAAGTCAGCATCTTCTGAACTCACGTGAGAGTTGAACTTGCGCTCACATATCTAGGCTCTGTGACGATTTTGTGTTGAGTAATCACATGGCAATGTCCCATTTTCACACCATGATGTGAATATGACCTGACTTGGTGTCACCTCAGTGTTTGACTCACTTGGACTGGTATGAGTAAGCGGGAACATGGTCGGCAGCGCTGTCCACCTGGATCTGTTGCTGCTGACCTGCCACCTCCTGCGATGAGGGAGCCACCGTCTGGGGGGAGGCATCCGCCACCACTCCCTGAGGGAGCACATGGGAGGAAATGTGTCAGAGCCGCAACATGTGGGAATGTTTTCAGGGGCCATTCTGCAGCGATCGTGAGTTAGTAATGCAAAGAATCTCGTTCTTTTTTTACTTTAAAATAACAGATCAATAGTAAGATTAACATAATAATGACTATAAAGATAAAAAAATGTAGAACATCAGTGTGTGATCACACAAAATAACTGGATGGTGACAGACAATTAATTCAGATGAAAATGAAATGACTGTGAGCATTGTGATAGCTTGTGAATGTCAGTGTGTTGTCTCAATATGCGTTGATGTTTTGATGCCAATTTCTATTACGCCTCAACACCCGCGTCACACCTCATCACAAGCAGGTACGACATTCAACTCCAACCACAAGTGCAAGCTCTGCACCCTTATATGGACTCTGGTGGTGCCAACTGGTAACATGACGTTCACAGAGCATCAACTGTGAGTGCCTCCACCCCATAACCCCGCAAAAATCAAGATGAACTCACAAGAGACAGCAAAACAACGGGTGGAAAAACTACCTGCCAAAGGTACACTAAAAGTTCTCAAAACCAAGGACAACAAGCAGTAGTGCAACAACAAAGCAGGCGAACTGGGCCATTGCCTGGCGCCCTGAGCTGGAAGGGGGCTCCAGAGAATGGATGATTAGATTACACATTCTGCTGCAACAACAATTTGGTGATAATTGGCCAGGTACAGCATAGAAAGTGTAATAATGTCCAGAAATTCAACAGAATCTGTTACACTGAATAAACTAGTTATGCCAAAGCTTTAATTTGGCCCAGAATCAGAAAACTAGGTTGGTTATCAATTCATTGCTAACAACAGCTAGTTAGGAGACCAACATATTCTGTCCAGACTGTTATTAATGCAAAAACAGCACATTATTTCTGTTTGAATTTGAGTAGACAAGGGTTACAGTGTACAAAATGCTTAATTATTGTAGGTACAGATAAATAAGAACAACAATGTAAACCTGTTGAATTAAGCAACAATGTGCTAGAATATAAATCGGGCAGTGGTGGTGGACAAGTGGTTAGCACGCTAGGTTTCAGTGCGGAAGGTTCCCGGTTCAAACCCCACCCCTGCCACATTTCTCCATGTAATGTGGAGTCGTGTCAAGAAGGGCATCCGGCGTAAAAATTGTGTCAGACTCAACATGGAGGTCCACCTTGGATCTGCTGTGGCGACCCTGAGTGCAAACAAGGGAACAGCCGAAGGGACTTAGTTACTTTTGTGCTAGAATATGAGTTGATGTCATTTATTTCATTTACTTAATCCAAATCATTTTTTAGGCAGATATGTAGTAAATGTAAATCAATTTCACCCACAACACATATAATGAATAAATAAGTCAGTTTTAGATTATCAGTAAATATGAATCAGTTTCCCCCAGATATTTAGAAAATCTACATTATTTTTGCTCAGATACTTAGTAAATATGAATCAGCTTTCCTTGTGAAGTTGACTAGGATTTAGTAAATATTTATTTGGCAAAAAAGTCATCATTTTGCATGATATTACTAAAGCCAACTGTTGCTTTTATTAACATGCACTTCATTTTTAGGTATTTTGTTTAGGTTTAGTTAATGTATTCAACACTTTTTAATCAAAATTGTTGAACTTAAAATCTATTCAATTATGTTATATGTCACTTTTCTTGCCACAATTTTTTGTAAGTAAACATTGGTCAAAATTTTTACAGTGCATATCAACTGGTTCATTCCATGGAACAATACATGAAATTCGACGAAAAATGATGTAGTTGGAATCCTCTGGTTGCAATCCTTGTCACAAACATAAAAAAATCTTTACCAGAAAGTGATGTTTTTGCGCTAATGTGCTCCACTTTCAGTAATTCTACAACTAGTTACCTCCGCCAAGGATGTAATAAAATCATCAGCGTTTATTTATTTATTTGTGTGGCTGGCTGTTAGCAAGATTGTGTCAAAACTACTGCACAGATTTTGACGAAATTTTCACCATAGATAGATATTAGACCAAGGAAGACTCCATTAAATTTTGGAGGTGACTCTGGATCAAGTTTCCCTTTATATAGGCTTTAAAGGATTACTTCAAAACTACTTCACGGATTCTCACCAAATTTGCACCACAGATATATATTAGGTCATGGAAGACTCCACTGACATTTGGAGGTGATCCGGATTCTGGATCAAGATTTCCCTTTATCGAGGCTTTGAAGGATTACTTCAAAACAACTTCACGGATTCTCAACAACTTTGCACCACAGATGGATATTAGGGTGTGGAAGACTCCACTGAATTTGGGAGGTGATCCGGTGTTGCAGACCGAACCGTCCGCCCCTAAAAATCGGTCTGCCTTTTGCATTTGTGCATGCGTCATTTTGGACCACAGCAGCATGTCTGAGACAGAGTCTCTTCACTCAAAGCAATCAAATAGATTAATGGGATTATTAACCATCAGATGATAAAGGTAAAACCTCTTAAATCATTCTAAACTCAGTTTTAAGCAGAAACGAGGCAAAATTCCGTGACGCTTTGAAATGTCTGACGTGCAGTGAATGCATCAGATAGCAGCTCGTTAGCCACCACGCTTTGATCGTTTCTGCTGCCTTTTATGATGAAATAATGTTAAATTTATGTGGAAATGATTGTTGTACTAAAGCTTCAGATATCTGTCGTGAGCTAGATAATGAATGGAGTGCAGTCTGAAACAGAAATGAGGCGTTAATCCGTGAACCGGTCCATTCGGTTGGCGACACCGGATCTGGATTGGCAGACGTCAGAAATCTCTGATTGCTCTTGTTCACACTAAATTTGTTAAGAATGGAAGCAGAAACACCCAACCATTGATATTTTCATGATGATATTTCAATATGACACAGATGCACTGTTCTATTTCTGATTGACCTTTGACTAGAAGAGCCAACGGGACCTTTAGTCACATTGCGCATGCTCCTTCTGAGATCGCAACTTTGCTTTGTTTTAATTTTTTGTTGAAGATGAGAATGATGTGGTCTTGGAAGTGGTTGGGGGGGATCCAGAATTCTTGGAAACACACCTGACAAGAGGAACAATAGACTGGTAAAATAACACCTTTATCAGCAGCTGGCCAAACCAAAAACACCCCTCAATAGAACACCAAGAGCCAAGAGCGTGCTGGTTGATCATTCTAAAACTCTGCTTTGTGTCGATGCTAAATTTAAAACTAAATCCCAGTAAATCTGGAGTAAGAATGTTAGACTTCCTCCCATTTACCCATCGACACACCAGTGTCAGGATGCTGCCAGGTAGGCGCACAGCTGCACACCACAAGCGAAGACCCTTTGTGATTTTGCAGTCTGGCAGGGATTTGAACAGAGGATCCTCTAGTCATAAACCCACCACTTTCACCTCTTATCCATCAACGCCACACGTTAGTATAAAATCAGCAATCAGAAGATTCAGAATATGCAGGTTTAAAAATGTGAATCTGAAGTGACATCATTTTCTGCATTTTATAAAAATATCAAACATTTAAGGGTAAAATGTGTTGTTTTTTTTTTTTGCTGCCTGTGCCTGAGACACAATGACGCTTTAATGATGTCCATGTGTACTGTGTAATTCATCACAAAAGCCTCTTAGCCTTTTTACGTGCGGAGCATTAACAACAGCCGCCATCATTGAGTCATCTCAATCACCTTTAACAAGCTCTCAAGGATACCGCGTCCGGCCCACACGTAAGCCCCGTGGGCACGGCCTGATAGAGCGATATGCACCCGCTGATGACGCCGGCACTGAGAGAACGCCGCCACTCAGGATGAAATAGGTACGAGGCGCCAGCGGCTAGACTACAACTACATCTCTCTCCGCTGTCGGACCCCTTCATGAGGAACTTCCAAGAGGAGGGGGAGTCTGGGAGGGAGGAGCGACTAATAGGTCTGTCAGAGGAAACTGTCACTGTCTGTGGCTGGTGGACGACCCGGAGCGGCAAGGCTGATGGATGTACGTCAGAGCTACCTGCAACCTGTACCAGCCGGGTACTGAAAAACAGCACCAGCGGTGCTGTCATCAGCTACACGACTGATAGTCCATCTGAATAAGACTGCAGCCGACCCACTCTCCTTGCTGGGCCGGCCAACCTGGCTGCAACGTTCATCATTTCTCAAACTCGACCACCTGACCTGCCAGGACACCACACAGCCACCAAAAAAGTGACTAACCCCGCGCTGCACTTCAAATGTCTTTACGAAATGCAATAAAACTTCTGATTCATTCTGCTTCGCTTGCAGTTTGCATCCTTATTACTTGCTGGTTAGTGTGAAGCCATTTGTTCAGAGAACGAGAGCAATTTATAGCTCCCTTCAAACATAATCTGTCTCTTTAATGATTGTTTTGTTGTGCCGCTGTGGTGAGCAGGTTTTAAAAAATGGTCACGCGGGTGCTTGTGGGTGTTACAGTGATGATGTGCCCCATTGCGATTATTATTGGTAAGTACCATGTTCAAGCGTGTGGGTCTTACTTCGACAGCGACGGCTGTTGGAGGCACAGGAGTGTACTGGGGAATGTAGGTCCCTTGCATAGGCGCCGCGGCGGCTGCAGCAGTCATGTACTGAAACACAGACAAAATCCACAAATGGACATCAAAGTCCCTGTGCATGATGACCTTCAAGCCAACTAACAAAAACAAACCACTGAGGTTACATTCTTCGCTTAAATGAGTCAGGGACCCCAAGTTTCCATTTGCTCCAGTGGAATAATTTTTCTTTAACATGATCACAAATGCTTGGTTTGACCTCTGACCCAGTGAAATGCCATCCACTGCAACTTGGTATCCACTGAGGCTCGATTCTGGATTTAAATTAGACAGGGACCCCAAGTTTCCATTTGCTCCAGTGGAATAATTTTTCTTTAACATGATCACAAATGTTTGGTTTGACCTCTGACCCAGTGAAATGCCATCCACTGCAATTTGGTGTCCACCGAGGCTAGATTCTGTGTTTAAATTAGACATGGACCCCAAGTTTCCATTTGCTCCAGTGGAATAATTTTTCTTTAACATGATCACAAATGCTTGTTTTGACTTCTGACCCTAGTGAAATGCCATCTAGTGCAACTTGGTATCCACTGAGGGTAGATTCTGGGTTTGAATTAGACATGGACCCCAAGTTTCCATTTGCTCCAGTGGACTAATTTTTCTTTCACATGATCACAAATGCTAGTTTTGACCTGTGACCCCAGTGAAATGCCATCCACTGCAATTTGGTATCCACTGAGGCTAGATTCTGTGTTTAAATTAGACATGGACCCCAAGTTTCCATTTGCTCCAGTGGAATAATTTTTCTTTCACATGATCACAAATGCTTGCTTTGACCTCTGACCCCAGTGAAATGCCACCCACTGCAATTTGGTATCCACTAAGGCTAGATTCTGTGTTTAAATTAGACATGGACCCCAAGTTTCCATTTGCTCCAGTGGAATAATTTTTCTTTCACATGATCACAAATGCTAGTTTTGACCTTTGACCCCAGTGAAATGTCTCCACTGCAACTTGGTGTCCACTGAGGCTGGATTCTGGGTTTAAATTAGACAGGGACCCCAAGTTTCCATTTGCTTCACAGAGGATAGAGAGCAGATTTTGATCTTGAATGACCACAAAGCACCTTGTTCCTATTGAATCAAACTGGGCATTCTTTTTTGAAAATGATCAAAAATGCTTGTTTTGACAAGCTGTTACACACACACACACACACACACACACACACACATAGAGAGAGAGAGAGAGAGAGAGAAGAATAATTTTACATCAAAAACAATATCAAAACTCTAAAAACCCATTTGAAGAGGAGCTTGCTATTCCCTCAGTATCCTTTGGAGGGCGCTAAAAGAACATGTGTGCACGCTCGGCGCAGCAGGAGAGTTTGGTGAGGCACATGGGGAAGGAGGAGGACGACGTGTCCTGGTGCTGGTGTTCCATGGAGACTTTGTTCCAGGCAGGCAAGTGTACAGATAAGTAGGGGAGAAAAAAAAGAACCAAAAAGAGAGTGAAGGAGAGTGAGAATGAAAGAGAAAAGAAAGCAGGAGGTCTTTGCTTGAGGCAGGTATTACTTTAGGCATGCCTGCCTCGGCTTTTAAGTCAGTGCTGGTTCTCTCCATGATGGTCATGTTACACGTGTGACATGGGTCCGGTACCACGACACCCACAAGGTGTTCACATGCAATATGAAAGAGGCCATGCAGATTTTTTTTTATTTTTTTACTTGCAATGAATTCCTGCAAATTTTTAATTAAAACATGCCTGTGCATATAACAGATGACCTCCCATGTGCACGGGCGTGTGTGTGTGTGTGTGTAACCCCTGGTGTGTTTGTGGATGGCGTGATTGTGGCTAGGCCATGTGACAGTGCGTGAAAGACAAAGAGGCTTGGAACGATAACACGACACTACAGCGACAAACGGATGTGATCCCAGATAAAAGCCGCCAGGCTGCCTCGATGGCTCTCCTCGTCTTCCTGCTGCTTTTCTGGACTGAGTACAGTCCTTTTCATTCTGCCTTATTTTTGCCTCTCAATACCCCTGCTGGCACTAAAAAGTGTGGCGGCAGCGTGCTGGAGGAGGCGGTAATGGAGGGGCTGCGCCCGGTAGCAGAGCCTTTCTTGGCCACGGGCCCGGCGGTGCTGGTGAAGTGTCATTACCGGCAGCGTTGCTAATGGATCGCGTACGGCTCCGCTGCTCACCGCTAATGAGAGCAGCTAAAGGCCACAGACACGGGTGATTAATCCCCCCGCCGTCACCACACGCAGTCAGGAGGATGCCCCGGGATGGATATGAGTGTGAATTTAAGGCTATGACGCCTTCAGGGCTGCAGCGGCACATCCAAATTTTCTGTGTCATCCCGCCGACTCTCTCACCTCGCTCTCGCTTCCCAACCCGCCGTCGTGTAAAAGGCTCCATCAGATAGTTGAACTGACCTTCTCACGAACCCACACGTATCAATTTCCACCTTTATCTATTTTTTGTCTTCCTCATTACGTTATTGGGCTGACTCTCCCGTGAGGATGGCACGAAAGCAAATGAAGGCCAGTGAGAGATAAATAGCAAAAGAAAAACCTCCTTGTCAAAGCAAGAAAGTCCATTTGAAATGTCACATTTCACTGTGTGACTGCAAAAGGAATTCAAATTAAATTTAACAAGAAAATTTAATAAGATTTTCCCCCCACTATAACCATTAGTTAACCTATTAAATGCAGCACGGTGAGCAGGGCAGATTTGTGTGGAAATTCTGTGGATGTCAAGCCCAGATCAAGTAAAATGGGTTGCTATGGTGATAAAAATGATTTTTGTCCAGTTTCAATTCTTTTAATAATTCTTCCCCTATAGTCAGGGGACAAGTTTGGGTGATATAAAGCATCCCTAATTGGCAATAAATGGTGTTTCACGCTCGCAGTCACACACATGCATAAATGCACATGTGCGCACACGCACCTGCACCTGAAGCAGATGGTGTGTGTGAGTATGTTTGATGAACGGGAGGCCTGAATAGCTCCTTAACGAGGCTGGTGTGAGGAGACTCCTTAAATCTCCTCTCCACCATCACTCACTCACGACACACACCGATGACTACAGTGCAAAGTCAGACTGCAATGCAGCAACGCCAATAAAGCAAAAAAAACAAAAAAAAAAAACCCCACCCAAAAAACAGCAAAAAGTTCACACCAACAAAAGGGGCGCATCCAGGGATTTATTCTGGGGGGCCTCCACTGTCCACTGCATCTCACCATTAGTGCTGCAAATGCTTTATAATGTTGAATCTTTTTCCTGAAGCATTCACTTTAACTGTTTCAAAACAAAAATTCATTTTCTGAAGCATTTAGGTTATTGAGCTTTTTTAAAACTGTAAACTATTTTGTGAAGCAGTTGTTTTGTAAAATGTTTAAGCTTTTCAAAACTGCTAATTATTTTCTGAATTAACTGTTCCGCTTAGATCATTGAACTTTTCAAAACGGTAAACTACTTCGTGAGGCAAATGTTTCATTAATTTTATTGTTTTTCAAAACTTCAAAAATATTTTCTGACATAATTGTTCCATTTAATTTATTGAGCTTTCTCAAACTGTAAAATATTTTCCGAAGCAATCTTTCCATTTAGTTTATTAAGCTTTTAAAACTAAACTATTTTGCAAAACAATTGTTTCAATAAATTTAAGCTTTTCAAACTGTTAACTGCTTTGTGAAACAACTGTTTCATTAATTTCTTTGAGTTTAAAAAAAAAACTGTACAACTATTTTCTGACTTAATTATTCCATTTAGTTTATTAAGCTTTTCAAAACAGAAATTCCATCCATGCATTTCATAAACCTGCTTACTCCAATTCAGGGTGACAGAGGTGCTGGAGCCTATTCCAGCAGTCATTGGGCCACTACAGGCCATCAGTCTGTCACAGAGCCAATCAAAAATATTTTCTTAAGGAATTATTCTATTTAGTTTATTAAGCTTTTCAAAAGAGTAAAATATTTTCAGAAGAAATTGTTTCATTTAATTTTTAAGCATTTTAAAACAGCAAATCATTTGCTGTCACAACTACTAGTTTTAAATGTTTCAACACTATTTCTAAGAAAATGGTTAATTTAGTATTTTGAGCCTCTTGAAACTGAATAATTTTTAGAAGAATGTATTTCTTTTTTTTAAGTTCAAAACATTTTTTTTTCTGAAGTTTCATTTAGTGAGAATTTGTGAATCATTTTCTGAAAAAGGCTTCAATAAGGTTTATGTTGTTGAGAATTTCAAAACAATCATGTTCTTAAATAAAGAATTTCTGCTGTCAAGATACTTTATGGAATAATTTTTCCATTTAGTTTGAGCTTTTTGAAACTACTTTGTCAAGCAATGATTTCACTCAATTTACAGTTACTTTTTTCACAACAGTCAATTATTTTGTGAATTAATTTGATTGAATTTTTCAAAATGGCAAGTGTTTTCTGAAGAAGTTATTTCATTTAATTTTTAAGCATTTCAAAATGGAATAATTTGCTGTCATAACTATGATGGTTTTGAATGTTTCAAAACAATTTTTAAGCAAATGGTTCATTTAGCATTTTGAGTCTCCTGAAACTGAATCATTTTTAGAAGAACGTATTTGTTTTAGTTTTTTCAAGCACTTGAAAACAAGAATTTTCTGAAGTTTCATTTACTGTGAATTATTTTCTGAAAAAAAAAAAAAGCTTCAATAAGGTTTATGTTGTTGCTGAGCTTTTCAAAGCAGTCAATAATTTTTCTGAACAAAGGAATTTCGGCTGTCAAGCAGATATTTTTTGGAAAATATTCCATTTAGTTCTTTAAGTACTTTAAAAGTGAAACATCTCAAGAAGCATTTGCGTTGCGTGATTCACCTCAACAAATAGCGGCAACGATCACACGTTGGTCGCTATTCACAC
Source organism: Thalassophryne amazonica (assembly GCF_902500255.1). NCBI lineage: Eukaryota > Metazoa > Chordata > Actinopteri > Batrachoidiformes > Batrachoididae > Thalassophryne > Thalassophryne amazonica. The sequence goes on from NC_047122.1 coordinate 34,944,765, forward strand.
CCCCCATTCAGTATATGGCAGTGTTCTATGCATTTTGACGGTGGGGGGAGGGGTGTGTAGTGTTTGAGATGAGACTCATCCCCTCCCCTCCCGTCAAAATACATAAAAGAAATATATAGTTTTGCAAATTGTTTTTTTTACAAATAAAAAAATGACATTTACAAATATACATGTATTTGTAAAAAACCAACACACACGTTACTATACCTTGCGTCTTGGTTTTTACAAATAAATAAACCAACCAACCAGTGATTGAGATGAGACTCATTTTTCCTTAATTCCTTTTGGCTTGTGTGTCTGTTAATGGTCAAACCTTCAGAATTAAAAGATATGTGGGATATTTCCCATTATGTGGGTGTTCCCATTAATGTCGTTAAACTGTCCGGAATTAGTTTTAAGTGAAACCATGAGTGAAAAGTGCTTTCTTTCTTGTCTGTGTTGTAATATGTGGAAAGTAAATGACATTTTTTGGGAGGCAGCAGTGGGAAGAGTGCATAAAGACAGAAGCTCTGGCTCGTTGTTTGTTTGGGGTTTGTGATCGCCTTTGATTTTACCCAGAAGCCGATAGTGTACCGAGTTAATACTAATAGTTGGCGGTTAGCTGTAACTTCTACTAATTTTTTTTAGCGATTTAGTGTTATAAAAGTTAACTTTTCAGTTAGTGGATTAGCGGTTACCTAAGCTAACTTTTTGGTTAGCTGTGCCCACCACTGGATATACCATATTGCTTCAAAAACTCTCTTTTCTCTTTGACTCAATGGATGAGCATTTGTACATTAAAAACACCGTTCTCTCTCTGGATTTAACTTCTGTTGTAGTTTTTACAGAACTGCAAAGGAAATAGTCAGTAAATCTGTCCATCCTCGTCTTCATGTTGTCAAGTTGCAAGTTGTTGGATAAGAGCAGGTTGAAGCAGGAGCATCTACAGGAGCTTGTGTAGGTTATTAATGGTTGAGCAGCACAGGGATGGGCTGTGATGACTATTGATCTCAGCTGTGGGGCTCCAATACGATGGGAACTACTGAAGCTTCACACCATCAGCTGTGAATCACAACACTACGCTGTTTCACTGTGAAAAATGCTTCACATCTCGGCCCCGAGGCTTTCTTTAAATCCTGCCTGAAGGGATTCACAGTACAGAGGCAAAGTCACGTTCTTCATTTATATGGCTTCTTTAAACACATTCCTATAAAAACAGCATTTTTAAATTGATTTTTAGCTACTTGCTCTGTTTATAAATACACACACACACACGCGCACACACACACACACACACACTGGATAAATCCTAAGTGACATCACTTATAGATTTTCTGAAGCACAGTTTTGAAACTCCCAGCCAACCCAAAAATTGGTAAAGAGGTAGACCATGGGCAAGACCAGTGTGTTCTGGGTGGGACAAATGAAGCCAGAACATGTTCCCAAACTAGCTCAGCCTAACAGGCTAACTTTGGTTTTTCCAAGTTGGCCGGAGGTTTTCATAACAGGTGGCTTGGTATAACACAGGTTAAACACAGTATGACCTGCATATTCCCAGAGTTACATATGGACCAAATGTTCCCAAGCTACTAATGCATCATAACTGTGCTAATGGTGCTAGCATAGAAACTAAACACTAAAATTTCACTCAAAGGAAATACCAGCGTACAAATTTCTTAGCTAGAACATTAGTACAATTAACTGTACAGCAAGTCTTATTATGTTAGATATTTGTAATAAAATGCTCAGAAAGGACAAACATCATCAGTCTACAGCAGCTAGCAGCTTCTGCTAGCAGGGCCCCAGAGTCTGGACTCTTCTAGCCACTCTTGCTAACTCCTCAGTCAGGAAAGTCGCTATTGGCTGTCCTAAGAGTCGCTAGAAGTCTCTAATTGATGGCATTACCTAATTTGCATAATTGGCCATGTGCATGTAGTTGTTACCGATGCTACAGCAGAGAGGAATAATGTTGCGGGAGGGACAAAACATGAGTAAAAAAACACCCTAAATATGTTTAGAACTACAAATAAACTTTCTTGAGTAGACTTGGAACTGACAAACCTGACCCAACTGAAGAAGAGTAACTTTTTTTTACACTTTAGTTTTTTTAAGTCTGGCATTTAGTGCAGCGACTTATTTTAAACAATCCAGGGTTTTCATGTATCCCATAATCCCTTGCACACCAGAGAGTCGCTGCAGTCAAAACAACATAGAGAATCCACATGATAATTGTAAATGAATATTATACTACAAAAATGTATTTTTTTTATGCTTTTCATCACGTTAATAAGAGACTGCATGCATGATACCCTAAAACAATTATAGTGGTCCCTTGTTTATTGCGGGAGTTACGTTCTAAAAATAACCCGCGATAGACGAAATCCGCAAAGTAGTCAGCGTTATTTTTGTTGTGAAAGTGTAGGAACACGGACCCACAACAGGGGCGCAAATGAACGGACAATGGAGGAAGTCAAATAACAACACTTTACTGTTGTGAAGAAGCACAACCAACACGGCGAATTACAATTGTAGACAAGTAGTCAATTCACAAAAAAATGTGTCACGTGGGCAGGCTCGAAGATAAGAGACGTCCGTCCAAAGCAGAACCGGAACCACACGATTTCCTCCGCCACCGAACCCCGGGAATACTGGAGCCGCCAAGTCCCGAACACCCAGGTGGCCACTGCCTCCGCTTGTCGGATCTGGTACTGCTGGCGAGGAACAAAAACAGTTAGATGTGGGTGCGTGTGCACCCAGCAACACGTATGGTGGGAAAACCACCTCCACTTCTCGTCGAAAAAAGAAACAGAATATCTGCTGTCCAACACACACAAGCAACAGATATTCCTGTCAGAAACACAGTCAGCTGAGAACGTTACCTCCTTGGTAGAGCGATATCTCGGCAAAGAAGTGGAGATGACGTCTTGCAGATATACCGCTGCGGATCAGATGATTGGTAACAGCTGTCGTAGGTGACAGCTGTCACCCCGGCTGCTCCTGTGAGGTGGCAGCGCCCTCTGGTGCCTGGAGCCCGCACTCCAGGCAGGGTGCCCTCTGGTGGTGGTGGGCCAGCAGTACCTCCTCTTCAGCGGCCCACACAACAATTTTTTACAATTATTATATATGTTTTAAGGCTGTAAAACCCCTCACTACACACTTTATACACTTTTCTCAAACAGGCATTAACATTTTCTCACTTTTCTCTCCTGTGTAAACACTCTCAAAGTTCAAACCTTAGTAGAAAAATAAGTGCAGTATTATAGAATGAAACCAAAGATCAAATCCTGTTTTCAGGCCCAAACATTTGTTTGAGAAATAAAAATAGAACATTTTCCTATAAATAATTATGATGGCTGCACCTCTTCGTCCTGGCGCCGCTCCGCAGCATGTTTTTCCACTGAGAGACACCTCAGTGCAGGTGTCTTTCCGAGTGAAGAACACAGTTATGGGTAGTTGTTGGCGCTCTTTTTTTCTTCTGGAGGAGAAGATTATAAACAGGCACACGCAGAACACAATGCGCGTGCTGTTTCTTCGCTCACTGCCTCCAGTGTTACCGTTGCGGGACGGATGCGGGACCCGCAAAGAATCCAAGTCATTAAAAAGATACAAACCTCTCTCAGTGGCCACGGAGCTCTGCGGCTGCGGTTACCGAGACCATGCAGCACTGTGGATTTTTCTGCAAGAATTCTATCCTTGCGGTCTGCTGGAGCGCTCTGCATCAAAACAGCGAGCGTAGTCTCAGGACCTGTTGCCAGATTTTGGGCGCAACTCCACACAGCAGATAGAGGGGCAGTGTGAGTAGCCCACTGCAGCGCTTACCGAGCCCGCAGACTCGGTAAGCACATCGGAGGCAGTGAGAGCAATCGCGGTGATGCCGACTGGCCTGCCTGATGAGGACGCAGAACACAATGCGTTCTTAAAAAAAAAGCACCATGCAAAATTGCACTAAAAAAAAAAAATCCGCGAGGCCGCAAAAGGTGAACCACGATATAGCGAGGGACCACTGTATAACGAATAATCCGTATCTGCTACGTTTAATCTGCATGGAATTTATTAAACGCAAACCGAATTTCAGACATATATATTAGTCTAGAACAAAGAGGACAAACAGTGTAAAGAACAATAATCAAGATGTTAAAGAGCAAACTTCACTTTCCCCAGAACGACATGATCAGGAAGCGAGTGCAGCTCACAGCAACTCCCATTGAAAATAACAGAGAGACAGCCTGTGATTCTCACATGTTTACATAAAACAAACGCAATAACAACATCTATAAACCCAGAGAATATATTCAAGAGAGTTTTAGGCACAGTATAAAAATAGTTTTATGTTGCGATATTAATGCTGTTGTCCGTGTGCAGCGGTTAAAGTGCAGCGTGATCAGAGCGTCTCAATGCAGTTCTCAATGTTGCTGAGATCTCTCTACTTTGCTGTTCTGCTTTGATTTTACATATCAGTGAAGGAACAGTTAACACTTGCGCTAAAAATGATTTATGAATAGAATTTTTACGTGGCAAAAAATGAACAAGCACAGTAGCAAAGGAGAAGGTGGGAACCAGCCTGTCTTGCGTCTGTGTGAGCCAATCAGATGCGCTCTGTGCAAAGAGCTCTCAGCCAATGAAACAGAGTAACTCACTGCTGGTTGTCTGCCTCCTTTTCCATGCAAGTGGAGGAGGCCGGCGGTCTCCTATGAGTACTTTGGGACGGGGAGGAGCCCAGTCCCACAGCAATACCTGCTGTTCATCCATGAAGTTGGCCATCCGGGACACTGGTCATGTGACCTGCATAGCAATGTGGTCTCTATTTTTTAGTGAGTGAAAACACACCAGTTCGAGTGATATCGTAGCTGTGTTGCTGGCTGTGTTAAAGCCAATAAAAAAAATAAAAAAAATCATGGCCTAAAGCAATTGATAACATTTTTCTGCTGAGCACAAAGTAACACTGTCGCCTGTTTTGAGTAACTCCACTCACATTTAATGGGTTAGACACTTTCACTTTTAAAACAAATGTAGCGTAGCAAGTTTGACCACTGCAACCCAGATTTCAAGCTGTCAAGCCAGATCTCTAATCAGAAGCAGCGGGTCCACAATTTATTCATCAACCTCTGTCAAACTGATTTAAAGTTGTCAATCGGGACTCACCTTTTTGCTGATTAAGTTACTGGGAGTCTTGTCTATTGTTACGGGCAAAAAACAAGAATCGTCCACCGTTTCATGCCGTACAGTTTTTATTTGTTTCTCATAAGTATTTTGGGCATTTTTGACTACTTTTGGTTTTACCTTCATAATTTACCTTAAAAAAAAAAAAAACTGTTTACCCGGCCTTGTTTGGTGTCATTTTGTTTCAGCACAACCTCACCTGTGGGATGTTACAGTTTTTCTTTCATTCTGACATACTGCATTAAAACAGTGCCCCTAAATTCACCCCAAAGCCTAATATTCGAATCAGAAAAAAGTTAGTTTTTTTTATTGTGAAAACGAGAAATATGTTTAACGAACCATTTTTATAACTTAGAATGCAAATATAAATTGTAATTTTCAAAAATATATGTAAAAATGTAGCATAAACAAAGTTATATACAACAATTCACATTAAAATGCAGGAAATGCTTCAGGCGTTCTTAGTGGCTATTTACATACAATAAGATGCCACACAAATTATATTTGTGCCACTCAGAAAAACAATTCCTGTCCAATGCACATCAGAAGTCCCAAACATTTGTACAGATATTCCACCTCAATATCCATGTGTATTTTTCCCTAATTCCTTGTTTTTGTAGCATTTTTTTTAATTGGTGTTGGTACAGACTGTTCTGACTGTTAGTGGCAAAAACAAACAAACAAAAACAATAGAAAAAGGTGTTTTGGACTTTTTTTTGGGGGGGGGGGGGTCTCGACCTGGAATCCTGTGTTCTCCACCAGTGGAGCCTGCTGACTGCTGGGGCAGTATGTGTCTCCATCCTGCTGTGTTCCAGGACTTGGCACTGGAGCAGAGTTCTGTAGCACCTGAGTCCTGGAGAAGATGGAAAGAGAAGCGAGCGGTCCGGTCCACTGTGCCAATCTGTGCGCACAGATCAGTGCATCCACCTGCTCTTGTTCGTCCAGAGCAGAACAATAAAGTCCACTTCATTCATGTGTTCCGTGCTTCGATCTTCTTCATGCAGTTAAAAAAAAAAACAACAAAAAACAAAACTTGATATGTGTTCTTCCAGATGCCTCATTATTTTGACGTGCTAAAATACATAAAATAACTACATCGCATACTAACCACACACGCGAAAACACTCCACCACACACTAAAAACACACTCCAAACAGAAAATATCACACAACTTTCAAAACTGATTGCTTTTCGCTCTGCATGAAATCACAATTTTCTTCGCTCAGTAATCAAATTATGTGGATTGTATATTAGATAATATTTTTTACACCAGTGATTAAGAAAAATTTGTGTATTATTTTTTCGCAGACAGAGAGAGATGGAAGAAAAGTCCTGTTCGCAAAAGCGCACACACACAGGACAGCCACGTGGGGTCTGTGGGTTGTCATCAAACCCACGTGGGGTTGGTGATTGTGATTGGTTAGCTCCTGTGTTCTCCACCAATGGTGAACACCCCTCTCTCCTGCTGTAGTTGAGGGAGTCGTATTTCTTTCCAGCCCTCTCTTCTCCAGCTGAATGAGGAAATGAGTTGTTTCTGCTGTGGGTGTCTGTAAAACGCGCAGCAAATATGAGCATATTGTCCAGAAAAAATACTTGCATAAATTATTAATCATAATTCAAGTTATACTTGGCTATGAGCAAAATTTAAAAAGTGGTGTGCAGGTGGAATTCCACACGTTCAACACACATTCAAACAGACACTCAGAGTGGAGTGGATTGTGTGCTACGTCCGCTTAATTAGGTCATGGTTCTCAAGACCAGGCACCTAGGTGGCTTTGTCCCTTCTTTTTTCTTCTCCTTTTTTCTTCTTCTTCTTTTTTTAATATTTAGGAGTACCTTAGTATACACTAGTAGAGTTCCACCTTAGATATGGAATGTATAACAGAAGATATACCTTCCTGAAATTTCATGTGACCTTTTTATGCGGTGGTATGTCAATCGACTCTAGAGGGTTAATGTGCTTTTTTCCACCAGGGCGACCCATGACAGTCCTCTTCACCAGTTCATAAGCTGAAGTTACAGTCCTTTGTGTAAAGGAAAAACAACAACAATACTACTACTAATAATAATATCCTTCATGCGTTGTTTATGTGGGACATGATTGATTAAGCACCGTTCCTCCAAATGCTGCCACTCTCTGCCGCTGCTAGTTGTTCGCCGGTAAGCTGAAGTTTCGGCTCCTTGTATAAGTATCCTTTGTTTGTTGTTTTTGTGGGACATGACTAATTAAGCACCATTCCTCCAAATGCTGCCACTCTCTGATGCTGTTACTAGTTCACTGGTAAGATTAAGTTACGGTCCCTTGTGTAAATATCCTTCGTTCGTTGTTTTTGTGGGACATGACTGATTAATCACAGTTCCTCCAAATACTGCCGCTGTTAGTCTATTACCGGCTGTGCATCTCCACTCCTGTCAGGGCAACGACCTCTGTCGCGCCGCCTGCATGCCTGACCGATGAGATGCTCCCTCTCCACTCGACTCAAACCTGCTGTTCTTCAGTTCCGGTTCCAAATGTCCAGGTGTTTACTTGCTTTGGACTGTCTGTTGGGTAAGTTTGAATCCCAGTTGCCTTAGAAATTTAGTAACAAATACAAACTCTCTTATTACAAAAGAACAACAGTAACATGATTGTGATGACACAGTGTTTGCTAACTCCTCACCATCAAAATTATCCTGGTACTGGTAGCTTTTTTATTAGTGAAAACTCTCCATTTCTATTGAAATTTGCTAACTCCCTGACCATGTGAAAACATGTGTAAAATGCACACATTAACCAACTGGGAAATGGTTCCACTGTAGCCATGACAATCCAAACATGCAACAGTGACATCACACCGTCTTCCTCCTGTTACGATTACCGTTACTAGAATAACCCAGCTACTACACTGGAGGTGACAAAGATGCTCAAAGTACTCACAAGGCACATGTGAAACAAACTCGTAAGAAACAGTAAATCTCCAAGGCACAGGTGAAACCAACTCGTAGGAAACAGCAAACACACAAGGAAAAAGTGAGGCATAAATGCACACTGGTGTGATCATACAAACGGATGACAGGTGAGGGTAATTACAAATCAAAAACAGCTGGGAAAGAGACACAGGAAGAAGTTAACCAAAGCATACAACCAAACCATGACCACTAAAATAAAACAGGAACAACAAACTACAATCAAAGAAACAAAACCAAGATCAAATAAACCCAGGAAAGAGACATAACAAACCAGACTACAAAGACTAAGGGAACTAAACTGCAGAACAGTAAACTAAAGAAAGACAAGGATAAAGACAGTTACACAGACATGCAAACCCACAGGGCCTTAGACTATAACAACACAAGGAACAGTCAGAGGACAAGGACAGATACAGAAATTAAAAACCTACAGGCAACTCAAGCAACACCAGGAACAGTCACAAGGGGGTGGCAGAGGATAGGGACAGATAAACGGACCCAGACAAAGGACAGACCATAGACACTGACATCATACCATGACCCAAGGCACACATACCAAAAGACAGACCCCAAGAATGGATGATGAACAAAACTACAGATACAGACGGGACTGGACACTGAGAACACAAACATGGACAAAGGACACACCACAACAACTCGATCTCAGAGCAATACGTCCTTTCACATCAGAGTCTCCAAAAGTCTCCAATAACACCAGGAAAAGTCACTAGATTTGTTGTGTGTCGCTTTTTTGATTTAAAAAAGTCACTAGAGGGGTCTGAATAGTCGCTAAATTTACAGACAAAGTCGCTAAGTTGGTAACACTGCTTCAAGCTACTCCACAACTGTCACTCAAAGGGACAACATAATTATTCACAACTTTATGGCTTAAACTTTCTTAAACTGATGAGTTATTTAAAAAAATCCCCCCATATTGTTGTCATGAAGGGGAAACTAGCTACAGAGACCATTTATTTAATTTAATTGATTGAATGATTTTGTACCAGGCTGTAAACATGTTTATTTCTGCTCTAAAATTGGGGATTTGAACATGGGGGTCTATGGGGAGTGACTCACTTTTGGAGCCAACCTCAAGCAGCCATCCAAGGACCTGTAGGATTCCTCACCTTCACCTTGGCTTCATTTATCAGGACTGAAGGTTGCCCACTTGGTGATGATGTATCACAGTGTATAATGAGGTCGTGCCTGATGTCATCAGGACTCAACAAGCCTGAGATCAGATTACAATTTGGTGCATCATGCAAACACCCCTTTAAGCCTGATGGGTTAGTAGTTAAAGTATGCAGGTGCCAGTCTTTTTTTTTTACCAGCTGAGGATTTCACAGTTTTGATCAGTCAATTTCTTCTGAGTGGATAAATGTTAAATACAGTTAAATATAGTTGCAGATGGCATTGAAAATGTAGACTGCTGAACTGTACTTACACTTACCCTCAGAAACAAGCTTGATAATAGAGAAATGTGCTTCACACAAATCTGTCTCCCGCAGACAGAGGAACTGTCAATCACCACTGTCACCATGACAACAGAGAACTACTACACGCTATGACAGAAACAGGATGGAGAATACAGCAGGAAGGTCACCTCTTGTCATGTCAAACACTCTGACGCTCACACACAAAGCACTGACATGCATGTAAACGGCGGTGAGGATACGGAGCCACACATGTGCGGCATTGCGCCAACCAGTGCCGTGACAAATAGACTCCTAAGCGGTGAGAGCTCAAAGACAACAAATAAATCAGCAACACAGCAATATGCACAAAAGCTGCTAAAATAAATCAGCCGTGTGCGCGGATGGCATGTTTACCATGTGTGCCATCCATAAACACTGAGACGGAGGTTTTTCAACATTCTTTAATCAAGTTATTCAAGAAAGACGGCGAGCAATCGTGCACGTCGGCACTCCAAACTGGGTGCGGGGAGCAGCACATTTTCTGGCAAAGCAGAGTGTCTGCTAAATTCCACAGCGTTGACCATCAGAGGGAACCGAGGGACATTTTTCCTCGCCGCTCCTAACCCCTCCATACCAATCCACACGCTCTGTGGCATAAAATAACACGGCATTCTCGGAAAGCTATGGTCACTGGTGTCACTACTTGGGCGGACGGGAACATTTGGTTCTCGTCTTGGAGAGAACAAGTAAGCCACAGCCATACACACAAACGGCTGCAGAAAACGTCGGTCCCGGAGCAGCCCGGAGTATTCTGAGGTGTGGCTTCAACTTTGGCGGCCAAAGGCATTCATGGTAAACTGTTGACTTTGGAGACGTTACTTGTGGCAGGTGCTCTTCTGCGGCGAGTGCTGCGTCACGTGGGGGCAATCCAAACAGCCTCGCCACATGTGCACACAGTTGAGGAATGTGCTCCTAGTTTATGTGATGTCAGGTCCAATTTTCTATGTGGGGAGTTAAAACCCCAGATCAGAACCCGTCTTTCATTAGGATTTATAATCAGGTGGTAAGGAAGGGTTTATGTGTCTGATTTAAGAACCGATTTTACAGGAAACATGTCTCTAACAGATTGAACAGTTCAGTTATAGAAAAGATTTGTTCTTCAGCATCGTCTCAGGAAAACAAGAAGCAGAAAAAAGAGCAAAATTTCCTGAGCCCGCCTCTACCATCTGCAACAGGAACATTCATCACGAAATGCCCCGGGCGCAGTACTATTTTCCATGTAAAGTGCAGTAATATGTACATGTGTGGGGTAGGTATTTGGTTGAACCCTCATGTGTTTGATGTAAACTGGGATACACAGTGGAAAAATTGGAGACTGACATTATATTTATTTAGAGGATGTGGCCAACAGTGACCATAAAAAGTCGGTAGCCTTCGAACAAATGCAACTATTGGTGCTTCGAGCCCATGCGAAGTACTCCACCACTTTATGGTGAGGTGAATTTTTGGCTTTAAGCTATAACGTCCATATTTAGGGGGAAGGTCGATGTGACTAACAGCTAGAATCCAACCGCTGCTGACGGGCAGTTTATGTGGAAGACTAACAGATCGACGGTGACTTAGAGAGCAAGAAAGACAGGAAGAGTCAGAAAGTAGGAAAGCGTGAAGAAAGTAAGGAAGGAGAAGATGATGCCGCTAAGCTGAGCAGGAAATCTGTTTAACGCAGAGGATCAGTGAGGAAACCTGGAAAACCCATTTCTTGTGTGTACTTTATTTTGAACTTGGATGAAAATATCTCCAAAGAGATAGCATTTTTTTCATAGACTGAGATGTTTTATAATCCTGCACAAAGCCGCTCAGCAAACATAAACACATTTTACAGTGTACTTTATATTCAAAGTGCCTTCCAAGTCCATGATTAATTATTATGAAAATCAAACTCAGAATCCAAGAGTGTTTGTGCTCCGTTTTATCCATCGACCTCTGGGCCAGATTCCATAAGGACTCTGTGGCCATTTACCTCAAAACTCTTGGAACATCCTGCTACTCAAGCTTTTTGCTTCAATTTGGAGGCCATGCTAAAGCAACTTAAAATGTGTTACCTTGCACTGTGTTACAAATGCAATAAATAAATAAGCCTCGGTATGAATCCTGTCAAATGCGATGAGTGAATTAACAGCTCAAACTCCTCCAGATTGTTAATGCAATAATTCAAAAACATTAAATACTACCATCTTGTTTGCCCCCAAATTAAGAGGGCATATAATGAGGTGAAAGAGATTAAAATTTGGTTAATGTTAATCCACCAGGTCAATCATAAAAATTATTTTACTTGTGCAATATCCCACAAACCTTCCTGCATTTTGCAGAACGCCGCCACCTGCTGGATCTTTGGTGCATGCTGGTTGGATGTTGGAAATTAGGAGCACATGTGGTCAAAATTACATTCATCTTACCCGTTTTTATTTCATTTCAAAAGCCTAGGTCTGCAGGTTATGCCACATCATGAATAAGTGTATAGAAAAGGCAACCCCGTTGCAAACAGGATATTCTGCCAGCAATCCCAACATGAAAATCCCACACGTCCATCAGAACTTTAATGGAGGCAGACTTCACATATTGTTTGTTGGAACTTCATCACCACGCCGCATACAGCAGGTTTATAGCCTCAGATCATTTTAATTGCTCTTCCAGGCATTTAGTTAGAGGCAAAAATTTACTATGAAGTTGTTGTGCTGTTTGCCAGTCATCCATCATGCTTTGAAATGAAAAATTACCTCTCAGTAAAGCCAATTTACTGCTGACATTAAAACACCATGTTGGCTTTTTTCATGCAACTGTCAGAAACAAATTGTTAGAGTTGAGAAAGTTGAGTTCCTGAATGCATCATTAGTATTCCAGTATAGAGTGTTTTACACTGACATCACAGGTCAAGGGGCGTGGCCTGACTTCCATCATAGAAGTGGGAGGATTTCCAGAGGCAACAAGGTTGTGGTAAACTTGTGTTACTGTGAGGCTGCTGTTGTTCTTGCAAACGTCACAATGTACAAATGTTACGTCACGAAAACGAATGCTAGATCGCAACAGCGACCTTCACATGGTGGTCGATCGTCTGTGAAAGCAAGACATGGGCTTAAGACAACACAGTCTGTTGAAGGGTGGAGGTTTATGTTTAACGTGGGGACCTCGACTTTGTGTAACTGTGGGTAGGTGTGTGGCATGTGGCGTGCACTCACACTTCCTGTAGTGCCCAGGGACAGATGGTTCATCTGCTGGGTGAGGGGGCCCATCATGCTGGCAGGCTGCATGGACATCGAGTGGTCCATAGCTGGCGTGATCACTGCACCCTGGTGGAAGGGAAGACAATAAAGGTGCAGAATGAGTGAAATAGGACGTGGTACATGAAGGAGAATTTGGGGTGTGAGAAAAGATGGAAGAGGTTAAGGAGAGATGATGGAGGAGAAGGAGATGAAAGGGAGGCACAAAACAGTGTGAAGAAAGACAGCAGACGGGATAATGGATCCAACTTGAGAAAAAAATAAAAACAAAACAAAGGACTAGTTCACGATTAGTAACCACTGTTGTCTTGGTTCCATCAAAATGGTCAATGTCCGCTGGTGAAGTATCAACGACATGAGCTTCTGGAGGTTGGTTGTGCTCTCACTCACTCCTTTGGAATCTTCCCTTCCTGGTACAACGTGCGCCATGTGGCTCGTGACGGCAGCAGCTTCTCTTTGCCGTTGTGGCAGAACATGAGCTGAAGTGCTGAAATCGTTGTTGCTCTTTCATCTCTTGTCATGATGGCTCCATCTCACAGGCACTGAAGCCTCGGGAGGAAAACCTTCAAAAACCGTGCACCCGCCCCTCCGTTCGCCTCTTTTCTCACTCGGTGTGTATTTACAGATGTGTGTGTTTGTGGATAATGTTCGGGTGGTGACTCTGTGTGGTCCTATTGGAGAACAAACTGTGTATCATAATCAGGCATGCACATAACTTGTACTCATGGTGCTTCTGCATGCTAAAAATATATGATGCACAGCAGAAAACACAAGGAAAGCGCTTCATAGGAGGAAAGCAATGACAGACTGCACCCTGCTCAGCGCGGCGCTCTCAGTGGCGCGACATCTCTGCTATTTTGGCATTGTGGGATAGTTCGCCGGACTACTTTCGCCTGACCCAGCACTGAATTTGCCGACATGAGAAGATGCTACTGGATGAGTGTGAGTATTCCCAGTTTTAGAGTATCCTGGAATCCTTTGCGCGCCTGGAAGGGAGGCTTGATAATGGTGCCGCTTAATGCTAACTTTAACATTGAAAATGCCATAGACAATGCTAATGGCGTTAGCATCTGTCACGTTTTTAAGTTATAAAATACATCTACTGTTTCTGAAGGCCATAACAGGTTGGTTTAACATAAAAAGGTAAATATTACTCAGACATATGCTCTTTAGGGGTTTAGTGGGAAAAATTAAGATAAAGCGAAATAAAGAGCCAACGAAGCAGCAGATTGAAGATCGAAGCACTGCTTCATTGGTTCAAAGTTCAAAACAAAGCCGCGCTGCAGAAATGCTGATTATACAGACCCACTGCAGGGTCTATAATTAATGTAGAGAAATGATCATTTTCCTGACAAACACCCCCCAAAAACAACGGCCACTCTGAAGGACCGATAAGGGAATCGTTAAGCAAAAAGGGTATTGATGTCGATGGATCGAATCATTTCTTAAGGATACCCGAAAAGAACCGGTTCCCGACACGTAACCCTAACAGCAACAGCCTCCCCAGTGAGAATGTGATTACGTGCGAGATTTGACACCGTAAAGGTGTCTATTGACTTACGATCATTTAGGCGTAAAAACACACCAGATACACACGTTCTTGTGCCAAATATACTCCTTATGTTTTTCTTACCTGTGAAAATGCACCATCATCGCTGCTACAGCATTGTTTGGGAACTACTTTTTGTGTAGGAATTCATCAACACGTTGGCTGCGAGCACGTACTAACACAGAATATACAAAAACTGTATAGTAGTTTGGCCAAAACAAGAGCGTCCACTTTTAGGTTGCCATAAACTAAGCTAGTGGCGTGTGTGAGAGTATGGACAGATTGTAGGAAAAGCGTTTCTCTCTGTGTGCTGGCTGCTACGCATCAATGATTTTTAGCGAACATGAGCATGATGAGTACCAGTTATGTGCACCGCTGTTTATAATCATTCTGCTCAGCACATTAACGCTCTTCAGAGAACAGACAGACTAACTGAGAATCAAGAAAATGAAATGAGACTAATCACCGTAATATTTTGTAGTTTTTAGCTCAGTGCTCACTACCTATTGATCTCTAGTGATCGACAGCTAAATGGACTGCATTTATATAGCGCTTTTCCATTCAAAGCGAATTTGCAAATAATGCCTCACATTCATCCTGATGTGAGGGTGCTGCCATACAAGGCGCGCACTACACACCGGGAGCAACTAGGGGATTAAGGACCTTGCCCAAAGTTAGTGATTTTCCCGTCAGGCTGGGATTTGAACTGAGGATCTTCTAGTCTCAAGCCCAATGTCTTAACCACTAGACCATCACCTCTCCTAAACATGATAGCGCATGTTTGATTGTGAAGTACTGACACATGTGAGGTCATAAGTATGCAGCTGTAATTACGCTCGTGAGCGACCCCTCTGGTAGGTTCAAATGGAAGTTTAAAAAATGCTACCAGTAGGTGGAGTATGATGCTCATTTAGGGCAACCGATCGCCCAGCTCCACCTCTGCCCTGCTCAACGTCATTGCTACAGTTCCAAAGCGACTCAAGTACTTCTACTCTCCACGAATACCACCTAGATGATCCCCAAAGAGTACTTGTGATGCTACATTCACATGTTAGCAGTAATTATTTTCAATGAGAGGATGTAGACAAAAGCTACCATTTCCAACTTCTTCTGCTTTCCGCCATGAGCAGTCTAAACCAGATTATAGGCTACGCCAGTACATTACTGCTGCATGTCGGATTGAAGGATGTCATTTGGAAAATACCTTTTCATGCAGCGAGTTTGCTTCAATCCTTCCCCAAGTGAAGTGTGAGAGAAGCAGTTTGTCGCTACACGAGGCGTGTTTGCCCCATTTTCCAGTAACAAGACTTGTAATTATGAACCTGCGCATCTTAAATTGCAGACCTAACTGACCCATGGAATGACTGCGCGACAGCATGGCGATCACGCATAACGAATGCCGTCGTATCTATCTAAACCTTTTTCCTACAGTGTGTCTTTCATAGAATGTGTGTCTTTGAATACGACGTGACCTCTGAACTGAACAGTGATGCCGGTAACGCGTTACTTAGTACTCTAATCTGACCACTTTTTTTAGTAACGAGTAATCTAACGCGTTAATCTTTCCAAATCAGTAATCAGATTAAAGTTACTTCTCCATGTCACTGTGCGTTACTATTATTTTTCATTGTGGGTCGATAGCAGCATTAAACTTGGTCTGTGGGCAGGAGGTCGGGGTTCGACTGAACTGCACACTTTAAGCGAGCTGTGAGCTTTTCATCCGCGTTTTTTTGCAGCTGCTCGACTCGTCCTCACCTCTTAAAGCGCGGTGATCAGCACACCTGCACTGAGCTTTACAAAGACATTTTTATACTTTTTTCCCTCCTTTATTTAGAATTCTGAGCTGAGCCGCTCCGTATCGTCTCGTTAAAAACAGCTGATCCTCCGCGACGCGTCAACAACTAACACTATTTTCCACTCAAATGCACCTAAACTCTCTTTCTGAGGACCACATGATGTGAAAACGCAATAAAACTTTCTTACCTGTAAATCTGGTCATGTTTTCTGCATAAATAAATGTTATCCATTCTTTGTGCTCAAACGCCAAAGCAGGGGCGAATCTAGATGGAATGGGGGTGTGGGGCAAGGATGTGCCCCCTCCCCCACAACACCCCTAGATTAAAGGTCCAGTTTTGAAGCCGTTTTTTACTACAACTACTAATATTGCTTAAAATAATAATAATTTTGACAAGTAAAATGTTTAGAGAGAATTTAAATGTTAGAAAAATGTTAGAATTTAATAGTTACATTTATAAACAATGTGGGTTTGAAATTGCAAGTTTTACTGTTACAGTGCTGTCAACAGTTAAATATGAGGTCAAGAAAGAGGTCTTTATTTTACTTTTTATAAAACAAGTATTTATTTTCATTGAAGTCAAGAAAGGGTGACTATAAAGTGAGTTTTGGCAAAACAGGTATTGTCATGTTGACGTGGGTTGTTGTCGGCAGCTGGGGAAAGTAACTAAAAAAGTAACTAGTAATCTAACTTAGTTACTTTTACAACTGAGTAATCAGTAAAGTAACTAAGTTACTTTTTCAAGGAGTAATCAGTAATCAGTAATTGGATTACTTTTTCAAAGTAACTGTGGCAACACTGGAACTGAACCATCTGTGGGGGCAATTAATTATAAAGAAGGTGGTAGCATTGATAAGGAGACGTTAGTGAGAGCGTACGACGAGTTAAGGCACCGACCACGTACAACATCCACAGGTTTGATTCCTGGTGACCTTTGCCAGATTCCTCTCTCCATGTCATTTTCCTGTCATACTTTGCCTGCTATAATCAAGCAGAAGCTAAAGAACCTCAAACAAATCTATATAAAAGAATTACTGGGCCAATAACAAAACAAAAATGGCTGAAAGCTGGGAACAGAAATCCTGTGTTTGTCCACAATCATCATGAAAGCTTGCAGCAAAAACAAACCAAAACAAAAACAATTGCTGTGTTTTGTGTGTAAAAAGTGGAAGTATCTCACAACACAAGATAAAGATTGTGTAATTGATTGGTCAAACAAAGAAATTTAAGGGGCTTGGGGAGCGGAGACATATAGTTCATGTGTAATATCAGGTGCCAAGGGTGCCTTTGACTCTTTAGAGCAGTGGTTTCCAAACTGTGAGACACGCCCCCCCTGGGGGGCGCCAGAGTGCTTCAGGGGAGAGCGCAAGGGTTGGGTATCATGAACCAGTTGTTTTTGAGAATTGTTAAGAAATTATTCGATCCACCGACATCAACAGCCTTTTTGCTTAACGATTCCCTTATTGGTCCTTCAGAGCGGCCATTGTTTTTGAGGATGTTTTATTGGGAAAATGATCATTTCTTTACGTTGATTACAGATCCTGTAGCGTGTCTGTAACGGCTCAAAGCATGAAACAATGAAGCAGTGATCTGAGCTGCTGCTTCATTGGTTCATTGCTTTGCTGCTTTTCAGAAGCGACAAGTAGCTTCTTAACCTCTCTCAAAGCATTTAAAAATGTCAACCATGAGTCAGTTTTGTTTGGATTAAAGTCACTCCTGTCTTGTCGCAAACAAGAAATGAGAATCGTCCTCCGTTCTGTTCGCACAGCTCCAAACGCTGCGCCGATCTCTGCCGAGTCACATTAGAGTCCGGTCGGAATTAATAACTTCAAAGCGAATCGCCATTTTAAATCAAATAACACCTCACCTCTAAACTACAACTGACTAAAACGTTTTTTTTTTCCTCCCAAAATGAGATGTCCTGCATTCCTTATGCCATTAATGTCTGAAAGGAAATGCTTTTGAGAAAAACTACAGATTTTATTTCTATTTATGTCCAGAGATCAAGGATCCAGGTACCAATTTCATATTTATTTACTTTAAGACTCAATAAAATGCTGGTGACACAGAAAACCTGTAAAGCCTACTTTTAGTACACAGAAAATTCACAGGAGGTATTGATAAGGGAATCAATAAGGAATCGGCTCGATAAGCGGAATCGATAATTGCATCAATATTGATAAAATCTTATCAATACCCATCCTTTATTATTTATGGTAAAATGTGTTAGTTATTCCAAAGATGTTTAAAAACACAGAGATGTTTAAATATTTAAAAAAAAAAGATGTTTAAAATATGACAAAAGATAAAAAGAGAAGAAGAAAAAGTTCTTTAAAAACATTTAAAATGTATGAAAAGGGTGTAAAATGTGTGAAAGAATAGAAAGTTCTTTAAAACATGTTTAAATGTTTACAAAGGCTGTAAAATGTGTAAATGCATAGACAGTTCCTTAAAACACACAAATAGTTTTAAAATGTGTTTAAGATGTGTAAAATTAATAAAAAGAAACATTCACAGATGTTGAAATTGTGTGTATGTGTGTCAGTGGGGGGGGGGCAGCTATTCATTTGTTCTCTGGGGGGGATCCAGAGTGAAAATCTGACATGCATTTTTGCCCAATGATAAAATAAAAATCATACACGTCTTGTTATTCAATAATCTTCATTCTTTTATTCGTGTGCAACATACACTGTCATACTTCTTTTAATATATTTATTATACTTCATGGACCATAGTGAACACTTATTTGTATAAATATGATGTCCTAAAAAACACTATAACAAAAATTGACTGTAAACAGGATCAAATTTATTGCCAAAATCTTTCCATTATACCTGAATCTATATATGATTTTTTTTTCAATTGATAAAATCAATAAAAATATGACTGCATATATTCTTAATAATAATATATTGAGATACAGACAGTTCACAGAAGACATTTTCCATTGATACCAATCAAAATTAGAAACAGTCCAGCAGGTAACAATATTCATCATGTCCATGACTAAATATACTAAAACAAATACATCACAATTGTACACATATCACAGTTGTGATGTGTACAATTGTGATGTATTTGTTTTAGTATATTTAGATTTTGTTGTGATTTGGCACTTTATAAGCCAATTAAATTGAAATTGAATTGAAATTGAACATTTTATTGAGTCTTAAAGTAAATAAATATGAAATTGTCACTGGATCCTTAAACTTTGGACATAATAAACTCTACATGGCGGATCCTTGATCTCTGGACATAAATAGGAATAAACAAAATCTGTAGTTTTTGTCAAAAGCATTTCCTTTCAGACATTATTGGCATGAATGCCTTTCCATATATCTGAGCTGAGCTCTTACAGCTGCTGTGCTTCACTTCAGGATGTAATTTGTAAAGAAATACAGCACGTTTCATTTTGGGAGGGAAAAACGTTTTAGTCGATTGTAGTTTCTTGTCTGTATTACAACATTTGGAAAGAGGTGTCATTTTATTTAAAGCGGCAATTCATTTTGAAGCTATTAATTCCGACTGGACTCTGTCTCGGCAGAGAGCCGCTCAGAGTTTCGAGCTGTGTGAACGGAACGGAGGACGAGTCTCGTTTCTTGACAGCAACAAGACAAGAGTTCCAGTTAGTGACTTTAATACACACAAAAGTGACTCACGGTATTTTAATGGCTTTGAGAGGGGTTAAGAAGCGGACTTACTGCTTCTGAAGAGCAGCGAATCAAAGAGCCACGAGTCATTGAATCGAAGCATTGCTTCAATGGTTCACGGCTTCAAAGTGGAGTCACGCTGCAGAAACGGATGATTACAGAGCCCCTGCTGACCAAACCCTGAATATCAGACTTTATTTGTTCATTCGTATGACTCTGAAACTCGGAAAAATCTGTATAATTTACGGACTATAGGTTGATATGAAAACCAAAGTTGTGTTCACAGCGGGGACACATTTGGCACTATGATTATTCAAGTTTTTTTTTTTTAAACCGATGACGAACGATGCGTAAAAAAATTTGACCGATGTAACTGCATCGGTCCAAACCGGTCTGGATCCGGGCCTGGGGGCTCACTCTCCCACACTTTGAAAACATCTGCTTTAGAGTATCTTTGGGCATCGCTGGAATGACTTTTTGTCAAAGGAATGGGTCCTTAACGAAACACAGATGAGACGTACTGTTTGTATTGTGAGGGAACGTCAGTTATGACATTTTGGCCATGTGACATGTTTCTCTGGACACAATCCAGCATGCAAGTGCCTCAGTGCAGAAGAGCTCTGCGGCTGGAGAAGGCCAAGAGGGCGTCCACATTACACCTGGCTGCAGCAGACACATGGTTATAGTCCAGCTGTCTGCCTGGGTGGTTGCCACCCAGGATGCAATGCGGTTTGGTGGTGTGGTGTTGCACGGTGCCAATGCAAACTTCCAGATGTGACATATTGTCTCAAAAGAAACTGTCATTCCAGCACTGGTTAAGAGGCTGATTGAAAGTTTAATATAATTACAAGTCAAATGCAGAACAGTGGAAAGATGCTGTGTAAGTGTGAAATATTTTACTAAAATTTGGAAAGAGGGACAGATAAAAATTCCATACAAGTCCAAAACAACCATAATTACACTTGAATGACTTCCCAGCGTGGTTAGGTGGCTTTCTTAGGGGAGAGTGCTCTGACATTAAAGAAGAAATGGATTGTTTTTTTCATTGTACTTTACTGGAAGCTAAAAAGAGAGAGAAAAGACAAAGACGAGGAAGGCAGGAAAAATCCCGTGAGTTGGAAGGAAGCGGCAGAAGCTGTGGGCTACCTGTTAGTGATTCAGCCTGTGACAATGCCTTTATAATGGGAAGTGGAGAGCAATGGAAAGCCTTAATACACAGATGTGTCAGGCAGAGTTAAGCCGATTTGTCATTTCGATTTTCTGTGTTTTGTGAGAGCGAGTGTCTGTGAGAGAGGTTGTGTGTCTGTCCACGGACGGACGGCTCAGGAAAGAAAATGAGAAAGAGGCTGACACAAATTGACAATATATGTTTTTGATTTGTCGCGGATGCTCGTCTACGGGATGGCGAGGAAACGGATACTGGTAGGATATCTGTCACAAATGTATGAGATGATGTCCTCTGTGTATATGTACATGTTTTGGCGCGTGCATGTCAGCGTATTTATGTTGCTTGGGGAAGGAAAACCCCCACATCGCGTTGATCATATAGTATTGATCCTGCTCTAAAGAGACAGATGAGTTCAGCCAGTTGTTAAATGCATTGATATATGCTCAAGAACTCGAGGTACTGTAATGTACAGTACAAAAGAAGTGTTTTAAAATACTCAACGTATTACGACGGCAGTGTTTGTTTTACGGCCGCTCGTTATAAAGTGGATGCTCCTCCGAGCGATCGGGTGCTGATCGTTATCAGGCGATATTCATTATTTGCTCTTTAAATGTACTGATTAGAAACAGTAAAATAACAGAGGTAAATATATAAATGCCACACTGATAGTGGAACGTTTTTACTGGTTAATCGATTCATCGTGCACAACGGCCTTCTAAGGTCATTTTACAATCAATCCTGAGATGCAATCAGGAAATCAAGTCGGCAGCATGTTTGGGTTGCCAGTACTGTAGTGTTATGAACAAACAAATATAACAGAGTACTTCTGCTAAATGAGATGCACTTTTGGGAGATTATTGAGGAGAACTTTCATTTTATGTTTTTTTTAAATAAAATCTTCAGTCTGCCAAAGTTTGAGCAGTTGCTTCCTGCAACATGACAATTAATCCAGACTTGTGAATCCAAAAACATCTGATACAGACTTCTGTCTTAAGGCACAATGGATCTGTGAAAACAGCAGCTGAGATTTTATCTCCTGACAACCAAGGCTTAGAACCAGTTCACGGAACCAAAACCAAAACCAGAAACTTTTGGTATTTTGCTAGGATCAAAAACTGAACCATAAATGTTATATTGTTTTGTGTTCCGGAACAGAATCACTATTTGAAAATAATGGTAACTGCCATGGTTAATACTGTTATTTTTTCCTTCTTAAAAAGGTTTCCGTTTACAATGAGCTGATGAGGTTCACTTATTCCTTTCATTAAAACAAGCAATCAAGAAGACAAGAAGACTCTGCCGTTTTGAAGTCTCATTGATCATAAGAAGCAAATATTACAGGCTACCTATCTTAGGGCCCCGTCACACATAACACGATTGAAGCCAACTAGCGCGCGAAGGAGAAATTGCATGGCATTTGTGAAAAATCGGAGCCGCCTCAAACGCCTTGTACATCTGTTGCCACAACCATTCGTGCACACAAGTGGCCGAAAGACAGTGAATGCCCTGCACGCACCCATTCGATCCCCCTCTTGGCAGGTGTTGGCCAAATTCCAGTTGCCAAACACAAACATTTAATACTGCTTGCTGGAGACTTGGAAAAGGCGGAGCTATTCATGCACCTGGTACAAGAGTAGACAGCAGGCGACCATATTCGACCTGTCTGTAAAAAGTGTCTAAGTGCAACACGAGTGTGGCGTCACCTAGCAACACACATGGGTGTAGCTCTGCCGAACCCGCCCAACACAAATGGCTTGTGGAGTGTGTCCCCACAAAACACACACACACACACACACACACACACACACACACACACACACACACACACACACACACACACACACACACACACACACACACACACACACACACACACACACCATGAATCCAACATTGTCAGCTGTGGCTGGGGGCCCCAGAGTCCGGTCGCTGTCCAGTGCAGTGCGCTGCTGGACCAGCTAACCACTGTGGACTGCAACTCAGCTGGAGAACTCGCAGTGCACATGTGTGGGCAGGTGCTCACGCCCTCATGAACTCATGAACTATTGCTCCCGGTGTGTAGTGAGCGCCTTGTATGGCAGCACCCTGACATCGGGGTGAATGTGAGGCATAATTGTAAAGCGCTTTGAGCGTCTGATGCAGATGGAAAAGTGCTATATAAATGCAGTCCATTTACCATTTTTTTTCCAGCTGAGATTCCTGGCAAAAGTCAAACCCTTTCTAAGCCAAAAGGACCTTGAAAAGGCTATGCATGCTTTTATCAGCTCCCGGATTGACTATTGCAATGCACTTTATGTTGGTATCACTCAAGGCTCTCTAAACCGACTCCAACTGGTCCAGAATGCTGCTGCTCGCCTGTTGACCAATACCAGGAAGCACAGCCACATCACTCCTGTACTTTACTCCCTGCACTGGCTTCCAGTCCGTTTTACAGTTGATTTTAAACTGTTAATGTTTGTTTTTAAAGCTGTAAATGGCATTGCACCTTTTTATTTATGTGACCTGTTAAAAACACACAACCCTGTCAGAGCACTTCGGTCTGCTGACCAAAACTTTCTTGAGGTTCCCAGGTCCAGGGCCAAACAATGGGGTGACCATTCTTTTGCAGTAGCAGGTCCTAAGTTGTGGAATGCATTACCTCCTGAACTGAGGTCCATTAATAGCTTGCCTCTGTTTAAAGCTAAGTTAAAAACATACTTGTTCAGGGCAGCTTTTTGCACATAATGGCTTTGACACTTTTTTGTCTATTTTTATTCTATTTTGGATGCTCTTATTGTGTTTTATTGTGTTTTTCGTACTTTTCTTTTTATTTTATCTCTAGCTGGTGCTATTGGAAAGCACTTTGGTTCAATGAAAACTGTTGTAAAGTGCTATAGAAATAAAACTTGATTGATTGACCATTTACCATTTCATGAGGACTGGCCAGCGTCTGAGTGCGCGGCACAGTGTGAAGCCAGCCCGGCCGGCTGACGTCACTTCCACCACGTAAACAGTAGTTTCCATGACCGACAGAGTGGAAATTAAATAAAACAAATAAGGGTGAATGCATGAACTCATTCTTGTGTGATCGCTTTGCTGTAGACATATGGCACATGTCAGCTGACCGCCGACTGACAGCTGGACATGATCATGCATGCAAAGTGTTACAACACAGACAGATGCAGGACAAACACATAATAATACACACATGAAATTAAAATCACAGAACAAAGCAACAGAGATTGAGCCTTTTTCTTCTGTGAGCTGCAGAGGTCTGCTGACAGGTGGGCGTGTCCCCCTGTGACGTTCAGCTGTTCAGATATCTGTGTTCGCAAGTCATAGCTGGGGAACACCTGTACTAACTTGCAGGATACGACAGATATTCGCCCTCGTCTAACTCGGGTGAATATCTGTCATTTTGGGCAACTGGGCATGGACATCGGGCCTCTGAAAATGCATACTGCCCTCCAAAAGCATGTTATTGTATTATTATTCACCAGTTTGAAAACAATATTTTTTTGTTCTAAGTGGTTTGGTTTGGAACCCAAAAGCAGAAATGTTAAAATACTGTTTCTGTTCTAAATGAACCAGCTGGGTTAAAAAAAAAAATCTGCTTTACAGCTCTGCATAAACCTAAAAGTAAAAGCTACAGTATGTACAGTGTTTTAGCAAAATGAGGTGTTTCTGTTTAGCCATAATTGGTTTCCTTGAGTCACACAATATATCTGCAAATCCTACCAATAGCATTAGCAGCCAAATTCACATACCAAAGGTTTAAAAGATATCTGACAAGATCGTTACCCCAATAATTACACATGATGTGTAATTCATGTGAACTATACATGACCACAAAAAATGTGTTTAGCCACTGTGGCTAAAAGAAGCCAAATTATTTTAGCCACATGTGATTTCTCTTAGCATTTGGCTACATGGCTAATAGGCAGTGCTAGCTTAGTATGGTGAGGTTGGAGACTGCATTATGCCGTCTCCGGACTTGATTTGGTTTCCCATCATGTTTCATTTGTTTGGCGATGGGGAGCCACACTCTCCTGACCTTTCTTTGGGTAAGCAATATGAATGATACTCCATTGTCAAACTTGCTAAATTGTAGCAAGAATAAAGTGACTTCTCTTTTCTTTTTTCTTCACTCTTTCAGCTGCTCTGCAAAATGCAAACGGCAGAGTAAGTTTGTAAATAAGTCCCTTTTTGGCTATCAACATGGCGGTTCAACATGGTGGCCTACATGAGGAGGCCCAATCCTATGTAGATATGAACAGCTCCTTCTATGATTATGAAAACATATCAATTCGTTGTTGCAGATAATGATGCACTAATAAACAGATGTTTATCAGTGATATATTCCATTGCTGCTAATGACCCCTAAATCCTAGTTTATTTGTTTTTAGCAGTTAGTGTGCAAAGCAATATGAGCTAGGAAGGCAAATAAATAAATAAAAAGATAAATAGTGTCATGTTTTTAGATAGCATTGGATGCTTTATTTTTTGAGGAGGGGAGGGGTGACTGAAAATGAAAACAGTGTAGGTTTTAATAGCTCCACAAAAGATATTTTGTTTTCATGATCAATTGCTGGTTTGTAATTTTGTCTGCATGATGTAAAACCTCCAAAAATGTGTTACTCAAGAGGCAGATCCCAGATCCTTTCTATGTTGTGTATTGTTATCAGTGTTGCCACAGTTACTTTGATAAAGTAATCCAATTACAGATTACTCCTTGAAAAAGTAACTTAGTTACTTTACTGATTACTCAATTGTAAAAGTAACTAAGTTAGATTACTAGTTACTTTTTTAGTTACTTTCCCCAGCTGCCGACAACAACCCTCTGCCACCTCAACATGACAATACCTGTTTTGCCAAAACTCACTTTATAGTCACCCTTTCTTGACTTCAATGAAAATAAATACTTGTTTTATAAAAAGTAAAATAATCTTTCTTGACCTCATATTTAACTGTTGACAGCACTGTAACAGTAAAACTTGCAATTTCTAACCTACATTGTTTATAAATGTAACCATTAAATTCTAACATTTTTCTAACATTTAAATTCTCTATAAACATTTTACTTGTCAAAATTATTATTATTTTAAGTAGTATTAGTAACTGTAGTAAAAAAAAAAAAACGGCTTCAAAACTGGACCTTTAATCTAGGGGTGTTGTGGGGGAGGGGGGCACATCCCTGCCCCACGCTCCCATTCCATTTGGATTCGCCCCTGCTTTGGCGTTTGAGTACAAAGAATGGATAACATTTATTTATGCAGAAAACATGACCAGATTTACAGGTAAGAAAGTTTTATTGCGCTTTCACATCTTATGGTCCTCAGAAAGAGTGTTTAGGTGCATTTGAGTGGAAAATAGTGTTAGTTGTTGACATGTTGCGGAGGATCAGCTGTTTTTAATGAGACGATACGGAGCGGCTCAGCTCAGAATTCTAAATAAAGGAGAAAAATTAAGCATAAAAATGACTTTGTAAAGCTCAGTGCAGGTGTGCTGTTTTCACCGCGCTTTAAGAGGTGAGGACGAGTTGTATGAAAAGCTCACAGCTCGCTTAAAGTAGGCAGTTCAGTCGAACCCCGACCCCCTGCCCACGGACCAAGTTTAATGCTGCTGTCGACCCACAATGCAAAAATAATAGTAACGCACAGTGACTTGGAGAAGTAACTTTAATCTGATTACTCATTTGGAAAGATTAACGCGTTAGATTACTCGTTACAAAAAAAGTGGTTAGATTAGAGTAACGCGTTACTTAGTAACGCATTACTAAGTAACCGGCATCACTGATTGTTATACATTTCTTTTTATAACTTTTTATGGTTCTGATTTGTACAGTACTTTGAATTTCTCTGAAATTGCTTGATAAATTATTATTTTTATTCTTGGTGGAGGTCTGAATTATCTGAGTGTCCTTCTAGGTTCTCTACTTTTGAACAGTGATGTCAGGTTCTTGCAGTGCAAAAATATACGCAACATATTTGTTCACTTTAAAAATTTCGGTACAACAAATTTTCAATGCATTTGAGATGTTATTGGCATAGAAGTATGAAACTGGTGGTTTGACTGTTTTTTGCAATCAACGCCCGTCCCTCAGGACGCTGCAGATCCCCGGATGGCTTCAGCCTGTTCACATACCCTCTGCATGAGTCATACATTTTGCAAATCAAAAACTGAGTAATACAAGAAAAAGTCCAAAGGAAGGCATCAAGCCACCTCGACATACAGTATGCAATCACCCAGTTAATTCTTAAATATATTAAGTAGTAGTTCGACAGCACTGTACCATTTTAGTGATGTCAACATAACAAATGAGGCACATTGGTGCCATTTTTTTCAGGAGATTTGCTTGAAAGTCCTGCAGTAATTGCTATGAGATTTGCCGTGATCAGGGACTCGTGGTGAGAGCCGGTTGCACATCATCCGATCCATTTGAATCATGTGACTCCATTTGTTGATGCTGCCATGTTTTTCTGTTCCACGTTGCAAAGCCTCCTGTGCCACGATGATAAACTCCATGTCTAACGTCAAACTCTACATCCGTGTACCAAGCTGCAGGAAATAAGCCACGGCATAGAAGAAGAAATTGCCCAAGGCGTGGGTTCATTTCTCAAATTATAATGACAAGGATGCTACATTTACTGTCTGTAAAATGACTGTTTCAATAAGAGTCTGAATCACCAGCAATATGTTCTACTCACCATTGCTTCTAAACTGAGCAGCTTGTTCAGTACCGAGGGTATCTTGCACCAATAACATTATCGCCATACAGGCACTAAGAGAACCAAAATTAAAATGAATGTTGTACAAATATTCTTTAATTGCATCCATTTTCAATGATAATGACAGTTTTGAAGCTGCAGCCAGCTGTTTGACTTGGCCGACCAGCACAGCCCTTTCACACTTTCTGTACAGGAAAAATGAGCAAGGAAAGAGTGAACTAGTGTCACCGTGCATTTGAAGTGTAAGGGCTGCGCCTTTTCCCAACAGTATGATTGGAAATTCAATCAGTCCAAGTTGTATTCCTGTAAGAAAAGGCACATTCTAATTTATTTTTAGGGATGTCCCGAGTCATTTAATATTGAGTATCTGCCGACACAGAGTCCCAATTTGATACTTTTAGTTTCCCTGATACTGCATGTGCACAGACACACTACAAGCACATATAAGTCAGCCCAGTGGATACGTTTGATAACTGAACAGCTCTGCAATAAATTAAGAAACTGCATTCTTAATGTGTTTATTTATTTTAGTTATTTATTTTTTCATAATAACCAGACTGGTTATGTTTAAATATGTGTCCACCTAATGTAGCACTGTAGTAGTAAAACTGGAACACAGTGTAATATTGATTGAATGACACTTATGAAAGACGGATGGCTGCGTTTTAGTTATAAACATAATAAAAAAATAAAATAGTGATAAAAACAATAACTATAATCTTAATAATACAAATGATAATTATTATTTAAAATAGTCTTCACAAGTGAACCTTTACCGAAACATAGAGAAGTGTGGGGGAGAACATCCGACCCCCCGCCCATCTGGCTACGGCCCTGTGCAATGTCTGTTAGCAGGAGGAACCCACAGACAAGATAACATGAAAAACATATGTATTCATGTGGCAAGCGGTACCTTATTGGCAAGTAAGAAGCACATCATATCTGTCAGAAACAGACTTGATATATTTGAAGTGAAGCAGAGTGTAAATATGCTTTTCACCACTGCTGATTAGCAAGCAGAAAGCACTCACAGACCAGCGGCTGTTTTCTCCGTCAGCATGGAACTTATGAAGCGAATGAGTGAGACAGAATGCAGACTAAACTATGTGAGACTCCCGTTTAATAAATCTGATAATGCTGAAAAAACACAACATCAACAACAAAATGCCTCGCTACGATCGGATCAGAACATTCCTTTTTGTTTAATGGCCAAATGGTCGTCGAGTTAACACCCACTGAGGCCCCACAGAAACATCACCAGGCTGATCCTCACTTTATCGCAGGATCTACTATTTATTTAAAAGAAGATTTTTCATTATGGTACCACTGCACTGTACCTGTTAAATACACAAACCACCACGAGCCTGGTAAGAAATAACGGGGATGAACTACAAAAGTCCTGGCAGACAGGTGAGACGTGAATGCTCAAAAAAAAAAAAGGAAAAAAAAAAGAAAAAAAGAATTTCACTCACTGCCGGAGAAGGAGGCACATTATAACCCTCAAAAGCTGCAAACAACAACCAAGGCTGTATTCCAGAGTCTTTGACTCAAACAAAGCATCAGCGGTGTCTCTCACATGAAAGACGACCTCGCTGTATTTGACGGTTGGCTTTTTGATGTGAGGGCCTGTGGTTTGGAATGCACATGTTGTTCGGGCAGAAATGTGCTCAAACGGACAAAAGCTCCACATCCTCGTATTACAGGTAATAAAAACATCTTCAAAAAAAATAACAAAAGCTACTGATTATGATGTCATCAGTGTTCATCTGGCATGCACAATACACGATTGCCTTCCTTCCTCTGTCTCTGCTTCAGAGTTCAAACCCAACTCTGTGCTGAGCTACAGCACCTCAACTATGACAAGAGTTTGAAAGAACCCTCAGGCACCTTTGGATTCACTTAAACCCAGAAAAGGGAGCCGGCATCCTGGGTCTTTCACGCTAATCCACACCTTAAATCTGTCCTTGGGCCAAATAGAACACCATGCCTGCTCTACTCTTATCAACACAGTCTGTCTAGAAGACTCAGTGTGGGAGACTGAAGGTGCTGATTAGCAACAAATTAAAACCAGAGTCTCACATGCTGATACTGATGCACAGAGTGGCTTATAGATAATAAGCCTTTTGGTATCTCATTGGTTATAAGACACTGTAGAGTTTAGTTTACAGATACAGTTGACAGGATTAGACTGAGGGTCAAAGCTGATGTACATGTGATGTTGTCATAATAGTGATGCTTTACATTAGCAGTTGACGTAGTCCATCACGTTTAGGTCAGTGAGCAGACATCAACTTGTTTGACAAAGTCCATCATTCAGCTAGGTGTCTTTTTCTTGTGTGTTATTTTCCTGAAGTGAACAATATAACCACCAACTGGCCCAACAACCAGCAGAGGGAGTCACTGAGCTATATCTAGCTATACAGTTGTATCTTGTAATGTAATATCGCTCTTATGTTGTAAGCACCCGACTCTACAGCAGTGAAGCATGGACGACATACACCAACCAGGAGGCTAGGCTCAATGCCTTCCACATTTGTCGCTTGAGACGCATCATGGGTATATCTTAGAGGAACAAGATCACCAATACCGAAGTCCTCCCGAGAGCCAAAACTCCATGCATGAATACCATAATGTCCCAGTGCCGCCTCTGCTGGCTTGGCCATGTAAGGAGGCTTGAGGCTGGTCGAATACCAAAGGACATTATGAATGGTGAATTAGCTCATGGATCAAGACCAAGAGGTCGTCACAGACTTAGATACAAGGATGTGTGTAAGAGAGACATGGAGCTCTTTAACATTGATGCTGGAAACTGGGAAGAGATGGCTGAGGACAGAGTAGCCAGGAGAGGTGTAGTGAGAGAAGGAGTAAAGCTGGCAGAGAAAACCAGGTCCCTGATGGCACGACATAGGAGATCAAACCGACAAGCAAACCACAATCAAAATGTAAGTCCTTCCATATTCCTCTGTCAAGATTGTGGACGCGACTGCCATTCTAGAATTGGCCTCCACAGTCATAGAAGATACTGTAAAGCCTGGAGTGTCGACTTGTGATAATCCATCATCTCCTTAGACGGACGGATGCCATGATGAGTTGTATCTAGCTTGCAACTGTTAGAAAGACATGTCAGGGTTGATAAGTCCCTTCGCCTGCTTCCTTGTTTTCACTCTGGATCACCACAAGGTTTGATTGGCACAGGTTTTACGGCAGATGCCCTTCCTGACGCAACTCCACAACTGAACGCACTAACCACTTGGTTAAAGGAAATAATAACATCTGACACATATGATTCCCAATGGATTGAAAATTTGGGAACAGTTTCTCAAGTGGAACCAGTTCTCCATTTCCATCAATATCAAAAACCCCAAGTGTCCATTTGACCCAATTTAACATTTTCACACCCATTTTCACATTTCACACAGTGTGCACGTGCAGTGGTCACACACCACGCACAGGCCAACAATCGATGGTATTGAC
This sequence comes from Thalassophryne amazonica, assembly GCF_902500255.1. Classification (NCBI taxonomy): domain Eukaryota; kingdom Metazoa; phylum Chordata; class Actinopteri; order Batrachoidiformes; family Batrachoididae; genus Thalassophryne; species Thalassophryne amazonica. The sequence continues at coordinate 34,975,889 of NC_047122.1, forward strand.
AGTGAGTGCAGGAGGCTCTCTGCGATTACAGCACGGCAGTGGTTGCCACTAACATGCCTTCTGGGTGTGAGTAAGTTATATGAGAAAGATGCAAAAACATAACTTAAACATGTTTTTGAGGTTACTGTGACAAATACCTCACAAACATGTCCTCACTGAGGGGGTTATGATATTGATTTGGTTTGAGGATCAGGAGACGTGATGAAGTGATTTGTCACGTCTTCGTGGGAGGCCCGCTCATCCCCGTGCTCATGCTGCACTATGCATTAACTGGTCTTCACTGACTTTGCAGATTCATAAATGGATCATTTTGGGCATCTTCAGAACACCCCTAGGCTTTGTAAAAACCTAGGCATGCGTCCTGTAAAATGCAGCGAGTGAATAGACAGAAAATTTGAGTCTACTTAAAACTTAAAAACAGGAAATGTATTATAACTCACCAAATTAAACTGGCATACAATGTAATATACCCCATAGGTGTGTCAAATTTAGGATGGATTAGGAACAGGTGTCATAGTCAGTGAGAGAAAGATGACTTTTGCACAGAAAAATGTTTTGCAAACTGTTCTTTTCTGTTTCACAGCAGTAACACCCTAATCACAGTTGGACGTGACCATACCTCCACACAGCCACGCAGGAACGATTTGGTATGAATTTAGCTGTCAGAGAAAAAGAGAGAAATGGAGATGCCAGAAATGTAGCCAAATTAATGTAACCAAAGCAGACACGTCCTTCTCTGTCTCTCATCATAGGTGTAATTTTGAAGTTATGTGCAGCTTGAAAGGAACTTGTTAAAATGGTAAATGGACTGCATTTATATAGCGCTTTTCCATCTGCATCAGATGCTCAAAGTGCTTTACAATAATGCCTCACATTCACCCCGAGGTGAGGGTGCTGCCATACAAGGCACCCACTACACACCGGGAGCAACTAGTGGATTAAGGACCTTGCCCAAGGTCCCTTAGTCATTTTCCGGTCAGGCTGGGATTTGAACCAAGAATCCTCTGATCTCAAGCCAAACGCTTTAACCACTAGACCATCACCTCTCCTAACTTGTTAATTTCGTTTATTTCCAAATCCTCAATGTAGTGGAAACTAAACCCATCACAGCTTATTTTGTCCAAACCTGTCTATCAAATACCATCTTTAATCTTACGTCCCTCTTGCATTTCTCAATTATTTCAATACAATATCATTCACTCTGCAGCCCTGCAAGAAATTCACTTTTATATGAAAGAAACTTTGACTGTGAAAAGATGATTTTTATTCTATTTCATTTATTTATTTATGTTATTTATTCATGTATTTATTTTCCTGGCAGCAACACAGGAACTGCAGTTCTACCCTGAATGGGCAGAAGAAAAGTGAGACAGACGTAGGAAGGGAGGGATGGGGTGAGATGAGTCAAAAACAAGAAGCAAGGTATAGAATGAAGCAGAGAGGGATGAAAAGAGTGGGCGGACAGCGAGCGAGAGAAAGCAGTGAGTACAACTCAAGGACAACCGTAGCCCCATCTCAAATTCTGCCTCGCCAGTTGAATTCATGAGACCAACATAATGTTCCCCTCCTGAGTCTGTGCGGCGTTTTTAATGTCAAGCGGGGAGATGGGTATCACTGTGCACTGCTTCACCCCGTGCGACGAGGGCAGATAGTTATGGTTCAATTCTAAGAAGCCCAGCAAGCGTCTATTCAGAGCTGGAGCCGAGGAAAAGCTGGCAGAGGTGCAACAGAGAGGAATTCAATAACTCACCTTCAGAATGTAAAAGCCAGTGTGCTCCAGCAAATACACACACTTGAAGCACAGTTCATCGTGAGGCAAAGGGGGGGGGGGGGGGGGGGGGGGGGGGATGGATATGACAGGGAAAGAGAGAAATGCTGTGCTTGGCTGGCACTGCTGGCACCTTTCAGCATTATGAAGTAAATTTAAGAGTCTGCAATTTATGATGGATGACCTGTTTGCATGTTTAAGTATCTGAGTTTCTTTATTCGATTATCACTTGCTGTCTTTGTGGTCAGTCTAACAGCTTTCAGTTTAGTGCAGATCCGCAAGGCCTGCTGATGTACAGTTTGTGGCAAAGACAAGAGTTTGCAAAAGCCACACAGTCCTCCGGTTCTGTCTTTCCATTTAACCACCAAATGAAACAGGTCATGAGAAGTCTTGAGAGTAAATAAAAGAAGATAGAATGAGAGGAAAGATGAAAAAAAGTCTGGAAGAAAAAGTCTTTATGTGCGTTAAACATATGTGTTCTCTTCTGCATTGTCTGTCCTGTGGTGTGCCCCAAGGTTCTGTCGTGGGACCTATTTTGTTTGCTTTTTTGATAGCTTGTTCTAGTGTTTAGATTACTGGTGAAGAAGCACTCAGTCTTATCACAATGAAATCCTTGGGCAAGGTTAGTGACATATAAGACTCAACTGCCGACAAAAACCTTCGCATTTTGTCTGTGCAAATTCATACATCACCTTTCTATTCATCACATGATCTTTAACCTGCAGTAACCCTAAAAGTTTAGACTAATTTAGAATGGTTAGTTGGAGAAACTGCTTGAAGATATGGCAGCACAGTGGCTCACAGCAAGAAGGTCATGGCTTTGATTCCCACTTGTGGCCTTTCTGTGTGGAGTTTGCATGTTCTCCCCATGTTTGCATGGGTTTCTTCTGGGTGCTCTGGTTTCCTTTCACATTTAAAGATATGCAGATTAGGTGAATTAAAAACTTTTGAATTGTCCAGGTCTCCCTTGCAAAAGAGGTCTTGATCTCAATGGGACAAACCTGGTTAAATAAAGGCAAAACTATGATTACTACTAATATGAAGGCATGCATACTCTTCTATTGTCGCATGCCCTTGGATGACCTTGAAAGATTAAAGTTAAAGTCACAACTGTTTAATTCAAATAGTTTGGAGCCAATATGGAGTAACAATGGTTGAAGTGGTGTGTGTTAGTCAAAGTGGCTCAGTTTTAGAAGTGGTCAAATGTCAAGGCCACACAGAACCACAGATTATGGTGTTAATTAATTAAGGAATTAATTTGCAAACACAAACATGTGCAGGTGTTGCACTCTCTTCATAGTGTTTTATATGTTGCTGTCAAATCTTTATTTTTGCTATGAAGCACTTTGTCACCTCACTTTCTGAAAGGTTCTCCATCAATAAATTGTATTCTTTCTTTATTGCAAATTTATTTACCTGTGCACTTCCACCACGTCTGACACTGAATGCATCCTGCACCTGTACCGGGGACATAAATTTTGCAGTTCTCCTGTTGCTATCAAAGAGCTGGCTCCTCTATGGGATGAAGTCCAGCTTTGAATGGATGTGCATGTCAAACTTAATCTAGTCAGATAACACAAACACCTCTGCCAGCACTGTGCATGCCGCTGTGCACTGTTTACTCTGCAGTAAGCAAGTCGGCCTCCCTTCCCACAGTTTCCTTCTCTGACATTAAACACATCGCCTGCACGTTCTTCTCCAGCGTTCTTTTCACTGAGGCTCAAGCTCACACTCTTCGGCTAAAGAGCAGCCTCAAGGATTTTAACGCTGCTGCGTCGCTTTTCCTTCCCACCAATATGTTTTTTGCCCTTTTACTTTACAACTAAGCTAAAGTTCTCCTGAGACGCTGCACTTTTAAATACACTTTTAAGGTCACGTTGTTCACGAGGTTACGATTCTCAGGGTGCGCGGCCACACGCGCAGGTAATTTATAATGTCTGACCAGCAGACAGTAAGAGGGGACGAGTGAAGACTTTAACGTTCTGATACACAGTAAACAAAACAAACAAAAACAAAACCGTTTGAGTGGAATAGTCTGTCTTAGTGGAACATTATATAATATCTAGTACGCTCTGATGTCTTCCCCCTCCATGCTTGACCGCCTCCATATTGCCGGGACACCAGGAGCACGCGTCGCGCAACGCTCCATTAGTTTAACACACGTGGCGAGAAGGGCCAAATTGCAGCACAATCAATTGGTTTTTAATGCTCTTGGCAGCCCTCACCCCCTGGAGCTCTTCAAGCTAGCACACTTGGCTAATTTAATGTAAGTCAACGAGCTGGTAGTGGCGGGCTGTGTGTATGAGAGGTCTAAGTAGCTGGTAGCGGATGTGAGCGCGGGTCATAAAGGAAGACAGATTGGTCGCCATGATCCACTGATGGCTGTGACAGCTGGGGTTCCTGCCAAGCAGCCGTTCGGTGGCACAGAGAGTCACTGGAACACAATGGGGATGGGCAACAGATATGGACACATGGCTGCTGCTGGCGTGGAGACCTGACAAGCTGTATGCCACACTACAATGTGGCTACTGGCTACTGAAAACGGCTCCATGAGGCCCCACAACATAAGGTTGGAAGATGGGTGGTGGTTGTACGGGTAGGGTCGAGAAAAAGAGGCACGGACCACACAAGTGCATGTACGTGTGCACATACTGTGTGTATGTATGTGCATGCACTACTACATGTATGTACAGTCAAGTCCGTAGGTATTTGGACATTGATCATTTGACCATCATGAAGTTAAAATGAGAGCGTTAAATGGACTGCATTTATACAAGGCTTTTCCATCTACATCACACACTCAAAGTGCTTTACAATAATGCCTTACATTCACCCCGATGTCAGGACGCTTAACCACTACACCATCATCTCCCCCTGTTGACTTTAAGCTTTAATTCAAGGGTTTATCCACTTAGGAATCTCCATTTAGGAATTACACAAATTTCTATACACAGTTCTGCTATTTTTTTTTTTGCAAGCTATAACTTCTTGGAAAAACTAAACATGAGAATTGTTCTTCATACAAATCACCACTTTTACAAGCAGCAACCATTGAGAAAAATAAACAGTATGGCACTGTATGGTAAATCTGTCTGGAGCCACAAGTTCTCCAAAACTGAGTTACTGTACAAGAAGCAGAAAAGTGAGGGAAGCCACCAAGACACTTATAGCAACTCTGAAAGAGTTATAGACTGCTGTGATTGGACAAACTGTGTGTAATGTTGCATCATAACGTATCTCTGTCTGTTGCATCACAATTTATATAGAATGGTGGAATGGTACAGAAATGGACTTTCTTAAAAAGGCTTGAAATTAGCATGGTAGTTAGATACACAGGAGACTTGAGTCTAGATTTGATCAGCTAACTTGTACGAAAATCGCGTGTTGCTGTGACCGGTGATGCAACCATAGACTGTATATATACTGGGCAACGCCTACGTGACGTCACCCCTCTACAGAAACCCAACTGATATGACACCCGTGTTTGGGCGTGGCCATGTTGACAGCCCACCCATACTGATTTGCAATGAACTCATTAATGCATAAAGGAGCAGAATGTGGGTGGCTCAGTGTGTGACAAAAAACACACCCCTCTCTTTGAGTCTGAAACCCCAGCTAACAGGCTAGCGTCAGTCTGAGTGTTTATTAAATCATATTATCATATTGTTCTCCTAATGACTTACTTTGTTGTGGACATTAAAAGCTATGAGCCGCTTATTTTCTCAGCAATCGTGCATTAAGTTGAAGATCAGGTTCCCGACAGCTGCTAAAAGTGCTAACACAGTTAGCATATAACATTAAATAAGACTAGAGTCTCACTCAGGGTGAATATTGGAGCAGACATGTCTTAGATGATCTGTTGGGATGTTAAACCACACATCAAGCCATACTATTCCAGGTGTTTGTAATAAAATACTCCAAACAAACAGACACATCCTCCACAACAACAGGTGTCCACTGTCAGCAGAGTCTGAGTTACAGTTGGAGGCTACGAGAGGAGTTGTCATCGTCGCTGGGTTCAGCTACTGTCACTCAAAGCAACCATGCCTACAATTATATAGAACTTTATGGCTTACAAACAGAAGTTATAAAAAAATATAGAAAAAACATTTCACCCCTCGTACACCTGTCACGGAGGAGAAAACGCTCTATAGAGACCAAACTGTTTTTTTTTGGGGGGGTTTTTTTTGGCTCCAAACCTGGACATTTTAACATGGAGTCCTATGGGAATTTGCTCTATTTTGGAGCCAGCGTCAAGCAGCCCGTCAAGAAACTGCAATAAGTCTGACTACCGCAAAGGTGTCAAAATACACCAAGATTACTGCTTGGATGCAACAGACAACACCTGCACCATGCACAGTTCCTCCAATCACAGCCACAGACACCTATAATGCATTCAGAGCTGCCATAGGTGTTTTGGTGGCTTCCCTCACTTGTGCTCTTCTTGCACAGTCACTCAGTTTTTGTGGACTGCCTACTCAAGACAATCCAGTTTGTATCTCTTAATGACTAATGTAAATCAGGTCCAAGTCATAGTCTGACTTGTCTGAAGAAAACTGGCTGCCAATGTGATAAACCCATAGAATTAAAGTAGAAAATCTACACCACAAGCGCATCTTGATCGTTTCATTTTGACTCCATTGTGGCGATAGAGAGGCAAAATTGCAATAGTTGCCTCACTGTGCAAATCCGTACAGACCTGACAGTATTTCTGCATACACATGCAGCACACGTTGTAATAATGCCCAGTTATTGGAACTGTCACTGCTGTTGTCCACCTTGCAGGACTGTCTACTGCTTGCAACACCTTCAAACACACACACACGGCACCAAAACAGTTCACGCTAGTGCACGAGCTTCAATCCTGTTAAAGTTCAGCCCCGACTGGGAGGGCAGCAAACTACAGCAGGAAAAGAGGAGGCTGGATGAGTTAAGACGAAGAACAGCCAACAGGTCAGGTGGCCGAAAAGGCAAACGGAGGCTGTCTGCCCAGCTGGTGTCCAGTTTACACGTGCACTGCCCTGCCCCACAGCAGGAGTGGAAGCGAGATGAGCAGGACTGAGCGGTAAACAGCCGCAGCAGGGAGTCACACAGCTAGTTGAACACTTTGAGTAAGAACTGGATGATCAGGATGAAAAGTCCAGTTTACTTTTTATTTTTCCAGATAAGCAAGCAGCACACAGACATGTTTTGTTATAATGTTCCAAATAAACCAGTTCAGCAACATTTTACTGCAGATTCTAAGTGAAAAGAGGGTTTTAAAGGAACCAAGTGGCAAATTTTGTTTTATCTTTTAAAATACATACATTTGTGGTTTTCTTAAAATTCAACAACTCCGTCTCTGTCTCTCCAGCTTCAACTCAAACTCAGACCTGAAAACACTCATTATAGACTCCTGTGATGCTGCAGAAGTCCATAATTGGCATCCTGCATGATCTGTAAGACACACCCACTGACCTGATCTGCAAAGGATCATGAGGGAGAAATAAAGACACGCCCCCACATTGTGAGCAGCTGCTGCTTTACATTTAATGCATGTGTCAGTTTGTTTGCTTTCACAACTAAATGGTTTGCTTCATTTTAATTTGACCATAAGCCGTTTATTCTGATAGTGCTGTTCATTTGTGACAGGGCGAACATGTATTTCAAAAGCTAGTGTGGCCAAAAAACACAACCAGATTAAATATCCAACCTATATGTTATTCATGTGCTGAATCATCTGTAGTGTTAAATCCAAATTTAAAACTCAGCTTTTTCACATTTTTTGGTTGAATTCGTGTTATGTCCAAAACACACCCATGATTAAATAAGAGACTAAAAGTAACCCCTGTGCACCCTGCACCTTACTTTGCACTCACAGAAACACATATCCTCCTGCAGGGTGTCCAATTTGGTGAGTAGGGATGGGTATTGAGAACTGGTTCTTTTCGAGAATCGTGAAGAAATGATTGAATCCACCGACATCAATAACCTTTTTGCTTAACGATTCCCTTATCTGAGACGTCCTGCATTCTTTATGATTGACACTGATGCTGACGTGCAGCACAGCCGGCTGTGCTCAGCTCAGAGGTGTGGAATTACATTTGTGCCATTAATGTCTGAAAGGAAATGCTTTTGACAAAAACTTCAGATTTTGTTTATTTCTATTTATGTCCAGAGATGAAGGATCCAGTGACCAATTTCATATTTATTTACTTTAAGACTCAATAAAATGTTGTTGACATAGAAAACCTGTAAGGCCTACTTTTAGTACACAGAAAATTCACAGGAGGTATTGATAAGGGAATCGATAAAGAATCGGATCGATAAGCAGAATCGGTAATGGCATCGATATCGATAAAATCTTATCAATATACATCGCTATTGATGAGATTAGACTACAGTGTGCATGTGACATAATTCCACAGTTTGACTCATTTGTGCACATGAAGTAAACATTTAAATAATTTTGGCAGTGCATGCGGCTGAGTCTTTGGAAAAGCCAAGGTGGCTCATGTGATGGACATTTTCTGTGCAGAAACTAAATTTATCTCAAACTCAATAAATGCTATGATACGTACGAGGGGTGACTGAAAAGTTTTGAGCCCGGCCAAGAAGAAACCGCGTCTGAATTAATGGAATGCTTTATTTTTCAACTTAATCTCTGTGTAAATCCCCACACGTTTTCTACCGTTGCTGCAGTGCCTTAATACTGTTCCCATAGAAGGTCTTACCCTCGAGCTCAACGAAGTCATCCACTGCAGATATGACATCATTATCAGTATTATATAGAGTTACAATAAGATGCCTTGACATGGAAGCCTGAAGGAGCCAAATCAGGGGAATAAGCTGGGTCCGGAACAAATCTGAAGCCATATTCATGAATGGCAGCCATTGTGATGTGTGACATGACGTTTTGGACCGGAACATCATCCTGGTGAAACAGAACACCTTGTTGAAGCATTCCATGCTGCTTCTGCTTTATTTTCTCGTGCAATTATCGTAAAAGGGAAGCATAATAGGCCACGCTGATGGTCTGTCCCTTCTGGTGATAGTCCACCATTATTACGCCCTCAGCATTCCGGAAGACAGAGGCCATGACCTTTCCAGCAGATGTGAGAGCTTTGGCTTTCTTCAATAGGGGAGAACTCACATTTCCATTGCTTTGACTGTTGTCTGGTCTCCGATTGAACAAGTTGCACCCAGGTCTCGTCCATGGTCATGAAGCTTTCCGATATCTCTTTCAATCAATCTATCAATCAATCAATCAATCAATTTTATTTATATAGCGCCAAATCACAACAAACAGTTGCCCCAAGGCACTTCATATTGCAAAGCAAGGCCATACAATAATTACAGAAAAACCCCAACTGTCAAAACGACCCCCTGTGGGCAAGCACTTGGCGACAGTGGGAAGGAAAAACTCCCTTTTAACAGGAAGAAACCCAGCAGAACCAGGCTCAGGGAGGGGCAGTCTTCTGCTGGGACTGGTTGGGGCTGAGGGAGAGAACCAGGAAAAAGACATGCTGTGGAGGGGAGCAGAGATCAATCACTAATGATTAAATGCAGAGTGGTGCATACAGAGCAAAAAGAGAAAGAAACACTCAGTGCATCATGGGAACCCCCCAGCAGTCTAAGTCTATAGCAGCATAACTAAGGGATGGTTCAGGGTCACCTGATCCAGCCCTAACTATAAGCTTTAGCAAAAAGGAAAGTTTTAAGCCTAATCTTAAAAGTAGAGAGGGTGTCTGTCTCCCTGATCCGAATTGGGAGCTGGTTCCACAGGAGAGGAGCCTGAAAGCTGAAGGCTCTACCTCCCATTCTACTCTTACAAACCCTAGGAACTACAAGTAAGCCTGCAGTCTGAGAGCGAAGCGCTCTATTGGGGTGATATGGTACTATGAGGTCCCTAAGATAAGATGGGACCTGATTATTCAAAACCTTATAAGTAAGAAGAAGAATTTTAAATTCTATTCTAGAATTAACAGGAAGCCAATGAAGAGAGGCCAATATGGGTGAGATATGCTCTCTCCTTCTAGTCCCCGTTAGTACTCTAGCTGCAGCATTTTGAATTAACTGAAGGCTTTTCAGGGAACTTTTAGGACAACCTGATAATAATGAATTACAATAGTCCAGCCTAGAGGAAATAAATGCATGAATTAGTTTTTCAGCATCACTCTGAGACAAGACCTTTCTAATTTTAGAGATATTGCATAAATGCAAAAAAGCAGTCCTAAATATTTGTTTAATATGCGCTTTGAATGACATATCCTGATCAAAAATGACTCCAAGATTTCTCACAGTATTACTAGAGGTCAGGGTAATGCCATCCAGAGTAAGGATCTGGTTAGACACCATGTTTCTAAGATTTTTGGGGCCAAGTACAATAACTTCAGTTGTATCTGAGTTTAAAAGCAGGAAATTAGAGGTCATCCATGTCTTTATGTCTATAAGACAATCCTGCAGTTTAGCTAATTGGTGTGTGTCCTCTGGCTTCATGGATAGATAAAGCTGGGTATCATCTGCGTAACAATGAAAATTTAAGCAATGCCGTCTAATAATACTGCCTAAGGGAAGCATGTATAAAGTGAATAAAATTGGTCCTAGCACAGAACCTTGTGGAACTCCATAATTAACCTTAGTCTGTGAAGAAGATTCCCCATTTACATGAACAAATTGTAATCTATTAGATAAATATGATTCAAACCACCGCAGCGCAGTGCCTTTAATACCTATGGCATGCTCTAATCTCTGTAATAAAATTTTATGGTCAACAGTATCAAAAGCAGCACTGAGGTCTAACAGAACAAGCACAGAGATGAGTCCACTGTCTGAGGCCATAAGACGATCATTTGTAACCTTCACTAATGCTGTTTCTGTACTATGATGAATTCTAAAACCTGACTGAAACTCTTCAAATAGACCATTCCTCTGCAGATGATCAGTTAGCTGTTTTACAACTACCCTTTCAAGAATTTTTGAGAGAAAAGGAAGGTTGGAGATTGGCCTATAATTGGCTTTCACAATAGAGCTCTGCATCAGCCACAGATGGGAGCACCTGTGCAGTTCTGCGCACTGTGCACAGCTCATGCCGCCGTGGCTACAGGTGCCAAGTGGAAAATGTGTGTTGTGTTCTTCAGTTCTTCTCTAATGTCTCTGATAAGGAACAAGCACATCTCATCTTCATGCCATGAGTGGCCTGCTTTAGACGGTATGCTACAAATCGTCAAGATAGGGCCCACTGTGATTTTTTTCTACATTCCCTTATTCAAAAAACACAACTGATTGAAGCTACACGAGCAAAGGATTTGTGTGTGGTCGTGTAAACATAGCTTTAGAGACCTGAAAACACCATTTTTAAAGAGCGCATTACTTCAGTGTGGGGTCTTTTTTGCTAAACACCTTAATATTTTCACTATATTCAGTGTGACATAAAAAAAGACAAATTCTCTTCTTTGATTCCACGTTACCTGTGTGACACATGAAAGAATCAAACACGCCGTGTGCACTCAACTGATTGATTCTATGTCTCATTGTACCAGTGAACTCTGAGTGAAGGAGAACAAAGTGCGTTGACTGTGCCTCGGGCGCAGCAAAGAGCCCGAAGCAAATATGAAAGCCGCCAGCGGAATCATTTAAAACCTCGACACCAAGAACACATACGGAGCTCAGATCATTTAGCTCAAACTCGGAATATTTTCCTAAACTAGAAACACTCCGACGTCAGTGAGGTAAATGTGGGGGAAAACTCCAAACAACTCTATTCATACTTCAGAGAGAAACCTGCTCTAAAAGCAAGTCGTAATTTTTTAAAATAGCTGCCATTAAAAGGAAACATCCAAGGCAAATTTAGCTTTCACTAATAGGAGGAAATTTTAACAAAGAAAACATTTAAATCCTAATTAGTGTGGTCAGTTTTTGCAGACTGGGTGACCTGGAAAAACTGCGTTATGGACTCGGCCCAGCATGGCGCCAAACTGTTGGACGCCTCAGCTGTGCCACGGCAGACTGTTGGTAAACTTAATCAAAATGATTATTAATTGTTCCCCTGTCTGCTGTCATTTCTTGGCCACCACATGGAACAGTCTACCGCCTGTCTGCGGCGCAACGGTCTGGTAATGATGTGGGATCAGTGCCTGGCACAGTCGCCACCAGAAAAAAAAAAGAACCCGAAACTCAATCCAAATATGCTTCTATATTTAGGAGAGAAAGATGCAAGTGGTAACTGGAACTGAATATGTGTGTGTAGAGGTCAGTATGTTAATACCAGGTCAATGTTGGTGCCTTTGAGCAAGTGTGCCGAAATCCAGCCTGCAACATGGGATGAATATGTGGGCTTCTTTTCCTGATTATTCACATTACTAATTAAATTCAACATAAACAACTTTTTGCACAAAACCTTTCAAACAAATAATCACTGCAGAAAAAAAACAAAACAAAAACCAGACTGAGGGGTGAGGATCAGGTGAGCGGTCGGGTGTCGTACTCACTGTAGGTTGCATAACATATTGTTGATGAGGCATCCATGATGTACTCTGGACCTAAAAGGAAAAGTGCAAAATGTGAGATGATGGTGGTGACACACAGTTTCCTCTGCGTACGTCCGACACAAGGACATCCTGCTGAAAGCTGCAAGCGCTGTACAAATATATCTCAGTATGTTCAAATATTCCTGGAATGCTCAGCGAGTCTTTGGGGGAACTTGGAATGATTGCTTGTATCACAGCAAAATGTCTAAATCTTTACACAGTAGAGTTTTGTTAAAGATTTGCAGAAAAAGGAGGGCACTTGGTAGCGTGTAAATCTCAATTGATACACTATATCCCATGTTAAAAAGCTGTTTTAAAATTTCATTTAATTCAGATTCGATGAACTGGTATTGGTTTCAGAATTAGAAGGAACCTGTGCTAGATTGGCGTCCCATCCAAGGGGGAAACTATGCTTCAGAATATTTAGTATGCACTCAGCGTTGGTTAGTACATACTGCCAAACTGTTACTGTACAGCTGTAGGTACCAAAAGTCAGCGATCGAGTACTAAGGATGCAACTCGGACATCGCCACCATTTTACTTGCCCTTTGACCTGGATGATTATGGAGGACACGTGCATACTCACGTAGGCCACGAAGGTTTTTTCCATTTTAAACAGAACCTAATGCCTGTTTGTACAATGCCACAGCCCCTCGAAAGCTGTTACCGTTTTACTGTCTGAGATCTTGTTAGAATTTTCCTGGACGGTTTCTTCTTCTTCAGTTACCAGGCTCCAGTTGCATCATGAGATAGCGTAGCGTAGTCTGTTTGTGTACTATGGAGGTAGCAGATCATCCAGATACGCTTAAATTACTACACAATATCTACTGAGTATTCAAACAACCCACAGATTGTGCGCACTGCATTTCGTCTACTATCTAGCAAGTCAGTATGTGTATTCACATGTAGTAGACGGACAGAATTTCATCCGCTTCATGCGACAGAAACCAAGGACAACCACTGGCACCAATGGATCTCAGGGCCTACATATACTGGACTTACTTCTTCTTCTACCAGCATTATGGTTGATGTAAGTGCAGTTTTTGTTGCGTTGACATGGCATGTTTTACTACTGTGGTTACTGTTATCATATCACCTGTTAGTGGTTAACATTCAAATAAGCAGTAACACTAACTGTGGTTAACACTGTCAATGGGATGAGGTCTGGGTGAACTTTCATGCCTGAGATGTCCTGCTAATAAAAAAACAGGCAAACAAGTCCTGGATCCACCCCGGTATCTGGATCCACTCCAAAATGTAATGGATATTTCCCTGACTGATGCCCCCGATGCTACACCAACATTCATGAAAATCAGTTAAGTGGTTTTTGTGCAACCTTGATACACTCTAAACATTACCTCCTTGGCAGAGGTTAAAAAACAAAGCAAGAAAGGGAGCTGAGCGAGTGCAACAGGATGACAGAGAAACAGTGACAGTGAGAATTACCAAGAGAATGAAGGAATGGAGGAACAAACGGCGCTTTCAGATCCGCCGGAGAGAGGAATTAAGCAGCTTGTAGCGCAAACACACCGGCTGCCCACTGATCCTGGCAAAATGATTAGATTAAACAAAGACAAACACAGAATAATCTCCTATAACAGCAATCAATCCTCTGTGCCAACCCAAACGCGTGACTTGGATCCACACCTAAATAAGCCTGATATTCTATAACATGAAGCAAAGCCTGTTTGTTCACACGTGATGGTGTTTGTTCTTCTCGGCAGAGCGGAAACAGAAAGCATCAACGTTTTCCCGACCGCAACACTACATGAGTGTTATGAGAGTTAATTAGCTTTTAGGTTTGGTTGTTGTGCATCACACAGCAGTTAGTCTGCAGTTCTGTGCCACTGAGCAGCATCATGACCTAAGAGGTCCTCCACCTCTGGCTGAACTTCAGTGCAGGTGCCACTGTTTAAAATGGCCTGCCGCACAATAAGCCAAAAAAGCAGGTCAGTGCAGGTCAGCCAGTTGGCAGTCCACCCGAGCAGTGACACGTGAAGCCAAAAAGCCAGCCAGTTAGGTAGTTAGTTAGCCAGCCACACCTTCAACCAGCCGGTGAGGAGGAGTCAGTGATGTAAAGTGGGCCTCAGCCCGGCTGGCCACGATCTCGGTCGTGATCAGACCCCGACCGGCTCCTGTCATTTGGATAATCAAAGTTCTTCTATCACAACTCAAAGCCAATCATCTTCCAGGCTGGCCGGAGCCAGGCAGAACACTGATGCTGGCAGGAGGGTCGCTTGGAGATTTGGTCAATCAATACCACTGGAACGGTTGATCAAAACGAAAATCCATTCAGCATCAACACATGAAGGCCACAGCAGGACGCACGGTGAGATTTTCATTATAAAAGTAATACTTTTCCTCATGAAAGGAAGAAGTTGCCTTTTGTTTGGTGTCACGCGACTGCCTGGACGCTCTGCTCTTCCTGTCTCTTTGTACTTGAAGAGAAGATGAAGGACTCACCTTGCTGCTGCTCTCGGCTGAAGGGCAATATTACAGGAAGAGACGGCAGAGCTGCCCAATATTGAAACTGTGAGGATTAATATTCCTCAAAAGCCTGGTCATTGTTTTTGATAAATCAATTTGGGAAGCCTTCCGAGAGCGGATTAGAGACGTGCCCTGGCCTACTTCTCCAGCCCCCCCTCCCCCTCTTCTGCAGGTACTGGACCAGAGTTTTAATCAAGCGCGCCTCAAAGACGGGCACTGCAACCTTCAGCCACACCGCTGCCACCCTCCCCACTGCAGCCGTCTTCTCTGCGTCTGTCCGTCCTGTTCTCCCACTGATGCTTCATCTTTCTTGCTCACTCTCGCCCCCTGACTCTCTCTTCATCCCAAACTCAGGTGATCTTAAACGACAGTTGTCTAAAAAAGGTGCAGTGGCAGCAAGTCTACAGGTTCTGATTCGGCGCTGCGTGAAACATGCGACTGCAGAAACGAGCCTCACATCTCTCAGAGATCATTTTTGCAATCTGCAGCCTGCATACAAATTACTTTTGGTTCCTGCTCAGGGTCACAACAGTGGATCTGCATGTTGATTTGGAACAAGATTTATGCAGGATGGTCTTCACGATGCAACTCAAGATGTACAAGGACAATAGCCATGGTGGGCTATGAAGCCCCCCCCCACACACACACCAACCCTTAAAAAAAAAAAAAAAACTAAGCTGGTTTAATCAATGGAAAAATGGCCAGGAACACCAATTTCAACCTTTGACCCCAATCATCCTGTATCACAACAACTACTGAGGCTAAAAAGCAGATTTGGGATTTAAATTAATTGTGGACCTCAAGTTTTTTTGTTTTTTTTTCCTGAAAATGAACAGAAGCACCACTTTCAACCTTTGACCTCCATGAAATCCACCCTCACCGTATCACACTAACAACTGAGGCTAAAAAGCAGATTTGGGGTTTAAATTACTTGTGGACCCCACGTTTGTTTTTTTCCTGAAAATGAACAGAAACACCACTTTCAACCTTTGACCTCCATGAAATCCACCCTCACCGTATCACACTAACAACTGAGGCTAGAAAGCAGATTTAAGGTTTAAATTACTTGTGGACCCCAAGTTTTTTTTTCCTGAAAATGAACAGAAACACCACTTTCAACCTTTGACCTCCATGAAATCATCCATCACTGTATCACGTTAACAGCTGCGGCTAGAATGCAGATTTGGGGCTTAAATTCCTTAGAGACCCCAAATTTCTGTTGACTGCAATTCATTTTTTCCTCCTGAAAATCAACAGAAGCACCAGTTTCAACCTTAAAAACACTTTTTTAACTTTTCGGGTCAGGTCTGGAAGCCTGCAACGATGCTGTGCGTTCCTGCATCCACTACACCATGGAACCACCGTGGCACCATTTGACACTATTTTGCCACGAGCCGCGTTTCTCTGGTCATGGTGCAGAAATACGAGTGTCTCAGTGTGGAGAACTCAAGCAGGTGAAGGAGCGGGTGCTCACATTTCACCTGGCTGCAGCAGACAGATGGCTGGCTTGGGGAAGTGGTGATGGACCGGTCGTCTGCCTGGGTGGGTGCCGTCCAGGGCCTGAGACGGTTCCGTAGTAGGGTGGATGTGGCGACGTGCAGCATCGATGCACGCTACCGGACTTGACCCCCTTTCTATGCTGTCATAAAAAAACCTACCAGTTTAGCTGTTCTCCAAATCACTGATTGGAGAAGTGCGAGTAAAAGCAGCTGAATAAAAGTTAGTCAAAGCGGAATAAAAAATATATATATTTTCAGTACACTTTCAATCGCTTTCTCCCTCTTTTTGTCACCTGCTTTTTGATGGCTTGTTGTGTTTTTCGTTAATGAAACAGATGTGACGGCGAACAGCTGGAGCAACAACAAAAAGGTTGTTTTGCAGCCAGCCCACACAAACCAACACACGGCAATCTCCCACAATGCCGAGCGCACTGTCCCACCTGATACGTGGAAACGGGGGAAGCAGCGATGAAGGGCGTGATGGAGGTCTGTGCGATCATGCGGTTGGTGGCGATGCTGTAAGGCGAGGAGTAAAACCTGAGGAGAAAGAGCGAGCAAGAGATGATAACGTGCGCTAAATAATAAATATCAATAAATCAAGCAACACAAATGTTTTTTTTTAGTTTTATATGTGAACACAAAACAACACAAACACACACTGAGGAGTGTGTCCTCTTGTTCAGGGTAAACACTCGGCCATATATTGTATTTTAAAAGCTACATAAAAGTTTCACAAAGTGTCTCAATTGAAAAGTCCAGTTTTATCACATCAAACAGAGCTTCAGCACGTAGCATCAGTGGCTGCTTGGACTTTTTTTTTATATATTTTTTGCCCCCTGACTTTCGTATTAAGTCTGCACTGCATGGCCTGGCGCTGGCTTACACTTTGTGTTTGTCCATCAACGCACATATCGAGGGGGCTCAGAGAAAACCTCAATGCATTTCAAGAAGCTTTGTGCTGGGAAGAAGAAGGTGGTCAGCTACGGTACTTTATCTCGCCGCAGAACACTTACAGAAAGCTGAAGTGGCTGCCATCCTCTGGAGGGCTCAGAAGCAGAACCTCACCTCAGTTAGAGCTCACAGAACCGGTCAAGGATTTTAGGTGAGCAAGTTGTGACAACTAACAGCGGCGGTTGAAACCCTCAGTGACGTCCCACCCATAGGTTTCTGAAGAGCTCAAAGGGGGGCGGTTCCATATGGCTTGGCAGTACCTGACTTTGCCTTACTCTCAGTAAACCCCCGAATGGGTAAAGAGGCAGAACATGTGCAATACTGACGTGACCTGGGTGGGATGAATGAAGTCTGAACACGCCTCCATAAAGCTAACAGCCTCCTCTCTGTCTGGGTGTTTTATTAATGCAGATTTTTGCAAACTGGGTGGTCATTTTAATAACAGGTAGTTTGGGTGCAGCTATTAAAAATTATGACTGGCTTACTGCCTCAGTAAACTTGGCAACAATCAGTTGAGCTAATATCACCTGCTACGATAGTTGGTAAAGAGTGCTAACGGTCCAAATATACAAATTAACACTTAAATTTCACTCAACAGAAATACCGGAGCACCACCTTCTTAGATGATCCGTACAAATAACCACACACAGCCATATTATCACAGATATTTGTAATGAAATCCTCAGAAAGGACAAACATGTCTGAGTCCACAGCAGCTAGCAATCACTACTAACGGGACCTTGGACACATTAGCTGACACTCAAACCAACCACACCCCTAAGTGTTCAAAACATTATGGCTTAAACTAGCTTAAACTGAGGAGACTGAAACTACGTTTTTGTACATTTTTTTAAACATGTCCTCTTTGTTGTTCTGCTTAGAAATATACCGCTAATTTTATCCAAATATTAATGCAAACTGGAAAATAAAAATGGGGGTTTAAATTAAACAACATATAGTACATACGAGGTCTATTAGAAAAGTATCCGACCTTATTATTTTTTTCAAAAACCATATGGATTTGAATCACGTGTGATTACATCAGACATGCTTGAACCCTCGTGGGCATGCGAGAGTTTTTTCACGCCTGTCGGTTACGTCATTCGCCTGTGGGCAGTCTTTGAGTGAGGAGTCGCCCACCCTCTTGTCGATTTTTTTTCATTGTTTAGGAATGGCTCAGAGACTGCTGCTTTGTTTGATAAAAAAAAAATTCAAAAACTGTATGCACAACTGAGTGGACACCATTCGATAAATTCAGCTGGTTTTCATTGAAAATTTTAACGGCTGATGAGAGATTTTGGTCTGGTAGTGTCGCTTTAAGGACGGCCCACGGTGCCTGACAGCGATCTGCGCTCTGAGGCAGCGTCATCTCGCTGTTTCAAGTTGAAAACTTCCACATTTCAGGCTCTGTTCACCCGGTAAGTCGTCAGAGAACAGAGAACTTTCAGAAGAAGTCGGCATGAGGAGTTTATGCGGACATTCCACTGTTAAAGGTCATTTTGTAATGAAAGAACGTGTGGGCAGAGTCGCATGTTGGGCTGGACCCGACCGCGGGGGGTCGCGACAGGAAAAACACCTCCGTTGGAAACCTTAACGGGCAAGTTGGAACATGCCCAACTGTTAAACAATTTCTCAGTTACTCACTTGTTGAAAGCCATCAAAAGCCGCCTGAATTTACAAATGGTTTTCAACACGGAGGTGTTTTTCCTGTCGCGGCGCACACAGATTTGCGGCGTCGTCACGGAAACGACTCGGCGAATTTGCGCACACGTTCTTTCATTACAAAATGACCTTTAACAGTGGAATGTCCGCATAAAGTCCTCATGCCGGCCTCTTCTGAATCTTCTCTGTTCTTTCACGACGTCCTGGGTCAACAGAGCCTTAAATTAGGATGATTTCAGCTCGAAACAGCCAGACGACGTCGCCTGGGAGCGCTGCGCGACGTCCCGCTCCGTGGGAAGTCCTTAAAGCGACAGAAACACCCCATAATCTCTCATCAGCCGTTAAACTTTTCACCAAAACCCAGTTGAATTTCTTGAATAGTGTCCACTCAGATATCCCTCACAGGTCCTGAAAAAAGTTTGATAAAGCAATGCGCGCCGTCTCGAGCAGCCTCTCAAACAAAGGAATTCAGCTGAGAGGGCTGGACCAGTGCTCACTCAAAGCCTGCCCACAGGGAAATGACGTCACCGACACGTGTGAAAAAACTCACACATGCGCACGAGGGTTCAAGCATGATTGGTGTAATCGCATGTCATTCAAATCCATATAGTTTTTTTTTATAAAACTGCCGGTTAGTTTTATAAGATACCTCGTACATAAAAGTAAGTCCCTTCGGCTGCTCCCTTGTTTGCACTCGGGGTCGCCACAGCAAATCCAAGGTGGATCTGCATGTTGAATTGGCACAGGTTTTACGCCGGATACCCTTCCTGATGCAACTCCACATTACATGGAGAAATGTGGTAGGGGTGGGATTTGAACCCGCAGCCTTCTGAACTGAAACCAAGCGCATTAACCACTTGGCCACCACCCCTGCCACAAGATACCTCGTACATAATAGAAGCATAATTTGCATTAACATGAGATTTGAATTTCAGGTCACCAATTCACATAAGCAGTTAATGAAAAACACATGAAACATCAATGACACCTGCCCCTAATTTCAGTCCTGTATGTGATGATAAATTTATTTCCTCCATCCAGTCCAGACATGTCCAGCAGGTGTCAGTGTTCAGCAGGCAGGTATAAGGTACATTATGTAAGGAAAACAAATTTACTTTTGGTATTGATCTGGTGCATCAAAGTTATTTTACAGGAGAATTTGAATTTCAAAGCAAAAGGCAAAATAATATTGTTTCTGCTTTCAGTTTCAAATAAAGTACATTTTTAGTTTCAGTGCTAGCATGCGAATCAAACACAAGCATTTACAGCCTTTAGATCTGCAGGTAAAAATCAGGCTCTTTATTTTTTTCCTCCGTAGGATTTCTGCTGCACTGCACACAAAACTGCAGGCCTGTAATTTGGTGGATTTGCGAGCAAAGCTGGCTTTTATGTGTCTAAACATGTGTACAGAGGAACCCTATTCATTCAGTTCTGGTTGAGCCTGACTCTGAGGAATGAGCAGCTTAGGAAACGAGCATCTTTCTGGGAACGAGCCCGGATAGAGCCATCAAGAACAGCCTCAGTACTCTCCTTCCTGCCTCAACACAAAGTGCTGGGGGGGATAAAACACGCTTCATTTAGTCATCATTTAGTCTAGTGCACACACATACAATCACACTAGTTGCCTCGGTGCCATTCCTCATCAAAGAAACGCAACATCTGAGGTCTATATAGAGTTTCTTAAACAGTAACAAGTGCAGACACAGCATTCATCTTGGTGGATGATGGTACTATTGACCCAGAACACGTGATCCAAGATAGGAGTATATTAGAAGGATTGCAATAAGGCTCTTACCCATTCTGCATTGCAGCGGGATCATATGTTAGCGCCATGCCAGTCTGAAAGAGACACATCATGAAACAGGAATACAGGATTAGGTCAAATAAATGGAAAACGTACGAAACTAAAGAAGATACACACACAGTTAAAAAGGGCCGACATGTTTGCATACTGTGGAATGTGACATTATTAAACAACGGTACTCATCAAAAGTACTTTCTCACACTGTTCAGCACCACTATTGTTTCCAGAGGCACACTGTATGCTTTGACTACATTTAAATCCTTTCATCAGGGTTGTGTGGACTTGTGATTATGTTGTTTTAGTTGTAGAACTTAACTGCTGTTAAACAGTCTGACAGTCTTTTAAATTTCTGTGTGGAAACGCTCTCTCTCTCTCACAGATCCCATTCACTGTGTACTTCACTCAAGCATCTCCTTTGTGCTTATTTTCTTTGTGGCTAAATTCATACAAAATCCTTTCTGCAGGACCGTGTGGAGGTAAGACCATTGTTTTATGTTTAGGACATAACTGATGTGAAACACCCTGAGTTAATACATTTTTATGTGGAAACATTCTCTCATTGACAACCACACCTGCTCCTAATTTCCATCATCCATCCAGCATTAACTAACTACACAGCAGGTGGCACTGATCAGCAGGTGGTACGCAAGTCTATGAGACATTGCAGAAGCAAAACAAAGTTGCTATTTTGATTGACTTGGTGCATCAGAGTTCACCAGATATAGAGACATACAAGATGATCGCATAGTTATTTTAACAAAGTGGAGGGGGTGGACTAATTAATTCATCTATCTGTTCACTCACTTTATTTTATAGGATACCTGCCAAGGGTTTTGAAATGCTAGGAACATGTCACTGCAAAAACAAACAAACAAACAAACAAACAAAAAACAAAACAAAAACAAAAAACCAGAGGTCAGATTTTTTTGACACATTTTGTCTGAAAATGCTTTTCAGTCGATAAAGAATTGGTTCTATATCAACGACGAGCTGGGTTAGCCTTAAAAATTCTTGTTTGAACTCTTGATTTCATTTCTTTAATACCACAAAAGATTATAATGCTTAATGTTGTACCAGTGTTCACACTTTCCTACGTCCCCTGAACTCACCCTGAACACCCTCTGTCCCAGTTGCTGTGCATCAGATGTCACAAACTCTTTCAGCATTTTGTAGTCATGTAGCTTTTTGTAGGATTGTTGCAGCTCCCAGAGGACCTCGTCTTTGGGCTCTTGAGTGCTTCTGCATCTCCCTCTGTGTAAGTTTACTTTTTATTGGTTTTTGTGCTGAGATGGGATTTTGGTTGCTGCCTTGAAGTTTTCTGTTTGAATTTGGACAGTAACATTATTGATGGCGTTTTCTCTCCCTCTTATTTAAACGTGTGGCATCTTTGAATTTTAATTATTTTTTGTAAGATTTAAGTAATAAAAAGACATTTTTTGAAATGCCGACTTCCCAGTTTTCATTGAATACAGCGCGAACTTCAAATCTTGAACATGCACTTCCTGCTTCAAACCTCAACTATCAACTTCATTACATCTGCCATTATATCAACCCAAAATAAATACCAGAAAGAAAATTACATGTTATTTGGTGATATAGCACAGAAATAAAGCTACTTTAAAAAACTAGATGTCAACATTTTTTTTGTCGACTGTGAAAATCTCAGCGGCATAACACCTTTAAAACATTTCTGTTTATATCAACTGTCAAATAAAGTTTCCTTTTGCTTGTCATGCCTCATGCACGTGTCACATGGGTCACAGCTTTCATGATTTGACAGATGTTTTTCATCACATCACACAGGTGATGTGATGAAAAACTGTGAATTCACTCCTCTGTTGGTTGGTGAAAGCGCTTATTACCCCGGTGGAAGTATGCATTCTCCAAGTTCCCCTCGACTCCAGTCCCAGTCAGTGTCTAATGTGTGTTACTGCGTGTTGCTGGGTTTTGTCCCTGGGCAAGTTGTCAATGTTCCTGCGCCAATGTCACTCAGATAATTTGCTGTCTCTCTATCGTACTTGAGGTATAAAGTGATTTGGATCCTGATTTTTATTTTTGTCTGAATCAAATTAAATAAAATCAAAATCAACTCATTTTAAATCGGAGAACCCGACAAATGACAAAGCTGATGTGGGAAAAAGGCGTAGTCGATAGGACAAAGTGGATTATTATTGAGGAAGCTTCTCTTTCTATTTCAATCACGTACATTCATGTATTTATGAATGAGAGGAAATGAAGAAATGCCCTTTGGATAGAAAAAGGGTGAGCAGAAAAACTGAGGCGTGTGTGTATGAGAGAGAGAGAGAGAGAGAGAGAGAGAGAGAGAGAGAGAGAGAGAGAGAGAGAGAGAGAGAGAGAGAGAGAGACCTGTACACTGCAATCTATCATCTGCATTCCTGAAGATTCTCTCCCATAGGGGAGCTAATCCGATTTCTTTTAACGGGAGGCTGCTGAGGACGGCAGATTTCATCAGCATACACACACACACCCATTTCTCGCCCTTCACGGTCTCACGTTCTCTTCCTCTCTCTCTCTCTTTCTGTGCCACTTGTTTGCCCTTGCTCCTCCAGAGGGCTACCTGCACTGAGAGCTGCCGTTCACAGAGATGAGGCTCAGACCAGCAAAGGGATGAGTGAGCCCGGACAAAACCTAGGAGAGCGAGCTAAAATACAACTTTCATGACTTAATCTCGTAAACGTCCCCTCACGTGTGAGTGTGTGTGTGTGTGTGTGTGTGTGTGAGTGTGTGTGTGTGTGTGTGTGTGTGTGTGGATTTCACCCTGATGGACCACAAATGTCCAATCTGTGATTGTGTAAGTTCAAAGTGTTTAGACATGCTCTGTACAAAACATCAAAAGAATCTTACTGCATGCTGAAGTGCATACATGAGTGCATTCACGTGCACGCTAACAGCAGACGTGGCCAGCTGTCGGCCAATGCTGATAACGCCGTTAAGTGCCGCCATTGGTTCTGCATGCTGATCAAGCAGCCAAGGAATGATTACAGATGCAGTCAGCTTTTGGCATTTACCACAAATGTGGAAAGAAAAAAAAAAAGCTGTATATGCTTTTTACTAAACCTCATCATAAAAGAAACCGGGGGGTGGGGGGCAAACTAACACAGAAAACGACGGCCCTTATGACAGGCCTGACTTCCGAGCATGTTTATTGTGCAAGCTAAATTAGGTGCTTGCACTGCCTCACCTCATGCACTAAACATTTAGATTAAATCCCACAGATGATGATGTTTGAATGGAAAAGTTTCTGCATGATCACACCCATGAAATTACCACACCGCCAACTGGAGCAAAAGTGCCAAAATGTGGCGTCACAACACAGATTCATTGCAGCTTTCCAAAAAAAAAAAAAAAACAGAAGAAAAACGCAAACTGACTCAGTTGGTGTATTTTGTGTTCATTAGTAAATTCCACAACAGCATTTTGTGAGGATGTATTTTGCTGCAATATCTTTTACTGGGGTGCACAAATGCATTTTGTTTCGCTAATGCATTGTCAATGCAATTATACAGTCATTTCATCATGCTAACAAAGCGTCTCCTTTGAATGCATCGCAGGCGGCTCTGAGGACACCTGCGCTGGAGTGTTCTTACGAACCAAAGCCGAGCCAAAGCCGTCGTCTGTGGACATCTGTCAGGCTTTCACACTGAGTGGAAAGCCGGATGTTTTTTCTCCCCCCTCCATCTTCACTCATTTCCTCGGAGGAGCTGCTCCAGAATGTGACTTTGAAAGTTTTTTGTGTGTGTTCAGGAGCACCCACAGTAGTGGTGTGTGTGAAGCAGGAGGGAGAAGAAGAAAAAAAAAAAAAAATCAGTGACTAATATGTTTGTCAGCACAAGACAGCGAGAGACAGCAGTTTCTAGACTCCCACTTTGGGTAGTTTACAAGAAAATCTGTCATACATTTCTCAATCTCCACCACCACCAGCCGCCCTGCAGCACTCAACCTCTTGTATCTTCTGACTGATCACACAGTGTGTCTCTCTCCCCCCACCCCCACCCCCCATTTTCCTTCCCTCGCTCTCGGTGACTCACTCTCCGTATGTTGCTGTGAGATCCGAGAAGACTTCAAACGCAGTAAGAAGGAAAGGAAGAAAGAGACAGAGCCAAGAAGAGAGCAGACTCAGACAAAATAAAAACACAGGGAAAGATGGTGTAGAGACAGGAAGAGAGAGAGAGGGAGGGAAGAGACATGGACAAAATGAGAGCGTAATGGATGGTGTGGGCTCTGCTTCACCTGTTTGCCACAGAGTGGGATGAAGAATGGCCCCTACGCTGATAAACAGACTAACATGTGATGCCTATCTCCAACCCTCAGCGCTCCGCCTGCAGGCCTGATCAATGTAGTGAACACCAGAGGTGGGACGAAGTCATGAATCAGCACGTCCCAAGTCAAGTCTCAAGTCATAATGACCACTAATTGTTCGCAAGATGGCTTGATGATTCATGAATTGAGAGTGACTTGATGGTGACTTCGTCCCACCTCTGGCGAACACACCACACTCTTGGTGTCTCAGAGTCGCCATGGCCTTCCATATTCTTGAGCAACACCTTTTCATAAAACTAAAACCAAACCGGGTGTGGGAAAACAGGTGAAATCAATATCAGGAGCCAATGAAACCGCGACATCTTGACCTTTAACAACTGCGGCAAATAAACAGTACCGAATGAATGAATGCAACGTGAAAACCATGACTGTGAGAACTTTCTAGCGTGGTGGCTTAGTGGTTAGCACTGTTGCCTCACAGCAAGAAGGTCATGGGATCGATTCCCACCTATGGCCTTTCTGTGTGGAGTTTGCATGTTCTCCCCGTGTTTGCGCGGGTTCCCTCCGGGAGCTCCGGCTTCCTCCCACATCCAAAGACATGCAGGTTAGGTGAACTGGAAACTTTAGAATTGTCCAGGTCTCCCTTCTAAAAGAGCTCTCGATCTCAATGGGACTAACTTGGTTAAATAAAGGCAAAATTAAAATCTTAGTCTCCCTTAATAACTGTTCGTTTAACCGAAAGTCATTCCAGTGGTGATCAAAGAGCCTCCAAAGAGACCAAGTACCAACGACTTACACACTCCCTGGAATACAAGTTGCAGCAGAGTATAATTCAGTTATTTCTGTATGTGAAACTGACTGTACAGCATTTCCCTGGAGGTGAGTTTATCAATGGACAGGACGGGAACTCCAATGGACAGGACGGGAACTCAGTGTAGCACATGTGCACACCACAGCGTATGCTGTTACTTAACCTAAGGACTTATAAATTCCAAAAATAAGGTAGATGGATGAATAAATGTGGGATGGGCAATATATTGGATGTTATTTGATGCAGTTTGGACAACAGAAAACACAAGATGACCACTGATGAAGAACTGAACAGTGGATTTTTGTAGGAAGCGCTCAACTTGTGGTGTGTGCCAAAACAACTTAAACATCAAAAAGATGGAAAAATATATGTGCAATAAATGTGCAATGGACTACATATTGGATGTTAATTGATCCAGATGAACATGGATTGTTGACCCAGAGCGTTGGAAACATTACAATAAAAAACATACATTTGATTTTTTTTTCCCCCATCAACTCTTAATTTGGGATTTTTGTGCATTGTTGAAGTACACTTTTATGATGAGAATATCTTTTGTTTAGTGCAGTGATTCTTGGGAAAGCCCTGTATAAAATGTTATTATTGTAATTAATAATGAACAGGCGATTTTTCGGTATGTAAGTCAGGAGTAAGTATATAAGTCATTCAAGTATACGTCACAGGACCTCCCAAACTACCAAAAATATAGGACTTAAACTCTGGAAAATACAGTACATTTACACACATAATGCGTAATTTATGGAGATCCATGTGCCATTTCATGAGAAAATGATCAAGCTGCTAAAACATGCCCCGTCTCATCATGTAGAGACCAGCCCCCCCCAAAAGAAAAACACCTACCCAGATCCAGAAAAATATATTTTTGTAGAGTTAGACAAAAATATTGCATAAGAGCAAGAAGCTATTACTTTGTGGTGTTGAACCACATCCAAAAGTTCATAGCTTAATGTAAGATGAAAACACAAGCAACAGTAGCCTCCAGGGGCCACCAAGATCCAGTGATTAGCAACAAGGCACCACAGGCAAATTTAAAAGCCTTTCACAGTTATGTACTTGTGGACCTACTCCCTCACTGATTTCATTGATGCAAGTATGTCTTGTTCATCCCAGTGAACAGGCTGTTGTTAAGGTTCTTTTATGTGGTAAGTGATCTCAAACAGAAATGGACAGGAAACGGACTTCAAAAGTTTAGATGTTGTTTTGAAAGGTGCCTACACTGATAACAGAGTCATCTAAAGCGCTGCTTTAGATGACTCTGCACCATTTGAAGAAAGAGCCCCGATTTCTCCCTGCGCTTTTATTCTTGAGTCAAGGTCGGCCCCCATGTGGGCGGTCCTTAGCCTGTCATGAATCAGTAGCTATGTGATTGGCTGAAAAGTGAAGTAGGCGGGTATAAGCGGGTGTCGTGCTCACGTTGTGTTCAAGGTGGTATGTAGGAATTTTATGGTGTATTTGTATGTTGGCGTGTCAAGCAACAAATCCATCGTTATCTTATGCAGCCTACTGCTCTTATATTTTATCTTAGTTATTCTATTTTCATATTTAATAATTGCTGCTATTGACTGGTTGTCATCAACAAAGTTTTGTTGTTATAACAATGAAAATAAAGTCTGTCTTATCTAAATCAGACTGTTGCATCATGCCGTTTCCATTCTGTTGCAAATAGAAGTGATTACTTTGGCTTTATCAATTAGACAGCTATAAAAAGTAGTTAGGTTAAAATCAGATAGTAGTACCAAATACAAGGACATTTTGGGGGTGCGTCAGCCATTTTATGGTATACATCATGGAACACTCTCACACTGTTTTGATCATTTTTGTCAGTAGCTCAAAAACAATGCACGTCTTCATAAAAATTGAGGTTTAAAGCACTATCAAACACCCACAAATACAACTAAAGCACTATCAAACACCCAAAAGTACAACATAATTTGTGGCGTGTGGCTCGTACCCTCTCTCTAAAAGCAATTTCAAGAGCTTACACATGATAAGAGCAGGTAGCTCAGTGGATAAGGAGCTGGCCTGCCAAGCTCTAGACCTGCGTTGAAATCTTGCTCATGCTACCTGTCTGTGTCCTCGGACAAGACAATTTATCTGCACTGTCTCTTCACCCAGGTGCAAATGGGTACTAACCTTGGCTGTGGAATAAGCTGCATTCTGTCCAGAGGGAATCGTAGACTGTTGTTTGCTTTATGCTACGGAATCTGTTGATAAGCACCGGCCCAATGGGCCTGAAAGCCTAGACAGAATTTACTTCTACATGTGATGGGGGTTCAATTTTTGTCTATTAGGACCTGAGCAGTGACATCCAATGTCATGTTTGTCCTATAGGAGCCACATCCACCACTGTGTTTATACGTTACTCCATTGTAGTTTCAACACCGACCCGGCTGGCGTTTACTGAACACTTATCGTGCGGTGGCTCTGTTGAACATGTGATGGCCAGAACATGCATGTATTGTCCGACCGCCCACGTTTCCACACACACCCACAGAGTCACACACAGAGCATGAGTTTTCTAAGGACACAGTCGCTCCTCCGTTGTCATTGTAGCACACCTGTCCACCCCACAAAAGACATGTGCATGTGTGGCCCAACCTCAGCACAGTCTCCTCCATCTGTCCTTCCAAGTCGAGCTGACTGCAAGCTTATGAAGAGACTTTAACCTTGTCTTCAGGTGTTGCTGATGAATACGTTACCACAGCACTATATTAAATTTCAGGTCTCCCAGCATTGTGATATACGGCGGGAATATATGTGTTCAATGAGGCGTTTGGCTTGAGATGCAATTTACCTGACAGCCCCAATATATCAAAGGGTGGTTTGATCGATATCTGAGGTATTTTCTTTCCTATTTTTTTCACAGCTTCATATGTTATAATAAATACAAATTACAGGCTGTAATGGTTTACATAAAACCAGACGTTGTGCCAAACCTCTCAAGGGGCCTCATCAGCAGGCTGGGACCCTTTATTAGAAAAACATCCAAAGTAAATGTCTCGTTTTGAACATAATCCTAACAAAATTGGTGAAAATTGAAGCTAACTGGCACTTTTTCAGCCTGTTGGTTCCACTTTTTGTCAGGTGGTAGAGCACGTACTGTAGGTTTAATGCAAATATGTGAAGCCGCACAATTTTTAATGTGGTATTGTGCTGACTTAGTGAATTTGTGACTTTATTTTTTTTAAAGAGTGTGCACATCAGGAACTGATGGTGATTTCACACCTACCCTGTTGGATTGTGGTCTGTTTGTATTTCTCTTTGCTTGGAGAGGTGCAAAGATGCATTCAGACTTCAAATTCCAAATAAAAGTAAGTAGTTACTCCCCAACATAGTGGGTGTTTACCAAACCAGTAGACCATGGTCCACCAGAAAAGGTGGGTCTGGTTCCAAAGGCCCAAATATATAACCCATATGTGAACTCTGCATGTTGCATATTTCACGATGA
Source organism: Thalassophryne amazonica (assembly GCF_902500255.1). Lineage (NCBI taxonomy): Eukaryota > Metazoa > Chordata > Actinopteri > Batrachoidiformes > Batrachoididae > Thalassophryne > Thalassophryne amazonica. The sequence goes on from NC_047122.1 coordinate 35,005,129, forward strand.
CCACAACTCCGCTCGTCTCCCAATGTGAAGCTCCCTGGTTGAAGGCCACCTGTACATCTGGAGTTGCATCAAGAAGGGCATCCGGCCAAATCAACAAGCAGATCCGTAACAGATCCACAGTGGCTCCCCCAAGCAAAATGGGAGAAGCCAAGAGAAATTAGTTGGTAAAAAAATGTCTAACAAATTACTTACAGAGAAGTTTCCACCAGTCTGGTTGTCACTAAACAAAAATTTACCAACAGGTCTGAAATGAACAGGCTCTTCTAAATATGTGATCATAATATGAACCCTGGAGCACTTCTGACTAACGATGGAACAGTGACTCAGTGTGTGTTTTTATTTACATGGCTTAGACTGCTTACAAATGACCTTGCGTGATAAAAATCTAACTTCTAACCAGTAACCAGATGTCTTTGGAGGATCCTTGGGTATTGCTTGAATGACTTTGTGTCAAATGGTTACTTTGGGACACTCAGATGAAGAGTATCACATGCATTGTGAGGGAATATCAGTCACGATAATGTGGCCATGCACCATGGCCACTGGTGCATTTCTCTGTGCATGATCCATCACACAGGTGGCCTCAGTGTTGAGGACCCCAGCAGATAGGGAAGCGCAAAAGAATGCCCCCTCTTCACATGGCTGTGGAAGAAAGATGGCTACTTTTGAGACGTGAGAGAGACCAGTTCTCTGTCTTGGTGGTTGCCATCTGGGACTCAAGGCGGTTCCATGGTGTGATGGACGCTGTCTGTGCAGCACAGGTGGCTGTTGGCAGACCTGACCTGACCTGATCTGAATACAAACCAAAGAAAAGCTGCAACATTTACACATTTGCATCCCGTGTCAGGGACCCAACCAAGAAACTAGTGGTGTAAAAGTGTCCTAAATCAATCACAGCTAATGCCATTCCTCAACTGAGGTAGGACATGAAATGTCCCAAGATTGATGCTGCAATGACAATCTGCACAACCTCTGGAAAGGTGACAGAGAAAACGAGCATAATCCACCTCATTTTACAGATGAATAATCTGGCACACAAGTGGCTTCCTGCTGGGGATTGACACGACTGCATGGATCAGGCTGAAGGAACAACGAAGTAACAGCTGGCTGCAGTAGATGCATAGTTTCGGGAGATAAGGTGCTGCAGCACAGTCACTTTTGGGAGATAAGGATGGACTACAGGTCAGTCGGCATGGTCGCCAATTGGAACAGAAAGCAGTTTGGCAATGTACTACATGTGCATTCTCCCAAATCGCAACTTATCATAAAAGGTCTTTTTTTTCAAAGCTGAGAAATGGCTGCTTTCAAAACACTATTCACAAGAGTTTTATCTATTTTCCTTGTTAATGGGGTTCACATACAGTTGGTGGTTTTTGGGACATGTTGTGGGTGTAGATGAGGCGTCTGGACGGGTGTGAAGTTTTACCTCGCCTTCTCTGTGCCACGGCCTCCCGTTCTGGGGATACTTGCTCTGGCTCTGGCGTTTCTTCTGACCTCCGTCAGCAAATTTGCACAGCAAAGGCTCCGTGGGAGCTGCGGATGGAAAGAAACAAGAGACAGAAAAGAGGGAAGGAGGACAAAAACAGTGTTAAGAATTCTGCATCTTTTGACCCTTTAGAAGGACAGAAGCCCTTTTTGAACTGTGATGCATTTCTCTCTTCTGACTTCCACTGCATCCGGGACTCATGCACCCCACCCTCGTCTCTACCCTCCTATGGAGCGCCGAGAAAAATTCCCAGACTGTCGATGTTGGCAGGCCGTCCCTACGTGAGACTACGCTGGCAGCTCATGAAAGAGCATTGCAGGGTATTGTTGAAATAATAATCACAGTAATCGCTCTCGTAAATACCTCTGAGATGGTAATGCAGGAGTGCTCTGTCAGCCAAAACTTATTTCTTAGAGGCATTCCTGTTCCTTAACTGCCATCTGATAATTTATTCCTCTCTCTCTGTCTTTTTTTGTTGTTGATTTTTGCCACTTTTCAGCAGCCATGCAAACGTACTGTTGTTGCTGTCAGTTATTAATGATGCTGTTCTCTGAGTGGCCACATGGGGCAGTATATGCATTTCTAACAATGTGAACAACAGAGGTTCAAGTGTCATTAACATCTTGCACACAAAAGTGCTCTTCTTAAAGACTTGAACCCCTTACCCTTACCACCCGCCTCATTTTGGCTTGTCAGTATCGCAAAGAGAAAAAATGAAATATCCCATTGATGGGGTATACTGGGTGGTAAGAGGTTATTAAAGGGCACATTCTCACACTTCAGTGGCAGGTGAGCACCACGAGACACATATAAGCTGAGGTAGGACACAGGCTCGAGTACATAATAAAAAAAGACCAAAAAAAAAAGGCTGCTGAGCTTTTCTCATGAGAAACGGGAAGTTCTTTCAGCCGGGGATCTCAGGGTCTTAGTGGTGCCAGTCCTCTATTCTGACTGCATCAACAAGCTCAGAGGCCCCTTCTGGAAGTGTACTGTGGAGGTCAGAGAGGGGAAAAAGATGGTGGATGAAGGCTGGTGGAGGCAGTATTGGAATAATGCGAAATTCTACGCCGGGATCAGACGTCTACTCCCTAGGAAGGCCGCACACTCAGAGGCAGCGGGTTTGTTCAAACACTGAACCACTGCTGCCCTGCACCTGGTGGCTGAGAAGTGACCTGACGGCTCACTTGTCATCACATTTGCATTAAAGGCCTGGCAGCTCATGACACGGCCGCTCTGCAACAACGCACCCCAATGAGGAAGGGGATTGGGGGGGTGGGCAGGGTGAGCGACGGGATCTTTCATCACACCGTGCCAAAGATGACACCCGTCCAGAGAATTGTTGATGTTTTAATCTCTGCGCTCCCAGATGTTAAAGGTACGTAGGCCTTGATAGTGCAGCAGCACAGGCAGCGATAACACGACAAGAGAGAAAGAGCTGCCGTCCTGATGGACAACGCAGTGACAGCAACACAACCTGTCAACCTCATGGCTGCTAAAACCTATAACGAGGGAGCAGAGAGTGAAACGATTAAGTGCAAAAAAATAAGTGATTTCTGCACTGTAAAATCTGACAAATTTGAAGAAACCCTTTAAGCCCTGAAAGGGTTAATGTTGCATAAACTTAAAGCTGCAATATGGAGGATTTAAGGGATTTTTTTCTTTAGCAGATATAGAACATAGCATTCATAACCATGCGTTCATTAGTGTATAATTGAGCTGCAACAATGAATCAATGTGTTTTCATGAACTTAGAATGAGCACCTTCATATCTACATGGGAGCAGGGCCCCTTCATGGCAGCCGCCATGTTGATACAGCAGCCCAAAAGTTACATACTTCCTCTGCCTCTTGCATTTTGCTGTAAAAGACTGAAGAACAAAGAGGAATCAGTAGTTGCTCCCCTCTATACTCTCTACTGTTTGCTATTGCAGGCTAATGAATCTGAGAATCTTCATTTTTGTAAAATAAAGCCTAATATATATTGCTTATTACAAGAAAAGGCAAGGAAAACATCCATCCTTATTGCCAAAACAGCAAAAACATTAAGGGAAACAAAATCGTAACTGGTGACAGAATAATGCAATGTGCAACCTCACTACAAGATGACACTAAATCCTACACACTGTAGCTTTAAATTTATAAAGGGTATAATAATAATTCCATTTACTTTTGGTCAACTTTCAGGATGTGGCCTTCCACCTACTTGATGGGAGTGGGTGTCTTCTTCTGCAGGCCTCCCGTCCTGTGCACCAACATGGACTCCAAAAATTTCTGATATATTGGCATCGTCAATTGTGTTGGTAGCATGGCCCAAGCATAGGGTCACTCCTTTGAGTCTGGTCTGCTTGAGGCTTCTTCCTCAAATGATCAGAGGGAGTTTTTCCTTACCACTGTCACTTGTGTGTTTGCTCTTGGGGTTGGTTAGATGAGACCAGTGTTGCCACAGTTACTTTGAAAAAGTAATTCAATTACTGATTACTTCTTGAAAAAGTAACTTAGTTACTTTACTGATTACTCAATTGTAAAAGTAACTAAGTTAGATTACTAGTTACTTTTTTAGTTACTTTCCCCAGCTGTCGACAACAACCCTCTACCACCTTAACATGACAATGATACCTGTTTTGCCAAAACTCACTTTATAGTCACCCTTTCTTGACTTCAATAAAAATAAATACTTGTTTTATAAAAAGTAAAATAAAGACCTCTTTCTTGACCTCATATTTAACTGTTGACAGCACTGTAACAGTAAAACTTGCAATTTCTAACCTACATTATTTATAAATGAAACTATTAAATTCTTTCTAACATTTTTCTAACATTTAAATTCTCTCTAAATATTTTACTTGTCGAAATTATTATTATTTTAAGTAGTATTAGTAGTTGTAGTAAAAAAAGGGCTTCAAAACTGGACCTTTAATCTAGGCGTGTTGTGGGGGGAACATCCCTGCCCCACGCCCCCATTCCATCTGGATTCGCCCCTGCTTTGGCGTTTGAGCACAAAGAATGGATAACATTTATTTATGCAGAAAACATAACCAGATTTACAGGTAAGAAAGTTTTATTGCATTTTCACATCATGTGGTCCTCAGAAAGAGAGTTTAGGTGGATTAGAGTGGAAAATAGTGTTAGTTGTTGACGCGTCGCAGAGGATCAGCTGTTTTTAGCAGCAGATACGGAGCGGCTCAGGTCAGAATTCTAAATAAAGGAGGAAAAAAGCATAAAAATGTCTTTGTAAAGCTCAGTGCAGGTGTGCTGTTGTCACCGCGCTTTAAGAGGTGAGGACAAGTCGTAGCTGCTGCAAAAAACCGCGGATGAAAAGCTCACAGCTCGCTTAAAGTGGGCAGTTCAGTCGAACCCCGACCTCCTGCCCACAGACCAAGTTTAATGCTGCTATCGACCCACAATGCAAAAATAATAGTAACGCACAGTGACTTGGAGAAGTAACTTTAATCTCATTACTGATTTGAAAAGATTAACGTGTTAGATTACTCGTTACTAAAAAAAGTGGTTAGATTAAAGTAACGCGTTACCGACATCACTGGATGAGACCTTACTTATGTGAAGTGCCTTCAGGCATCTTTGTTGTGATTTGGTGCTATATAGTAAATGCAATAAATTGAAATTGAATTGAATCTGCAGCAAAACAGTTCACGAGACTCATTGCTAGGTTCCAAAACAAACCATTTCTTGTGTGAAAAGGCCTTGAAGGGCACTGTGCTAAAAATCAAAGGATGTGCAATGCACACTGCATCCTGTTTGAAAATGCCTCACATGCGCTGTCATTTATTTTATTTGATCAAAATAGATTTTAATGCTTGAATAATGTGACTGAAGTAATTTGAGTTCATCAATTCCCTTAAAATGTTAGAGTTGAAAGAAGTTATCAGGCTTGCAGTGTGTGTATTGCCATTGTTCTTTCTGTGTGCATGTGTGCGTGTGTGGCTTTATGACCAACAATCAGACAGAAGCTTTCAGGCAGTGTGGTGAGGCGACGGCAGAGAGAAATGCTGCAGGAAAACAACAAAAGGGCTGGCACTTTGGGAGATAATTAGCTATCGGAGAAATTTGGAGAATCTGACACCCCCCCCACGGTGACTATATCCCCAGTTCCCACAGCGAACTCGCCAATTTGTTTAAGACACCAGCCCAAGATCAACAGCCTCACAGCGCCCCTCCCACCCTGTGAACACACTCGACCCTCTGTAGTCCAGGCACACACACACATACACACACATTCAGCATTAATCTCTCTCTGTGCTGTAACCCTGGAAAACACACTGCAACACCCACATAATCACCCGCACGCAGCACAAACTACTGCCAGCCTGAAAATCCTTCTGAGAACACTCACCGCTGGTACAACCCAGAATAAACTAGGCCACTGGCTGCACATACTAGCATACTAGTTTGCTGATGCTGCGTTCTTAGGTCATAAGATCCAAGTACAACATTGGTGCAGGTTAATGTGGTCTTGTCAGGCGCCTACTGGAAAAAAAAGTTCCACTATGAACCAATTTGCTGCATTTTAATGATCACAAATTACCAGAAAAAGACACAAAGACTCGCTGGTAACAGGTTGGTAACTGCTGCTAACAAGGTGCTGCATGTGATGGGTTCTTTATAAGTTTGCTGCGGGAACATGCCAGCATATTAGCAAGGACTGGTTGCAGATACGTGCATGTGCATACGCCTGCACAATGCTTGCGGCGCCACTCTCGCTCGATCTCCGCCTCAGCTTGGCTCTAACTAGTTATCGCTTTGTGCTCATCAATAGACACATTACAACCCAGTAAATTGAACCAATAATTTCATGCAGATGTATTTCTGCATGAGATGCTACAATTACAATTGCCATTTAAATAGACACTTGATGCAAGATTCACTTATTAGTGCCGCTGCTGCCAAAGCAAGTGCGCATAAGTAATTAGTGCTGTTGCTATTGTTTTCTATGGCCCAGAATCTGTGTGAAATCAGCTTTTTGTCTGCAGAATAACAGCCAGAACAGAGAGACCGCAAGATCTCACCACCCCTTTTCTTTCTGGTATCTGAGCATGAAGAGAGCTTTGCAGGGTCTGGAAGGCTGGCTGAATACCATTTTGATCCTTGAATGCAAATCAGCACATGTATTATAATCCATCAATGTCATACATTTATTTGCAGCTTAGATTGGACTGTACATCTGTTTGGCCTGAATAGGCGAATCAACGTAGCAATACCCCCCGAGCTGCAGAAGGGCTTGGCAAAAGGTTTTCTCTGGGCCAAACAACCGGCTTTTTATCACAAAGTCAGTTACAAAAGAGGCCTCTCACTGGGGCTCGGAGTCCAACGGGGCCACCCTTGCTTGGCTCCAAGAGGGTGCAAAGCCCTAAAAAGGGTGAACAGAGAGAACTGTTCAGCCACTTGTACCAAAATATGTCACTCTTTCAAAAAAAAAAAAAAAATTCAGTGAAAGAAATCTTTCCATTTCTCAATGAGCACTTTGGCTCAACATTATAAAAGGTTCTTTGCTTAAGAAGTTATTTGGATGTGCACCATGTGTCACTGCAAGGACACGTTTGAAAAGGGGGAAAAAGGACAAGAAAGAAAGAAAGCAATAGTTTCTTGTAATTGTGTTGTACAGAGAAGCTGCTGGAGAGGATCTCTAATTGGATCAACAACTGTCTGATTCCCATCAGCCAGCTTGACCCATCTACCCAGACTAAGGAGGCAGTGTCTTATGGGAAAGAGCATAAAAAGTAAAAAACAAACACAGAGGCTGAGAAAAGAAGCACAAGGGAAAGGATTCTAGAAATAGATAAAAAGAAATGACAAAGACCAGAGAGACTGAAAGTTAAACCGATCGAAAAGACATAACTCAGTTAAGACGATGTAGCAGGCTTCAAGTGGACAAGAAGGGACAAAGACCAGTTCTGCTCATAGTATGCTGCCATTTTCACAGGCGAGCGGACAAGTCCTGAACAGACGGCGATCAGGAAGGCGCGCAGCAGCTTCTCTGCAGGGAGAGCTTTGACGGATCTCAGTCGATAGCTCTCACAAGTGCCACACTGGCCTCGCATCCTTCAGCATGGAAATGAAGACAGTCTGCCAGCCGCTTTGCTGACGGGGATCGTACATGTGGTGCAATGACACAGCCCAATAAATGGAGCAGGCGCTGAGAGGAGAGCGCGGCAGAGAGGGAGACAAAGAGGGGGGGGAGAGAGACAGATGGAAAGGCAGACACGGTGTCACCAGAAGACGCAAAGAGATGGTGATATAAAGACACAGAGTGGAGAAGGATTCAGCTGAAGGTCAAAGTGACAGGTGTAGTCCCCCCCCACCCCCCAACACCCCCCGGTCTGATCCGTACTGTGTAGATGAGTGAGTGAGAAGGATGTCAACAACTTGCTTCTCAGCCAGCACCCAATACACACTCTGTACGGGTATTGATCAGCCTGTTGCCCAGCCCTACCCATAGAGGGCTCATGCAGCACGCCGGCCAGTTCAGGCCTGAAATGTTATTATAGATTACGGGAAGGGAAGTGGAGAGAAGAGCCCTGGATGCAGGCGGCAGAAACCTGATCGATGAGCTTTTGCACACTTAACAAGAGTAATGTTATGTAGAGAGTCTCTGACATGCGAATCCATCTCTCACTCTCGCCGTCTTCCTCACTGGCAACTTTCTATTGTACTTACTGCCCGTCTGTCTCCCTCTTTCTTCAACTCATTTCTATCTATCCATCTATCTATCTATACTTAGTGGGTAGCATCCTAGTTGGTCTACTCTATATTTCTTTCTACTTCTAGGGTTATGGTTTGGGTGATACGCTACTGGAGATACTTTTCAAAATTTCGAAGGTAGACAAAATAGGAAGACAAAAAATGAGAGTTTATCATATCACAAAATTGACTTTTTTCCCCAAACAAAATGGGAGATGAACAGTGCATAAGCAATTCATCCATCAATCCATCCCTCCATCCTTCCATCCAATTAATCAATCAATCAATCCTTTCATCCAACCAGCCAAACATCCATCCATCCAAACTAACCAAACATCCATCCATTCCTCTAATCCTCAATCAATTCTTTCATCTAACCAACCAAACATCTGACTCTCCATCCTCCATCCATCCATTGAACTAACCAAATATCCATCTAGTCATGCATTCAACCAACCAACCAACCAACCAACCAACCAACCAACCAACCAACCAACCAACCAACCAACCAACCAACCAACCAACGCTGTACCACCTGAGACTGACACTACCTGACACAAAGTGGATAAAATACATCATCTATAATCTGTGTGCACTTAACCTGTGTGCTACTGTCCAATGCTTCTGGAACCCCAATTTCCACAAGGGAGTCTTCCCAAGGGATCAATAAAGTTCTACACAGTAAAATAACCAGTGTAAAACTAACACTGACAGTGTTAAATTAACACTGCCTGTGTACATATGGTCTTACTCTGGTCAGAGTGGGACCATATGTTCACTGGCAGTGTTAATTTAACACTGGTGATTTTACTGTGTAGCAAATCTAATGACACATACTTGGTCTATAATGCAGGACTCCAGTTGAATAGGTTCAACCATTAAACTGGTACATGGGAATGGAAGCAAAAAATGTGAAAGAAGTGAATATGCAGACATTTTGTGAAACGACAACTAAATTATTGACAATTAAAATATTTGCAGATATCTGTAGGCATTCATCCTTTCCACAACTAACAATCTGGCAACATCCTAGTTGTTCTACTCTCGTAATGGCAGTAGGCATAATGAGAAAATGATAAATTAGGAAGGTAGACAAAATGGCAATAAGCCAACAAGATCATATCCAGGGAAACTCGCCACATGGTGTTGGAGACGTTCCCTCACAACGTAGTACACTTCAAATGGGTCTCCCCCACGAAACCATCCATTGGATACAAACCCATTTCATCTATGCCAAAGGATTCTCCACTGAGATGGAGTACCAAAGACATCCATATCTACCCATGAAGTTGCCATAGTGATGAAATAAATAACTAAACAAAGCAAAATGGACAAATGTGTAAGCAAACAGAAATGCATGCAAGTGTGCCAGCTCTGTCTATACACTAAAATAACATTTATACAAGCAGACAGTCTTAACCACATTTATTTGAAATGGCATAGTTGAGTTGCGTTGGTCCCCGCACTGCAATTTAAAGGTGGCCGTGGCAGATGTTTCTAATGTTAAAACCGCACGACTTGCCCCATGTTGCCAACATCTCCGGCGCAGCAGCAGGCCGGTGTATTAGTTGCGGCTTTACACAGATGGCCAGGATGGGAATTATATGTGACCACATTCTGATGAAAAGTGTATGAAAATACTACAAGACATGAAGGAGTGTTTGTGAGTTAATAGATCATGTACTGTATCAACTCAAAGCAAAGCAGACATTTTGACATTTAAGACATTTCAGGTCACCTTTAAAAGTGAATGACCTTTCTGGCTAAGAATCTTAACAGATATGTTGCAAATAATCATAAATACAACATTGAAGTCAAATGCAAAGTCAGAAATAATTGGAAATCTGATTGAAATTAGTACAAATTAAAGGGGAACATGGATATTTTCAACCTTGACACTATTTTTTAAATGTTTTGTGGTTCATCTTTGCACTCGGGACATAAACAAATTTAACTGGTGCAATACTGATTTAGAATGCAAACACCATTACAGGCCAATCGGCTACATTGTGCCATTGTGTGGGGAAAGCAAAAAAGACTGAGTAAACTGTGTCTTATCAAAACTGAATTGGCAAAAATGTCCTTAAATGTGTCTTGCAGCATGGAGATGTCAATAAAACTCTAAATGTAAATGAACTTTTTAAGATGACCGATTACATAGTTAGCCGATTACCTTAGCCTCCAGTCCATTTTGTGGCGCTGCTCTCCACTAAGGGATTATAAGTCTACAGTTGATATCGGACTCTGTCTCTTTGAATAAGCCCCTTGCTTGCCCTGTACAATAACATTATGTAGCCCTGGACAGTATTTGCGTTCTAAATCAATACTGTCGAGAATTAAAAGATGAATCACAAAACATCTAAAAATAAAGGCAAGGTTGAAAAAAAGAGTTCCCCTTTAAGAAACTTTCTAAACTCAATAGTTCCTGAAACTGAAGGCTGTTTCACATATGCTCACAGTGAAACTGATGCCTGCACTTTGCACAATAATCTAAGACTTAGAAACCCACTTTTATCCATAATAAAAGACACCATTTTCATTAGTCACTTCCTCCAAACCATCAACATGTCTATTAGACCCCATTCCTACCAGGCTGCTCAAGGAAGCCCTACCATTAATTAATGCTTCGATCTTAAATATGATCAATCTATCTTTATTAGTTGACTATGTACCACAGGCTTTTAAGGTGGCAGTAATTAAACCATTACTTAAAAAGCCATCACTTGACCCAGCTATCTTAGCTAATTATAGGCCAATCTCCAACCTTCCTTTTCTCTCAAAAATTCTTGAAAGGGTAGTTGTAAAACAGCTAACTGATCATCTGCAGAGGAATGGTCTATTTGAAGAGTTTCAGTCAGGTTTCAGAATTCATCATAGTACAGAAACAGCATTAGTGAAGGTTACAAATGATCTTATGGCCTCAGACAGTGGACTCATCTCTGTGCTTGTCCTGTTAGACCTCAGTGCAGCTTTTGATACTGTTGACCATAAAATTTTATTACAGAGATTAGAGCATGCCATAGGTATGAAAGGCACTGTGCTGCAGTGGTTTGAATCATATTTATCTAATAGATTACTGTTGTGTGGGCCGCTGAAGAGGAGGTACTGCTGGCCCACCACCACCAGAGGGCGCCCTGCCTGGAGTGCGGGCTCCAGGCACCAGAGGGCGCTGCCGCCTTACGAGAGCAGTCAGGGTGACAGCTGTCACCCATTACTGGACACAGCTGACTCCACTCAGCACGGAGGTATATCATCAGGACGGCGTCTCCACCTCAGTGCCGAGATATCGCCTTAAGATTGAGGTAACGTTCTCTGCACGCATATTCTGCATAACCAGATAAAACTTGTTAAACCTTTTCAGGACAGCTGACTACTGAAAGCTAATTACTTGGATAAGTACTCACCTTCCTGCTGTATAGTGACAAGAGGTGGAGGCGGCTTCTCCCCTCTCCGTTTACTGGGTGCTGTCGCATCCACACCTGTGTGTTTGTTGCTCTCTCCCGCCAGCAGTACCGGATCCGACGAGTGGAGGCAGTGGCCACCTGGGAATTCGGGACTTGGCGGTTCCAGTACTCCCAGGGTTCGGTGGCAGAGGAGATCTGGGTGGTTCTGGTTCGACTGGGACGGACGTCTCCTACCTTCGAGCCTGCCCACACGACACCAGCGGATTTCGACCTGAACCCCAAATTATTGATTGTTGTATTAGTTGTGCTCGTTTCACAACAGTAAAACTTGTTATTCACCTTTCTCCATTGTCCGTTCATTACGCCCCCTGTTGTGGGTCCGTGTACCTACACTTTCACAACAGGATATCTCGGCCAGCGTCATGGATCCCGAGGGGCGTCAACCGGCTGTTGAACGGCCAATGGAAGAACAGGGCGCGTCGGCGTCTTCGGGAGGGGTAATCGGTGAGTTGCAGCGGATCCTCACCGCTTTCACCACTCGGATCGATTTAATGACCGAGCAGCACGTTCTCCTAAACCGCAGGGTGGAGGCTCTCGCCGCACAAGTGGAAGCGCGCACTCCGGGCGCCGCTGCGGCTCTCCCTCCCGAGGACCCTGCGCGTGATAGCGACGTTCCACTGGTCGTTCAACGGTCCCTTCCTCCGTCCCCAGAAGCTTACATAAGCCCTCCAGAACCGTACGGAGGCTGTGTGGAGACGTGCGCGGATTTTTTGATGCAGTGTTCGCTCGTCTTCGCACAGCGTCCCGTGATGTACGCGACTGACGCTAGCAAAGTAGCTTATGTAATAAACCTGCTTCGCGGGGAGGCACGCGCTTGGGCTACAGCGCTCTGGGAGCAGAACTCACGGCTCCTTCATACATACGATGGGTTTGTGCGGGAGCTCAGAACGGTGTTCGATCATCCCAACAGAGGAGAGACCGCTTCAACCGCGCTACTGTCAATAAGACAGGGGCGTCGGAGCGCAGCTGCCTATGCAGTCGCCTTCCGCATCGCGGCGGCGAGATCCGGCTGGAATAGCACTGCCCTCAACGCCGCCTTTGTAAATGGACTGTCACTGGTCCTAAAAGAGCACCTGGTGGCGAAGGACGAACCGCGGGATTTAGATGGGCTCATCGATCTAGTCATATGACTCGACAACCGGCTAGAGGAACGCCGTCGGGAACGAGGCGAAGGGCGTGGCCAGGCACGCGTCGTCCCTCTCCCTTCCGGTTCCGACCGAGCTCCGCCCTCCCCACGCTCCTCTGTTCCTGCGCTCCGTGCGCCTACGGCTCCCCCTGCTGACGAAGCTATGGACACGAGCAGGGCAACATTTAGGGCACCTGGAGCACAAAGGAGGCGGGCCTACGGAGCTTGTTATGTTTGTGGCTCGAGTGAGCATCTCGCAAGCGACTGCCCCGAGCGGTTAAACTCCAACGCCCGCCCCTAGAGACTGGGCCAGGGGTGGGCCGAAACATTCACGTGGGACACACCCACATTGCTACACGACTCCCAGTCACGATCCTGTTTGAGGATTCAACCCTGAAGGCCCCAGCACTGGTGGACACGGGCTCTGAGGGGAATCTGCTAGACAGTAGATGGGCCAGGGAGATAGGGCTCCCTCTGGTGGCTCTTACCTCGCCTGTGCAGGTTCGGGCACTAGATGGCTCCCTACTCCCACCAATCACGCATAAGACACCACCTGTAACTCTGGTGGTGTCAGGTAACCACCGGGAGGTGATCGAGTTCTTTGTGACTCAGGCCACCTCCCGTGTGGTTTTGGGTTTTCCCTGGATGCTAAAGCACAATCCCCGGATCGATTGGCCGTTTGGGGTAGTGGTTCAGTGGAGCGAAACCTGCCATCGGGAGTGTCTAGGTTCCTCGGTTCCTCCCGGCTCCCAAGCTAAGGAGGAGGTCCGAGTCCCGCCCAATCTGAAGGCGGTGCCGGCGGAGTACCATGACCTCGCTGACATGTTCAGCAAGGATCTGGCTCTCACGCTTCCTCCCCACCGCCCGTATGATTGTGCCATTGATTTGGTTCCAGGCAGTGAGTTCCCGTCCAGTAGGCTGTACAACCTCTCACGGCCGGAGCGTGAATCAATGGAGACCTACATCCGGGACTCATTAGCTGCCGGGTTGATCCGGAATTCCACCTCTCCGATGGGTGCTGGTTTCTTTTTTGTGGGTAAAAAGGATGGCGGGCTTCGTCCATGCATTGATTATAGGGGGTTGAACGAAATCACGGTTCGCAATCGATACCCGTTGCCCTTGTTGGATTCAGTGTTCACCCCCTTGCATGGAGCCAAAATCTTCACCAAGCTTGATCTTAGGAATGCGTATCATTTGGTTCGGATCCGGAAGGGAGACGAATGGAAGACGGCATTTAACACCCCGTTAGGTCATTTTGAGTACCTGGTCATGCCGTTCGGTCTCACTAATGCTCCCGCGACTTTCCAAGCGTTGGTAAACGATGTCTTGCGGGACTTCCTGCACCGGTTCGTCTTCGTGTATCTGGACGATATACTCATCTTTTCCCCGGATCCTGAGACTCATGTCCGGCATGTCCGTCAGGTCCTGCAGCGGTTGTTGGAGAACCGCCTGTTTGTGAAGGGCGAGAAGTGTGAATTCCACCGCACTTCTTTGTCCTTCCTGGGGTTTATCATCTCCTCCAACTCCGTCGCCCCTGATCCGGCCAAGGTTGCGGCGGTGAGAGATTGGCCCCAACCCACAAGCCGTAGGAAGCTGCAACAGTTCCTCGGCTTTGCTAATTTCTACAGGAGGTTCATTAAGGGCTACAGTCAGGTAGTTAGCCCCCTGACAGCCCTGACCTCTCCAAAAGTCCCCTTCACCTGGTCGGATCGGTGCGAAGCCGCGTTCAAGGAGTTGAAACTGCGCTTTTCATCTGCACCAGTTCTGGTGCAGCCCGATCCTAGCCGCCAGTTAGTGGTTGAAGTGGATGCCTCGGACTCAGGGATAGGAGCGGTGCTCTCCCAGAGCGGGAAGACCGATAAGGTCCTTCACCCGTGTGCCTATTTTTCCCGCAGGTTGACCCCCGCTGAACGGAACTATGACGTCGGCAATCGGGAACTCCTTGCTGTGAAAGAGGCCCTCGAAGAGTGGAGACATCTGTTGGAGGGAACAGCCGTGCCATTCACGGTTTTCACTGACCATCGGAACCTGGAGTACATCAGGACCGCCAAGCGGCTGAACCCCAGGCAAGCCCGCTGGTCACTGTTCTTTGGCCGTTTTGACTTCCGGATTACCTACCGTCCCGGGACCAAGAATCAAAGATCGGATGCATTGTCCCGGGTGCACGAAGATGAAGTCAAAACGGAACCGTCGGATCCCCCGGATCCCATCATCCCGGAGTCCGCTATCGTGGCCGCCCTCACCTGGGACGTGGAGAAGACCGTCCGGGAGGCCCTGACCCGTGACCCGGACCCCGGAAACGGACCAAAGAACAGACTATACGTCCCACCAGAAGCTAGGGCTGCAGTCCTGGACTTCTGTCACGGTTCTAAGCTCTCCTGTCACCCTGGGGTGCGAAGGACCGTGACAGTCGTCCGGCAACGCTTCTGGTGGGCATCCCTGGAGGCCGACGTCCGGGACTACGTCCAGGCCTGTACCACCTGCGCCAGGGGCAAGGCCGACCACAGAAAGACCTCAGGGCTGCTACAGCCACTGCCCGTGCCTCATCGCCCCTGGTCCCACATCGGCCTGGACTTTGTCACGGGTCTCCCGCCGTCCCAGGGAAACACCGTCGTCTTCACGATAGTGGACCGTTTCTCCAAGGCGGCCCACTTCGTGGCCCTCCCGAAGCTCCCAACGGCCCAGGAGACAGCGGACCTCCTGGTCCACCACGTCGTCCGTCTGCATGGAATACCATCAGACATCGTCTCCGATCGCGGTCCCCAGTTTACCTCACGCGTTTGGAGGAGCTTCTGCCGGGAACTGGGGGCCACGGTCAGCCTTTCGTCCAGGTATCACCCCCAGACCAACGGGCAAGCAGAGCGGGCCAACCAAGAATTGGAGCAGACACTACGCTGTGTGACAGCCGCGCACCCGACGGCCTGGAGTACCCACCTGGCCTGGATCGAGTACGCCCACAACAGCCAAGTGTCATCAGCCACCGGCCTCTCCCCGTTTGAGGTGTGCTTGGGGTATCAGCCCCCTTTGTTTCCGGTGGTCGAGGGAGAGGTCGGTGTGCCCTCGGTCCAGGCCCACCTACGGAAGTGCCGTCGGGTGTGGCGTGCCGCCCGCTCTGCTTTGTTGAAGGCCCGGACGAGGGCGAAGAAACATGCAGACCGGCGGCGGGCCCCGGCCCCCCAAGTATCGTCCTGGGCAGGAAGTGTGGTTGTCCACCAAGGACATTCTCCTTCAAGTGGACTCCCCCAAACTCCAAGAACGATACATCGGTCCCTTCAAAGTCCTCAAAGTCATCAATCCCGCCGCAGTGAGGCTCCAGCTTCCGGCCTCGCTGCGGATTCATCCAGTGTTTCATGTCTCCCGGATAAAACCCCATCACACCTCACCCCTCTGCACCCCGGGTCCGGCACCACCTCCTGCCCGGATCATCGACGGGGAACCGGCTTGGACCGTGCGCCGGCTCCTCGACGTCCGTCGAATGGGCCGGGGTTTTCAGTACCTGGTGGACTGGGAGGGGTACGGCCCCGAAGAACGCTCCTGGGTGAAGAAGGGCTTCATCCTGGACCCGGCCCTCCTGGCCGACTTCTACCGTCGCCATCCGGACAAGCCCGGTCGTGCGCCAGGAGGCGCCCGTTGAGGGGGGGGTCCTGTTGTGTGGGCCGCTGAAGAGGAGGTACTGCTGGCCCACCACCACCAGAGGGCGCCCTGCCTGGAGTGCGGGCTCCAGGCACCAGAGGGCGCTGCCGCCTTACGAGAGCAGTCAGGGTGACAGCTGTCACCCATTACTGGACACAGCTGACTCCACTCAGCACGGAGGTATATCATCAGGACGGCGTCTCCACCTCAGTGCCGAGATATCGCCTTAAGATTGAGGTAACGTTCTCTGCACGCATATTCTGCATAACCAGATAAAACTTGTTAAACCTTTTCAGGACAGCTGACTACTGAAAGCTAATTACTTGGATAAGTACTCACCTTCCTGCTGTATAGTGACAAGAGGTGGAGGCGGCTTCTCCCCTCTCAGTTTACTGGGTGCTGTCGCATCCACACCTGTGTGTTTGTTGCTCTCTCCCGCCAGCAGTACCGGATCCGACGAGCGGAGGCAGTGGCCACCTGGGAATTCGGGACTTGGCGGTTCCAGTACTCCCAGGGTTCGGTGGCAGAGGAGATCTGGGTGGTTCCGGTTCGACTGGGACGGACGTCTCCTACCTTCGAGCCTGCCCACACGACACCAGCGGATTTCGACCTGAACCCCAAATTATTGATTGTTGTATTAGTTGTGCTCGTTTCACAACAGTAAAACTTGTTATTCACCTTTCTCCATTGTCCGTTCATTACGCCCCCTGTTGTGGGTCCGTGTACCTACACTTTCACAACAGATTACAATTTGTTCATGTAAATGGGGAGTCTTCTTCACGGACTAAGTTAAAGTATGGAGTTCCACAAGGTTCTGTGCTAGGACCGATTTTATTCACTTTATACATGCTTCCCTTAGGCATTATTATTATTAGAAAACATTGCTTAAATTTTCATTGTTACGCAGATGATACCCAGCTTTATCTATCCATGAAGCCAGAGCACACACACCAATTAGTTAAACTGCAGGAATGTCTTTCAGACATAAAGACATGGATGACCTCTAATTTCCTGCTTTTAAATTCAGATAAAACTGAAGTTATTGTACTTGGCCCCACAAATCTTAGAAACATGGTGTCTAACTAGATCCTTACTCTGGATGGCATTACCCTGACCTCCAGTAATACTGTGAGAAATCTTGGAGTCATTTTTGATCAGGATATGTCCTTCAATGCGCATATTAAGCAAATATGTAGGACTGCTTTTTTGCATTTGTGCAATATCTCTGATGCTGAAAAGCTAATTCATGCATTTATTTCTTCTAGGCTGGACTATTGTAATTCATTATTATCAGGTTGTCCTAAAAGTTCCCTGAAAAGCCTTCAGTTAATTCAAAATGCTGCAGCTAGAATACTGACAGGGACTAGAAGGCGAGAGCATATCTCACCCATATTGGCCTCTCTTCATTGGCTCCCTGTTAATTCCAGAATAGAATTTAAAATTCTTCTTCTTAAATCAAATCAAATCAATTTTATTTATATAGCGCCAAATCACAACAAACAGTTGCCCCAAGGCACTTTATATTGTAAGGCAAAGCCATACAATAATTATGGAAAAACCGGTTTTGAATAATCAGGTCCCATCTTATCTTAGGGACCTCATAGTACCATATAACCCCAATAGAGCACTTCGTTCTCAGATTGCAGGCTTACTTGTAGTTCCTAGGGTTTGTAAGAGTAGAATGGGAGGCAGAGCCTTCAACTTTCAGGCTCCTCTCCTGTGGAACCAGCTCCCAATTCGGATCAGGGAGACAGACACCCTCTCTACTTTTAAGATTAAGCTTAAAACTTTCCTTTTTGCTAAAGCTTATAGTTAGGGTTGGATCAGGTGACCCTGAACCATCCCTTAGTTATGCTGCTATAGACTTAGACTGCTGGGGGGTTCCCATGATGCACCCAGTGTTTCTTTTTATTCACCTCTTTTTGCTCTGTATGCACCACTCTGCATTTAATCATTAGTGACTGATCTCTGCTCTCTTCCACAGCATGTACTTTTCCTGATTCTCTCCCCTCAGCCCCAACCAGTCCCAGCAGAAGACTGCCCCTCCCTGAGCCTGGTTCTGCTAGAGGTTTCTTCCTGTTAAAAGGGAGTTTTTCCTTACCACTGTCGCCAAGTGCTTGCTCATAGGGGGTCGTTTTGACCGTTGGAGTTTTTCTGTAATTATTGTATGGCTTTTGCCTTACAATATAAAACGCCTTGGGGCAACTGTTTGTTGTGATTTGGCGCTATATAAATAAAATTGATTTGACTTGACCATAAGCTATGTTCAGATGTAGACAGATTGTGTTTCTAAAAACGTTTCTAAAACACGTAAAGAATTTATTAAGAAGAAACATGGGGTTAGTCATAACATTTGTAAATTCGTCATCCAACTTCACACTTATTTTTGCCAAGAAAAACATTGTTCACGAAACTTTTAAACTGTGAATGCTTCAAAACTGAGAACTAGTGCTTTACAAAAACAAATGTGTGAACGGAGGACCAGGTTATCCGGCAGGTGTCTTGTTCTAGTTGAGACATTCCCAGTCTGTGAGTAGTCGTACCATCTCTCTCTCTTCATTCACTCTAAAAATGATGTTTCTCATTTCCTCATAAATGCTCATCTGCCCTCTTGTTTATTCTTGTGAGCATCCTTGTGACAATCCTTCGGTGGAGAAAAAGACTCTTGACCAATTCCCATATGGAATGGTGGATGCAGACTTAATCTACATCAAGGATTGATCTAGAGATGCCTGGTTTGTTTAATGTGGGAATACTGTCCACCTGATCCGGCACTGAGGACTTCTTGTTTAACCAGAGCCCCTATAGCCCCACTGTATTCTACCCCAACTGGCAATCCCCTACTTTTGTTACCCAGGTTTCATGACACGGAGGAGGGTTTGTGCCATCCTGACAGCCTTGTGGTTGGGTGTGGATGCTACAGATGGAGAGACACACCGTAAGAATAATCAGACAACCGGAGGGAAGTGTATTAACCCTTTATCTACGGCAATGTTGCCAACGCCATATTTTCCATATGCGTATTTTTTTTTACCGTAACTCCGCCATAGTTTGTCCAATCTGAATGATTCAAAGTGCATTGTTAAGCTAACACCAAGGGCTTTCCAATGATATATGGTGTATTATGGTAAACGTAAGCCTGTGACGTCATAACGCAGAGGAAAAACACAGAAGTTTCACACTAGTGCGCCGCTGATTCTCATTACCGTAAGTTCTCATGTAAGCCCTCAATCTGAAAAATGTCAACACTGACAGCAAGCCAAGAACCCGTGCTTTCCAACATTATGCTATATGTTGCATATATTACGGTAAAGTGCGTTTGGTGACTTTTGAAACGAGGGAAAAGTATGAAAAAGAGCGCAAAAGTGACAGAAAAGTACAGAGACAGACAGCAAACATAAATGTAGTCATTTTTGAGGAAAAGGCAGGGTGTTAGTGTCATTTGTGAAGGTGTGGGTGCGTGTTTGTGTAGGTGTGATGGCTCCATCAGCCACAAGCCACTGCCCGGTGCCAACAAGCAGTGGAAACCCAACTTGCCAGCGATCCACAAAGGGGCGGCGTTCTTGCAAGGTTTGCAAGAGGTCAACCTGCTGGATGTGCAAACTTTGTAAAATTGGCCTCTGTCTTCAGCCACACAGAAACTGTTACAAACAGTACCACACTGACTGATGTACAAGTAGTTTAGATCTAATTTTGATTCTTGGTTATATATTTGTATATAGTTTGACACTTTGTTTTATTCATATTGTATAATTTTGCACAAAATGAGTGATCAAATAAGTGATTTATTGCACATTTTAATAATACAGATAATAATTGATATATTTATATATAGTTTTGCACTTTGTTTGTTGTTATTCATATTGTTTGGTTCTGCACTTTAAAATTGGTTACTTTTTGCATACTTTCTCCTTGTAAAATGTTTACTTTTGCACTGTTTCTGCACTGTTTCTGAGTTCTAGACACACAAAATTAATTATTTTGATTGTAAACACTTACAGCTTCCTGTTAAAAATGTAAAATTCAAACTTCCTTTACATAATCATTTTTCACTAAAAAACTGAAAAAAAAAAATCAAGTTCGTTTTTGTGTTTTTTCTCATTTTAAATGCTAAAACTTACAAATAATGTGTATAAATAGTTAATCAGGTGTAATATAATTGAAATTCAGGTACTCTTGGAAAAGGGTACCAAAGCACACAAACATAGAACATTATTTCTTAATTTTATTGCTATAATAAAAAATTATAATCAATCGTCCATTTATAGCCTCAGTAGGTAAAGGGTTAATCTATCCAATACTGTCAAGTTCTTGAGTGTAAACCGGCTTCCTTATACCAAGTCTGTGCTGTCCCAAATGTTTTTTTGTATGGCTGACTGGCACAGAAATGCAGGATTCTCAGCACAGAGGTGTCAACATGATGGAAAGAATTCCACATACAAAAAAGGAAAAATAAGACAAGGACCTTCGTTTAGACACTGAAATGTAAAACCAGGTGAGTCTGGTTGTGTTGAGTCACAGTTTTGGCTGCATTGGTAATGGAGCTTTAAAAAGAACTGATGCTGTACTTTGCATGTGGGCTTTGCCTTGTACTGCCGCTGTCTGTGTCACCGTCTGTGTGGGCAGACAGCGGCGGGAGCTCTGTCCCTCTTAGCAGAGTATTATAACACTGCCGACGCCTCCAGTGACCCGTGAAACTGCTCATATATAGTGATGAATCATAGAGACGGGGGTTTTGTAATTCAAGAGAACTGGCCATCCACAACCAAATATTTCAAGGTAGATATGACACACAATCAGAATGGATCAGTTGGGCACATGTCCAAAGTACTGCAAATTCTATGGTCATGACTGTGTTACACTGTGAGTATGTCATTACAGAGTAACTCCCTATGCTTAACTTGTGTGGGTTATTTTCCCAGCCAAGGCTAGTACCCATTCACAGCTGGGTGTACTGGGACAATGGTACATGGACTGCATTTATATAGAGCTTTTCCATCTGCATCAGATGCTCAAAGCGCTTTACATTCACCCTGATGTCAGGGTGCTGCCATACAAGGCGCTCACTACACACCAGAAGCAACTAGGGGATTAAGGACGTTAGTGATTTTCCAGTCTGGCCGGGATTTGAATCGAGGATCCTCTGGTCTCAAGCTCAACGCTTTATCACTAGACCATCACCTCCCCAAACAATGCAGATGAAGTATTTTGTCCAAGAACACAGATAGATACCAAGACAGGGAATTGAATCCAGGTCTACACATTGGTAGCCCAACTCCTTATCCCAAAGAGCTATCTGCCCTAACATCCTTGTTGCAAGAAATAGTAGAAGTAAGACCTATATTGGCCCTGCAGACTGTTGGTGCCTGTATTTATCTCTGAATGGAGTCTACAACTGTGCCTGGATGGGACACCAGTCCAACTCAGGTTACTTTCCCAGCCAAGTTCGGTAACCATCACAGCTGTGTGGACTAGGATAATGGACTTTCTTCCTTCTTACTTTTTCAATGCAGAACAGGTTGCACAAAGGGACAGGATTTGGACTAGCAATGTGCACAACTGGGCTTGATTCTCTCTCCTGTATGAGTCATAGAACCAGACACTTCATCTGCTTTTCCTCATTAACCTGTGATGGACTAGTGTCATATCCAGGAAGAGTCATAGACTCTCATCTGCTTCACATTACAGTATGTGGGGATAAGCACTGGCACAATCTGGATTCAGAACTGGTATAGGACTTACTTCTGTTTTTTTTTCATTGTGAGAAGGTTAATTGTATGATCTCTTTTCTGATATTCCTTGATGATGACTACTGACCTTTGATCCTGATCACATATTTCTGATCATTTTATCCTGCTCATTGGACTTTGATCCCGATTTCTGAACTTTGATCTATCCAAAAATCTGATCCTGACTGCTTTGATTCTATAACCAGGATCAAAGGAATCAGGATCAAAGACCAAAGGCAGGAATGCATCCCTTCTTACTTGACCCAAGGCCTATCTCACAACCAAATGCCACTGAAATCAATAATTCTGAGGATATTCTGCTTACAGACAGGGTAATAAATGGCAACAAAAACAAAACCTCCTTCACAGAGGTAACAAGAAAGTTTATCTGATTTCTACATTCATAAAAAGTATGAGAAGAGCAGCAAATGAGCTCCATGCACACACACACACACACACACACACACACACACACACACACACACACACACACACACACACACACACACACACACACACACACACACACACACACACACACACACACACACACAGAGAGTAGCGTACAAAAAGCTTAACTGGGTTTCCACCGTAGGGGCTTCCTGTAACAACAGTATGGACAGAAACGAAAATGAAATTACAGCACAATAAATGAATTATCAATAAAGAGCCCTCGATACTGTATCTGAGGGCCGATCAATGCTCCACAGCTGGGCCTCAATGTGGGCTGAGGTCCGATCTCTAGCTGCGGGACCAGCCCAATCAATACTGCAACCGAGTGTGATTGACGATCAATGCCGCCAGTGACGTTGATTTACGATCAATGAAAGTGGGACACCTGACTAATAAGGGGGTGGGGGTGGGGGCAGAGGATGTCTATTGGTTGCGTGGGGGCGGGGGTGTTCTATAGCATTGCCACTGCTGTAACTGATTGGGGATCGATGAAGAGTGGCACAGCGGCTGATTAGGGATCAGGCGACTCCGTGGCACAGGAAGGCAGCTGCGTGTGAGAGGATTTGTTCGGCTGCATGGAGCTCGTCTGAGCCCAGCAGAGCTGCACAGACTGTAATTAAGACTGTGCTGAAAGGAGCTTTCCACCGGCTGATAGAAGCTGCAGGTGCGGCGCTCTTTGCTCTTTTGCTTTCAGAAAGAACAGCCGTGCACACACATAGACACGCATGCAAACAAACTACAGCCTGCACAGACCTTGACATCAAAATCTCATCTATCGCTGTCATCGACTCTCTTTTGTCTAGTTTTTCCCACAATCTACTGCTACTGTATCTATGGACATTTACAGTTGGAGGAATAAAAGTCATGCATAATAATAAAAACAATGCTTAGAAGCTCGCTTTTAAAAACTGCGTTTTAATAGAAAATGGAACAAGAAATATAACGGTACATCCTGTTTTGTTTTGTTTTTTATCCTGCTTTTGTGTTGTGCCACTGAATTAGGAGGAGATCAAACAACTCCGGATTTCCCGATCCAATCTGAAAGATCGTATCCAGTCCAATCAAAGTATATTTGGACTGACTGGAATCGGCTTTATTAAACAAGAATCACCCCAATCTGTCTGTGGTCCATTTGTGAAGCAAGGTGTCTACAGAACTGAGAGCCACTAATTCATTCAGTGCTCACCAACACCGCTGCAACGTCATTCAAAAATATACAGGGTGACCCCCCCGCCAAAAATAAATAAATAAATAAATAAAATAGAACCCATAAAAATTGTAATAAATCCTACAAAAGTCCAGCAAATTTCAAGAAATTTTCTGAACTATTGTTTAGCAGAGATTTTCAATTGACAAGCACATGCATTGGATTGACTTTAACATACCTACAGTTTGTCCTGTGTCAGTGTAGTATCTTGGAAAGAAGTATCGCATCGGGTGCAGTATGGGCAGAAAAATTACACAGTTCGACTATTTTGTTTTTTATGTAGCCATCTCTTGATAGACAATTTTCTCTACATTTGTATAAGACAAACTGATGTGTTACTGATGCTCATAAAGACGTGAGTGGAAATACAACAAGCCCCCCCACGGTGTTTCTGGACAAGAACAACAAAAAAAAGATAAAAAGAAAAAAAATATCAGCCAGACATTGTGCAAAAGATTAAGACATTTAATATGCTCAAAAAAGCCTAGAAAAATCTACTATTTATAAACAAATATAAATAAGCAAAATGTGCGATGTTTCCTGTAAATTTTCGATTCAAGTGACTGAAAAACAGCAGTTCTAAGGGTAAAGACCCCCTGACACTTGCACATCTTTGATCCGCGCACTTGCATGTGGGTGCCTCTGCCGTGCATGAGAGTAATCTCGTCTCAAACTCATTGTAAACTGTGCGCGGCTTTGTGCATGTGCGCAAAGAAAATTTTGAAATGTTCAAAATCTCCATCATGCATTAATGTTGTGAACTTCAAGTGAACATTACGCAAACAAGTCAAAAACACTGTGTGTGAGTGCGAGTGATTGTGTCAGTGCACAGCATCAGAGCGCAGCTCATCTGAACGATTATAACAAGAATCTATCATCTCATAAACCCATCATAAACATCATTTTACGGCTGCACACAAGAAGGAATGAACATGCAACTGTTTTACCAATCTATTACAATATAAACATGATGAATAATGACCTTTTTAGATGGTTCCGAATGTGTTCTCCACCACATTAAGCGCACATGTGAGAGAGACAGAGAAGTTGCAGCTGAAGCGGTCCGCTGTGACTCCAAAAGCGATTAGAGGCATTTCCAAGAGCCAATTCCGATAGAAAATGATTAATCTGCTACGAAACAATTATTTTATATATGCAGCGTCCAGCACACAGCACATGGCAGCCAGTGGAACAAAGCACGGCGTCCAGCTGGGAACACAGTGGGTGGCATCACGACGATGTGCGTGCAAGTGCGCGGATCAAAGTCGTGCAAGTGTCAGGGCACCTTAAACCAGTAAAGCCCCTTTCAAACCGGGCACACTTCGAGTTGTTTCCTGTTGCATCATGACGACGCAGGAATGTCTGCGTCAGGTGCGAGCAGCAGGGGGCAGAGAGGAAGTGAAAACGCAGCCTGCAGGTTCTCTGCACAGAGAAGTCAGAGTGCACAGTTTGGCTGCAGACAGACTGTGCACTCTGACTTCTCTTCTAGTTTATATTTGTTCTTGTGCTGAGCTGCAGGTCTGCGCTCTGAGTTCTGTTATAGCTTATCTTTCCTCCTTTGACCGCGAGATTCATGCGCGCAAGCTCGCGAATGCACCGTCCGTGAGCAAATGTGGAGATGTCTGGAGTTATACTTGATGTGGACATGTCCTGTCTCTGGCAATCAGTCTGTGAGCAGGACTTATGTCCTGTTTTAAAACACAGTGATGAGAGAGTTTGAGAGGAGAACAAGGAACTAACTGCCTGCAGCCAGACAGGTTTTTTTTTCTTTAATTGTTCACATGTCCACGCGAACGAATCGTCCTTGAGTGGACTGGAGATGTCTGGACTTTTTACTGGATGTAGACATGTCCTGTCTCTGGAAATCAGTCTGTGAGCAGGACTTTTAATGACTTTATTTAAACACATTTGTGACAGAAGAGCAAGAGCTGCAGCAGCAGCAGCTGCAATCAGTATTTTTTTTTTTTCTGTGCTCTTTTTGAGTGTGTAGTTTCACTGCATTGTGTACACGGTATAAAAACAATCCTAGTCGAGCACAGGACGCAGAAAAAAATTAAACATGTTTAATTTTTGGCGTCCAATTCGCTTCATCCTTTGCGTCCCTCCTGCTGTTGTGGCGTTGAGCTACATTGTCTCGGCACTGGGTTGCTTCCACGTGGCGTCGCCATGACGCTGCACGATGCAATCTGAAGCAGCCCCGGTGTGAAAGGTGCTTTTAAAACCAGCTTCTTGAGATGGACTTTGATGTGTTGTGTGTTGGGGGGGTTTGGCTGGCCACGATACTGTTTGTGTGTTTTGTGTATACTTCGGGTGGTTTGTGGGGGGCGTGTCTGAAGCTGTGATGATGGATGAAGCATCTCTCACCCTCCACTGTCATCATGCCAACCCCATGCACTTGATGAGCAGTTCATGTGCAGATCTAAAGGACTACCAGCTGAAGAGGATGCACCTGATGAGCAGTTCACGTGTAGAGCTAAAGGACTACCAGCTGAAGAGGATGCACCTGATGAGCAGTTCACGTGCAGAGCTAAAGGACTACCAGTTGAAGTGGATGCACCTGATGAGCAGTTCACGTGTAGAGCTAAAGGACTACCAGCTGAAGTGGATGCACCTGATGAGCAGTTCACGTGTAGAGCTAAAGGACTACCAGCTGAAGTGGATGCACCTGATGAGCAGTTCACGTGTAGAGCTAAAGGACTACCAGCTGAAGTGGATGCACCTGATGAGCAGTTCACGTGTAGAGCTAAAGGACTACCAGCTGAAGTGGATGCACCTGATGAGCAGTTCACGTGCAGAGCTAAAGGACTACCAGCTGAAGTGGATATCCTGATCAGCAGTTCACGTGCAGTTTCAAAGGACTTCCAGCTGAAGTAGATATCCTAATGATGTACTACATTTAAGCCATGACTGCTCTGTGTAAGGTGCTGGGGACTCAACCTTGTTACTTCTGTGTGATGACCGTTTGTCCAACACTGTGACGCCGAGGATCGCTCCAGGTTTGACGCACCGTGCCTGTTGAGGAGATGGGTGAGGGACACGCTCCATCAGCACACCTCAGAGGTAACTAAAGTTTAAATGACTGAGTAATTAACAGTAGTAATTTGGCGTCTTGCACACAGCAATATTTGAGCTACTCTGATAGTTGTGTAAATTCGCTCTTCACAGCCGTGGCGTGCGGACTGATGGTCCTCCACAGGCTGTGAGAGCTGTCTCTTTAATTTGAGTCTGAAGTAGAACCTGAATGTGTTTGCTGATGGTGTGAATCCTAAACAGTATTTGTGTGAACAGTGACTTACCTCACCTCTCGTCCTTAACAGGCGCTGTCCGATTCATTAACCATCTGGGGGGTGCCGGTGGGAATTTCTGGGTCCAGAACTGTCGGACTCCAATCCCTTAGGCGCTAGGAAGAGCGCGTCGTCCTCCACCCCGCCAGGCCGTTAATTCACTTTTTGTTTATACATAGCACTTGTAAAATTAATCTGTTTTCTGGAACCGCTCTCTGTTTATTTAGCGCTGGGTCCTTGTCAGACGCTGGTTCGCTCCTCAACCCGCGTCCAAACATAACATGATGAGTCTGAATTTCAAACAAAAAACCTTCTTGTTCACCGTTGACACGTCCTCCTGCCTTCTAAATCAATTCATGAGTAAACACGCATCTTTTCTGTGCACAAAAAGTGCAAAAAAAAATTGCAAGCAATGTGTGATATTTGCTGGATTACTGGTGCAAATGACCCAAAAATGTAGAGATATTTTCATCGTAGCTTTGTAGTGAAGCCCCTTAGCCCCCTGAAAGAAAGCCATATTCGACCAATGAGGAAGGAGAACGGATGACCTATGGAGAACAACTAGGAGCAAGTCTGTGCCTAAACATCTCAGCCGTGATGAAAGGCTTTGTTTTTCTCATCCTGCTTTAATGGGCCCCAATCAATGTGGGACAGCATCTTTTTTTTCTCAACATGATGCTCTCCCGTGGGAAACACAGGGAGGTAGCGGGAAGGGGAGGGTTATCGACACACAACGTCGATATCACCAAGATTCAAAACGGTGCAAGCAAAGGAGACTCCCCACTCGAGGTTGTGCAGTGACATAGAAATTAAAATTGCCAAATAATATCGTTAAATGAAAAATATACTGTCTGTATTTCCTGCATAACTTGTGCGTCAGAATCTGTCCTGCACGTTTAAAGAATGTCAGGAATGTGAGCCCACACAGCAGTGTGGCAGACGGATGCAAACGGCCACGGCGATCCTCATCTGTCACCAACGGCAACCAGCCCACTCCTGCCACAATGTGTGGCTTAATTGGAGGAGCTGATGAGGTCTGACGAGGCTGGTACTTATTGAATTCCCCAGCCTGTTATTTAGATCATGCTGGAGAGGGGCGGCCTCCCTCGTCTTTCCCACATCATTCAGTGTCCCAGCAGGGGGTCCACTGGCTAATCCATTCTTGTTGGTAACGGCTTTGCAGGCTGAGGGGATTTGGACACAGACTCCCCCGCCAAGAACACATCCACACGCCCACTGTTGATTTTACCCAATAATGAGGCTATTTGATTTGTTATCTGATGAGTTAACCAAATCTAAACAGCAAATCAAAACCCACTTTGCCCCGTTCTTTCTTATCCTTGTTCAGCTGTTAGACTCTGATGTAATACTATTGTCCTTTTGTCAGGTTTTTCAAAAAGCAATTATCGACCTTGAAATATCTGGCTGGAGAATTTTCATTGGTTCATGTGCAAAAAAAAAAAAAACACGAGAGAAAGGAGTTGCGAAGGAAAGTGTAATGAGACTGAGGAAAGAGAAGAGTGATGCAGAAGTTACAGAACAGATGGCTAAATGGCAGGATAAGAAAGTTTTAATTCTGTCCCTCAGACTGGTGAAGGAGACGGAGGCTGTGAAGTCACAGTGGGGAGCTGAGAGTGCGCCTCAGTGTGAGACGGCCCATCAGAACGAATTACGACTGATTGTGATTAATGCCTTTGCTGCAGAGAACTGTGGAGGAATTGAAATTTCAAACACTAAAAGTACTATTGAAAAAAAATTCTGCATCTGTGTGGTCAGAAATTCATCAGTAAAATCTGTAATGTGGAGGAGCTATGACAACATGAAGGTGCAGAGACGAAGACTGACAGAAAGGAGAAGCTCAACGAAGCAAAGAGCTGATAGGAGGCATTTTGTGTGTACCGTTAGTTTACATCTTTTTAATAAGAGAACAAAAGCTTCATGGGATAAATAGCTGCGATAGTGAAAAATGTGTTTGCAACAGCTAGAAGAGCACTCGTTAGAGCTAATTCCTCCACCATGGCCCCATCGTCCCTGTAATTTATTACAGGCTGCAAACCAGGTTCCCAAATACTTTTTTTTTTGGTCCATGAAATTCAGATCATTATGTGACCTGGATCAACCTCTGGACAGACCATCACAGGATCATGAACATTCATCTTTGATCCTATGCTTTGGCTTGATCATGATTACTCATCTTTGTTGCCGACCGCTGACCAAGTCATTCTATTCCTGATCATCTATTCCATCACTCTAGGATTCTGATCAGTCCTCTGTGATCATGCTCCTAACCTTTGATCCTGATTCATGAACTTTGATTCATGAATACTGACTGCTCACCCAATTGTTGAACATTGAGTCTGAACACAGAAATTTGATCCTGATCATAGACTTTGATTGTCATCACAAAACTTTGATCCTCATCACAGAACTTTGATTTTGGGCACAGACCTTTGATCCTGATCATATACTTGATCCTAACCACTGAGCTCTGATCTAGAACACATGTTTTTCATCACAATCACTGAGCTTTGATCTTGTCATAGGCCTTTGATCCCAATCACTTAGCTGTGATCTTGATTTAATTTGATCAGAGTGCTTTGAATTTTTTTCTACTGCCATTTATTTTTTACTTTCATTCTGGACAGTTACCTTCTGTCTATTTTTTCCTGGGACAACAATTTATTGGGTTCTTTCTTTGACCATGCCCCATCCCTCCACTTTTCAGAAGATAAAACATTAATTTTGATGGCCACAAAGACAAACACAGAATGGTTAAACAACATCCCTCAGAGCCAAGGAATAATTAAATGAAAATAACTGTTAATTATAATCACAAGCTGAATGAAGGCAATGAAAATGACAGTAGGCTGCCAATAACTGTGAAATAGTGTTGTTAATGGCACAGGACAGTGTGGTATTAGACAATCTCACATCTTCTGACATGATGCACTGCACCAGCTACCCCCCACCCACCCCCACCCCCCACCCCTATCCTCCCCCATGCACACTTTATCTGGAGCAGAACAGCCATGCACTTTCAACTGCATTACAATAACAAGAAATATATCTAAACAGGGCGATACTTTATTGGTAAGTGGACATGACATTATATCGAGGGGTGGTACAGACACGGTGCGCCATTAAGGCAGCCGCGTTTAAAAGCTTACATGGAGAAGGTACAACCTCGAGTTCACCAGGGGCACAGCAAATCAATATCAGCTCGACTTAGAAATGTGCTGTATAATCCTTGATCTCTACGACCATTTGCTTTGCAGTCTGAAATTGGATACACCCTGACTGCACCCTCCACCTCACCTCACTCCCGCTGCACTCTTGCTGCACGAGTAAGACATCCTGAAAAATTGATCTTGATGCATCTGCAGCATCGTGTGTAGCACAGAAAGAGGGATCCTAGAAGCTTGAGGTAAATCATAAATGTGTGTACATGTCTGGAAGATGATCCAGGAGAGAGGAAAAAGGGAAACCTTTTATCATTAAGGCATCAGTGTCGTTTAGAAGACTGCAGCTAAAGGGCCTATTGGCTTCATGCTTCTGCAAAGTTAAATGGGGGAATGGAATTATACAGCACTATGTATTACGTTAGCACAGACTACTGGGGTGATGTTAATACCCCCAACCACGGCTGCAGAATAAAACCGGACAAATGCTGGTGAGGACTATGAAAGCTTTTAGATACTTGGACTCTACATTTGGGTAAAACCACTGCATAGACAGTTAAAGCAACAGAGCAACGGCTGCAGAAAACATTGAAATATTCACTGTCTTGGTGATTATCTGCAAAGTTGTCCTGTAAAGATGTCAGCATCAACACCATTACTATGTTATAGTAACAAAGTTGTATTTCTAGTGTGGGTATATCTTTAGGTGCCTTTTTTCCCACAATGATTTGTGTTGTTTGACTGGCAGTTGTTGGACTCTTTAAGTTTTCTGTTTTTCGGCTATGATTCAAGCCCACTGGGGAGGGGGACAGATAGTTCTAGCGAGATGTGGGGCACCCCAGGGGTGATCTCCAGACACCACCAATTCATACTTTTTACCTGATGCACAGGAAGGAGAGAACAAAGAGCTGACAATTACCAGACTTCTTCTTCTTCTTGTCTCTCTCTCTCTCTCTCTCTCTCTCTCTCTCTCTCTCTCTCTCTATATATATATATATAGTATATATAGTTAGCAATCGTAGGCAGCTCGGCTCTCTTGTACTCCACTCTTGAATCCTGTCTCGGGGACAAGCTGGAGGTAATGAAAACAACACCTTACTAATGACTATTGATGTGTGTGTATGTGTGTGTTCGTCTGTGTGGAAATGTGTGTTTGTGAGGAGGAAAGGGTGTGAGAGACTCAAAGTACAAAGGAAGGAACAAAAAACCCCAGTAAAAAAAAAACAGCGAGTTGGTGCATTTGTATCCTTTTTTTTCTGTGTTAAAATGGGCAACTACGCCGGAAAGCCGCTGTAAATCACATTCGCTGTAGGCTAAGTAAAAGCCTCCAGAGCTAAAACGCCATAATGGCCACAAAGTGCCTCCTTATTAGGAAACGAACAGACAAGGGGAAAAGGAGCAGTGTCACACATGAGCTCAGTCAGAATCAGGTGTTTCTATTGTCCTTCAATGGTGGCACTCATAAAAATGTATAAATAGAAAACCACCCGAATAACTGCAGGTGAAAAAAACACTGGAGGCCAACACAGTAAGTTTGACCAAATGGAACACAGCCCAGTCACACTGAATGTCTACTGGCAGCGTGTGTAGGTGTATGTAGACATTTTGTGTGTGTGTTTGTGTGTCTGTGGACTGTAGCCTGCTGGCAGGCAATTGGATGAATGAATGGGCGTCCACTCCCGGAGGTCCGGTGCCGCTACAGAAATAACTCTGCTGACCACACTGACCTCTGCTTGTTCCCACACAGCTTGCGTCCTGTTCTAATGGAAGCCCACACTCTATTTTGGGGGGCGGCTGCTAGATTTATCTCACTGCCCTCTGTGTCCTGGGACGGTGACAGTGACGTGGTCGGGGTGTAACTGATGCCTGCATTTTCCCTGCCGCATCCCTGACGCAAGCAAACACAGGATATAATCAATCTCGAGGTCACTTCTGGCCCGTCACAAAGCCAGGATACCTGTGGAACTTGAAACACAACATCCAAACGCTAAATTATCAGGCTTTGTATGGAGGAACCAGGCAAGGGCCAATTAGGGGATTCACAGTGTACAGTAGTTTGAAAATGCCACACTTCTAAAACCACAGAGATATTGCCTTCAATGACATGAGCTCCAAAAACACACCTGACATCATTCCACATGGTTCAGTCAATAAGGTTTGGTTAGTCTGACCTAAAACCTGTGTGTTATGAATGAGGAAGTGTGGCAGTATTTAGGTAATCTGCAAGAACACATTTTAGAAAAGGAAAGCCACCTAATATGCAAAGCTGGTTTTGAAGAGTGACTCTGTTGACCCGCAAAACGTGAATCTGCTGCAAATCGTGACTTATCCACAAATCATTAATGAAAATTTATGCAAACCGTGAATATCCATGAAACTTTAATAATTTTGCTGCAAACTATGAATAAAATATCCCACAAAATGTGAACACAGGTCTTGCAAAACGTAAGTCACAAAATATGAATATCATTCATGATATGTATGTTCTTTCTGTTTAAGTAGTTTACAGATTTCTGTTTACAGATCAAATACTTCATGAAATCTTGATGGCAAACTGTTTTATGTGCAATTTTTTTCGGTGTGTGTGTGTGGGGGGGGGGGGGGGTGTCACACCCAGTGAGGTGGAGAGGCGAGCACAGAGTGGGCTCTCGCTTCTGGTGCCAGGCGCCCGGCCCCGCTGGGTGTGACCTGCTCCAGGGACAGTAGCAGGCGGGGAGTTTTGACTGGGGCGGTACACCTGTCAAACGGGAATACAGGTGTCCTAAGGTGAGCTCAGGGAGGACAGAAACCTTCCGTGGAGCAGAAGGGCAAAAGCTCATTTGATCTTGATTTTCAGTATGAATACAGACCGTGAAAGCGGGCCCTTCTGACATTTTGGGTTTTATGCACGAGGCATCAGAAAAGGTACCAGAGGGATAACTGGCTTGTGGCGGCCAAGCGTTCATTGTGACATCACTTTCTGATCCTTCAATGCCGACTCTTCCGATCATCATAAAGTAGAATTCACTAAGCGTTGAATTGTTCACCCACTAATCAGGAATGTGAAAGAGTCCATTGTGTGCATGAGTTGAGGGCCGGTGCAAAGCCCCATGGTGCAATGAAAGTGAGAGGCGTGCAGTCATAATCCCACGGTTGGTAGCTTCACACCATTGGCTCCTCAGCCAAGCGCATACGCCAAAACGTCAAGAAATTCACATTTTGCCAGATGTGCATTGACGTTTTGGGAGCTAGTTTTTCAGTATTCACATTTTGCAGATAAGGAAAGCCACCTAAAACAGCACGTTGGTGCATCTGTATCCTTTTTCACCTGTGTTAAAATGGGCAATGCTGGTTTTGAAGAGTGACTAAAGAGGAGGAAAACGTCACACCCCTGACTGCTGAATTCATGGTAACATTATTTTGACATTAAATTAACAGGGAGCTGCTATATAAGAGATAAAATAAGACTTTATTGATCTCACAGTGGAGAAATTCACGTTACGTGAGCTCTTAAAAACCACACAAGATGGGTGCGAGTAGAGGAAAATGTGCATCAACAGTGTGTGCAAGGATAAGCAATAATAATAATACTTGTAGCAATACAATAAAATAAGAAAGTGAGGTAGAAATAGAATATATATATATATATATATATATATATATATATATATATATATATATATATATATATATAAACATGACGAATTGAACAAAAAAAAATAGGAGCATCTTATTTACAATATGCGAAGTAGAATTTAGATGTGATAAGGTGACATTTGTGCTGGAATTTGTAAACGTGTTGTTATTGCACTGCTTTCAGTGCTGCTTTTGATACTGTTGACCATAAAATTTTATTACAGAGATTAGAGCATGTCATAGGTATTAAAGGCATTGCGCTGCGGTGGTTTGAATCATATTTGTCTAATAGATTACAGTTTGTTCATGTAAATGGGGAATCTTCTTCACAGACTAAAGTTAATTATGGAGTTCCACAAGGTTCTGTGCTAGGACCAATTTTATTCACTTTATACATGCTTCCCTTGGGCAGTATTATTAGACGGTATTGCTTAAATTTTCATTGTTACGCAGATGATACCCAGCTTTATCTATCCATGAAGCCAGAGGATACGCACCAATTAGCTAAACTGCAGGATTGTCTTACAGACATAAAGACATGGATGACCTCTAATTTCCTGCTTTTAAACTCAGATAAAACTGAAGTTATTGTACTTGGCCCCACAAATCTTAGAAGCATGGTGTCTAACCAGATCGTTACTCTGGATGGCATTTCCCTGATCTCTAGTAATACTGTGAGAAATCTTGGAGTTATTTTTGATCAGGATATGTCATTCAAAGCGCATATTAAACAAATATGTAGGACTGCCTTTTTGCATTTACGCAATATCTCTAAAATCAGAAAGGTCTTGTCTCAGAGTGATGCTGAAAAACTAATTCATGCATTTGTTTCCTCTAGGCTGGACTATTGTAATTCATTATTATCAAGTTGTCCTAAAAGTTCCCTAAAAAGCCTTCAGTTGGTTCAGAATGCTGCAGCTAGAGTACTGACGGGGACTAGCAGGAGAGAGCATATCTCACCCGTGTTGGCCTCCCTTCATTGGCTTCCTGTTAATGCTAGAATAGAATTTAAAATTCTTCTTCTTACTTATAAGGTTTTGAATAATCAGGTCCCATCTTATCTTAGGGACCTCATAGTACCATATTACCCCATTAGAGCGCTTCGCTCTCAGACTGCGGGCTTACTTGTAGTTCCTAGGGTTTGTAAGAGTAGAATGGGAGGCAGAGCCTTCAGCTTTCAGGCTCCTCTCCTGTGGAACCAGCTCCCAATTCAGATCAGGGAGACAGATACCCTCTCTACTTTTAAGATTAGGCTTAAAACTTTCCTTTTCGCTAAGGCTTATAGTTAGGGCTGGATCGGGTGACCCTGGACCATCCCTTGGTTATGTTGCTTTAGACGTAGACTGTGTTTCATAATTATTGTATGGCCTTGCCTTGCAATGTGGAGCGCCTTGGGGCAACTGTTTGTTGTGATTTGGCGCTATACAAGAAAAAAGTTGATTGATTGATTGATTGATTTGTGTGCATATATATTGGTGAAACAATTACTCTCGCCTCGCTAACAGGACATTTTCTTTGTCCTCCAGCACTCACTGTGGTCGTCAAAAAATAAATAAATAAATAAATAAAAAAATCCACAGGGTCAGCATGATGCTTTCCAAAAACAATTAGGTTTTTGAGTCATAAAAACCTGCTGATCAAAAATCATTTCTGTATGTACAGTGAGTGAGTGAGCTCCCCCCCCAAAGCGCAAAACAACTAACCAACGTGTTGCATTTAATTCCAACAAACTTCAGCTGTTAACCCATAATGCATCAACACTGGCATATGTGCCCACGGAGTGCGATCGTTACCATACAGTCAAAATCTCAAATCAACACCTGCCTGGGTGGCACAAACAGAAAGATTTCATTTATGACATGTGCTGTGATGGACTCTAACTCAAAGGGCAGGTGAGAAAAAGGCCAATGGAATGATGGCAGCCTAACTGTGTGCACACCACAGAGACCCTGGACCGTGATTATCCTCCTCTGCAAACTTAATCTTCATTCCTGAGGACAGGCACGTTGGCTGAAAGGCCACGAGCACTGTGACCTATAGTACCCGCCGAGGAACTGAATAGTAGTCTTTCAAAAAGAAATGTTTTATTTCACATTCTGCATTAGATTAAGTTGACTGATGGCTAAAACTTGAAATCTAAGGATTCTTCAAGACATGCATGTAGATAGACTGAGCTCTGAGGAATCCTAAGAGCAGTGAAGAAACAAGTTTTATATTATATAATATCTGAGTGGATCCTTGTCATTTGATTGGTGCTTTGCATGTCACATGACATGGATTATTCATCCCATTTGTGTTGCATTGCATTTAGAGTGCAAATTGGTTCCATTTAGAGTGCCAATTTGGTTCCATACGTTTGGTACCACTGCAATCTGCACACACACACACACACACACATACACACAAACGAGTGCGCACAGATGCATACGCACGCACGCACCCACACACACACACACACACACACACACACACACACACACACACACAATCCACTCCGCTTTAAGCCGTCTGGATGCATGAAGAGCTGTTCAGATGAAAAGCTGACGTGATTTTTGGCTGGACTGAGGAATTGCACAAAGTCTTTTTTTAATGAAAGTCTGAAGTCAGCGCAGCATCACCGGACTACATATCACAATTTGGACAATGGAACACGAAAATGTAAGTCCCTATTCTTTTGTTTATAAATTAATAAAATATCCAATGACAAGGATCTATTTTAGCTGTTATATAAAAAAAATAATGAATGGTTTTACATTCTTTCAATGGAACGAATATTTAGTTTGGTGAAAGCTGGAACATACCATTTAACGAGGTGTACCATCGAACTCATAAACATTCATTATTCATATAATATATGACGAAAGGGGAAAAAAAGTTGAGATTTTGCATATGACTGCAAAGTCTGCACTCTAATTCCTGAAGAAAATGAATAAAAACGCTCACCAGTTCCTTAACAACTGCTGTTTCCTTGAACAAGACAGTGAATACAAGAGCCCCCGCAGGCCCCGGTCATTCTTCACACAAAAATATGGACACAACAGCAAGTTTGGAGACAAATTAGGCTTCTTAAGTGGCCAATAAGAATTCAATTTGGCCTTGTGGTAAAAAAAAAAAAGAAGAGAAAAAGGAAACAGCTGACAGCATAAAGCAGAAATGAACAGGAGAAATAAGCAAAAGAAGTGCAACCTGCAGTAAAAATATGTGAAGGCAGAAATAAGACCAAAGGAAGCAAACAAGAATCTTGATAGTTTTATATAATTTCTGCTTCACATTTGTGGTTTGATTTTTCAGCTCAAAGTTTTTGGTTCATGTTCATGGATTCTGAATAACATTTAAAAAAACATTTTCATTACATAAAAAATAATAATAATAAAAAGGTGGAACTTACATAACTGCACCAATCTGTCTTTAACTCCAAAAATGGTGTCTGCTTTAAAATGAAATTTTCTGGAAACGTAGCCCCACACTGAGTAAGACGATTCAATTTGTGCCCAAATATTTTCCCTGTCATATCTTCCTCAACACAACATTGTGAAATTTCTCTTACCTCTATTTTTTTTGGGACATTTTCACCCTATGATCTTACACAGATCTGCCAAGAATAACAAAATGCCTGTATCTACCTGTTGGTGCTCTTGCCTCACCATCTCTTAAGGCAGTCCACCCGTACTGTTGGGAAAGTGCAAATGAACGGTCAATAGATAGATGAGCCAAAAAGTACCAATTTAATGTTGTGAATGTGCACAACGAACATACAGACAATCACAGAATATCATAACAGTCAATACACAGAGGTGACGTGTGGGCAGGCTCGAGGATAGAAGACGTCTGTCCTGAGAAGAGCCGGAACCACGCGATTTCCGCTGCCCCAGAACCTGGTGAATACTGGAGCCGCCAAGTCCCGAATTCCCAGGTGATCACCGTCCCCGACT
This sequence comes from Thalassophryne amazonica, assembly GCF_902500255.1. Classification (NCBI taxonomy): domain Eukaryota; kingdom Metazoa; phylum Chordata; class Actinopteri; order Batrachoidiformes; family Batrachoididae; genus Thalassophryne; species Thalassophryne amazonica. The sequence continues at coordinate 35,042,932 of NC_047122.1, forward strand.
GTCGGATCTGGTACTGCTGGCGAAGAACAAAGACAGTCAAGTGTGGGTGTGTGTACACCCAGTAACAACAACGGTGGGAATGCCACCTCCACCTCTCATTCAATATGTTGCAGCGGTCTCAGCTGAAAAGGAGCGCCGTCTTGCACAGCCTCCTCACAAACGACCGGTTCTCCTGCAAATTCTCACAATAACGGAGTTACAAATCTCACAAAAAGGCTGAGAGTATTACCTCCTATGAAGTATGATATCTCGGCAACGAGGTGGAGATGACGTCTGGTCTTTATGGAGTGAGATGATGTTGAGTAGATGGGTGACAGCTGTCAAGAGGTAATGAGCGACAGCTGTCACCCCCGGCTGTGTCCATGGTGGCAGCGCCCTCTCGTGCCTGAAGCCCGCACTTCAGGCAGGGCGCCCTCTGGTGGTGGGCCAACAGTACCTCCTCTTCTGGCGGCCCACACAACAGGACCCCCCCCTCAACGGGCGCCTCCTGGTGCCCGACCAGGTTTGTTGGGGTGTCGGCGGTAGAAGTCGGCCAGGAGGGCCGGATCCAGGATGAAGCTCCTCTTCACCCAGGAGCGTTCTTCGGGTCCATACCCCTCCCAGTCCACCATGTACTGGAAACCCCGACCCATCCGACGGACGTCCAGGAGCCGGCGCACCGTCCAAGCCGGCTCCCCGTCGATGATCCGAGCAGGAGGCGCCGCCAGTCCGGGAGCACAGAGGGGTGAGGTGTGGTGAGGTTTGATGCGGGACACGTGGAAAACCGGATGGATCCGCAGTGAAGCCGGGAGTTGGAGCTTCACTGCGGCATGCCTGAGGACTTTGAGGATCCTGAAGGGGCCAATGTACCTGTCCTGAAGTTTCGGGGAGTCCACCTGGAGGGGGATGTCCTTCGTGGAAAGCCACACCTCCTGCCCGGGCTGGTAAGCAGGGGCCGGGGATCGCCGGCGGTCTACATGGGTCTTCGCCCTCGTCCGGGCCTTCAACAAGGCAGAACGGGCGGAGCGCCACAACCGACGGCACTTCCGCAGGTGGGCCTGGACCGAGGGCACACCGACCTCTCCCTCCACCACGGGAAACAACGGGGGCTGATACCCCAAACACACCTCAAATGGGGAGAGGCCGGTGGCAGAAGACACCTGGCTGTTATGCGCATACTCGATCCAGGCCAGATGGTTACTCCAGGCCGTCGGGTGCGCGGATGTGACGCAGCGGAGGGTCTGTTCCAAGTCCTGGTTGGCCCGCTCTGCCTGTCCGTTCGTCTGTGGATGGTACCCGGACGAGAGGCTCACGGTGGCCCCCAGTTCCCTGCAGAAGCTCCTCCAGACGTGTGAGGAGAACTGGGGACCACGTTCAGAGACGATGTCGGAGGGTATCCCATGCAGACGGACGACGTGGTGGACCAGGAGGTCTGCTGTCTCCTGGGCTGTTGGGAGCTTCGGGAGGGCCACGAAGTGGGCTGCCTTGGAGAATCGGTCCACTATCGTGAAGATGGTGGTGTTGCCCTGGGACAGCGGGAGGCCCGTGACGAAATCCAGGCCGATGTGGGACCAGGGGCGATGAGGCACCGGCAGCGGCTGGAGGAGTCCTTGGACCTTCTTATGTACTGCCTTGCCCCTGGCACAGGTGGTGCAGGCCTGGATATATTCCCGGACGTCGGCCTCCATAGACGCCCACCAGAAGCGCTGCCGGACAACTGCCACGGTCCTTCGCACCCCTGGATGACAGGAGAGCTTGGAACCGTGACAGAAGTCCAAGACTGCAGCTCTGGCCTCTGGTGGGACGTACTGACGGTTCTTCGGACCGGTTCCAGGGTCCGGGCTCCGTGCCAGGGCCTCCCGGACGGTCTTCTCCACGTCCCAGGTGAGGGTGGCCACGATAGTGGACTCCGGAATGATGGGCTCCGGTGGATCCGACAGCTCTGTTTTGACTTCGTCTTCGTGTACCCGGGACAAGGCATCCGATCTCTGGTTCTTGGTCCCGGGGCGATAGGTGATCCAGAAGTCGAAACGCCCGAAGAACAGTGACCAGCGGGCTTGCCTGGGGTTCAGCCGCTTGGCGGTCCTGATATACTCCAGGTTCCGATGGTCAGTGAAAACCGTGAATGGCACAGACGCTCCCTCCAACAGGTGTCTCCACTCCTCAAGAGCCTCTTTCACCGCAAGGAGTTCTCGATTGCCGACGTCATAGTTCCGTTCAGCCGGGGTCAACCTGCGGGAAAAGTAGGCACACGGGTGAAGAACCTTATCGGTCTCTCCGCTCTGTAGGACAGCACGGCTCCTATCCCTGAGTCCGAGGCGTCCACTTCAACCATGAACTGGCGGCTAGGGTCGGGCTGCACCAAAACTGGCGCAGTAGAGAACCGTCGTTTCAACTCCTTGAACGCGGCTTCGCACCGATCCGACCAGGTGAAGGGGACTTTTGGAGAGGTCAGGGCTGTCAGGGGGCTAACTACCTGACTGTAGCCCTTAATGAACCTCCTATAGAAATTAGCAAAGCCGAGGAACTGTTGCAGCTTCCTACGGCTTGTTGGTTGGGGCCAATCTCTCACCGCCGCAACCTTGGCCGGATCAGGGGCGACGGAGTTGGAGGAGATGATAAACCCCAGGAAGGACAAAGACGTGCGGTGAAACTCGCACTTCTCGCCCTTCACAAACAGTCGGTTCTCTAACAACCGCTGCAGGACCTGACGTACATGCTGGACATGGGTCTCACGATCCGGAGAAAAGATGAGAATATCGTCCAGATATACGAAGACGAATCGGTGCAGGAAGTCCCGCAAGACGTCGTTAACCAAGGCTTGGAACGTCGCGGGGGCGTTGGTGAGACCGAACGGCATGACCAGGTACTCAAAGTGACCTAACGGGGTGTTAAATGCCGTCTTCCATTCGTCTCCCTTCCGGATCCGAACCAGGTGATACGCATTCCTAAGATCCAGCTTAGTAAAGATTTTGGCTCCATGCAGGGGGGTGAACACGGAATCTAACAATGGCAATGGGTATCGGTTGCGAACCGTAATCTCATTCAGCCCCCTGTAATCAATACATGGACGAAGTCCGCCATCTTTCTTGCCCACAAAAAAGAAACCTGCCCCCATCGGGGAGGTGGAGTTCCGGATCAGCCCGGCAGCTAATGAGTCCCGGATGTAGGTGTCCATTGATTCGCGCTCAGGTCGTGAGAGGTTGTACAGCCTGCTGGACGGGAACTCAGCGCCTGGAACCAAATCAATGGCACAATCGTACGGACAGTGTGGGGGAAGGGTGAGTGCCAGATCCTTGCTGAAGACGTCAGCAAGATCGTGGTACTCAACCGGCACTGCCGTCAGATTGGGAGGGACTTTGACCTCCTCCTTAGCCTGTGAACCGGGAGGAACCGAGGATCCTAAACACCCCCGATGGCAGGTTTCGCTCCACTGAACCACCACCCCAGACCGCCAATCAATCCGGGGATTGTGCTTCAACATCCATGGGATGCCCAAAATCACGCAGGAGGTAGAAGGAGTTACAAAAAACTCAATCTCCTCCCGATGGTTTCCAGACACTACCAGAGTTACAGGTTGTGTCTTGTGTGTGAGTAAAGGGAGGAGGGTGCCATCTAGTGCCCGCACCTGCAATCAACTCAATCAATCAACTTTTTTCTTATATAGCGCCAAATCACAACAAACAGTTGCCCCAAGGCGCTCAATGGCGAAGGAAGCGCCACCAGAGGGAGCCCTACCTCCCTTGCCCATCTGCTGTCTAGCAGATTCCCTTCTGACCCCGTGTCCACCAGTGCTCGGGCTTGAAGGGTTAAATCCCTGCTCAGGATTGTGACTGGGAGTCGTGTGGCAATTTGTGTGTGTCTTACTTGAATGGTTTGACCCCTCCTTAGCCCAGTCTCTAAGGGCGGTTGTTGTCGTTTTGGCCGTTTGGGGCAGTTTCTCTGTGTGTGCTCAGTTGAGCTGCAGAGAAAACACTCTCCACGGATCAGCCTCCCCATTTTGGCCCTGTGCGTTTCCCTAACAACGTCAGCAGGGGGAGCTGTTGCCCCACAAAGCGCTGCGGCTGTGGAGCGTGGGGAGGGCGGCGCCTTATCGAACCCGGAAGGGAGAGGGGCGGCGCGTATCCGGTCACGTCCTTCGCCTCGCTCCCGACGGCGTTCCTCCAACCGATTGTCTAACCGTATAACGAGATCGATAAGCCCATCTAAATCCCGCGGTTCCTCCTTAGCTACCAGCTGCTCCTTCAGAACCAACGACAGTCCGTTTACGAAGGCGGCGCGGAGCGCAACGTTATTCCAGCCGGACCTCGCAGCCGCGATGCGGAAGTTGACTGCATAAGCGGCTGCGCTCTCGCGTCCCTGTCTCATTGACAGCAGCACAGTTGAAGCGGTCTCTCCTCTGTTAGGGTGATCAAACACTGTTCTGAACTCCCCCACAAACCCAGTGTATGCTGATAACAACCGTGAGTTCTGTTCCCAGAGCGCCGTAGCCCAGGCGCGTGCTTTACCCCGAAGCAGAGCAATCACATAAGCTATTTTACTGGCATCTGACGCGTACATGACGGGACGTTGTGCGAAGACGAGCGAACACTGCATAAGAAAGTCCGCGCACGTCTCCACACAACCTCCGTACGGCTCAGGAGGGCTTATGTATGCTTCAGGGGATGGTGGGAGGGGTTGTTGAACCACCACTGGAACGTTCATATTCTGCACAGGGTCGGCAGGAGGACGAGCCGCAGCAGCGCCCTGAGCGCTCGCCGTCATCTGTGCGGAGAGAGCCTCCACCCTGCGGTTCAGGAGGATGTTTTGCTCAGTCATTTGATCCAACCGAGCCGTAAAGGCGGTGAGAATGTGCTGCAGCTCACCAATCACGTCTCCTGCAGACGCCTGCGCTCCCTGCTCTCCCATTGGTCGTTCAACAGCCGGGTGACGCCCCTCGGAGTCCATGACGCTGGCCGAGATATCCTGTTGGGAAAGTGTAGTGACACGGACCCACAACAGGGGGCGCAAATGAACGGTCAATAGATGAGCCAAAAAGTAACAATTTAATGTTGTGAATGTGCACAACGAACATACAGACAATCACAGAATATCATAACAGTCAATACACAGAGGTGACGTGTGGGCAGGCTCGAGGATAGAAGACGTCTGTCCTGAGAAGAGCCGGAACCACGCGATTTCCGCTGCCCCAGAACCTGGTGAATACTGGAGCCGCCAAGTCCCGAATTCCCAGGTGATCACCGTCCCCGACTGTCGGATCTGGTACTGCTGGCGAAGAACAAAGACAGTCAAGTGTGGGTGTGTGTACACCCAGTAACAACAACGGTGGGAATGCCACCTCCACCTCTCATTCAATATGTTGCAGCGGTCTCAGCTGAAAAGGAGCGCCGTCTTGCACAGCCTCCTCACAAACGACCGGTTCTCCTGCAAATTCTCACAATAACAGAGTTACAAATCTCACAAAAAGGCTGAGAGTATTACCTCCTATGAAGTATGATATCTCGGCAACGAGGTGGAGATGACGTCTGGTCTTTATGGAGTGAGATGATGTTGAGTAGATGGGTGACAGCTGTCAAGAGGTAATGAGCGACAGCTGTCACCCCCGGCTGTGTCCATGGCGGCAGCGCCCTCTCGTGCCTGAAGCCCGCACTTCAGGCAGGGCGCCCTCTGGTGGTGGGCCAGCAGTACCTCCTCTTCTGGCGGCCCACACAACACGTACTGTATTTTCCAGAACACAAGCTCACAAATCAACTCAAATTTTTCAGAATATGTGTAGGCCAGATTAACATCAAAGCATATGCATTTTGACATCAAAGGCTAAAAGGTCAATGATAACATTAAAAAGAAAATAAATAAAAACAACTGTGAGCATGATAATGTCTGCTGCACACACATGAATTGTTGCCAAACCCGGCTACTCTGCTAGATAACCTGACTGCAAGAGCCCTATCATCACATTATTGGTTATGGAGATAAAGGTCAAAGGTCAAGGTCACCTGACGAATTTTTAGCCAAAAATTTGTTTGTGAGCACAATATCTTCTGCTGCATACCTGAGTGATATCAAACTTGTTGTGCAATGTAATGTCACTCTAACAACTCTGCAATCATATTGATTATGGCGTTTAAAGGTCAAAAGTTAAATTCAGTGGAAGCATTTAATATTTTTAATTCCTAAAATTGGTTTTTGAGCACATCATTGACTGCATGACCTAGCCCGTGTTATGTTTGGCAATCTGTTTGCTAAAACCCTGCAACACAATTAGTTATGGAGTGAAAAGGTCAAAGGTCAAGGCCATTGGAAGAATTTTTAGCCAAAAATTTGTTTGTGAGCACAATATCTTCTGCTGCATACCTGAGTGATATCAAACTTGTCGTGCAATGTAATATCACTCTAACAACTCTGTAATCATGTGGATTATGGCGTTTAAAGGTCAAAAGGTCAGTGGAAGCATTTAATTTGTTTTTAATTCCTAAAATTGGTTTTTGAGCACATCTTTGACTGCATGACCTGGCCAGTGTTATGTTTGGCAATCTGTTTGCAAAAACCCTGCAACACGATTAGTTATGGAGTGAAAAGGTCAAAGGTCAAGGTCACCGGAAGAATTTTTAACCAAACATTTGTTTACGAGCACAATATCTTCTGCTGCATACCTGAGTGATGTCAAACTTGTCGTGCAATGTAATGTCACTCTAACAACTCTGCAATCATACTGATTATGGCGTTTAAAGGTCAAACGTTAAGGTCAGTGGAAGCATTTAAATTTTTTTTAATTCCTAAAATAGTTTTTTGAGCACATCTTTGACTGCATGACTTGGCTAGTGTTATGTTTTGCAGTTTGTTTGCAAAAACCCTGCAACACGATTAGTTATGGAGTGAAAAGGTCAAAGGTCAAGGTCATTGGAATTTTTTATTTTTTTTTTACATAGAGAATCCTGTTGATACCAGCTTCAGAAAGTCACTGGAAGTATTTTAAAAATAATAAAATCGCTCGCCAAGCTGCCAATATTTATGATGGGCCGAGGGGTAAAATGCTCACTCTGCAATACTTATTTATTTTGCTTCATTTATGCCCTTGAGGTAACTGACTGTCACACAGCCTCACCTTCAAACTCATTATTGCAATGAAACCAAATTAAATTTCTGATCCATTTCTGCTGGCTTCACTGAATAAATCCGATTGAGGGGAAACAAGGAACCTCCACATGTTTAATACTGATGGGTCCAGAAATATAAACACTGATGTGGATGGTTGGGCGAGTCCATGGACCCCTGAGGGTGAACAGTCACTTAACTGGCAGCTGACAACACAAGAGCAAACACTGAAGCTAAAACCTCAGTGAAGAACAATGTGCAGAAAGGGAGAGTTGTGCAAAGAAAGGAGGGATGAAAGAGCAGCATTGTGGTAGATCGGGGGGGGGGGGGGGTCGGGGGGGGAGTGAGATCAAGGACAAGAAAATTGCAAAGATAGATGAACAGGGCGCAGGCGACAGCTGGGCTGAGGTCACGGAGGTCAAGCTCAGGCAGCGGTCACACGGTCAGTGTCATCCTTTCATCTCTGGTGGCGCAGATGCAGCGACTGAAAGTTTACGAAAATTTAACCTTCCGTCGGCACAACTTGATCCAACTTTCGCGGCCGTGCCTGCTCCGTCTGCACGCCTGTTCTTTTTCCCCTCCCTCCTAAATCGACTTTTTACAGTTGCGCTCCTGCTGTATTTCTCTCTCATTATGGATCGTTTTTCCTGCCTCTTTTCTTCCCATTAGATGTGGTTGAGCAGAAAGCAAAGTCAGTCGCTCCCTGCCTGAACCCCTCCAGGAGCACTAGCTCGTCTCCTTTGCCCAAACAAACTTTGAAGCCAATCAAACGGCTGATATGTACGTTATTTTCTTTGCTGAAGGCACTGCAGCAGGTGAATACTTTATGTTTCGGCGACGGAGCAGCTCCTCCTCTCTCGCTCTCTCTCTCTCTCTCTCTCTCTGCACTAACTGCCGGCTTTGCTCGTGATTGATACAGTTCAGTGGCAAAACAAACAAAGCGTGGAAAATCCAGATGATTGTCTGTGGGCGAGATAAGGTTATAATGAGAAAGCGCATCAGGGGAAATTGATCCTTTTTCAGGAAGCCATCTGATTTACTGGGAATGCTAATAATAACTTCCTGTGTGTCCCGGCTCTGATAGGAGACGGGTGAAGTCGTGGGGGGTGGGGGGTGGGGGGGGAGGGTAATGCTATGAAGACAGATTTCATTATGATGCAACATCCTGAGAAGCGCATTGAATTGGGAGGTTTGCTGGCTAATTATTCGCCATGGCAATGTATATTGAAAAGCTGTCGCAGGCGATCACAAAGAGGGATGTTTTGGGGGGGGAGCAGCAACATTTATGTGAGATGACGGTTCATCTCAGAGAGGCGAGCAGAACTGAAGTAATTATCAATAGCTAATGGATGCAACCTTTTGTTTTTGTCAGAAAGATAATAAATTTGCCGCCAGCGGCTGCACGGGACACCAAACAAGCTGCGGCGTACTTGCAGAGGCACCCGTGTGTACGGCACGCTAACAGCCAAACCGTCATCCTCCTTGGCTGCACGTTAAATCTGCATGCCATAGGGGAGAGAAATGGGCCTGCTGACAGACCGGTTATTAGCCAGGGGAGTGTGGGAGGGATTTCAGAAATTAACATGGATTACTCAAGTATGACTGACAGTTTCAGAAGGGCTTTTTGTGACTTAGCGAGTGATTTGGGACTTGCTTTAATTCAGTGAGGGATGTTTTAATACCGTGGGCTGTCTGCTATCTTGGCACCGTTGCCTTGGTGAGGATGCCAACAGGGAGGGATTCTTTTTCTGCAAGAGCACCCTCTGCTCTCCCGCGCTCAGTGGCACAGGCCCTGGATTCTGCAAATAATGATGGGAAGTGTTGTCAGAGTTGGTCAGTGTGGATCTTTTTATTTGTTTATCAGGAGGCACGCCAAAGGGCGGCCCCTGTGAACTCGTCTGGCATTGACCTGACAGCTGCAGCAGTTACACAAAAGCCTGGGTGTCATCTGGATCCCAGGCAAATCAGGGAAGTAAATCAGAAAACTGGGAATTGGGCCCACATTTTCCCAACGCAATCACATTTCAGCAAGGGAGGGCTGCTCAAACATGGGAAACGCACCGTTTCTTTGCATGGAACTTGGCTTGGACTGACAGAGACAGGCACACCGTGGTTTCGAAAGGAAACGGTGAAAGCAGATAAACCGAGATAGAGGGAAATGCCGGAGAGCTGTAAACGAAAAAGCAGGAAAGCTTGTACATATTGCATGTTTCTGTTCGGTTCCGTCTCCGAGGGGCCGCCGTGGCTGCTTCCTGATGTGGTTTTCATTATTTATCCAGCATCTATTGGACAATATTGGAGCTGACTCGAAGCGCTGCTGCCATATTGGCAGCAAAAGATGGGACAAGCAATAACAACGGAAGTAAAAGGGAAGAAGTGACAATGCTACACAATGTCTGAATGTGTTTGCAATTACAGATTTAAAAATAAAGACCCGCTGGATTCGAAGTGAAAAATTCAAATAACACGTCTCACTGTTTCCTGAGCGCATGTTTTAATATTGACAAAATCTGACCAGTGGAAAAGGGCATGTTCAAAATGTTGTTGGGTCTACAGCAGATGTGTAATCGCTTTTAAAATTGATATACTAGGATCTGAAAGAGAACGACATAGCCGCAGACGGGTTGAACATCTTACAGTGACCAGCAGGCATTGCTGTCAAAGGTGCTTACTGCAATTGGGTGTTCCTCTCACAGTCAGTAGTCTACTATTCTAATCCAATTACATTTGTTCCGCAAATCTGACTGGTTAATCGTGTCAGATTTCAGACCATAAAATATCGAGTAAACGGTGGCATAATATTCGACCGTTTCACATTTGATGTATAACTCCGCGCCCTGACCGCGTTGCTGCACAGGTGTCAATAATGGCGCTCTCAGCTGAGAGCGACAGAAATTAGTGCAGCGACGATGATGCCGAAATGTGTGGATTTAACTGGATTGATTGATGGATTTATCATGGATTTAACTCAATGCAACTGACCAGATGGTGAAATCTGTGGGTCTGCTCACAGAATTTCCAGTTTGGCATGACGCTGTTGCTACGGTAAGCTTTGACGAGCCGAGCACACCGAGCACAGGAAATGTCCTTTGTGAGTCTCCTTGGATTTCATGCACAGACAGCTAAGGTGTCAATTAGTGGACTGAAGGCACAAATGCAAGTTATAGTTTAAGCACAATTCTGGCATCGACCACTAACCCTATTAAACAAGCCGATTCGACAATGCAATAACAATTTTTTTTAAACTACAACTAAACAGTGCTAGGCACAGCTAACCTAAAAGTTAGCTTTCATAACAGCTAATCTGCTAACTGATAAGATAACCATGCTAATGCAAAACTGATAAAATATTTAACTGAAGCTACTGAGGACCATTCCATTATCAATTTAGTTTAGATTTTGTGTGTGTGTGTGTGTGTGTGTGTGTGTTTTGGTTCCAAAACCTGAAAGAGAGCGCTAAAGAGCTGAAATTTTAATGAAGACGTACCTAAATAATTAAATGAACATATGAAATTAAACAGCAGTTTAAATTCAACATAGTTCACTGACTGTAAAGAAAACATTAAACAAACCAGAAATGTGAAATAAAAATTCAAATAGAAAAAAATAACTGTAATAATCTAACTACTGAATTTATTTTGGCTTCACCTCCTAGTCCTAGATGTGATGCTAGCTGCTTTCACAGGATGTGGCGATTTGGCTTATAGGTACGGTTGGACACCCGGCTCCCTGATGCGCACACACATAGCAACGCACATAGTAACCAGCGAGCTGCTGAAAGTAAACCGCTGTCATGTTCATTTTCTACTTGATGTCCATCACGCTCGCAGCATTCTGCCGCGGCTTTTTCTACTTAATATACACCAGTTTTCACAGAGAATGCCACGATCGTGTGTTGCATTTGGCTGTACGAACCACGATAACTTAAAGATCAAAAAGTGCGTTTTTTTTCGAGCTCCCAAAGTGCCACATTCTGCTTCTCTCCTCATTCCACTCGGCTCGCAGGAACACATTTTGTCTTCAGCTGTGAGTTCTCCACTTTCAGGCTTTCCAATCTTCCTTTTAGGACACCTGTTCCATGTAACGTATCATGCGACGTTGGACAAGGCGAGTCCTCATGGTCACTCAGGTCAGCTGGAGGCAGGAACTCTCTGGTGAGGTTACTGCTGTAGCAATTTCACCAAGAGAGGCAGCTGCAGGAGGTGAGCCAAATGAGGTTTGACTTCGCCCTCATTGGCCTGGGGCGTGGCTGGTCGGGACGCTTCACAGTTCTGCTTTGGCTGCGGCTGTGGCGTTCCACAGCCTTTGAAGCACTATTACTGCAGCACACGATTGTGGCATTCTCTGTGAAAACTGGTGCATATTAAGTAGAAAAAAAATGTGGCAGGACGATGCGAGTGCGATGGACGTCAAGTAGGAAATGAACGCGACAGCGGTTTGTTTTCAGCGGCTTGCTGGTTACTATGCCTGTTGCTATGTGTGCGCACATCAGGGACCCGGATGCGACTGTACCTACACCATTAGGCATGACCAAATCAGCAGGCCTTTGCGAATAAACAGCAGTAAGACGACTATATCAACAATGGATGTGAGTGCGCGTACAGTTTGTTTTCAGTGGTGACCCAAAATGGCGGCCGTAACTACGCAGAAGTGACGTAGGCCCGACCGTACCTATTAGATTAGTGTATAAGTTTTGTAACAATTCTGTATGTTTTTAAGGTTTAAAAATCTTTCTGGCCATTTATTTAAAAAACATTAGCCAACTTAAATTTAGCATAACTAAGTTTTGTGAAAACTAAATGGTCTGCTAATAGTTTTCAAAGTTAGCTGAAAAGGTAATCTGCTAATGCTAAAAAAAAATATGAGTTTGGCTATTTGAGGTGTTAGCTGATTATCTGAACTGAGCCCATCACCACAGCTAAAGTAGTCTGAATGTCTTTGAACCTAATAATCACATTTAGAGATTATAAAACAAAGAATTTCAGCTAAAAATCAGCAAAACCAGCTTTAAAAAAAAAAATCACACCAAAAGCAGCAACGTGAGTGAGCAGTTCACCACACTGGATTTCAAAAGTTACCCGCTTCCTTTCTGCAGCAAATATGAAACGTACATAACATTTGCCACCTACCAAAACAAAACAAAGGCTCGTGCATCTCAGGTTGAAATTACATTTGGCATAGAGTGTCATGTCTAACCTGTTTAATACATTGTGGGATGAAGCGGTTTAATCAGCAAGGCTCAGCGGAGACAGCAGATTAAATCGCTTTTTATCTGCGCTTCCTTTGGATTTCCCAGTGCTCGGGGTTGCAGTGTAAATCATAATGCTTTCCTGTTCCACTCTCTTCAACCTGATTTGTTGCTGCAGAAACATTCCAGATATTCAATTTAATTCACATATTGTGTTAATCCCCATTCTCCTGAAAAACTCTGATCAAGTTTAAGCACATGAGTGTCTGCAGGATACCACGTGTACAGACTAGTGTTTATTTTACAGCATGCATGCACGTTACTTGCATGTGCACGGTAATTGTTTGAGCGTATGCCTGGGTGTGCGTGTATGCATGCTCCCTGCTGACAACAGCAACAGGGAGGGCGGCTGCCGCATTGCACAGAATAGCTAAACAGCTGTGGTGCTCCATCAAGGCTATCGATCATGTCCCTCTCTCTGAATCCCAATCAGACATGGGCAGAGCGCAGCGGCTGGAGAGGGCCTCTGTGAGTGGCTTGTTGGCCGACTGCGACGCAGATTTCATACCAACCAGGCCTCAGCGAACAAACCTGACCTGGATATTTGATTAGTATATGCGAGATCTGTTGTTTCTGTGGAACTTGCTGGAATGTGCCGGCAAGTTTTCAGTTGAAGTTCTGGGCAAACACGTTGCTCCTGCGATTGTGTTTTATTGTTCAGAAGGAAATGTACAAATTTTGTCCAGTACCCCATTACTTGATTTCCCAATCCAAGGTTTTTCTTTCCAGATCCAAATTCCTGCACATAACCTGGTGCATTAGCCAACACGAAGCAATTTTATAAGTGCCTTTATTTTAAAAAAGCTAAATTAAATGATAATAATAAAATGTTAAAATGTCATTTAATTTAGCTTTAAAAAAAAAAAAAGCTAAATTAAATGATAATAATAAAATGTTAAAATAGGAAAAAACTCATAAACATGTAATGTTTTAAAAATGTATACTGTGAATAGGTAAAGTGTTTGACCGTTTTATACATTTATAATATATAATTTCCATGACCGGTAGATGTCATCCTGCAATTTACAAGAAAATCAGTTTTTAATTTTGTAATTTTTAATTAAGGAATCATCTTCAGTAAATGCTTTAAAAATAAATGGTACTGTAATCGCTCATGTGTGTGTGTTTGTGTGTGTATATTTAAAACTAGTAAGTAAGTAAGACCCTTCGGCTGCTCCCTTGTTTGCACTCGGGGTCGCCACAGCAAATCCAAGGTGGATCTGCATGTTGAATTGGCACAGGTTTTACGCCGGATGCCCTTCCTGACGCAACTCCACATTACATGGAGAAATGTGACAGGGATGAGACTTGAACCCGGAACCTTCTGCACTGAAACCAAGCGCATTAACCACTTGGCCACCACCCCTGCTTGTGTGTATATTTAAAACTACTGGATGCATTTTCACCAGTCTTGGTAGGAATATTACTTAGTTTCTCCAGATAACTTTAAGAACTGATCGGTCAAAGTCAAAGGTAATGAAAAATAGCAATAAATAAAAAATAATCTCTGCCACCATAGTGATTAGAGAGTTCATCAAATGCTCATATTGATCAGTAAAATATTTGTGATTGATTGACTATTACATGAAGTTACATAAAAAACACCTTAGCTGATGCTGTGTGGTGCGCAGAAGTTAGTTGTGATCCTGAAGTTTTGGTGGATTATATAGATTTTAAAAAAAAATCTCTTTTTTAACTAAACATTTTGCCAGTTAGTCATTTTTTTTTACTCTTTTCATAACCAGGTATTCAACTTAAATTACTGACAGACTACAAGTGTGACATTGTGAAGAAGAAGAAGAAGAAGAAGAAGAAGAAGAAGAAATTTTATTTATTTAAATTTATCTTGTCACCAATATTTTTAAATAACTTTAAATGGAAATACGCAATCTGATTGACAAAAGTCATTTAAGCATTTATAGCTGATGGTGTATGTAACATATGACCACAACTATTGTTAGATGTTCAAACTGTTCAAACCAAATTTGAATGCTGACACAGTGGTACAAACAATACTTTAACATGTTTAATACAAAATATAATCACATCTACATTATAAAGTTAAACTATAAGAATAAGGAAGCTGTTAAAATATCATTAGCTGCCATCTGTTACCGTTTAACCGTGTTGCACATCAGCTCAACATCTCATGTAATCACAAGGAAGTCAGATATTATTACATTAAAATTTAACCACAAAATGCATGGTGGCTGTCTGCAGAGCCATTAGCTGCCATCTGTTAGCATCTCCACCATCCTCTGCATGTTGCTCCTCTTCGCCCGTGTCCTTAAGCTATTTGTAACTCAGCCTTAACTTCCTGCCAATATGGCGACTTTCCCTTTATTTTCCCAGTCAGTTGAATTTAACAGATGACCTGCCACCTGACATCCACATATTTACTTCCTGGCACGGAGCTGCGAGGTTACAGTTCAATATCCTTTTGGATTGCCACTGGACACAGCTGAGTAGACGAGGGCAGCTACACCGACCCCGCTGCACAAACGTGCACGTGTCTGCTGAACGGCTGAGGTCTGACAGACGCGGTGCAGGACTGCTAAGCACGCCCGTGGTCGACGAGAAGACTGTGCACGTATGTGCATGTGTGCATATAAGCGTCATCGCGTGCAGGAATGCATGTTTGTAGGCTGTATATCAAACAATAAACGGTGGGAAAAAGACCTCATTAGTATTTCATGGATGTCGGGTCAAAGTTAGTGGTGCGTGACTGGATTTGACTGGATTTGTGCTTATGTGGTTTGTGTGCGTGTACAAATATTGTGTCAAAAGTCATACAGTGCAGCAGTGGCAGCCGTCACATGCACGCACACACACTTGATCGTTCTGTGCTGTGTGTGGCAGGGGGACCCCCCTCCCCCCCGCCCCCAGTGGTGCCGCTGTGCTGTCAAAGCAGGATGGATGAAGAAGCTGCCCTGCATAGCAAAGGGCTCTGGGGAAATACCACCAATATCACACAGAAACTAACGCAACAGCCCTCAGCACGCGTACAGTACACACGCATGCACACACACACACACGCTTCCAAACGCATACATGCACGTGTGACTCCAAACACAGAAACGTGCAATCATGCACATGCCACACGTGTGTGAAGGGATATACTGGCTCCCTCTGTGAGAAACAGAAAACAGGCCTGGATCCTTCACAGGGGAACATCTGAGTTTGATAAGAGAAGAATGTCCAGAGATTCAGCAGACATAAAATCAGCCCAGACAGCGTCAGGCCGGGACGGAAACAAAACACACTTCAGTTCTTTAAGATCCTGCCAGGCTTCAGGCAAACGAGAATTATGCAAAAAAAACAGGAAAAAAGGAATACTTGCATTTAAGTACCCTAAGTAGTGCGCACACACCCACCCACCCATCCCAACACTCAATCATCATTATCTCTTGAACCGCAACACCATCAGATTTTTACCATGATGGGGCATTTCTGGGGCTTTTTGGAATGATTTGTGCATGTTAGCCTCCGTGCTTGTTTATTTGTATGAATCTTCAAATAATTCACAATTATGTACACATTCTTACAAAGTATTCATCATAATCAGTTCACATACACTGAAGAGGGTACCTATGGTGTCAGTATCAAGTGTGTAAAATGTGCCAAATATCCATGCACTATAAATTGTTCATGTGTTACAGTATTTATAGGACAAAGCGCTTCATCCACATTAATATGGAAATATAGGCATCAAACAACCCTAAAACTGAAGCAGCCGTACTAATCTCTGGGGAATCTGCAGTGTTAGTATTGTATCTAATGTGTTGTTATTGAGTTATGGTGTTTACAAGACAAACCACTTCATCTTCCTTAATGGGCAAATACATGTACTAAACAACCCAAAAATTACATAATTTTATTTAATCTCTAGCGGGTACCTATGATATAAGTATCAAGTGTCTAACGTGTATTGTTAATGACTTACAGTGTTTACAAGGCACACCACCTCATCCTTGTTAATATGTAAATATATGCATTAAACAACTCTCAATACAAAATACTCAAAAAATACTCAATACTCAAAATACAAGCATTTTATTTAATCTCTAAAGGGTATCTGTGGTGTAAGTATCACGTGTCAAACATGTCTAATTATTAATGACAGTGGTGTTTACAAGACAAATCACTTTATCTTCAATAATATACACATATATCAGCCAACCATTCCTAAAATCCAAGCAGCTTAAGCTTCAAGGGTGCCTATGGTATAAGTATCAAGTTTCCAACATGTTGTTGACTGACTTCATGCTTAAAACACATGGCACTTCCTCATCTACAACCTGCAAATGCAAAATCCATGTTGTGTGGGCCGCTGAAGAGGAGGTACTGCTGGCCCACCACCACCAGAGGGCGCCCTGTCTGGAGTGCGGGCTCCAGGCACCAGAGGGCGCTGCCGCCTCACAGGAGCAGCCGGGGTGACAGCTGTCACTTATCACCTACAACAGCTGTCACCAATCATCTGATCTGCCGTGGTATATCAGCAGGACGACATCTCCACCTCTTTGCCGAGATATCGCTCTACCTAGAAGGTACCGTACTCAGCTGACTGTGTTGTCTTTTTGACAGTAACCCTTTATTACTTTTGTGCGTTGAATAGCAGACATTCTTCCAACGAGAGGTGGAGGTGGTTTTCCCGCCATACGGATTGCTGGGTGCAAACGCACCCACATTTAACTGTTTTGTTCCTCGCCAGCAGTACCAGATCCGACACGCGGAGGCAGTGGCCACCTGGGAGTTCGGGACTTGGCGGCTCCAGTATTCCCGGGGTTCGGTGGCGGAGGAAATCGTGTGGTTCCGGTTCTGCTTTGGACAGACGTCTCTTATCTTCGAGCCTGCCCACGTGACACATTCTTGTGAATTGACTTCTTTGTCTATTGTTGTGATCCGTTGTGTTTGTTGTGCTTATTCACAACAGTAAAGTGTTGTTATTTGACTTCCTCCATTGTCCGTTCATTTGCGCCCCCTGTTGTGGGTCCGTGTTCCTACACTTTCCCAACAGGATATCTCGGCCAACGTCATGGACCCCGAGGGGCGTCAACCGGCTGTTGAACGGCCAATGGAAGAGCAGGGCGCACAGGCGTCTGCAGGAGGAATGATCGGTGAGTTGCAGCGAATCCTCACCGTTTTTACGGCTCGGCTGGATCTAATGACCGAGCAGAACGTCCTCCTTAACCGCAGGGTGGAGGCTCTCGCCGCGCAGGTGGAAGCGCGCCCTCAGGGCGCTGCTGCGGCTCCCCCTCCTGTCGATCCTGTGCGCAACAGTGACGTTCCACAGGTCGTTCAACGACCCCTCCCACCTTCCCCTGAAGCATACATAAGCCCTCCAGAGCCGTACGGGGGTTGTGTGGAGACATGCGCGGACTTTCTTATGCAGTGTTCGCTCGTCTTCGCACAACGTCCCGTCATGTACGCGACTGATGCTAGTAAGATAGCTTATGTAATTAATCTGCTTCGCGGCAAGGCACGCGCTTGGGCTACAGCGCAGTGGGAGCAAAATTCACGGCTCCTTCTGACATATGATGGGTTTGTGAGGGAGTTCAGAACAGTGTTCGATCACCCAAATAGAGGAGAGACCGCTTCAGCTGTGCTGCTGTCAATGAGACAGGGGCGCTGGAGCGCAGCTGCTTATGCAGTCGACTTCCGCATCGCGGCTGCGAGGTCCGGCTGGAACCGCACTGCCCTCCGTGCCGCCTTCGTAAACGGACTGTCGTTGGTCCTGAAGGAGCACCTGGTGGCCAAGGACGAACCGCGGGATTTAGACGGGCTTATTGATCTCGTTATACGATTAGACAATCGGTTAGAAGAACGCCGTCGGGAACGAGACGAAGGGCGTGGCCGGGCACGCGCCGTCCCTCTCCCTTCCGGTTCCGACCGAGTTCCGCCCTCCCCACGCTCCACGGCCTCTACGCTCCGTGTGGTTACAGCTCCCCCTGCTGATGAAGCTATGGACACGAGCAGGGCCACATTTAGGCCACCAGATAGACAGAGGAGGCTGGTCCGCGGAGCGTGCTTTGTTTGTGGCTCAATAGAGCATCAAGTGAGGGACTGCCCCGAGCGGTTAAAACACCAACGCCCGCCCCTAGAAACTGGGTTAGGGGTGGGCCAAAACATTCACGTGGGACATACCCATATTGCCACACGACTCCCAGTGACAATCCTTTATGAGGATTTAACCCTGAAGGCCCCAGCACTGGTGGACACGGGCTCTGAAGGGAATCTGCTAGACAGCAGATGGGCCAGGGAGGCAGGGCTCCCTCTGGTGGCGCTTACCTCACCTGTGCAGGTGCGGGCACTAGATGGCTCCCTACTCCCTCTAATCACACATAAGACACCACCAGTAACTCTGGTGGTGTCAGGAAACCACCGGGAGGAGATCGAGTTTTTTGTGACTCCTGCCACCTCCCGTGTGATTCTCGGGTTCCCTTGGATGTTAAAACACAATCCCCGGATCGATTGGCCGTCCGGGGTAGTGGTTCAGTGGAGCGAGACCTGCCATCGGGTATGTTTAGGTTCCTCGGTTCCTCCCAGTTCCCAGGCTAAGGAGGAGGTCAGAGTCCCGCCCAATCTTGGGACGGTGCCGGTGGAGTACCATGACCTTGTGGATGTGTTCAGTAAGGATCTGGCGCTCACCCTTCCCCCCCACCGTCCGTACGATTGTGCCATTGATTTGGTTCCAGGCGTTGAGTTCCCGTCCAGCAGGCTGTACAACCTCTCACGACCTGAGCGCGAATCAATGGAGACCTACATCCGGGACTCTTTAGCCGCCGGGTTGATCCGGAATTCCACCTCCCCGATGGGTGCAGGTTTCTTTTTTGTGGGTAAAAAAGACGGCGGACTTCGTCCATGCATTGATTATAGGGGGCTGAACGAAATCACGGTTCGTAATCGATACCCGTTGCCCTTGTTGGATTCAGTGTTCACGCCCCTGCATTGAGCCCAGATATTCACTAAGCTAGATCTTAGAAATGCGTATCACCTGGTTCGGATCCGGAAGGGAGACGAGTGGAGGACGGCATTTAACACCCCGTTAGGTCACTTTGAGTACCTGGTCATGCCGTTCGGCTCACAAACGCCCCCGCGACGTTCCAAGCATTAGTTAATGATGTCTTGCGGGGATTCCTGCACGATTCGTCTTCGTATATCTAGACGATATACTCATCTTTTCTCCGGATCCTGAGACTCATGTCCGGCATGTACGTCAGGTCCTGCAGCGGTTGTTGGAGAACCGGCTGTTTGTGAAGGGCGAGAAGTGTGAGTTTCACCACACCTCTTTGTCCTTCCTGGGGTTTATCATCTCCCCCAACTCCGTCGCTCCTGATCCGGCCAAGGTCACGGCGGTGAGAGACTGGCCCCAACCCACCAGCCGTAGGAAGCTGCAACAGTTCCTCGGCTTTGCGAATTTCTACAGGAGGTTCATTAAGGGCTACAGTCAGGTAGTTAGCCCCCTGACAGCCCTGACCTCTCCAAAAGTTCCCTTCACCTGGTCGGATCGGTGCGATGCCGTGTTCAAGGAGTTGAAACGGCGCTTCTCGTCTGCACCTGTTCTGGTGCAGCCCGATCCTAGTCGCCAGTTTGTGGTTGAAGTGGACGCCTCGGACTCAGGGATAGGAGTCGTGCTATCTCAGAGCGGAAAGGCCGATAAGGTCCTTCACCCGTGTGCCTATTTTTCCCGCAGGTTGACCCCGGCCGAACGGAACTATGACGTCAGCAATCGAGACCTCCTTGCGGTGAAAGAGGCCCTCGAAGAGTGGAGACATCTTTTGGAGGGAACGTCCGTGCCATTCACGGTTTTCACTGACCACCGGAACCTGGAGTATAGTCGGACCGCCAAGCGGCTGAACCCCAGGCAAGCCCGCTGGTCACTGTTCTTCGGCCGTTTGACTTCCGGATCACCTACCGTCCCGGGACCAAAAACCAGAGATCGGATGCCTTGTCCCCGGGTGCATGAAGACGAAGTCAAAACGGAGTTGTCGGATTCCACCGGAACCTATCATCCCGGAGTTCCGCTATCGTGGCCACCCTCACCTGGGACGTAGAGAAAACCGTCCGGGAGGCCCTGGCATGGAGCCCGGATCCCGGAACTGGGCCGAAGAACAGACTTTATGTCCCACCAGAGGCCAGGGCTGCAGTCCTGGACTTCTGTCACGGCTCCAAGTTCTCCTGTCATCCAGGGGTGCGTAGGACCGTGGCAGTTGTCCGCAGCGCTTCTGGTGGGCGTCCCTGGGGGCCGACGTCCGGGATTATATCCAGGCCTGCACCACCTGCGCCAGGGGGCAAGGCTGACCACCGCAGGGCATCGGGACTGCTCCAGCCGCTGCCTGTGCCTCATCGCCCCTGGTCCCACATCGGCCTGGATTTTGTCACGGGCCTCCCGCCGTCCCAGGGCAACACCACCATCCTCACGATAGTGGGACCGATTCTCCAGGGCGGCCCACTTCGTGGCCCTCCCGAAGCTTCCGACTGCCCAGGAGACAGCGGACCTCCTGGTCCACCACCGTCGTCCGGCTGCATGGGATGCCAACAGACATCGTCTCCGATCGCGGTCCCCAGTTTCTCCTCGCAAGTCTGGAGGAGCTTCTGCCGGGAACTGGGGGCCACGGTGAGTCTCTCGTCCGGGTATCATCCTCAGACCAACGGGCAAGCAGAACGGGTAAATCAGGAGGTGGAACAGGCCTTGCCTGCGTGACGGCCGCGCACACCGCGGCCTGGAGTACCCATTTGGCCTGGATCGAGTATGCCCATAACAGCCGGTGTCTTCAGCCACCGGACTCTCCCCTTTTGAGGTTGTCTGAGGTATCAGCCCCCTTGTTTCCGGTGGTTGAGGGTGAGGTCGGGTGTGCCCTTGGTCCAGCCCACCTGCGGAAGTGCCGTCGGGTGTGGCGCACCGCCCGTTCTGCTTTGCTAAAGGCCCGGACGAGGGCAAAAGCCCATGCAGACCGTCGGCGGACCCCGGCCCCTGCGTATCGGCCAGGGCAGGAGGTGTGGTTGTCCACAAAGGACATTCCCCTCAAAGTGGACTCCCCCAAACTACAAGACCGTTACATCGGCCCCTTCAAAATCCTTAAGGTCATCAGTCCAGCCGCAGTGAGGCTTCAGCTTCCGGCCTCACTGCGGATCCATCCTGTTTTCCATGTGTCCCGGATAAAGCCTCACCACACCTCACCCCTCTGTGCTCCGGGTCCGGCGCCGCCTCCTGCCCGGATCATCGATGGCAAGCTGGCTTGGACTGTGCGCCGGCTCTTGAATGTCCGTAGGATGGGCCGGGGCTTCCAGTATTTGGTGGACTGGGAGGGGTACGGACCCGAAGAACGCTCCTGGGTGAAGAGGAGCTTCATCCTGGACCCGGCCCTCCTGGCCGATTTCTACCGCCGCCACCCGGACAAGCCTGGTCGGGCGCCAGGAGGCGCCCGTTGAGGGGGGGGTCCTGTTGTGTGGGCCGCTGAAGAGGAGGTACTGCTGGCCCACCACCACCAGAGGGCGCCCTGTCTGGAGTGCGGACTCCAGGCACCAGAGGGCGCTGCCGCCTCACAGGAGCAGCCGGGGTGACAGCTGTCACTTATCACCTACAACAGCTGTCACCAATCATCTGATCTGCCGTGGTATATCAGTAGGACGACATCTCCACCTCTTTGCCGAGATATCGCTCTACCTAGAAGGTACCGTACTCAGCTGACTGTGTTGTCTTTTTGACAGTAACCCTTTATTACTTTTGTGCGTTGAATAGCAGACATTCTTCCAACGAGAGGTGGAGGTGGTTTTCCCGCCATACGGATTGCTGGGTGCAAACGCACCCACATTTAACTGTTTTTGTTCCTCGCCAGCAGTACCAGATCCGACACGCGGAGGCAGTGGCCACCTGGGAGTTCGGGACTTGGCGGCTCCAGTATTCCCGGGGTTCGGTGGCGGAGGAAATCGTGTGGTTCCGGTTCTGCTTTGGACAGACGTCTCTTATCTTCGAGCCTGCCCACGTGACACATTCTTGTGAATTGACTTCTTTGTCTATTGTTGTGATCCGTTGTGTTTGTTGTGCTTATTCACAACAGTAAAGTGTTGTTATTTGACTTCCTCCATTGTCCGTTCATTTGCGCCCCCTGTTGTGGGTCCGTGTTCCTACACTTTCCCAACAATCCATGTAGCTCAATGAATATTCAGTGGGTATCTATGGTTTAAGTGTCAAATATCTACCATAAACTAGGATGTGTTATAGTGTTTACAAGACAAACGGCTTCATCTTCATTTATATGCAAATATATACAAGAAACAATCATAACATCAAAGCAGCTCATTTACTTTCCTAAGGAGTGCTACTGTTGGAAGTATAAAGTGTCTACCATGTACTGGTAAGGGTTTATAGGGTTCAAGAGACACTTGATAGACTTAGACTTGTTTTTATTGTCATTCAGTAAAAAACATCACAGATGCTGTCACAGAACAAAATGTCGATGCACTGGACGAATAGATAAAAACACAGAATAAAGCACAGAATACCAGACTAAGGTGTGTGATAGTGATAAATAGTTTTTAAATAAATAGCTTTAAAAAAACAAGGTGTGTGATAGTGATAAATAGTTTTTCTTTTAACCTATCAGTAACTGTCTCTGTATCTGTGTATACACTACAAGCAATAAATAAATAAAGGACACGGGATATTGCACATATGAAGATGCTACAAGGGTAAAGTTGGTACCAGATGCTACAGTCTATTCGATGCCGTACATTCTATATTGCACACTTCTTTCTATTGATTTGTATTTAACTGTCTTATGGCGGTTGGGTAAAAGCTGTCCCTGAAACTGCATGTTTTGCAACTCAGGCTATGGTACTGTCTACCTGAAGGCTAGAGGGAAGACAGATTGCTAAAGGGATGTGAAGTGTCCCTGATTATCCTCCTTGCTTTGAACAAGCAGCGCCGTTCTGCCAGTTCACCAATGGCTGGCAGCTTGGCCACTATGTAACACAATTTTTGTTCCTGGCTTCTAAGTGTTATATTTCAACTGCTTATGTCTAAAGTCTATGGAAAAATGACTACATTCAGCACAAACTTTGATTTTATTTTTTTTAACGTTCTAGAAAGTTCTAAAAGTTTCTTGAAATTTCTAGATAATTCTGGAAACTTCTAGAAAATTCTGGACAGTTCTAGCAGTTAAAGAATATTCTAGAAGACTACTCAGTAGTAGTGAAGGCAAATCGCGAATATTCTTGAAAACAGACAAATTTCAAAATATCATTGTCCTGATCACAGAAGCAAAGTTTCTGTGGAATAACAGCTATTTTCTATTTATTTAAGACATAACAGGTTAGGAAAACACACTGTGTACCCAGGAACAAAACAAAAATAAAAATTTGTTACATAGTGTAATCTTCTCTGCTGCCCTCACAAACCTTCCTTATTAAAATGTAAATACATGTACTAAATAACCTGAAAATCAAACCAGCTCATTGACTCTTAATGAAATAAATGTGGTGTAAGTACCAAGTGTTTTGTGTTGTTTCTGAGTTATGTCCATAGTATTGTGCCCACCCCACTTACAAATCCTGCTTTGAACTAAAATAGAAAGGGAAAAGTAACAGAACAACTGTAGAATGAGCATCAGTATTCAAATCAGGTAATAACATTCAAACGACGGTGTTTCAGAATCACAAGTCCATCAACAAATGGAGACAAAGGAATCAATTACGCCGGCATAACAAACCAACAACAATCAAATCATCAACGGAACAAGAACACAGAACATAAGTAATATAATAATAATAGCTTTTGCAACCGCTAGACGTGCACGGACTCAAGCAAAGACGAGGGCGATTTCACGGTCCGTTTTAGGTAGTCATACGACACCACGGCACACCTTGTAAACTCAACCATTCTTAATTCCACAGAAGGATTTCCTCGATCACTGCAGTAAATCTCTGTGCTTGGCACAACCCCGAACAATCCATTAACAATAATAAAGCCTGAGCGGCTGGGAGATAGACCCTTAAAGGGGAAGGTCAGTCTGATATTTCAGCTTTAAAGGTTTCCTATTACGGCAAAACTTCCATATAACCGCTCACCTTGCCTTTAATGGATGCTGGCTACACGGCGCTTCAGCATATATGGAGATTCTAAGTCCCATCTCTCAATATTACCGAGCAATTCACGGGCCTGTTTCCATGTCGGTAGATGGAGGCGTGAGCATTGTTCAGAAAATTGCCATGGGGGTGAAGGAGATCTCCTCGGCGTTGCCCTGTCTGGCCTGCATATCCTACTGGGACGTGCAGGAAGCTGCAGCACCTGGCCCCCAAATCTGCTTATGCGGTGCTATTCTCCTGCCCGTGGCACTTTCTTTCATACCTTTACCCTCGTTCCCCCACCCTTTTTTCGTCTTCCTGCCACCTCTTGTCACCCTTTCTCCCTCAGAGAATCGCTCTTTTCTGCATTTTCGCCTTGTGTTTTACACTTGGGGGACACTTACGGTCACGTTGGACTCGGAAAAACAAGACAAATGTCTATTTAAGGTCCAATAACAACCCGAGATCTATCTCTCCGCTTCCTTCTCCACCTTCTTTTCCCTGCATCTGTTCTCTCCTTGGCCGGCTTGTTCCACTCTTTTAAGGGCGACTGCAGAAGAGAGAGACAGGAAAGAGAGAGGACGCGACAGGAAGGAGGGAGGACGTGACAGGAAAGAGCCGAAGAAGAAAGAGGGGAGAGTGCAAGCTCTTAAGTAGATTGCAAAGAATAGCACAGAGGCATGAGTGTGAATATTAAGGAGGCTTTCTCCTGCCGGAGACGTTCCAGCCTGCAGTGGCAGCAGCACCGCCGGGGGGAGAGAAAGTGAGCGAGGGCTATAGAAACATCAGCTATTCAGCCATAACCACGACAGCGAGCTTCAGGTGTCAGAAACAACGGTGTACACAATCTATCAGGCTGTCCAACAGATCCGAAATGAAAAATTACCATAATTGAATTAGAAAGGCGTTTTCTCATGGAAAAGGTGATGATTTTACAAGAAACAAAAGAGAGAGCAAAGGCAAAGGAGGTGATGTGAGAGCAATGTAAAGCAGAAGCAAAACTAACCTGGAATGCCCGGCGGAGTTTTCAGGTACTTTCCATTGAAATGCTGGATCACTACTTCACATTTCTCTGTGGACTCCATCCTGCAAGAAATGACAGAAAGGGCTTCATTTAAAAACATCACCTGTGCATTTTGTTTTTCTACGGGCTTAAATCATTCAGTCATATCAAATCAGGTCTGGGAGAATGTGCTGGTGCTACCACACCATGGAACCACGCCAGATCTTGGATGCCAACCATCCAGGCAGTTAACAGCTTCTTTGGCCTTTTGCAGTCGCTGAGTACCTCAAAACTGAGGTCCCTATGTGCTGGATCATGCACAGAGAAACACGCGACACGGCAAAAATATCCCTCAAAATGCTCCCTCAAAATCCAAGCCATACGTCTCATCTGAGTTTCCCGAAGTCATTCCAACCACACCCAAGGATCCTACAAAGACACCTGATACCAAAGACATCCAGTTATCACTTTTTAAACCCAAACCAAAACAAACAAAAACAACAACAACTAAACAAAGCACACAGTTTGACATGAAAGCACAGGACCTGTGTCGCAGACCAAGTGGTCCCCTCTAAAACTTGGTCTGTCCTGCCTTCACTGCGCATGCGTCATTAGCCACGGTTCACTGATTATCACCTCGTTTCTGCTTCAAACTGCACTCCAGTCATCATGTATCCCAGCGACAGATATCTGAAGCTTTGGTACAACAATCATTTCCACATAAATTCAGCATTATTTCATCAATAAAGACGGAGGAATCATAGCACCGCAGCTACACGAGCTTCTAGCTGATGTGTTCACTGCGCGTCGGGTCATTTCAAAGCATCACCAAGTATTGCCTTGTTTCTGCTTAAAACTGACTTTAGAATGATTTAAGAGGTTTTACCTTGTCATCTGATGGTTAATAATCCCATTAATCCATTTGATTGCTTTGGGTGAAGACACTTTGTCTCAGAGCTCCGAAATGATGCATGTGCAGTGGAGGCACGGCGGACCAATTTTTAGGGGTGGACCGTTCAGTCTGCAACACCTGAAAAACTTGGACCTTCATTCTCCTGCATCACCAAATACATTCACCCAATGACCTCATGGCTCCATTCGGAGGGGAAGGAAGATGGAAACCACTGGGTTTCCATTCCATTCCAAAAGGTTAGTGATATTCAGTTTTGTATAAAGTACCGGAAAATCACACTTAAGTAAAAGTACAGATACCCAGTAAAAAATGACTTTGGTAGAAGTTCAAGTCACTGATTGAAATGCTACTCAAGTAAAAGTCTTAAAGTATCTAGTATTTATTGGAGTTACGTATGACAAGTAATGTACAACTAAATGTACTCAAGTATTGAAAGTAAAAGTACCAGTAAATGTTAATAATCAAAAACGGACAGATTTGTTTTATATAAAAGTTTATCTAGGCTTGTAAATGACTGGTAGTATTAGTAAAAATACTGAAAATTGTACACATCACACAAAAACACTTCAGAAACAATGAAAATGTTGCAATTTGGTCCCCCAGACCCCCCAACTCAATATAGCTAGCTTTCAAGCTCACCTCTCTTTTCAAAGAATTTGGTTAGCAGCTGCTTTCCCTCATTTAGTTTTCTTTCCCTGTCCTTTTTTTCTCTTCTTTTTTGAAATCCGGACTTTGATTTTTTAGGAAAGACATATTTTATTTCAGCCTAAACACTAGGGCTGCAACTAACGATTATTTTACTAATCAGTTCATCGGTTGATTATTTTTTCGATTAATCGTTTTGTTTTGTTTTTTTTACTTACATGTGAGTTTTGCCATTATTTCTTTAAGTGAGTTATTATTAAAAGGCCACACAACATCAACGTTTGACCTTGTAACAAAGTTATGATGTTATATTCTCATCAAAAACATACTTGGAGTAGTAGAAGTATTTTAAAGGCCTGACGAGTGTAATATGTTATATTTAATAAGATATTTTCATGAAAAAAGACACAAATGTGCAGTTTACTGCATTTTATTTTTTCTTGTGTAAAAACACAGCTTAGATGTGGTTTGACCGAAACAAATTGTCATTAAACTTAATAAAACAGGGATGAAGTGGAGGTTTAAGAGTCACTAGGTGTTCACAGGAAACAGTTATTTCTATATTTGTTTATGTTCATTGTTAGTTGGTTTAATCTTTTCTGTTTTGTTTTATCAGATTCTTTTTGTCCGTTTCTGTAAAACTGTATTGTGGCATTATTAGTTATTATTACTACTACTATTATTGCTGTTGTTTCTATTATTATTATTATTATTATTGATATATAAATAAAAATAAATTAATATTACAATTTGTAATACATTTGACTCTTTTACGACAACAAACGCTGAACCATGAATTATTATACAGAAAACAAAAGTGCTGACACCTGCAACAGCTTAATGCTAACTTCAACATTGAAAACGCCATAGACATGCTAACTCGTTAGCATCGGTCCTGTTTTTAAGTTATAAACTACATCTATCAACTGTTTCAGAAGACCATAACAGGTCAGATTAACATAAAAAGGTAAATGTTACTCACCGACATATGCTCTTTGGGGTTTTAGTGGGGAAAAATTAAGATTAAGTGAAATAAAATACTGAATCAACAAAGCACCAGATTGAAGCACTGCTTCGATCTGCGAAACACTGCTTTGATTGGTTCAAGGTTCAAAGCAAAGCCACGCTGCAGAAACGGTTGATTTATATGGAAGAAACGAAACATTTGCGGTAAAACAAAGTTATTTAACAACTAATTGATGACTAAATTAGTTGACAACTATTTTAATAATTGATTAAATCGATTAGTTGTTTCAGCACTACTAAACACCTCCTATTTCTGTCAGATCCCGTTTGGGATGTGTGTGTGTGTGTGTGGGGGGGGGGGGGGGGGGGGGGGGGTGTCGCCTGTGCGCCTGGACTAAACCATTGTACAACTGTGCAGGGGTGGGAAGGGCCCTCAGAGATCTTTCAATATTATTGTTAGAGCAGAATTATGTTTTGCAACATTTATACATTCATTCTAATTATATTCTTTTACAACATGAATTGTATGGACATTAATAACATGCAACACAAAAATGCATTTAATGCCAGTTTTTTGTGGGCCCCCCCATGTTCTGGGCCCTGGGTACATAGTACCCTCTACTCCCCAAGTCCGACGCCCCTGCTAGCGAGGCTCTTGCAAAAACTGTAATTCCAATAGTTTATGGCGATGGATCAGTAAGTCCCGCTTAATATTGTACCGCTGTTGTATTTTTTAAAATCCAATATTGCCTTAATGTCATCTATTATAACATTTAACAAGCTCGCCATCATGTATATCATCCACGTGTACCGTGTCAGGTATTTTAGAATGTCATGTGACTCGCAAAAAAAGTGTTTCCATTGCATTTTTAAACATAAGACTTTTTCGAATCACCTGAAAAACCACTTGATGTAAGCACAAAAATGTTTTTGCAGTAGTTGGTTTCTTTAAAACACCTGTTTTCATTAATCATATTTTCAGTGGTGGGCACAGTTCCAGTAATCCGCTAACTGCTAATTAGTGAAGCAAACGTTTTCGCTAACTGGTTATCTTTTCAGCTAATTTTGAAAACCATCAGCAGATTAATTAGCTTCCGCTAAATTTAGTTCTGCTAACTTTCAGTCCGCTAACATTTCTTTACTGGCATAGTGAGTAAGACCGAATGGTCAAAAGCGTTTCTAAACCCTAAAACCAAACATTAATTCCTGTCTGTAAAGTGTTTTGCAACAGCCAGGCTGCTGTAAGGAACTCAGCCCTCCGCCACAAGGAGGCGGGTTGGCTGCTGGTACGGCTGGAAAAAAAAAGTAATTTACTTTCAACATGCTTTTGCATTACTGCATGCATTACTTTCATATCCTTTTGAAATCTTGGAGTCATTTTTGATCAGGATATGTCCTTCAATGCGCATATTAAGCAAATATGTAGGACTGCTTTTTTGCATTTGCACAATAGCTCTAAAATTAGAAAGGTCTTGTCTCAGAATGATGCTGAAAAGCTAATTCATGCATTTATTTCTTCTAGCTGGACTATTGTAATTCATTATTATCAGGTTGTCCTAAAAGTTCCCTGAAAAGCCTTCAGTTAATTCAAAATGCTGCAGCTAGAGTACTGACGGGGACTAGAAGGAGAGAGCATATTTCACCCATATTGGCTTCTCTTCATTGGCTCCCTGTTAATTCCAGAATAGAATTTAAAATTCTTCTTCTTACTTATAAGGTTTTGAATAATCAGGTCCCATCTTATCTTAGGGACCTCATAGTACCATATCACCCCAATAGAGCGCTTCGCTCTCAGACTGCAGGCTTACTTGTAGTTCCTAGGGTTTGTAAGAGTAGAATGGGAGGCAGAGCCTTCAGCTTCCAGGCTCCTCTCCTGTGGAACCAGCTCCCAATTCGGATTAGGGAGACAGACACCCTCTCTACTTTTAAGATTAAGCTTAAAACTTTCCTTTTTGCTAAAGCTTATAGTTAGGGTTGGATCAGGTGACCATGAACCATCCCTTAGTTATGCTGCTATAGACTTAGACTGCTGGGGGGTTCCCATGATGCAGTGAGTGTTTCTTTTTATTCACCTCTTTTTGCTCTGTATGCACCACTCTGCATTTAATCATTAGTGATTGATCTCTGCTCTCTTCCACAGCATGTACTTTTCCTGATTCTCTCCCCTCAGCCCCAACCAGTCCCAGCAGAAGACTGCCCCTCCCTGAGCCTGTTTCTGCTGGAGGTTTCTTCCTGTTAAAAGGGAGTTTTTCCTTTCCACTGTCGCCAAGTGCTTGCTCACAGGGGGTCGTTTTGACCGTTGGGGTTTTTCTGTAATTATTGTATGGTTATATATATATTTGCCTTACAATATAAAGCGCCTCAGGGCAACTGTTTGTTGTGATTTGGCACTATATAAATAAAATTGATTGATTGATTGACTGATTGAACATGCAGCAGCTCAGAGAGTGGCAGAAGTGGTAAATCACAACATCGCTTTCACCAGTGGTGGGCACAGTTCCGCTAATCCGATAACAGAAGCTAATGTTTTTGCTATCGGATTAGCTTTTCAGATAAGTTTTAAAACCATCATCGGACCAATTACCTTCCAATAAATTTAGTTCAGATAACTTTCAGTCCGATAACATTTTTTTTTTTTTTTTTTGCTGGTAAAGTGAACAAAGTTTAACAGTCAAAAATGCTTGTAAACCCTAGATCAAAGATTTTAGTCTCTCTGTTGTGTGTTTTAGCATTGTGTTACATTTCAGATGTATTTCCACACACACAGAACACCCCCCGACCTTATATACAGATCAATATGATACTAAGATACTACAAAATGCATTTACACACCGTGTAAATATAGTGTATATACGGACCCACTTAGATTCTGTGGTAGATTATCTTTTAAAAAGTGACAGTTTTTAAATGCAGCCTGACAGATTACAATAATATAGTGTTGGAATGTGCAGAATTCATTGGTTTTCAGATTTTCATACTTCGTTCGCGCTCGCCTTCTGGAGCACTCATCTTTTTGTCAGCCTCTCACTTCTCTGTCCTCCATCTCTCATTCTTGTATTTCTACTTTTTAAAACCGTAGCTCCTTTATCACGCTTTCTTTCCCATCCATCTTATTCCCTGCCCATCTGCACCTCTTCCATTTGACGTCTCTCTCTTTCCTCCCTGTCTTTCATCCTTGGTTATTTCCTCCATCTTTCAACGTTATCCTCCATCTCTGCAGCATATTTCGGTCACATTCCGTTCCCCCTTTCTGTCTCTCTCAGCCTATCCCTTTTTTTTTTTTTCCATCTGTGCTCTGCCCAATCTACATCAATATATTTTCACCATGCATTTATGTATTTATCTTTATTTTTGGAAGATGTAATCTTTCACACTTTCCAATTGATGCATTTCTCACCTGGTGTTTACCAGTCAGTCAGTCACAAATGAACACAAATCACAACAATGAGCCTTTAACACATTAGTAATCAGTAAAGTCTTTCTCTTCACTGAAATACAGATATGTCAGAAAGCAGGAATGTACAAAAGTTTTATGTACGGAGTAAAAAGATAATTCCCATCACACGCATATGAAGATGATGGAGACCGACTGCACTTCATTGTGAAAAGCTTGCACCCAGATGTAGTCAGTCTCCAAATTCATACTCCATCACTGCTGTATTCTCACAGCATTTAACATGTTGTCACTGAATTATAACATGCGCAGCATGACACAAGTACCATATAATTCATTCTTACACTGTTCTTACTATGATAAATAAGATCACACTACACGCTTACCCTGCGCTTACAACAATGCATCTGTTCTGTCAACACTATGCTATGCTCTGCAGTTTTTTGATTGTTCTGCAAGTTTTCTTGTGTCCACATTTTGGTTCAACATCAAACTACAGTCAGTAGAAGCCATGACATTTTAAGCACACACTAATTTATGCTCCATCCGTGTGATCGTATACTTGATTTGTATGAGGAGGTGAGGGAGAATTAATATTTTTTGGTGTGTAGATGTCATATCCAAAGCAACAGGTAGAATGGCTGCATGTCAACACGACGGACAGCCACCTGCACATTTCTAAAAGCAGTCTAAAAACCACCTGTAGAGCCACCCCTTGAACATGCTGGGAGGCCCATCCATGCCATGCTTGTTCGCCATCAACAAATTCCCTACTAAGTTTTAGTTACACCATTACTACATCAATGCAGTCACTACATCTATATTACCATATTTTCTAGAGTATAATTTACACCTTTTTTCTGTATTATCAGCTCTTTAACTTGCTTTTTCCATGTATGTTGTTGTAGTGATCTTTTATTACTGCCATTGATTTTATTATTGGGCATTATTTTGGTTTGTGCTTTTATTCTTCTAAAAGCCCTATATAAATAGTTATTATAATTATTAATAATGAATGCGTAATTCTTGATATATAAATTGCACTGGAGTATAAGTCACAGGATTTCCCAAATTAATAAAGAAGTTTTGACTTCTACTTTGGAAAATACAGTAAGTTCTTATTACATCCTGACTTGACCACGTCCTCACTACATATTTTCTTAACATGTCCAAAGTTTAACAACATCGCACACCTCCACTAAGACCACACTATGTCTTTATTGGTTTATACTGCCTTCCTACTACACTGCACAACTTCTTACGGCAGCCACCAATATTTTGTGGGTGTAGAGAAAACATGGCCAAGTGTGATGAGAGTTTTACTGAAGCACACTGAAACTTAAGCTGGATGTTGCCACATCAACATGGTGCAGTTGACTGCCGATGTGCGTATTACAGAAATCGCTAACCATAGGTTTAGCATATGTAGTTGACACTAAGCAAAGCTGTTGCTTCCAATTAATCGCTAGTACAAATATTTCAGGGAGCCACGGCAGCTCAGCTTGTCTGAATTTTTTCCTCTCTTGGCTTCAAATGGGGTCAAAAAGAAAATGTTACAGAGAGGTGGAGGACAAAACAGTGTATCATTGGTGTTCACCAGGTTTCAACGAAAATACCCTTTCCTGCCGCCTAAGAAGAAGTCCTGCGCAAAATGCCATTTTTAGTTTGTTTAAGCAGTTTCATCCATGTCTAGCTTGTGTATCTGCAAATGCCTGTGCATAAACACAATGTACTTTTACGGCAGACAAAGTACACTGAAGATTGTTCTCGCTCTCTCCCTGCAGACCTCACTTCCTGTAATGCTTGTAAAATAATGATATATGAGTGCGTTCTCAAAACAAGAGCTGTTTTGAGATCAACTGCCGAAACGTTGGTTGTCTACCTTGAATATGATTGAGGATGAAGTGGAATCATGTGTTTCTCTGACTGGTTAATGCCATTTCCCAGTGCTGTCAGTGCACACCCACTATGTTTTCTTCCTCAACAAGATGATCTCTCCCTCATGCTTTCACAGGTGGATAGACAAGTACCGCTAAAGGAAACAGAGCAGGGCTGCAGAGTGCTGGTTAGTCAGGCACAGGGAGAAGCAGTCAGTCAGTAATCCAGGTCCAGGCGGTGAGGCGGGCTGATGTTTCTCTGTGGGCTGATGGTTAATGGCATCAGGTGCTGCTGTCTGCAATGATTACTGCTGGGGCCGGTGTAATGGGCTCTGATAACAGTAATGGATCACACCACAAACACTTAGCCGAGTTTACTCTCTAATGCCCCTCATGGCCCGACCCTCAGCAGCTGTCAGTCACGCCGTCTGTCTGTCTGTTGACACAGCTAATAGGAGGGCTGTATTTCATAAAACACGACAAATCTTTACAGCTTCTTCTTTCATCCTTTCTCCTGTAGGTACAAATGAACACCTTTTGTTTCTTCCATAAATAAAAACATCTTATAATCCATGAGCCAGTCATGAATTTTGACCTAATCGGTACCACTTAAGGGGAAAAAAATGACAAGAGTTCAGCCTCAGTGTATCATGACCAACACAAAAATGTATGATAGCCATCCCAGGGTGGTAGCTGTAGCCAGGTAGGGGTCAATGAAGAATTACACAGAGGTCAATAAAAGGATTAATAAATGGAATAGTTTTGACTGTGTTGAATGCTTTGTCTCCAAAGTATTTGTCTCCAAATCCATTGAATTCTATGACATGTGACATATGTTACCCTGTAACATGATAACTAAGCATGACAGATGGTGCAAACAATTCCTTTTTAGAACCCTATTAACCCAAACAATAATTTGCATAATTTTTACTGAAATTGGAGCAACTTTAATATTTGACCCCTGTACAAACTGAAACTGACCTTTGTCACCATTTTTGCTGTTTTGACCCCATAACTCCAGAATACCTTTTTGTAATTGTTATGATCAGACAAGAAATGTGATATAGTTTTCAAAATGATTGGAGCATTTTTAAAGTTTGACCTCTGTGTAATTCTTCATTGACCCCTACCTGACTACAGCTACCACCCTGGGATGGCTATCATACATTTTTGTGTAGGCCATGATACACTGAGGCTGGATTCTAAGTGTCGTTTTTTTCCCCTTAAGTGGTACCGAAAACCTGCTTGGCCTGTGGACTATTATGCTCCTTTTGCATTTTTTTAAATCAAATTTTGTTGCACGCCTCCACAGCCCCATCATCCTGCACTGGCTTCCCATTTCCATCGCCTTTTTAATAACCTCCACAATTAGTTACTTTGACATGGACACTTGTTTCACACGCACGTCCCTCACGCTCGCTCTCCCCTTCCATCACGTCGCCTCCTCGTCGCGCTGAGAGCTGTTTGAACAGGTGGCCCGTGGCAGGTTGTTGCTGCGCTCTGCTTGTTGGCCTGCAGGAGGCTGTCCGCGTGTGCGCGTACGTGTGTTTGTGCGCAGGTGTGTGAGCATGCGTGCAAGTCTCGCGCCTGTTTGTGCGTGCTGTTTGTGGCCGTCTGTCCTGCTTTAACCCTCGGTAATAGAGCAGGGGAATAGCACAGGAGTTCAGCCAGAGCAGGTGATTAAGAAAAATCCCTGCAAGATGGCGGTTTTGCGGCCGTCAGTGGCCTCCTCTGGGTAAACAAGGCGGGAAAAGTGTGGAGAGGAATGAGATCCTGGTGGCTGCTGCAGAGGACAAGGACAGAGCAGTTTATGACTTTGGGGGATTAACAAGCTGAAGAGAAAACTTTTCTAAGTGAAAAATAAATTGTTTGGTGATAGGCTTCGTGTTGAATGCACTGCAGCAGCAGCAGCAATGCTATATGGTTAAGGGTGTAATCGCTGGCAACCACAAATTTATGAAAACGCAAACAAAGCTTGGGTAATATAAATGCACTTGCGTGGGGTCAAATGCACAACCACTTCCAGAAACCACTCAGCTGAAGAGAAGCTACACC
The DNA here is from genome assembly GCF_902500255.1 of Thalassophryne amazonica. Taxonomy (NCBI): domain Eukaryota; kingdom Metazoa; phylum Chordata; class Actinopteri; order Batrachoidiformes; family Batrachoididae; genus Thalassophryne; species Thalassophryne amazonica. Next base: position 35,078,173 of record NC_047122.1, read on the forward strand.
CTGTAATACAAGTACTTAAATACATTTATACGCAAAGTATAGTAATAGCTTATGCGTACAAAATAACTTCTAAACCGTTAAGTAGGCTCATACTAAATTTGTTCGGAATACTCCTTGGATGAGTATCTTGAGGTGATTAACTGTTGAAGGACGTCTGTCAAAGGTCAAGGTCTTAAAAACTCATCCAAAAGTACATTTTTCAAGATATGTCCACAACCAATAGAGATAGAGAGGTGATCCAGCGCTTATATCATTTAGCTAATTATTTGTCATTACATGATACATAAAGTGACTTGATGATGTCACCAAAACATCATAAAATGATGTCACTTTACTCCAAGACACATTTCAGGAAATAAGTAGCACATGTGCACACCACAGCGTGCAATGTTACTTAACATAAGGATTTTTAAAGTCATAAAAGAATCAAAGTGGGATAAAAATGTATTGGACAACATCCTGGATGCTATTTGATGCAGTGCGGACAATAGAAATCATCAGATGGACACTGATGTAGACGTGATCAATGGATTTATGTTGGAAACCTCAACCTGTGGTGTATACCATAAGGACTTTCAATGCCAAATGTAAGCAAGCTGGACAAATAAATATGCAATGGACATTGTATGAACACAGACTGCTGGCCCACCGTATTGGAAACGCCACAATAAAAATGTAAATCCATTTGCTTGTTTATCAGTTCTTTAATTTCAGATTTTTGTGCATTGTTGCAAGCCACTGTAGTGTCCACTGGTATGTAAATCTCTCTGTTGTCACACTACTCATGGGTTGACTGGAGTTGTGCAGAAGTTGGATATAATGTCATAACGTACAAAATGTTAAAAAATCCCACTGCATGCATTCAAGATTCATTCTTCTCAATGAAGTTACTTGTGTGTGTACAGTGAGTATAGCTGACAGAAAGGCCACGGGGTACCTGGTCATGTGGGACGTACAGATCACTAATAATGATGGAATGAAATGCTAACAGCTGGTGGACAGAGGAGTCAGCAGTGGCTATAACTCATTTAGGGGAATGTAGTCTCAAAGTAGTGGACACATTGAGATGGAGTGTGCATGCAACGTGCCACTGTGACAAACCCCTTTTGTTCCCGTACCATAACCACAATTTGGTGTTTTCTTAACATGCTGATTTCAGTTAAGGGCCCTGTCCCACTGGCGTTTAGGAGGATTTGCGTATGGATTGCGCCCAAAATTAGCTCATATTGGCGTAACATCCGCAATATGCGTGAAACATGCTTGTATGAGTCGGCCGACACCCGCACACGTCCGCAATTATCCACAGAGGCACATTTTACCATTACCAGGATTTTTGAGCTGCACAAAATTTGGGCTGCGGATGACATCCACATTACATACTCCAAACATACAGCGGATGACATCCACATTACATACTCCATACATACAGCGGATGACATCCGCATTACATACTCCATACATACAGCGGATGACATCCGCATTACATACTCAATACATACACAATACATAATCTATGTGCTGTATATTCGGCGTCATCTGCTGATACCCGCAACTGATGGGGATTTGCGGCTTGGCAGTGGACTGGGACAGTGTGTAAAACGGATATTTTGCATGCCCATCATGTACACATCACGGACTAAAATAAGATGTAGCAACTGCATACAGATTGGCCACGAATAAAGCATTTTTATTACGTCTGCTCTGCATCTGATTTACGGCGGATGCAAAGCAGATGCGCTGTGTTCACAGCTGGACGCCATTCTTTGTTCTACTGGCTGCCACGCGCTCTGTGCTGGATGCTGCATATATAAAATAATTTTTTCGTGGCGGATTAATCATTTTATTGTGCAAATTGGCTATTGAAAACGGCTATAATCAACTTCTGAATCAGAGGAAGCTGCAGCTGCGCTGTTCATGCGCGCACGAACGGCTAACAAGCTGCAGAAAGCCTTTTGAGCCATCTAAAAAGGTAATTATTTGACTTGTTTACATTGTCAAGGCTTAATAAAACACTTGTTTTTTCCTTCTTCTCTGCAGCTGTTACAGTATTTATTCCTATGTTTATAACAGATTTAACTTCTTGTTATAATTGTTCAGATGAGCTGCACTCTGATGCGATCTGCTGACGTCACCACTTGCCCTGTTCACTGCTTGTTTACTCCAATCAATTTGTCGAAGTCCAGCAAATGCTCCAGAGGCTGTATTGTTGGTGTGAATAGTGATGCCAACTGCCCGAGTGTGCTTCATTTATGACCACAATGCAGATGCCGTGCACGCGCAACACATGCGCGATGCATTCATAATACACCCGTAATACTGCCGTGATAATCGTAATGCGTCAGATCCGTTTCCTCACTAAATGCGTCATACAACCGTGATTGTTCATCATATATTCGCTATACATTATTAATATATCCATAATTCATACTGGGACATTTGTCATTTCTGGCCATTTTTGTTACGGACGACAACGAATGCCTGTACTTTGTGTACTCAATTCATGCACAATTAATCCTCTACCCAGTGAGACCGGGCCCTAAGGGTCATCAGGGGAGCCTATCCCAACAGACATTGAGAGGCGGGGTACAGCCTGGACAAGGTGGCGGCCTATCACAGGGCTGACACATATGGACAAGTAAATCCTACAGTCAATTTAGAGTTTCCAATTCACTTAATCTGGAGGTCCTTGAAAGTTGGTGGAAGGTGAAAAACCTGGAGGGAAGCCATGCAAACATGGATAGAACATGCAACAGTACTAACCACTAAGCCACCATGCTGCCCTTTACAGTCATAAAAATTGTAAAAGGATTAGCCAGTGAAAGCAAACTAATTAACTGTACATATTGCAAATTATACCCAAACAAGTATATTCTTGACACAAAAGCAAAAGCTCTAAAGAGTTCTCAGTCCCTTCATTGTTAGATACAGAAGAAATCACTACTCAAAACCAATATACTGTTTGCCATTTCCAATCCATTTGTTTTTTTAAACTATTCTGTTGCATGAAAATGGAAGCTTAATGAAAAGCAGGTGCCCTCCCACTAACATACTGATGGTCTGGTGTTGGGCCTGCAACCATATTACATTTCCTTGAGTAAAACCACACACCTGGCAAAGCCGACCCCTCTGCTGACCCCATTGGCATCCCTCAGTATCCTTGTGGAGATGACGTGACCGAGGGGCTTCAGCATGTTCTCCAGCTCCTGCTCATCCATGGACACTGGCAGATTGGAGATGTACAGGTTGGTTGGGTCTTGCTCCTGTTGCTGAAGACCAGAAGATGGAAGAGCAAAGTGGGGGGAGGTGGGACAAAAAGATAATGGATTGAGGGCAGAAAAGAGGGGAGGAGAGAAGGGTATAAGAAATAATGCATCACCACCGGTCATATTGGCCATAAAATATGTATCACCTCAGTGTCATGAGCCATCACGTAACATGCAGCAACTCTGTTAACAACAAAACGCAAACTCTTGCTGAACTCTCCTGCCGTTTGGTCTCACTGATGCTCACAAATTCATCTGCTCAGATGGACAGATCAATATTTCACTGCCTGCCATACGTGCTTTTGTGCGAGGAAGAGTTAGCAGGCTACATGCTAAATTTGCGTGATTAACCAATACCAGACTTGTGGAAGTGTATTTACATGCACAGATGTTCTGTGTTTCACCATTAGTGAGGCGAGAGGAGCTGTGTAGTGTGGGTTGTGTGACAGCGATTTTCAGTGTAGTGCCCAGGGGTTGCTGCTAGCTAGATAAAGCTGCACAGCTGGTGGTGGATTGAGCCTAAGGTAAAAGCGAGCCCAGTGAAATCTACAGTAGAACAGCTTGTATCAGTCAGCCAGTCCATCGCAGCACCATGGAGACAGGAAGTCAGCATTTGTCTGTCCAGTCAGTCAGAGTCTAAATTATACCCGAAACAGACCTGTCTCCTTCATATGGTCACTTATTGACTTTTATGACAGTGCACATGTGGTACTTCATTGCATTTAAACTGAATGTACAAAACTGATGTGCAAATTATTCAGTCAGTCAGTGATTTGTGGTCAGCTCTCATTCACCTTCAACCAACATCTCAAAAACATTTCACCCAAGTTCATCCAGGACCACTGTGGGTTAAAGATAACAAGACCACAAGCAATACCACAGAAAATCATTGATTCTGTGGTTAGTGACACATATGATGTGCTGAGTGAATGAAAATGACAATATTCACCATCCACTTCATTGGAGAGTTGATAGGAAACTGAACGGAGAAAGTGTGGATGATTTTGTCTGGTGGTTGTAAAGTGTGGTTTAATACAAAGCAATGAACCAAAAGTCATTTGCACAAAACTACATGGAAACAATAACCTTTTTTAAAATATGAAATATTGAATATTCAGATTGGAACTGTAACCTGTGAAAAAGAGGTCACACTGCAATCAGTTTTAAATCAATAATAATAAGCAGTGGCGATCCTCTGAAAAAATATTTCAGATGTAAAACTAACATCTAATAAGAAAACAGCAAAGCGCAAAACACAAGAATGTAAAATAAATAAATGAAAAAAAAAAAAAAAAACTATCCAGCCTTTCAGGAGTGAAAAAGTTGGCTTGTCGAGTCTCATGAACCACACAAAGCAAGAAAGAACAGAAGAAGCTGAAAAACAAGAAGACCAGCTGACGACCCATAAAAAATCTGGTCAAATAAAATCAGCCAACAAATATGAACTCTTCTTTCTCAAAAGCAGCTCAAACACCTGTCTGACTTAATATTCAGTGCACTTTGTCTGATTTCCCCAAGTAGGTCTAAGCAGCAGGAACACCACTCTGCAAAAGTCCAGAAAAGCTGTCATTTTATTTTATTTTTTCCCACGCTCGGTCAGACTCCCAACATCTTGAACCAACCCCCACTGGGCTCATGAAATCTTGGCGCAGCCCTGGCACATTTCACGCAATGCCCAGCCAAAGTTGGTGTACACAGCTACTGATATCACATATTAACTCTTTCCATGCATGGTATGAAAACTGGATACCAAGTTGGATGGAGCCTGTGCTGTCTACTTCAGTTGATTCTGTCTCAAATAAACATCTTAAACAGGACAAATAATTACACAAAAAGTGAAATTTCAATGTGCAACTGTAAAAGCCAGCAATTTTGGTGTTTTTCTGGGCAAGGAAGGCTTTGCTGACAGACATCACAGATGATGTGATGTTTGTGGAATCAATGGGTACCCTTATTGGATCACTTGAGAACCTGAGAATTTTCCCAGATCAAGAAGAAGATCCAGACTCTCCAAGACTTCCTGGATTTATCCATTAGAAATGTACCTGTAAACCATGAGTGCAGAACCTGTACAGACTTTCACTTATCTCAGCAGCAACATTCATGCCTTTGGTTGTCTGGCTGTCTGTCTGCCATCCAGGACCAAAGAAGGTTCTGTGGTGTCGTAGATGTAGCGATGCATGGTACCAGTGCATGCTCCCGGACTTGCCTTGCAAAAAGCAACAAGTCAGGGTGGGAGAATGAGGGAAGAAGGGAATATAAAGATCTTGCTGTACTTCACTCGCAGCTGAAGTGTAAATTCTGTCTGTGTGCATCCTTATAGACTTTCTGTTTCATGCCACAGACCGGATGCATTTCTGTGTCTTGTTTTGCACTGTGTTGATGGCAGAGGAAAAGGTTAAGACAGAGAGGAAGCGCCTAAACCAGCATCTTGCTTCCTTCTCTCCGTCTGTCAAAGACGAAGACTCCCCTGATTAATTAGCCGTCTTATCAGACAGGACACGTTTGATCTGATTAAAGCCTACGGGAGAACGCCCGTGCCTGATGTGAGAGTAGGAAAAACCACAGCTCTAACCAGGAACTCAATTATCTAACTTTGGGGCAACTAAACTCTCTCTTACTCCTGCAGGACTGTCACATTCATGCTTTTTAGAGCGAGCGAGAAGGCGCGCTCAAGAAATTCTATAAGGCAGGATTTGGCAGTGAATGGTGCTTAATTAAATCTACCCCTAAAAATCTACTGTACACGTGTCACTCTCTCGGTAAGTCGCTTTGGTGTGTGTGTGTGTGTGCATCCCTGCAGCTGTGCTTTGAGTTTCGCTAGTTAAATGAAGCGATGTTTTTCAGGATTATGTCAAATGGGCTTCGTATTCTGACGCAGACAGGAGGCTGGGATCAAAGCGCTGACTCACTAACTGAGCTAAGCCACTGACACCAGAGTCTATCTGCTCATATATGCTGTTAAATTAAAGCGTGTGCAGCGAAAGAGTACAACAAGCTGAGCAGTAATTTGTACATACGTGTGTGTGTGTGTGTGTGTGTGTGTGTGTGGGTTAATAGGAGAGGGCTCAGTTTGCAGGGGGATTATCACAGGGAGGCCTCCACTATGCATGGCCGCCTCGCTAAGTTTCTGCTTTGATGGCGTTCTGCACCACAAAGCCCTAAATACCCAGATGAGAAGGTTACAAGGAGGAGTGGAAATAAGAACATTTTGATGGGAGGTGAGACGGGCTGGCTCATTCCACCAGGAGATTTCATTTGCTTTAATGTCAGCCTTCCCACAGACTCGGCTGTCTAAATGAAACGGAACCCGAGGTGTGGAACTCTGCATCATTACGGCTGGGCGCTCGTCCCTTATCATCCCATTTATAAAGCTGTCTGTGCATGCGGCGTTTCCCCTCTTGCAAATGCATTGGTGTGTTTGTGTGCGTGCGCTGTCACTTGTGCCCGTCACCTCGCCATTGAGCATTGTTGCAGAAGGTTAATGGAAAGGCTGTAGGCTGTGTCATGCCTTTGACGAGCATAATTCCTTCACCTTGCCACCAGGAGGACAGGAGGAATCCAACTGTGCGAGATGGGGGCAGGGGCCAGCCGATGTGTCATTTCCTGCTGACGGATGGCTCCGCTCGCCAGAGCTGACAGCCTTGTAGCAGTTATTTCATTTCAACATCGTGCTCTGTTTACCTCACTGTAAGTTCTGAAGACATTTCCATGCTACAAGGGAGAGGGGAGTTTAGTATAATCTATACCATAATTCAATCAGGCCCAAATCGCTGTGTGTGCTATATGATGGCGAATTAGTTAGCCTGTGCAGTGAAAAAAAACAAAAAAACAACATTCCCCCCCCCCCCCCCCCCCCCCCCCAAAAAAAAACACCACACAGTTAGATTGTGATTTTTTTTTCCAGGCAGCATGTAAAATTAAAATGTAAAATTACCTGAAGATGTGCAGTAACATTTGTCAAAGCAAAACTGTAATGCTAAGAATGTTTTTAAGCACATTATGAAGCCTAATGAAAATTCAGTAGGTATATGTTATATATTATATTCCAATTCTAAGGTGAAACTATGCTAATGATCACAATGGAGGCAGCACATTATAACATAGCCTGTTGCCATCATGCTAGTGGGTTTTCATTAGCCTGTTAACATAGCATTATGGTATACTACTCAGTTATAATGCCAACTATAGCCTGTTGGCATCACATTATGTGATGCTAGTAACTTTCAACGCTAAATATAGCCCATTAGCAAGGTTGACAAGTGCGTTAGCAGGGTTGACAATATTTCAGCAAGCTCATCTACAGGCGTGTGAGAGGCAAATAAAGAAAAATGCTTAAAATGGCTGGGGGTCAAGATAGTCCCGATTGGGTGGTCTGGGGAGCATCACCCCCCTCCAGAAGCTGAAGGGTTTTAACCATGCTAATGCGCCCCAGAACCATTTTCTGCAAAGAATTTGCCAGGACAAACAGGAAGGATGGAGGCAGCAGTTTATCCAACTCTTTTCAAGCTGGACCAAAATCTATCTTCATATGCCAGCAGCTTCTGTTCTCATGTGAGTCTTATCCAAAACTGGAGAAAAGAGGAACAGACTCAAGCCCAACACTGCTGAAATTATCTTGTTTTAAAATAAAAATCTTTGAAGCCCCCAAATCCCCTTCATTTTGTACAACTATGGTCATAACATCCATAGTTGAACAAACATTTCACAATTTATATCTGTATTGGTCTTGACGAAGATCAGACCCTATCTGGCCATCTTATAGCTGACAAAGTGATCAGCATGTCAAATGCAAAATTAAAGTTCTTATACAGACAGGCCAAAGATTTGGATTTGCGTACGAAAAAGCTACTTCCATCAGCCTTGAAATGGCGTCACGTGGACTATACCAGTGTAGCCTGGTATCCTGGCCTGACCAAGTGTAATAAAAGGAAGTTGCAGATTATGCGGAACAAGATAATTTGCTTTCTCCTCTCTGCACAACCCCAGACCCACATAGGCCGAATTTAGAATGGTCAGTATGCTGCCTGTTGAGCTCAGAGTTCAACAATTAAAATTAAATTATATGTTTAAAATAGTGAACAAGCAACCCGAATTACTTGGTCACTTCTTTTAAATTTACAGCTGCACAGCACAAAATAAATACTCAGTCGAGTACCTTGTCTTTGGTCATTCCTCAGGTGAAGACCTGCGGGGCTTCGTCCTTCAAGTACACTGGATAAGAGTTTGTGAATCGAAGTCTCTTTTTAAAAACAGGGTCAGACAGTTTTTATTCCAAGACTTGGCTCAACAAGAGAACAATCAATTTATATATTATTGAGAAAAAAATATAAAATTCTACGTATATATTTTTATTTTAATAACTGTGATGGGTTTTATGTATGTATGTATGTATGTATGAATATATGTTTGCCTGTGAGTATTTTTGTTGGGCCACAATGGAAACTAAGCTTTATTTATTTATTTTTTGCTTTTTTGTGCTATCCTGTATTTTATGCATTTATGTCTTTGGTTAATATATTTTTGTATTTTTTTGCATGTTAACATTTTATACAAATTAAAATCAATCAATCAATTGTTCCATGAAAGTGTTATGTTAAAGATTGGCCAGCAGATGGCGCCATATTTAATTGTGTCAAACGTTTCAAACAATCATTTCAACACAACTGCTTCATATTGATTCAGTGGTTCAAAACGCTTCGGTTTCTCTGTCAGTAATAATTACGGATAAAATGCATCAGCAACCACACACAAATGTCAGCTCTCCCCATTTGTGCATGATAAAAATTGACGGCACACACAAACGCAGTGCTTTTTGTTTTTTTTTACATTCTGCTGTAAGCAGGTGCTTTTAAACTGAAAAACAGAGACAGTGGCGGGAGACAAAAGGACTACACTTTTCACTTATGGTAACGAGAGCATGAAACATAAGTCATTCATAGTAACAGCAACATAACACTTAACTAAACTGACTAAACCAATTGAACTACAAAAAACACAATAAATCAATAACACTAACAACACTGCTAAACTAACATGAACCACAATAATAAAATTTATAACCAAAAACCCCAGAACTCCCATGGTGCACTGCAGCTCAATGCCCATTATTTACTGGTTAGCTAAAATCGCTAATTTCTCAAAAAATATTTGTCCTATCAACATTCCATTTTTGCAGCGTTCCTCCATGACCCACAATACATAAGCATACCAAACGGCAAATGTCAGTTCTCCGCGGTTTCACCATGATCGAAGCCAAACGCACGCACGCACAACAGAGGCCACTTGGCCATTATAATATAGATAATAAAAATAACAATAATATTAAAAATAATGATGAAAATAATATAATGAAAAGGGGGGGTATAGATCATAGTGCAGACGTTGAAAGATTGAAAAGTAGGAAAACAAGCCCAACAGAGGATGACAGCTAACATAACAGGCAGATATAACACATTAAAAGGAGCCCTTGTTATCTTTTGACAACGCTTGAGAGAAAAGAGATGTCAGCTGTTAGAAGTTTCACATTGTGCCTGTGGGGCTCCCACAGCTGTATCCATTTAACTGATAAAAGTCAGACAGATACGCATCTTGACTGGGGGCACTGCATCTAACACCCGCTGTGGCTCGGTGATGCCCCCGCACTTTTATTTCGCCTTTCTCCTCCCCTTTTCATAACACTAACCTCTCCGTAGCCTCTCTTTGTCAATGCCTTTAATTCCTTACTTATCTCAGCAGCCTCCCTCTTCCTTCTCCGGTTCCTCCCATAGCTTCCTCACGGTTTCCGTCAGCCTTTTCCTACATTTCCCTCTGCTGCTGCTATCGCCGCCTCTTTCCATTCAGCTTGCTCAAGAGATTAGAGCTGTATATGTAATTGGTTCTTCAGGGCTTCTTTGCCACTCCTCCAGACAACATTCCGCACTCTACGGGGTATGCATGGCATTGTGGGAATGCCCATTCTTTGCTATAATGCGGCGGTGTTCACGTCCCCCCCAGGTATGCAATTCAGGTATGTTTTGTGACTACCCAGCACCCTCAAGGAGCACAATTAAAGGCAAAGACAATGGGGCCCCGTGTTGGCTGGTTGGTTGGAGGAAACTGCAAGAAAATGGTAGAATTTCTACAGTTGCAAGGCTGTGTTGCTGACAAGTTTCAGAATGCCACAGGGGCCGCTGCTGTACTCGACTATACAGAACGTGCCTTCAGATCTTGCTGTGGGAGCCTGAGTCTGCAGAATGGATTCAAAAGACAGCAGGCCGACCAAATGGAAAGAAGGCGTGAGGTGATGGGAGATTGGATAGAGGGAGAAGCATACGAACACATCAACTTACTTCAAATGATTCGACTTAATTTGTGAGGTGCCAGAAAGCTCAGAGACAAAAAGGTAGCACTACAAAGGAGCTATCATTCTGTCATCCGGCTAGTGTGTCGGTCAGACAACAGCTGGCAAAGTCAGGCCGCTTTCCATCACGGCAGCCAACTGCCCTTTGATGAGCGTGTCCGCACATTTTGTGGCACTGCTGATGAGCAGACAGCAGGGTCATGCTGCTTTTCCCTTTGTTGAAGGGGCTTCCTCAAAACTCATCAAGCCCAACTTCAAATCCCAACTCCGTACATCCATTCTGGAGCTTAAAAGTTCAAACATTTTCGACAAAATCTATTCAGTTCAATTCAGTTTATTTATGCAGAACCAAATCAAAACATAAGGTGGTAACACACAACCAAGGGTTAACCCTTACCTACCCCATGAGCAAGCACACTGGAGACAGAGGGAAGGTAGAACTCTCTCCGGGTTCTTTTTTTTTTCCTGTAACAGGAAGAAACCTCGAGCAGACCAGACACAGTGGGGGAGGGGGGCATCCAACAGAAAAAAAAAATAAATAAAACTAAAGCACAACAGGGAATTGTCAGAACATGCAATAGTGGTAAGAGGTATAATGGATAAATGTAATGTTGGAACATTACATTTGGTTCACTATTTAAAGTGTCATATTGGGAAGGTTATGCTATTCCATTTATGCTATGCTAACAACAACTGGCATCTTCTTCTGATGTTTTAGTACACTGTCCTACTGCTACTTTATGTGATGTTGCCCCCAGTGGTGAACAATTGCTGCAGTCCTGAAATATGCAGGGGGGTCTGGGGTGCTTAGGCTATGTTATGGTTCGAGTTAGGAGAAAGGGGAGGATTCTAAAATATAAAATATAAAACTATAAATATAAAATAAAAAAAAAGTCACGAAAACGAGGCGCTTTTTGTGACGGAGGCACGAAAAAAAAAAGCGTGAGGCTGGGTTGTTCATTAATGACATAAATATCTTGTATTGCATATAAGTCCAAATCCACAAGACAGAACCCCAAAAGATCTAACCTTCCTGTGAATATTGTTCATTTTCTTATTTGTCATTGCATAATATTAACAGAACAAAGGTCAAACTGTTTTCCTTCTTGTCATCAGCTTCACTGCAAGATGCCAACATGATGAGTCATATGATTTAAATGCATTAGGATGCTCACATGATTGAACAGTTTCAGTCGCGCAACAAGATCCTGGTCACATTTGTCATGGATAGTACTCAACAACAGATGGCAGCTTAGAAAATGTCCAAAACCTTTCAGCAGCATTTTCACAAGAAGAAGAAGAAGAAAAAAAAACCCTAACTCAAAGTTCAACACAGGGCAGAAAGTTGCTCCAAAAGATATGACCCAAAAAAGAAGAAGAAGACAAAAAAGAGCTCAAAACCTGAAGCGTTAATTACAAAAAAAAAATATTAATAACTCACCTTGTTCATTTAGTGTTCCACTGAGCTGGGGTACAATGTTATATGATTAAATAAAAATTTCACAAATTACCATAAGTTGCTGCAGAGCAGCGTTTAATATATCACATTATTCAGCTGCAGAATTCAGCCCATGAGTGCAATCTGAGCCAATGACAACCGAGTGTGTCCTAGCAGCCCACAGGCACCGAGGTGTTTAGTTTAGTTTAAAGATCTACACTCACTCACTCACATAATTACACACATCGCACAGCGTCTCACATGCACAGGCAAAAGCACACGTGATGATCCCCAAACACACACACACTGTCAATCTATGTCCTATTACTGCGTATGGAAAATGGGATTCTAGCGGGTCTCGATGATGGATGCTGTGTAAGGAACAAAAGTGGGTGATACATTATTGAACCCTCGAGTACGCTAACACAGCGGTGAGGTTTTTCTTTTTCTTTTGTTTTTAACACACTTTGTTCCCCTCCGTCTCACTCTGCTGATGTAGTTGGTAGAAAATTAAATATAAAGCAGAATAAGTTAACACAAAACAGGATTTTATCATTTCCAGTTATTGGTTGACATAAATGGGTTTTTAAAGTTGTACTCGCCTTATCTATAATGCTGATTTTTTTTCAGCATGTTATACAACAATTGTATAATGCTAATAATAATAACAAACGAGGCACTAAATACCTGTATTTAAGTGAGACTTTATTTTACACTGCTACTTGTACGCTGTATGTACATGCAGAGTGTACCTGCGTTATGAACCCACCTATGTCAGGTAAATCCAAATGTTGCCCCATGGTATGAAAACTCTGTAATTGACGTCAGACCAGGTTTTTGGTAGTCTATGAGGCACTCACATTCTACTGCTTCACGTCAGCACCTGACCACACCTCATTTTAAGACCAACAAACCCACAGGTGCACAAATGAGCACAAGTGCATTTGCTATTTAAAGAATGTGGGTGTCGGGGATGAAAATGACAACTGAGCTGGTTGGAAATAAGCAAAGCTTGGATTCTAAAAGACATGTAATCAAGGGGTCTTTCTACGGAGTTCTTGTTGTTTACCACTCACTCATTCATCTTCAACCGCTTACTCCAATTAAGAGTCACAGGGGGGCTGGAGCTTATCCCAGCAGTCATAGGGCGTCAGGCAGGGTACACCCTGGATAGGACGCCAGTCTGTCACAGGGCCACATATAGACAAACAAACACATTCACACCCGCATTCCTGTCAAAGCAAAAAAAGAAAAAAAAAAGTGTGGTAACTCAAAGGATTCACAGACAGTTCTCAAAGAAATTAATTGGATTGGATAGATGCCTCAAACCTTCCTTGTGCATCTATCTAAAGTACCTCATTATGCTTACAACAAAATAAAACAAGTGGGTACATGGAAAATGAAACAATTCAATCAAAGAAATTATTCTGTTTTTTAAAAAAAAGTCAGTTGGAATAATAAAACTGTAGATGCCTCTGATTTTCCAGCCATGTGACTGGCTCTCAATCAATGGCGATGGTTAAACTGTCTTGTTGGGACACGGTTAGTACTTCTAGCTGTAGTGTAGCGTATCTATCTGTGCTTGCTGTATTTTCAAGCATTGCGTGTGTATTGGCCATCGTATCCCTAAAGTTACATGAGGGGGGTGAAGAGGCCCTTTGTTTTTGGTTGTTGGCAAGTAAACAGTGCAAAAAATAAGTAAAAATGAGCAGCCTTGAACCGACTTCAGCTTATTCTACAGGGCCGCATGATACCGAGGCCAAGGTCAAGACAGAGACAACGTGAAGGCATAAAAAAAACAAAAAACAACAACAAAAAAAAAAACAGTCTCGAGGCCGGCTTTGAGACCTCCAACACTGCTACATTGCCACCTGTCAACTTTACCTGCAAAAAACTTGTCAGTGTTACATTAGTGGTTGGCGAACACCTGCCATAAAATTGACCTTGTATGTTGACAACCTCATGGTAGATCATGAAAAATGTCACTGCTTGAGAAAAAACTGAAGAAGAACAATATTTAAAAACTACCATTCTCACTTTTATGGAGTATATACTGTATATATTCCATGGTATATTGTATAGAGAAATATGTTAAAAAGCACTCATTGGGAAAAGGGGTTGGGGCTACCAATATGTAGACTTCAGTTTGATTCCCAGTCAAACAACGTACGTAGACTCAACTAAATTAATTTAAATTTTCTTGCATGGATGTGCTTTTTTGAGGTGGGGCTACATATATTTATTAGATGGAAATCCTGCACATAATTGAAATGATTTCATCCAATGAGTAAGTTTTTTGAGAGTGGGGAAGAGTGTTGGACTCACATCTGCATTATGCTACAGAATCCGGGGAAAAGCACCAGCACAGAGGACCCTCAAGGCTTATATACTTCTCTTCTTCCTCTTATAATCTCCAGGAATATGCTATTAATTGGGCAGCATGGTGATATAATGTTTAGCAATGTTGCCTCACACTGACAAGGTCCCAGGTTCAAATCTGACTTGGCCCTTTCTATGTCGAGTTTTCATGTTCTTCCCACGTTTGCGTTCCTTCTGGATACTCCTGCTTCCTCCAACCTCAAAACTGACCATAGGTGTGAGTGAGAATATCAGTGTGTTAATAAGTTTGTCTCGGCCCTGCAATAAACTGGTGATTTAATAATAATAATCCATTTTATTTGTATAGCGCTTTTCTGGATACTCAAAGACGCTTTACAAACCAAAAGAAAAAGATAAAAAACGCTAAGAAAAAAAAAACGCTAAAAATCAGGGCTGTACATTAAAAGCTAACTTAAACAGGTGGGTTTGGAGTTCTTTCTTGAAGGAGGGGAGGTCGGGGCAAGCACAAAGTGGTTGGGGCAGAGAGTTCCAGAGGGTAGGGGCAGCGATGGAGAAGGCTCTGTCTCCCCAGGTTCGGAGCCTGGTCCTACAGGGAAAGGACAAAAAGTTTGTGTTGGAGGAGCAGAGAGAGCGTAATGGAGTGTGGCGGTGGACGAGGTCAGTGAGATATGTGGGGGCCAGGTTATGGAGGGCTTTAAAAGTGATCAGGAGGATTTCATTTTATGGAGCTCGGGGGTGTACCAGGGGGCAGTGTGAGTGAAGGAGACTATTTTGGTTTTAGTTGGGGCAAGTTCTTCAAGACAGGAGGAAAGAGTATTATTATAGTGGGTGAGCAGTTCAGAAGGATTTTCAGATGATGGAGGAGGGGAGGTGGATAATTTAGTTGTGAGGACAGAGGAAAGAGCAGCAGGGTTGATGGATTTGAGATTACGAAAAACTATTGTACGTTTTGTTTTGGTGACAGTAAGGGAAATATTAATGTTAAATGTGATGGCAAGGTGATCTGAAATGTGCAGGTTATGGTTTGCAAGGTTATGGATTGTGACACCGGTAGAAACATACTAGATCCAGGATATGGCCTTGAGAATGAGTGGGAAAGTTTACTAGTTGAGTGATGTTGAAGCAGTTGAGAAGGTCCAGGAATTCAGTGGCAGATTTGGAATTGATATCGTTGACATGAAAATTAAAGTCACCAAGCAGAAGGATGGATGATGAGATGGCACTTATTTGGGTCAGGAGGTCAGTGAGTTCTGAGAGAAAGGAGGGGTTGGTTGGGCTTTGGGGGACAGTAAATTACAACAGTGACCAGAGGTGAGGGACCAGAAAATTTAAAAGCAATATGGTCAAAAGAATGAAAAATTGGGAGTGATATGGGAGTGACTTTAATGTCCTTGTTGAAAATAACTCCCGTGCCTCCACCCCGCCCTTCAGAACAGGGGTTTTCAATGTAAGTGAATCCAGGGGGTGTGGCTATATTTAGGGAAATGTAATCCAGGGGTTTGTGCCAGGTTTCAGTTAAACAGAGGAAATCCAGTTTATTGTCCGTGATGAATTTGTTTAGGATGAGGCCCTTGTTTGTGAGAGAGCGGGTATTGAGGAGAGACAGTTTCAAATTTGTCCACGATGTACCCTGCCTTTCACCCAATGACAGGTTTCCAGCCCTCCCTTGACCTTGAACAGGACTAAGTGGGCATAGAAAACGAATGAATGAATGCTGTCAGTTGGTTTAACTGCCTGACCTCTAGACGGACTCATATAGTCAGCCTGGTTACAGGTTATAATCACGGCAAATTACCTTTACTGCTGCATGTAAATAAAACCAAAAACAGAAGGAGAAATTTCTACCATATTAACAGTACTTACATACTCTATTGGTAATTTTGTAACAAAACTCTTGATGCAAAAAACAGTTTCAAATAGCTTCAAATGTAGCTTCAATCATTTTTATGTCTTCTGTTCTGTATTAATGGTCAATTCTTCTCTTTTATAGATGCATGAGACAGAGGAATTACACCTTAATTTGGCAAAACAGACATACCAAAACTAAATTATGTCTGCCATCAATGTCACGGCTCATACATTTTGATGCCGGGTTAATGTGAATTTAAATAGGTCGATATGCGCTTCACCCCCTTAATCACGACACCCAGATTTGATTTTGTATCTCCCTCGGTGAGCTAATACTCCAAAGATTAAAATTTCATGTGGAGCTCATATCAAAAATCCATTATTAACACGGAAGAGGGGCATGCAGACCCTATTCCTGTGTTCCAGCAAAGAGAGACAAACTGATGCAACCACAGTAGATGTTGCAGGAAAATGCACTCTAAAGGCCCCCGACATAAGCGTGTCTTTGATTCACGCACTAGCACGACCTGTGTCATGCTGGAGAGTAAACTCGTCTTTAACAGGTGCAGACAGGACGCCAGAGGGGCGCCGGTGCGTACTATTGCGCACAGAGAATTTTGAAACCTTCAAAAAATCTTTCACGCATAAATGTCGTGCTATGTGGCGCGATCTAATTGCCAACACGACGTGCAGCTCATCAAGTGGAGTAAAGAAGAAGTGAACAGAGCGAGGGGTGACGTCAACGAAACAGCTGCACACAAGAAGGAAAGAACAAACAACTGTTTTACCAAGCCATAACAATGTAAACATGACAAATATTTACCTTTTTAGATGGCTCAAAAATGCTTTCCACAGCTTGTTAGGTGCACGCGCACACGCGACTGAAGCTGAAGGAAGTGATTACAGCTGTTTTCAACGGTCAATTTGGAGAGAAAATGATTAATCGGACACAAATAATTATTTTATATACACAACGTCCAGCACAGAGTGCATGGCAGGCGGTGGAGCACAGAACGGCATCCAGCTGGGAACACAGCGGGTGGGATCATCACAACGATGGACATGCAAGTGTGTGAATCAAAGTCATGCTCATATCAGGGGGCCTCAAGTCCCTGGGGTCTTAAAGACAAGATCACACCCCCTTTGTAGAAATGTTAAGGAATTTCCCAGTAAGCTATGGTTATGTCCGCTGTTATGCGCGCTCATCTCAGTAAATGTTTCTGAGTTTCAGTTTACATTTTCAGCAAATTAACTTAATATTCATACTTTCCATTGTGGTGTTTGAACCAACAGCTTTTTGTGAGGTCGCCAAGATAAACACTTTTTTTTTTCATCTTACGCATCATTCATAACATAATTTCTTTGACTGAATACCTCCCGGCTGCAATCGTGTGTGGGTGGAGGGTGCAGGTTTGAAATAGTGGGGGGTTGAGGGCAACAGAAGGAAACACCACAGGTCACGGAGCACCTTGTGCCACAGTGGGAGAAGACATGCACAGCAATAGGATCAGTATCTTGCGTTACCATGAGGTAAAAGGTGACCACGGTGAACCACAGACCAGCCAGCCAATATAAGCGTGCACTCAACCACCCTGAAGGCGGATGTAAAGCAGCCCCTGGAGCACATGATATAGGACACACACCCAGAGTTCGAACCTCCGATACATAACGGCATGATCCACTTCAGTCAGACACAGCAAAAACATCCTGCAACATCAAATCCACTGAGACTCTAAGCACCACTGTACTATCATTCTGCATATGTAATACCACTGTAGCCTTGTAGGAAACCATTTTTCAAAGAGAACAATCTGCTCAGCGGTTTGCTGTTATCAAGGGCGGTGAACAAAAACGTCTGAAAGTGAGCACACACGCCTGTTATTCTTGGTGCATGGCCATGTTCCACCAAACAATGACTTTTATGTCCTGAACGTTTCCAGGCAGCTGTGTGAAGAAGAGATAATCTGATTTCTTTGGCAGAACAGTTTCCAAATTATTGGGCAGCTTTGCGAATATCTCATTTACCAACCCACAAACAAAAGATATAAAAAGCTGAACAAAGATCTATAGTTCTGTTCTTTGGATTTCTATATGATGAAGGTCACTAACCCGAGAACAATGTGTGAGATTTAGCACATCGAGCACAATGCACAAGAGTTTGTTGCTGTTGTTGCACTCGCCATCAAAGTGCTGAACAGTTTGGATTCAGGTTTTGTGCCCCAAGTCATGTTTGCAACATTTTGTAATAATGATTTCTCAATAATGACGATATCTAGATATCTCTGGAAAGACAACATTCTCCCAAACAAACTAAGCCCAGGGAAGGCAATTTTTCATTCCATGATCCTGATAAAACTCCAACAAAATATATGTGGGTGAAAATGTAGCTTCCTTATAATGATGATGTCATCGCTGAGAAGGATTTAATTTTAAAGTCCTTCACAGGCAGACCTACCATCTTTACTTACTCTTGGCAACAGGCAGTAGTGGGCACAGTTAACCAAAAAGTTGGCTTCGATAACCGCTAATCTATTAACTGAAAAGTTAACTTTTCTAACAATAAACTGATAAACTGATTAAAAACTTTAGCGGAAGCTACAGCTAACAGCTAACTTTTAGTATTGACCCTGGCACACTGTCAGCTACTGACAAGCTAGTTTTGAGTTTAAGCACCGCCGATACTTCTGAGTAGAATCAAAGGCGCTCACAAACCCAACACAGTGAGTCAGAGCTTAGGGCGCACATTTGCAAAACTGAAAATTCTGTTTGTTAAGTTAACAAGAGACAGGAACTAATGTGTGATTTCAGGGTTTACAAACATTTTGACTGTTCGGCTTTACTTACTATGCCAGCAAAAGACGTTAGCGGACTAAAAGTTAGCAAAACTAAATTTAGTAGAGGCTAATTGGTCCGCTGATGGTTTTTGAAGTTAGCTGAAAAGCTAATCCGCTGTGCCCATCACTGGCAACAAGCACACTTTCCCTGGTGTAAATATGTATACATCACAAGATGGGTTCCAGTTGTGTAGCAACCCAGTTTCATGGCATTTCGTGGCAGCATTATGAAAAGTACACTAATCTATGGGTTCATGACAGAGGCATGAAAATGAGGTGCTTTCGTGACGTGGGCACAATTGCATTTTGTCACAAAAATCAGTCGCTTTTCGTGACGGGGCACGAAAAAAGTGAGAGTGGGCTGTGTATAGACTAGACAATTAAAAAGCTGAAGCTGAATGACACAGAAGGTCATTTTCTTTCTTTCTTTTTTGCAATGAAGGAAAAAGTGCAAATTTGCACTTGATTTGATTTTTTTTTTTTTTGCAAAAAGCAGCTTTATCCCAATAGGACACACTGTCAATTGTTGTTCCAAAACCGGGACAATGGTCAGGTGAGATCTGAGATCTCTTTGCAACAGCTGTGCTTTGTAACATTGTTCCATAGTCCAACAGAAGACATCACATTCTGAGCACTGCACCCCCTTTACAGTTCAGGAATATGCATCCACATCAATCAGTGCAGCGTCTGTACGTGCACTAGCACGTACGTTCCTTGTTTTTGGAGTGCTTGATACAACATAGCTTGAAATTGCAGTATTACTGAAATATGGGAACCGCTATCTGTACCATCACTTGACAGATGTCTGGTGTCGTTCCAGATGCTGTAGTTTATTACACAATGTGCATTTCCACTCTGACGGCACTTTAAACCTTCTGCCATGATTTCACATGCTGCAGTTGAAAAGTGTGGAAACAATCTAATAATACAGAAATGCTCCATGAAGAAATCTCACATGGGAATGTCTGGCTTTTGCTTCGTGCCAGGCCTTTTATTTTCGAACAATGTAACCATTTCCACGTGGGAAAGCAGAAAAAGAATATTTTCTCCACCACGTCCTCGTGTTTTGTTCAGGTGTGCACGTGTGGAAGGACCATTCAATTGTGCGGTTAATGCACTTGGAAAGCTCCTCCTACAGCTTAGGCAATGTGCTCTCGAGTCGCCACTAGAGGCTGACTGACTTTTATTTTACCAAGTAATGCAGAAAAGCACTTTATCTGTTGGAAAGGGTGATTTGTTTACAATGCTATGAAGTATGGCTGGGACCCCATCACCCTTTGGTCAAATTAGCAATAACAGACAGAAGCAAATGGACCAGCTGCCATTCATTTTTAACTAAAGTGGGCCTTTTACAGGTTGCTATGCTTTGGTGAGTCAAAATAGATGAGATGTCTGTTTTATGCAAATGCTAAGCAACGCGACGCAGTGACTGCCAATCCTAGTGAATGCAGCATGACAGCAGCGTGACATATGTTTGTTGGGTGGCATGGTGGCTTAGTGGTTAGCACTGGTGCCTCACAGCAAGAAAATCGTGAGTTCGCTTCCCACCCTTTCTGTGTGGAGTTTGCATGTTCTTCCTGTGTCTGTGTGGGTTTCCTCCGTGCACTCTGGTTTCCTCCCACAATCAAAACATGCTTATTTAGGGTCTGCTCCACTCTCTGCCCCTGACCAAGGCAGCATCTCTACATCTGCAGTTGGTCCCCAGGCTCTAGACTGTGGCTGCCCACTGCTCCTAGTGGTTGGATTGTATCTAATTCTAATCCAATTATATTTGTTCCGCAAATCTGATTGGTTAATCGTGTGAGATTCCAGACCATAAAATAACGTGTTGGCGGTGGCAAAATATTCAACCGTTTCACATTTGATATATTACTCTGCGCCCTGACCGCTCCATAATGACGCTGTCAGCTGAGAGCGAGAGAAACTGGCAGAGCGACAACAATGCTGAAATAAGTGCATTTAATGGATTTAACTGGATTGATTGATTAATATCCATTTTACTCAATTTGCGACCGTAAAATCCAGCATTAACGTTTTAAGGTTATTCCCTAATTAGGATGGGTTAAATGCAGAGGACAAATCTTGTTGTATGTATGTGTGTATGTACAATGACACTAAAGGTTCTTCTTCTTGGTTAGATTTACAGTTATGTTATTGATAATAAAGTATACTTTAGAACTACATAGCTGTAAAACATCAAGCCTCAATAGCATTTCTTTGTTAAAAGAAATGTTTGGCATCACTACCATTTCTCATCTATATATCAGCAGATATATTGGTATTGTAAATTTTTATTGGTATCAGCCCCCCACCCCCCCCAAAAAAACTGTATCGGTAGAACTCTCTTCCCAGATTCTATTTCACAGATGTAGAAAATACCGTTGACACGGTGACCCTCACCCTGACTTTAACACACTTTAAAATGCCATGTGTTTTGAGTATGTCAATTTCTTCTCCACTTCAGAGGAGTTGTCTCTTTCAGTGCATGCTTGTTACCATGTGCAATCCTCAAAGCTGCTCTTGATGGGCTCCACTGCATCATAAAGTCGCCGTGCATGTTAACCTCACTGTGCAAGGGTCAAACGAGCAGTGGCGGCCGATGTTAAGTGACTTCAAAACACCCCCCAGTCTGTGTGAAGAATGTATTCACCACACTGGCTGGGTCACAAGGGTCACAGTTTACAGATAGAGGAGGAGGAGATGCTGGGTGCATGCGCTTCACCGTGCATGAAAGACTTTCAGACACATATACATGAACACTTGCACACGGCTGTTTAAAAATGACAGATTAAAAAAAATGGAATTTAAGAGCAGACAGAGACAGCATGTTGACAAATCAGCGTTGGCATTAGAATGACAGGCTGGATGTGCGAGGCTTTCAGTAAAGTTCTACAGCGTCGTCACAAACCAGGAAAGTGACAATCTCTTTGTTTCCCTGCACACTCCATCACCTGCTCTCCAAATGGAGGCACAATGCAATTTTCACTTATGAATCTACTGCAAAGCAAATAGCGTCCGCTGTTTGCCTGCTCTGCAAACACACCCTGAGTAAGTACCCCGGGTCATGGACTCATTTGTTATTCCTTAATGTGCTACTACTCGCGGGGGAACACTAAGGCTGCCGTGTGAAATGGCAATGCGACGCAAGCATCATATGTCTAACTGCTACAGAAATCTCTCGCCTTAGCTCTGTCATGTCTGTGCGGAGAAATGACAACACGGCTGGAGCGAGAGCCATGGAAATATTGAAATATATATTAAAGAATTATTTCTCAATGGGGAAACAGCGACACAAAAGTAATAATAAAAAAAGCAATAATGGAAGTGTTGTGTAGGGAAAGCTGCTGAGAACAAATCAGCACTTATGTGATTTAGTCAGGTTCAGTGTCGAGACTGATGCAATGATTTTCAATTACAGAACGGTGACTATTACTATTAGCTTTTCATCATGTAATGCAGGCCCGTGATGACTGAAACAGGTTTTAATTGCAAATATGGTAAACACAAATACAAATATATGCATATTTTACACACAGTTAAGGTGTATCACAGCTGGGCAGGAAACAGAACCCACATACAGGATGTCAGACAGGATTTGCAGCTGAGTAGATGTTATGTAAATGTAGGACAGAGACACAGACAGGCACCCCAAGATGTATTAATGGAGAACGAAGACAGACCGGGAGAAAATAAAGGAAATCACAACGGGAACAAGGACGCTGGAGCCAGACATAAAGAAGAATATGAACAATGAATCAAGGATAACACCAATGACACCGCAGAAACCAATGGAATGAATCCAACTGGTGCACACTGATTCACGCACTTGAATGCCCTGTGTCGTGCAGGAGAGTAAACTCGTCTTTAACAGGTGCAGACTGAATGTGAGAGGGGTGCCAGCACGTTCAACTGCGCAAAGAGAATTTTGAAATGTGCAAAAAATCCTTCACACATAAATGTCGTGCTATGTGGTGCGATCTGCTCGCCAACACTACGTGCAGCTCCTCAAGTGGAGTAAAGAAGAAGTGAACAGAGTGAGTGGTGACATCAGCGGATCGCATCAGCGCGCAGCTCGTCTGAATGATTATAAGATGTTAAATCTCTCATAAACATACTTTAGCAGCTGCAGACAAGAAGGAAAGAACATGCAACTGTTTTACCAAGCCATGACAATGTAAACATGACAAATAATTACCTTTCTAGACAGCTCAAAATGCTTTTATCCAGCTCATTCAGTGTGCGAGTGTGAACGGCAGTGCTGGAGTGGTCCTCTGTGATTCAGGAAGCGATTAGAGCCAACAGACAAATTGCAGAGAAAATGATTAATCCGCTATGAAATAATTATTTTATATACGCAGCGTCCAGCACAGAGCACATGGCAGACGGTGGAACAAAGAGGGTGGGATCATCACGACGACGTTCATGCAAGTGCGTGCAGCTAGTGTCAGTGCACCTTAAGATACTGTACAACACCCCCTGAATGGGACGCCATTCCATCGCATGCTATGTCCCGAGTCAAGGCCGGTAGCCATTTGCGTCTGTCCCAGTAGACAGCAATAAACGATCAGTAGACCTTTGCTTTGCCTAAAAGTAATACATCGATTTACCCGTTGTTCATTATTCATGCAACAATTCTTTGTTGGAAATGTCTCAGGAGAAAGAAAAGAATGTATTATATAGGTCCTAAGGCTTATTCCTAGATTCTGCCAGCTATGGAATCCAGGGATGGACTGTGCAAGAACATCAGCCTGGATGCAGGTTGGCCAGTTCCCATTTACAGATGGATGGACTGGGACAATGCAGATGTGTCTTATCCAAGGACAGACAGGCATTGTGAGCTGGAATCAATCCCAGGTCTACATATTGATAACCCAACTCTTTATTCCTCTGAGCTACCTCGTCTGTCTCAGCAGAAATCAGTGAAATGGAATAAATGAGTCCTGCCTCGTTAAGTTCCACACTGACAAAAGTTCCAAACCTAAATTTAGGCAATGCAATCTTAATATTGTCCAACTCACAAACACTACATGATAAAAATATCATCTATGGCAATTTCCTGCAGCTGAGACATTTTGTTGCTCCAAACCAAATCAAAAACAGCACAGCTTAAATTTCCACACCCAGACCAAATCCAATATCCTCTGTATGCATTTCAGTGACAGCATCATTAGCACTAGATGACCTATATAGAGGGGACGGCTGCTTGTTACAGTCTAATTAGCGCCCTAAATGGCCTGGAAGAGGAGTGGTAGATAATGTGGAGATAATGTGTTTGTTATGGACACTAATGATACACCGGAAGCAAACTAACGACCCACCCTGGGTGTCCCACAGAGTTTAACGGCCTCATCACTCCCATTCTATGAAAACGTGGAAAAACCTCCTTAACGGCTTCCCCTTTGTGCAGCCAGAGGACAGAAGGAAAATGAGAGAGGAGATAAGAGTGGATGAAAAGGAAGCTCACAGTTGGTAAAACTATGAATGTAAAAGAGATCTGACAAAAATTAATATGCTGCATGTTTAACACTAAAATGATGTGGTGAAATAATGCTGAACAATTGCTGTACTTGTGTATTACAACATTGAATGCAGTGGTGGGGGGGGGTCACTGAGTAAAGTAACTCGAGCTGACTCGAGCTCACCCATAAGATGATGCATGAGCACATGGTCTATTAATCTTAGGATATATTTGCATGACACTCATCTTTCATTCCTGTACAGGTGTTATCATGTTCACAGGAAAAACCACCAAGCAAGTCCGATCTATGTAGGCCTTGAGGCCCATTGGTGCCAAACCTCTATAACTCCCCAAGGAAACAGTACAACATTTATTAAAAGAAAACTTGCAGTTATTAAAAGCACAACAAATACAGAAGGCATGAATGCGGAACCAGAACTCCTTCCGGTAATTGTGTACGAGTAACCAGTGGTACATTTTTTGGAACTTTACTGGCATTGAAATAATAAATTCAAAATTTTGTATTCTATGTCTTGGATGATACATAAAATTGCACAATAGAGACACAACAGTTAATTAAGCTAAGTGTTAGCTGATGTGAAGTTATTTGTTTTCAATATAGTCAATATTTTCTATAATATTGCTTGCTGAAAAAGCCAAAAGAAAAATGAGTTTTAATTCTATAGTATTGCGCTACAAATTATTTGACCAGTAGATGTCGGGATGATGACGAGCTGCTGTGACAACACATAATGGAGCACCTCGAAGAAAATGACACTTCAAGTAGTGAATTTTGAGCACAGCCTGGAAGTCATGACTTCAACTCCAAACGACATTCATATGAGACACCATTTAATCTCAACATATCTAACACCACTCTATTACTTTTTCCTTTGGCCAGCTTTCATTTTTTATGACCAAAAATAACATTACAGTGCGACTGGCTGTACCTGACTGACAAAGTGCTGATTTGTGGTACAGTGAGACTAGGCTATGGCACACTTCAAACATTGAACAGATGTCAGGCTGCAAGTGCGTTTCAGTGCAGTGCAAGTGCAGCTGTGAAAAAACTGCATCCTCAGTACCAGTGGCACTACCGACACAGTAGAAGAACTAGCAAGTCTGGCTCTGTCTTCTTCTAACCCAGATGTGCTCTGGTAACACAGTTTGGCCCAGAAAAATTTAGTGTGGATCTGTACTCTGTAGTACGTAGGGTGGTACCCGATACTGAGTTTCGTATGCAACCCTAATTCTGTCTCATCACTATTCATTCTATCTTGATGAAATCTTTTCATGAAATTTTTTTGTTTTATTAGTTTGTTTGTTTGTTGGGTGTGTGTTTGTGTATATAAGGTTGGACAGATGGTATCGTATCAGTAATGAGAATGTTCAAGGAAGTACTAGATTTCCGGATTTGGAGCATATTACTATTTACGCAGGGTATTATTAGGCTGATGTGGCTTGCTGACCGTGGCTATGTTAAAGAAAATGGTCACCATGGTTAGCATTAGTGTAAGTGGTCATGCATTAGTGGATCGGTTGTCTGCTAGGGTGGCTGCCATCTGGAACCCGGGACGGTTCCGTGGTATGGTGAATGCTCCCAGACACGGCACGCATTAGTGGTCAGCATTAACTGTAAGCACTGATACTGGTTGATGCTGTAAACATGAAACCTAGCTAGCATGACTACAAATGCTAATCCTAACCACTAATGCACAGCTGTACATGCTAGCCCTAGCAAGTGTTAAGGTCAGTAGACAAGCACACTATGTCAACATAACGGTTTCTGGTATAAATAGAGATACGCTTCGCATCCAGAAAATCAGTAATTCATGAAAAACTTTTATTACTAGGTATAAATTCTAAACACCACTGACAGAGTCCTCTAATCCTTGAATAACTACGTAAACTTGAGTTGACTTGCATTTCTCAGCTGAAGTTAACCAGAAAGGCACAAGACCTAGCCCTGCATGGTTTAGCCAGTTTAACCGTGACACTGTATAATTTTGGCCGATGGTAGAGATTTGGACTCCACCGACTAATCGCAATAACACCCATCAGTCCAAGAAAACGCCGCAAGGATTTTTTTTTAACTGGAGGAGAAAGACAAAATCAGCCAGGATGAGACAATTTACCCAGACTGACTTCAAATATGAGTAAATTAAGTATGTTTATTAATTTTTTTGGTGGCTTCGTGTTGAGTTTTGTAAATGCAGAAAAATCCCAGTGACTGTTCTCAAAGTGCTTCATGTATTCAGAGCGGGTGTGCCATCTAGTGTTCAAGAAATGAAACTTCTGCCTTTGACCCTACCATAAATTCATTTAATTCTTTCACCAAAACAACAAATCTAGGCTCGCGCCTTAGATGTACCTTCCGGCAAATTGTACCTGTAGTTTTAAGATCTGCACAATAACTGTTTTTAAAATTACATTATATCTGCTTTTGTTGTTTTTATTTATTTTGATCAATTTGCCTTTGCTAAGGGACATTATAATTCCATATAAGTCCAGCATTAGGGCTCTCCAATTGGTTCAAAATGCTGCAGCCAGACTTTTGACATGAAGCAGAAAGTTCAACCACATTACACCCATTCTGGTATCCTGTCCCAGTGAGATCAGATTTTAAGGTTCTGCTACTAGTCTATAAAATTGTTCATGGACCTAGCTGACCTAACTGAACCCTGTGTACCCGCCCAGGTTTTGCGTTCTCAGGGTGCAGGACTACTTTGTGTCCCTAGGGTAAATAAGAAGTCTACGGGTCACAGAGCTTTCTCTTATTGTGCTGCTGCTCTGTGGAATGATCTCCCCGCATCAATAAAACAGTCAGATTCTATGGAGACTTTCAAGTCCAGACTTAAGATGCACTTATTTTCCCTTTCGTATGGCTAGCATACTGGTATAGTATAGTTCTGCGCTTTTTACTCTTTTAATTCATTTTATTAGGAAACGGAGCGTGCCGCGGCCTCAACTTTACCTAAATTCTGGGTCTTTTAGTGAAGCTTAGGGCTAGTGGCCGGCGATCACCTTAGTATCCTGTTTTTCTTGTTGTTTAATGCTGGCAAATTATACTGTATTTCTTGTCTTTCTGATGCCTGATTCTGTTTTTTTTCTCTCTGTTTAAGGTGCAGCTCCATCCAGAGATGGGTGTGGTATATCTGAAAACCCTCCTGTCCTGTGCACCAACAGTATTTCTTGTATATTCGTTTTGTGAATTATTCTGTAATTTGTGTCTGTCGCATGGCCCAAGCAGAGGGTCACCCCTTTGAGTCTGGTCTGCTTGAGGTTTCTTCCTCAGAGGGAGTTTTCCTTACCACTGTTGCTCTGGGGGTTAGTAAGGTTAGTCCTTACTTGTGTGAAGCGCCTTGAGGCAACTCTGTTGTGATTTGGTGCTATATACGTACATAAAAATAAATTGAAAATAAATTGAAATTGAAAATAATTTTTACACTTAAGTTTATATCGCGATATATACCGTTACCATGAAGGGATTCAATTTATAAGTTTTTATAATTTTTAAGTCATACCGTACAGCCCTAACAAGACTCCATTGGGGCAGAAACGAACCAATCAAATTGTTTTTATGTGCAGGACTGTAAAATATATTGTTGTAATTTGAGTGATGTGTGAATGTGCAAGCCTTTGCAACCAGCAGCTATCCATAAACCCTCTTCTCTGGTTTGGTCAGCCTTTACACAAACATCCCTGTGTGCCAACATCCCTGAGAAAAGCACACCAGAAAAAGTGGTGCACAAATACCATTGTAGAAAACTCTGCCTACAGAATATAGATGCATGGAGGTGATCCCAAACATTAATTTTAAAAGTTCACGACGACCAAAGTATCGACATTTGGTATAAGAGTAAAAAACAATGCTTTCAAGAGGCAAAATAAGCTGGAAAAATAGCTGCTTGGTAATCAAACGTCCCCATCCCTGGTTGGTAAACAAACAGCATACGAGCATCTACACAGTTGTCACGGGTCTTGGCAGCTGAGACAAGGACATCAGAGTCCACATGACAAGATGGCAGGCTTAGTGAACTCCAGACTTCAGAAAAATGTAGACAGAAATGAGACAGGGAGAACAAAGAGCACTGTGCCAGATAAAGAAGGGCCACCTTAACCAGAGGTCACGATTTGAGAGTGACACGATAGAGGAAACTCACATGTGAAGTGACTTTGAATAAACATCAGTCATCTGGTTTCAACACCTACTTTATGTCTCCAGATAATTAAACTGTCATGTGTCCCTGCGAGTTTTGGCATTTCCATAATCACGCCTTCATTCATCATTGCCATTCAGCAGCACGAGAGGCTGCCAGGATGTTTTTAGTCGTATCTTTGTGCATAGCTTCTTTACGCAGAGATATTGCCAAAACAAGTTAATAGATATCACAATAATAGGCCTCTACGAAACAGTGCAAGGGTCCACTGCGCAATAAAGACTCCAACGTTAAGTAAGAAACATGACATTATGTAACAACCCCTCCAACAAACAGCTTGATCATCAGTGTGTTTTCTGAATGGCTTCTAATGAGCTGTTAATTTAAGTGTCTCTTTCAGAATAAGAAGGCCGGCTGTTTGAAGCAACAACGCTTATGTTTCTTGGTGGATGATGTTTGTGTGCAGCAGCCTTTTTTCCATCAATAGAATATCTCATGTTGTGACAGAGGAAATTCAACTGCATCACTATCAACAGTAAGAAAGTTCTATCAGCTTCTGGCACTTTCTCTTGGGGTTCCTGCAGCTAATCTGATGTCGATTTGGCACAGGTTTTAAACCGGACACACTCCCTGATGCATTTCCATGCAAACCTCTGCTTTGGAAGTAACCACACTAAACACTTTAGTGCAGCGAATAACTGAAAAAAATCTTTAAAATTGTGATGCAAACACCAAATTTGGCACAAATACACCTTAGACATTACCCCTTTGAAAAGCCAGGGTTTTCATTTGAATTTTCAATAGGCGGCCAGGCAGGGGTCAAATGCAGGAGTCACAGTGGTCAAAATTAAAAGATGCACTAATCATATTGAAAACTACACCACATTATTTGTCTGATCACAGAGTCTCCATAAAAGTATAGTTTGGACTATCTGTGAGTGAATGTTATCAGTTCGGCATCATGTTTTGTTCGTGCGGGCGCTTTTTGTGACACTTTTTTTTTTTTGTAATTTATAATCTTCCCCTTCTCCTAACTCTAACCATAACCACAGCATAAGTGTCAACCCTCCCCAAAACTTTAACCATAACCCCCTGAACCCCAGCGCCCCCCCACCCTTCACCCCCATCACAAACTCATAGATTAATGTCCTTTTCGTAACCCAGTCCCACCATCTGCCGTGAGACTGGGTTGAGATGGTTACATGACTGCTCTTACCGCCTGACATTGCTAATGGGGACAGTACCAGGATAAAACAGTCAACTTTTCATCATATTTCTATTTATATCATATCTATGCACAGTGTTATAGAGAAATACATGCCTCAAATTCAGGAATGGTGAGATTGTTCTGAACAGTTTGATATTCAACACCTGCATTATACTAAAAAAAAGTAGGGAGAATTTCTTAAGGTATGGTAATACTGAGAAAATATCTTAAGGATAAATAGTATCAAATATCATAAAAGAAAGCATTTACCAATATAAGATGGCCATGACCGTGATTATAAGATGACCCCCCCACCCCCACCCCAAGTCATACATTTTGAAAAAGACTTTATGAAGATTAAATCTTTTTAAATACAGAAAATAAAACTACTAGCAGCAGATTTTATGGGCCTCTAAATTCTTTTTTCAACCGTGTACTAATACACAGGCCTGTCATCCTCTTTTGAGAGTGCCACTAACTAATTTTTAAAATGGTCATTTTGGGTTCACTTGATTCTAAAATTAAACTCTGTCAAATAGTATTTCTTGGCTGCATGAGATGTGTTTGATGAATCTGCTTTCTTTATGACCATGATTTTAAAGGTTTATCATAACTTCTAAGCTGTGCAGGCCCTGTTGTGCATATAGCATTTTTCCTTGACAGAAAAGCCATGCTGCACCACTGCATTTTCTTATAAACAACAAAAGACAGTATGTAGGTTTCTATGACTGCAATAAACAGCTTTGTTCAAGCTATGCACAAATTGTTTCTATAATGCTTACACAATTCTTAGGCCTTCCTTATAAAACTGAAGAGACACCAATAGATTTTCCCTCTCCAAATGAAACTCAAAGCTTAGCACTGCCATGCATTCAAGAAATATACATACGAGGGCTGTCCGTAAAGTATAGGTCCTTTTTATTTTTTTCAAAAACTATATGGATTTCATTCATATGTTTTTACATCAGACATGCTTGAACCCTCGTGCGCATGCTTGAGTTTTTCCACGCCTGTCGGTGACGTCATTCGCCTGTGAGCACTCCTTGTGGGAGGAGTCGTCCAGCCCCTCGTCGGAATTCCTTTGTCTGAGAAGTTGCTGAGAGACTGGCGCTTTGTTTGATCAAATTTTTTCTAAACCTGTGAGACACATCGAAGTGGACATGGTTCGAAAAATTAAGCTGGTTTTCAAAGAAAATTTTAACAGCTGATGAGAGATTTTGAGGTGATTCTGTCGCTTTAAGGACTTTTCACGGTGCGAGACGTCGTGCAGCGCTCTCAGGCGCCGTCATCAGCCTGTTTCAAGCTTAAAACCTCCACATTTCAGGCTCTATTGATCCAGGACGTCGTGAGAGAACAGAGAAGTTTCAGAAGAAGTCGGTTTCAGCATTTTATCCGGATATTCCACTGTTAAAGGAGATTTTTTTAATGAAAGACGTGCGGACGGGTCCGCGCGTCGGGACGCAGCCGACGCGGTGCGGCGGCACAGGAAAAACACCTCCGTGTTGATAACCATTTGTTAAAATCCAGTTGGCTTTTGATGGCTTTCAGTGGAGTGAGTATATGAGAAATTGTTTATCAGCTGGAGATGTTCCAACTTGTCCTCAAGGCTTCCAACAGAGGTGTTTTTCCTGTGGCGGAGCGTCGCGGCGGCTGCGAGCCGACGCTGCAATCCGCCCGCACGTCTTTCATTAAAAAAATCTCCTTTAACAGTGGAATATCCAGATAAAATGCTGAAACCGACTTCTTCTGAAACTTCTCTGTTCTCTCACGACGTCCTGGATCAACAGAGCCTGAAATGTGGAGGTTTTAAGCTTGAAACAGGCTGATGACGCCGCCTGAGAGCGCTGCACGACATCTCGCACCGTGAAAAGTCCTTAAAGCGACAGAATCACCTCAAAATCTCTCATCAGCTGTTAAAATTTTCACTGAAAACCAGCTTAATTTTTCGAACCATGTCCACTTCGATGTGTCTCACAGGTTTAGAAAAAATTTTGATCAAACAAAGCGCCAGTCTCTCAGCAACTTCTCAGACAAAGGAATTCCGACGAGGGGCTGGACGACTCCTCCCACAAGGAGTGCTCACAGGCGAATGACGTCACCAACAGGCGTGGAAAAACTCACGCATGCGCACGAGGGTTCAAGCATGTCTGACGTAAAAACATATGAATGAAATCCATATAGTTTTTGAAAAAAATAAAAAGGACCTATACTTTACGGACAGACCTCGTATCTCCCACATGACCGTATCGTAACACTGAACTGAACTCGCGCAACTGGCATTCATCCTCTTACACCACAGCATTCCTATCATCATTTTGCTGGACGAGACAGTTGGGTCCAAGGTAGGAATAAGACTTGAAAAAAAGGGGTAGCCTAAGTTCAGAGAGCCCAACGAGTCATGAAGGGAAACAAACAGACTTACACAGACAGCATTGTGTTTGCTATCTCAGTAGATCTTTAAAAACAGGGCAGACCAGCAGCTTGGCTTGGCCTGTCCTCCTGCGCACATGGCTGTGAAAACAACCACAATGACCCACAGACAGTAACTCAACACTGAAGGAATGTTTGAGCAATAACATCAGAAATTGCTATATGACTTAAGATTGGGAGGATACAAGGTCCTTTTGCAAGACAAATGAAGGAGACTGTGATTAATAACCCCTGTGTCCTTCTATTAGACCAAACTCCATATGAAATCACAAAGCCCACCCCCGCCGGGTTTCAACCATTACTGCTACAGCTTATTTGAGAAAAAAAAAGAAAATCTTGACAGCTGTTGATGTGATGTAACGCTCACTGTTGTTGGTTACTGCTGTTGCTGTTGTCACAGGTGTGACCTTAAGGCTGGCTGACTGCACTCACATTCCTGCCGTCTTAAGTGTTATGGCTCGCCACGTTACTCTACATCTGCCTCTCCCTCCTGCTGCCTCACCTCACTCGCTTGCATCCCGGGCTGCTATAATTAGAGTAATTGGAATCAGATGATGCTGGCTTAATTGGAAAAGAATGCAGACGGGGCTACGGGGCTTTTCCGCACAGGAAAATCAGCTGGAAGAGAGAACACAAGACAGTCTGGGAGGCAGGGTGGAGAACGTGGTCTGCAGTCACGCATTCTGACGCTCTGAATTTTAATAAAATTGGCAGAATTCTGTCCGAAACACACAACACAATTAAGAGGCCTGATGGAGTCTGAATGCTGTCGCATGTTGGCAATAAAGGGAAGTATGAAGTCAGGTCAGGGAATATACGTGAGCAGAGTTCGGAAAAACACTCAAATTACAAAAGCATGCTTTCTACATCGTAATGAGTCAAAGATGTAATTGAATCTGCTCATTACAGTAGCTTGAGCTCTGGGTAAAGCAACATTTCATGGTTAGGATGGAAGGCCACAGGATGATAACAATACATATTTCATGACGAAAGTTGGATATACACTTGCCAACAAAGGGCCAGAATATTAAAGGTTGGAATCTATTGGTAAGAGGGCAAGTTTCATTTAAACTGCGCCGGAAGCAAACTCTCTTTCCGAGTTGAAAGAGAATGAGAACGAGGGAGAGAGGCTGGTTTCATTCTGCTGAAAGTCAGAGTTGAAAGTCAGCCTGATTGTTTGCTGTTTGTGTGCTGTGGCCACTGATGCATAGGAAGAGTGTTAGATTCCCTGCAGGCACCGGCAGCTTAATGAAGGAAAGACACACACACACACCCGCTTCAAAAGTGGGGACTTCCTCATTTACACCGAGCCCTTGGGCATTCAGCGCTGCAGCTGGCCTCCTTATCCAAAGGGGGCAGTGTTGCCCTTAACCTGTAGGGTTTGTTTTTTTCTTTCTTCCTGAGCAAATGTGTGTGTATTTTATTTATCATCTTAAAGAGCTGGAACAGTATGAAGTCAACAGAGGTTGATTTAATTATCCTGGCAATCCCATCGTTTGCGAGACATGTCTGGTGAGCCTAATAAAGAGGCTCGTTTGTCAGATTCAAGCCTCTCCATCTCTGGATACATCTCATTACCCTTAACATGAGGGGTGTAGGCTTCGAGAAACCACTAAACATCTCTTTCGCTCGCTGTCTTTCACACGTTCTATTCACGCGGGTTTGAGATGTGTGCATGCAGCTCTTTTGTTGCTTTTCGACCGTGCAGAGCCTTTTGTCTTCCCGCGATGCTCCCAAGAACTCAGTTCGTTACAGAGCGTAATTAGCGTGGCGCGAGTGGACTCCCCAGCTGACACACAAAACTCATTAAATTCCACTAGCCTGCTTTTCGCTGGCACGCTCTTCTTGCCCCATATTAATCTTCCTTCCGAACCAAACTTTAATTCTGAGAGAAAATGTTTATGGAAGGAAAAACTGCTTCCACCCGCACATGCAATAACAGGGTTTGTTTTGTTGTTTTTTTGCTTGTATTTCCCTGTGTGTGTGTGTGTGTGTGTGTGTGTGTGTGTGTGTGTGTGTGTGTGTGTGTGTGTGTGTGTGTGAGGCAGCGAGCCAAGGTCAGGTCTAATGAATGCCTGGCTAATCAGATGGAAGGTGCCACAGTGCTTCCATGATGAGTGCCGACCAGCACCTCTTCCCCATCTTTCTCTCCATCCTTCCCTCTCTTTTGTCTCCACCACTCTAAGCCCGCCGACAATGACCGCACTCATTTCCAGATCATCTCCCGCAGTCTCGTTCCCTACTAACAGGGCCACACAAACAAGGTCATTCAGACTGCTGGAAGAGGAAGATGCATTGTTTACTGGGAGATGAATGCCATGATGTCTACTCCAAAAGCTTTTATTTTGACCAGCTGTATTACTGCAGCCCTCCAGCTGTCTGTAGCCTGTCCTCTCTAATTGAACAAGGAGGCAAAAGACAACTGCCAATTCAACTGCAAAGGAAACTGCCTCCTCATAACGATGGAGGACATATGAGCCATTGTGGAACAACAACCATCAACGTTCTCTTCCCAAGCTGATAAGTTCACACTTTGTAAACGTCACAACAGGTATGAAAGCAGATTTTTGCCACTACGCACGTAGCATCTGACATTTTCACGTAAACTGTTAGGTACTGGTGAGGGGACATCCCTAACTTCATGGAGGACGAAGCCACAGGAACACGTGACTTTGTAGGGTTGGCAGAAAATTGATACAATATCACAATAATTTATTTCATGATATAAGAATCGATTTTTAAATTTCATAATTTATATAATTGAAATGCAAGTGCTGATGGAAACAAGGCTAGCATATAGCACCACTTTCATTCACCAGAGGGCGCAATAATTTGAGTATAACGTTACACCACCTCCGTTTCAAACTACCACAATAAATAAATAAATAATGGCCATTCATAACACATTTCCCTGGAGGTCAAATTGAGCACCGATGATTCTTTACTTAACCCTCTGGGGCCGACGCCGTTGTATAAGACGGCTTGGTACATGTTTTACTAAATTATAAATATGTTTTTAATGATATAAGATAGAAACTTACTTTTTTTTTTTTTAGCTGAAATGTTAACTCCGCAGACTTTCGGCCAGCCATCCACGATCTTTGTACTCCTCATAGAAGCTGTGTGATGACGTGCGCAATGTGAGTGTCCAATCACCGTCACATGGTTTTCCAATATCCAATCATAGGGCATAACAGTCTCACATGGTATCCCAAAGATCGTTTCTAGGTGTGATGTGTTACTCTGTGGCATGTGAATGCTGTCTGAATAGTCCCCTGGCTGCTGGCTCCATGCGTAAAAGCGGAGCATTGCGCATATGAATGAAGGAGAGCAGCGTAAGAGGGTCTCTTACAACCTTACGTGGTCGAACGAAGACTGTCACTGAGAGAAATGATTCACTTACAACCTCACGTGGTCCAATGAAGATTGTCACTGAGAGAAATGATTCACTTAGGTAAAACGTTTGTGTTGTAAGCTTGTTGTTGTAATAGCAGACAGAAATTGCTTTGAGATGTGGCATCAAGACAAAACGCATAGACCATTTTGTATATATTGTTCAAAATGTGCATTTGAGTTTATTTTAGAATGTTTATTTTTGTAAATTCTTACTTACCTTTATAAAGTGTCAAAATAGTTGTTTATTATAGTTTGCTATGTGTTTTGAATAAATATGTGTGAAAATTATTTTTCATTTTATTTTTTCTTTTCTTATTTCTGATTGTAAACCTTTATTACACTTCTAAAACACTACTATGGCATATATATTCTGAAAATACAGGTTGTCCTGAAAAAGAGAGATATACCATTTGATTGTGGGATGCAGGGCGAGCTTTTAACAGCAGTAATAAATCATTTATGCCAGGCGAGTGAACTGTCCAAAAATGCCCTCAGACCCCAGAGGATTAAGGAAGTAGTAGCCAGACACTGCAAAAATTAAAGATGGGGCAAGTCTGTGAGACATGCTGAGCATTTGCGAGCCAAAGGTGTGGTGGTCCGAGGCGGGGAGCCAGAGCGCTGTGCCGCTGACTATCTGCTAACAGCAAGAGAGGCCAAAAATGGCATCCAAACTTGACTTTGAATAAGTAAAATATGAATCTAAGTTAGCAAAAAAACATTTTCTGCATGATGCACTGTGGCACACATCATGATTTACCAATAGGCAGACACTGGCCAATTTATCACGTTTCAGCCATGTCTGGGGTTAAATGTACAATGGGAGGTTGGCAGTCTAATTCAAAAACCAAATGACCAAATTGATTCTCCTGAAGAAAAAAAAAATCCTAAAAAATAACATACGAGGTCTATTAGAAAAGTATCCGACCTTATTATTTTTTTCAAAAACCATATGGATTTGAATCACAGGTGATTACATCAGACATGCTTGAACCCTCGTGGGCATGCGAGAGTTTTTCACGCCTGTCGGTTACGTCATTCGCCTGTGGGCAGTCTTTGAGTGAGGAGTCGTCCACCCGCTCGTCGATTTTTTTCATTGTTTAGGAATGGCTCAGAGACTGTTGCTTTGTTTGATAAAATTTTTTTCAAAACTGTAAGGCACAACTGAGTGGACACCATTCAATAAATTCAGCTGGTTTTCGGTAAAAATTTTAACGGCTGATGAGAGATTTTGGTCTGGTAGTGTCGCTTTAAGGACGTCCACGGCGCCTGACGGCGATCTGCGCTTCGAGGCGGCAGCGTCTCGCCGTTTCAAGTTGAAAACTTCCACATTTCAGGCTCTGTTGACGCAGTAAGTCGTCAGAGAACAGAGAACTTTCAGAAGAAGTCGGCATGAGGAGTTTATTCAGACATTCCATTGTTAACGGTCATTTTGTAATGAAAGAACGTGCGGGCAGAGTCGCATGTCAGGCTGGACCCGACCGCGGGGGGTCGCGGCAGGAAAAACACCTCCGTTGGAAATCTTAACGGGCAAGTTGGAACATGCCCAAGCTGTTAAACAATTTCTCAGTTACTCACTTGTTGAAAGCCATTAAAAGCCGCCTGAATTCTACAAATGGTTTTCAACACGGAGGTGTTTTTCCTGTCGCGGCGCACACAGATTTGCCGAGTCGTCACGGAAACGACTCGGCGAATTTGCGCGTACGTCTTTCATTAAAAAAATGTCCTTAAACAGTGGAATGTCCGCATAGATTCCTCATGCCGGCCTCTTCTGAATCTTCTCTGTTCTCTCACGATGTCCTGGGTGAATTAAGCCTTAAATTAGGATGTTTTCAGCTCGAAACAGGCCGACGACAGCGCCTGGAAGCGCTGCAGGACGTCCCGCTCCGTGGGAAGTCCTTACACCGACAGAAACACCCCATAATCTCTCATCAGCCGTTAAACTTTTCACAGAAAACCAGCTTAATTTCTCGAATAGTGTCCACTCGGATATTCCTCACAGGTCCAGAAAAAATGTTGATAAAGCAACGCGCGCCGTCTCGAGCAGCGTGTGAAACAAAGGAATTCAGCCGAGAGGGCGGGACCACATCTCACTCAAGGCCTGCCCACAGGGAAATGACGTCACCGACACGCGTGAAAAAACTCACGCATGCGCACGAGGGTTCAAGCATGATTGGTGTAATCGCATGTCATTCAAATCCATATAGTTAAAAAAAAAAATAAAAGGGTCGGTTTATTATCTAAGAGACCTCGTATGCAGTTTTTGGAAATATGATTAATGATATCCAGTCTTTATATTCTGTGGTCGAGTCTTACAAAAAGCAACAAATCTCATTATTTTGTTATATCAAACTGTAATACTTGCAGAATCACATTTCTCATGTTTCATTATGGGTATCATAAAAGTGTATCATCCCAGTCCGACTTCTTAGTGTAAAAATTTTAGTTTATTAGAGAAAGAATTTAATAGCTTTGCATCCAGACAGACTCAATCTCTCTGTTGCGCCACTGGAGGCAGGGCAAAGGTGCATTCATCAATCTTGCTCAACGTAGCTTAAGACAGACTGAGCAAAATGGAAACTGGCATCCTTGATTTCCTGTCATGTCAACAGTGCCACCTGAAAACAAGCACTGTGATTGTTTGTTGAATGATCTGCATTTGCATATCACAAATATCAGCTGA
Organism: Thalassophryne amazonica; assembly: GCF_902500255.1. NCBI lineage: Eukaryota > Metazoa > Chordata > Actinopteri > Batrachoidiformes > Batrachoididae > Thalassophryne > Thalassophryne amazonica. The sequence continues at coordinate 35,116,569 of NC_047122.1, forward strand.
ATTAATTATTTAATTAATGTGGTCACTAAAAATGCCCAATTGCAATCTTAATAGAGAGCAGTCAGTCTGTTTAATGTGAGTGTATACCTACGCGAATGGTTTCGAGCAACGCTTTGAACTAGTTTGAAGAATATGACACCAAAAAAATAAATTTTATATTTTTTCACAACAATTTATTTATTTATTTATTTTTTTGGATTACAAATTAAAATATTTTTTGCTTGCAATAACTGGGGGTTGCAACCAAAACCCAGAAATGCAGAAATATTAAAATACTGGTTCTGTTTGGAATAAACCACTTTTTTGTTGTTCTGTTTGGAAGCTCTGGTTTTTTACCCCATGTGGTGGTAGCTCCAAAGACTTTGCTCCACCTCCACAGCCTCCTCCTTACGTAATTTAGTCGGTGCACTCATGTGTTTAGCTAAATACTGGAAATTTCCTCAATGAACAGATTACAGCAAAGAGCAAAGACATTTCCACTAAATTTACCTTTATAAGCATTTGCTACAATTTGCTACAATACAGTGGTTTGAGGCATGTATCCATGAAATGAAGCTCCTGTCAGTACTTTGAAGAATATTTCTACAGATTAGCCTCCTATAAAGTGCAGCATATATGTGTTTATTTTTAACGGCCAATTTTAAAAACTGCTAATTTTTGCAATACAACAGTTAAGAAAGATAAATGAATACAATTGAATGATTTCTTTAAACAAGCCCCAATCAGATAATTTTGTTATTGCAATATAAAAAGGTTCAAAAAGCAAATATGTTGGTAAAATACAGCAACACATGTGGTCTGATTTTCAGGTCTACAGCCGGGATGTAAAGACGGTGAGAGCAGCGAAGTAGCAAAGCAGACTGAAGGCTCCAGCAGGGCCTTTGGACAAAACGAGTGCAGCCAGCGCTCCCGTGGGTCCAACACCTGCCAGATGCAGCCAGACGTGAGCAGGTGACAGCAGGCTACCAAAACCCTCATGCCTTCTCCTGAAAGAGAAACTTCACCAGTGCTGAGGAAGAGGCAGCTACCACTGGGACTTCTACACCCCTGCCTAGCATTTAATTCAACCCACTTGATGGGTGACTGCCTGCATTAACTTGACATTTGCTCCTGCACATCGAGTTGGTTTGCAGAGGATACTGGCAAATTAGCAGCACCATCACAGTGACACAAAGTTTTGCAACAAGGAAGATTTATAGTCTATATGTGAGTTTAAATAATAGCATTTTTTTAATCAAGGAGATGATGGGTTTTTAATTAGCCATCAAACTAGCCGCATCAGGAGCAATGACCTTGAAAGGACAGAGGCTGATAACTGATTTCAAAGTGGAGTAGAGTAAGGTAGGACAGATGAGCAGGAAAAAAGCCTTTTTGGTTAAGTCGACATCATCTGACAAACCTATAAAGTAAGCCGTCCAGACTCCAGGATATGAAATTCTGCATGGTTCTTCTATAAAAGTCAATTCCATTTAGTGGCACAAGGAAGCTCCAAGATTTGCAAATGTCATAAGTTACAGTGTGTGTGTGTGAGCAGATAGTCAAGCCCACATTATGACAATGGTTTTCTCCAAGTCTTTGAGACCATAATGGAGTCTGAAGAGAGTGAATGTGGGGTACAATCCTCCAAGGACTCATTATAAGGACCGGGGCTATTTGAAGAGGCTAAAAACTATACTTTTTCTCTCCCTTACTTTTCATCACAGATTTATAGAGCCATACTGGCACAGATATAGTCAGAACAGTCATTGGTCCATGTTGTGGGCATAAGAGGTTTGCACAGATGCAAGAGAACTGAAGTAGCACGATAAGACACAGGAGGGAAAGCTGGTCAATAACGTGATGTGTTGGCACAGTGAGCAGTGTTTTGCTGCAGACATGTTGACAAGTAAACTGTGAAAAATGTCCAATGCAACAGTAAAACCATGCCAATATATTCTGTAAACATATATTCATTTTAAATTATGAATCGTAGAGTATGTACTACCAACTCATAAAGCCAATTTTTTATATCAAGAAAGGATGCCTACGAGTACATCATGCACTGTGTGCAATTTAGTGGTTTATTTGCATCTGTGCGTTTCTCATCGTAAATATTTTGAAGCATGGTGACTAAAAAGCCTGATATAGTCCACATTAAATTTATTTATATGTTGCTGAATAAAAAATCAACTCACAGCGCCATACAGGAGGAAACACACTGGGTGGGTGCCCTCTGTAGGCCTGGATGAATCTTGCTAATTACTGTTAGAATTAAATTATCTTCATTTTGAAAAGACAGCTACGGCATCTGAAAAGATGGTCACTGGACAATCTTCATAGATATGGCCCCGTGTCTATACATCTTTTTTTTCTGGTGGAGCTTAGAGAGCACACAGAAAAGATTTATTCCAAGGAGAAAAAAGCCTGCACATGGGATGTGTTTCTATGACAAAAATAATTATCTTATAATGTACAGTAATAAAAAGTACTCACTCTCAGCAGGAACAAAGTCTGTCCAATCAGCTATCACAGATCGTAGGTTTTTTTTCTCTCTATTGTCATTAATTCTGGGTGTCAAATTAGCTGACTGTAGACAGAAACAGCAAAAATAATTCTGTCATAGCAGTTGCCAGCAATGACATCACAGCGTTTTTCTGAAGAGCTCAGGGATTTACAACTTAAAACTCAGAGCAGCCTGAGAAAAAAAAGTAGAGTGCTTTTAAAAAAGACACTAAGTGCAGTGTTTTTTTTTTCTGAAGGTGGTGCATGTGGTCGTGTATGCACCGCTCTCATTTAAAGCAATTGAAAAAACAAGCTGGCACCCAGAAAAACATGCTATATGGATACAGGGCCTAATATGAGAATATGGTGAATATGGTAAATTCGAGTTTGACACAAGTTTGCTCACAAGACAAGAATCAAGTGGCTTATATGCAACAAAAACAATTTCAAATAGGCTAAACTCCTATCCAGATTGCCACTAGCCCACAAGCAAAGTGGCATTAGTTGTCACCAGGACCCTGGGATTAGCAACAAAGCTTCACAAGCAAATTGATAGGCCTGTCTGCCTTTGTGTTATTTTTATTGTGTATGATAAAAGATGCCAACCTCGGCCAAAGTAGGAGGCTCACTGGTCCTGATGCCTATTGGTGCTGGTACCCATCCCTGGATTCCATAGTGTGAAGCAAATTGGATAGGATTCCAGTCCATCACAGGTTACTGGGTGGACTGGGACAATGCATGTGATGAAGTGTGAACAGGTAGCGTGACTGGGATTCAAACCCAGATCTACATATTAGTAGTCCAACTCCTATCCCACTGAGCTACCCACTCTGTATGTGTATCTACCAGTATTCCAAATTCCATATCTGATTATGTGGTAGTTTTCACAGAGTTACTTATTAAACATTTTGCAGACCCACTTAGTGAGTGCATTAATCCTACATTTGCCCTGCTAATCACAGGGAACTTCCCAAAGAGTTTGTGTATGTACAACGTCTGTGTCACACAAAGTGAAACAAATTCCTGAAAACACTACCTAATTGTATTGAAGACATCTACTGTATATGCAACAAATACAAGCTCAAGCTGGTGTGCAACATTTCATAATGCAATTCTGACATTGTTTTCTTTTTAGCATTTGTATTTCATCAGTTACAACTGACCCATAGCCACACACATATCTCCAAACACATTCATGATTCAATTTTTCCATTTGTGTCATTCCCATTTTGTCAAACGCGAAGAACAAGAAGTCAGCAGTGCAGAAAGTGACTGTGAGGTGTTCGTTAACTGGAAAATCTCTTCCTTAAGAAAAAAAAAGAAAGAAGACCTCCAGCATTTACATTCCCCTAAACCCTTGCCTTTCACACCAAGCCTGCTTTCAATATCAAAGCTGCTTTTGAAAGCCTCTGGTGGAATGATACCAGAGAGAAGGGGACTTTAGTGAAAATGTAAGATCTTGAAAAGGCAGCGAGTGGTGGGGGAGAGACAGACAGAGGGGGAGGGCGGGAGCCGGGACGGCGGCATATCAATCCTCCCTTTAACTGACACAAGCATTCTGAAGTCAGTTTTTAAAAAAATCTTTTTTTAAACATGCGGCGGAATGTGTACACAAAGGCGAGGGTCTGATAAAGCATCATTAGGCGCCCATGAAAGCAGCTTAGAGCGTTTGGTGGCAACAGGATCCTTCTGTCAGATATGGTGAGGATTACACCCAGCGGTAGGCAGGGACCACTTGTTGGGGGTGTGTGTACTCGTTTATGTCCCTCTGTTGATGCATGTGAACTTCTAAGTCAGCCTGCAAGTGTGTGTTTGTGTTCCGTGCACGGTGCATGTGAGTGTGAGGTTATATGTTCTGTCTTGTCGGAATGAGCACCAGCTGAGAGCACCTGGAAGCTGTTTGAGATAAAGAGAGGCTGTTTGGGATTACTGAAGACGGTGCAAGATGCGCACCAATCTGTCCCCATATGACCATGTCTGTGTGTGTTTATACATGCAACTTTTAGGTACAGCGGTACACAAACAGAACAAGGCATAGAAACTTAGAGAAGCCAAAGGACATGCATGTTGTAAAAAACAAAAAAATCTACAATACTCCATTGAAGACAATTATCACCTTCATCCCGTAGGTAAAGTGTCAGGAGGATTATGCACAAACTAATGAACCAATTTCAATGAAGCTCGTTTGAGCGGTGGGGCAAGAATGTCCTATATAGTTCTCTTGGCTAATTAGAGCCGGGGCGTATCTCTGGATTCCAAAATGTGAAGCAGATGAGAGACAATGACTCCTCCCGGATCGAACACCATTCTGGCACAGGTTACTTCCCTCATTTACAGCAGGGTGGACAGGGATGATGCAGATGCAAGGACACAGAAGGTCATGTGACAAGAAACCTAACCCAGGTCCACATCAGCCCAACTCCTTATCCCTGGTCTACGGACCAAGACAGACCCCTTTAATTGTGCTACATATTAAAAATGAAAATTGTCACCCTGAGAGTGATGGGTATCTTGCCAAAAAGTGAACAAAAGAGACCACCACAACGAATAACCACCATGAAGAGGGACTGACAGGCAAGGGAATATGCTATATTCATGCCAAATTTGGAGGCAAAAAGCACAAATTGCAGCAAGCAAAGTTTTTTGGGGGTAATTCTAGTGTTTGACCTTCCTGTGACCTTAACCTTTGACCTCGACGTTGACCGTTTTGTGTGCTGAAAGGTATCTCTGTAATGCTGCGTTCAAACTGGGCGCGACGTGAGCGACAGCAGCGACAGGTTGCCATGTAATCCTTAAGGAACGACACGTTTTGGTGCCAAGTCACGCAGCACGACGTGATGGACGCGAATGAAGCGACGCAAGTGAAGCAATTTTGAGCGATTGGCACGTTTGTGGTGCGATATTGTGTCGCGTCACGTCGCGTTGCCCTCCTCCCCAAGTTGAAAATTCTGAACTTTTTCATCTCGTCGCGCCGTGATGACCAAACAGGGACTGAATATGTAGTGACGTGGAGATGTCTGGAGTTTGACTGAAGATGTGAACATGTCCTGTCTCTGGTAGCAGCTTGTGAGCAGGACTTATGTCTCTTTTGTCCTTTATTTCACAATTATGACAGAGTTTTTGGAGCGAGCAGCAGCCCCGCAGCAGCAGCAGCGGAGTTTCTTTTTCTTTTTATTTTACGTGCGCGCGCAAGCGAATCGTCCATGGAGATTATTTTACTTATTAACTACACAGATGTATAATAAAACAAATGGTGACTGGTTTCTAAACACAATTCTGACAGAGTTTTTTGGGAAAGAGCGAGCAGCAGCAAGCAGCGGAGTTTCTTTCCTCTTTTTACGTGCGCGCGCGAGCAAATCGTCCGTGGAGATTATTTTACTTATTAACTACACAGATGTATAATAAAGCAAATGGTGACTGGTTTCTAAACACAATTATGACAGAGTTTTTGGGGGAAGAGCGAGGAGCAGCCCCACAGCAGGCAGCAGAGTTTCTTTTTTTTTTTTATTGTTTACATGTGTGCACGTGAACGGGACAGGAGGTCCTCAAACTGGGTCACACAGAGGCGGAAGAAGCGGCCGTCATCCAGACGCAGCTCCTGCAGCAAATAATGATACTCCCTGAATTAGGAACATCTCATGATGTTTGTCAACTTTCCATAACTCGCTCCGTGTGATCAAGGTTCGTCATGTTAACTTGACTGACAACCGGAGCTGGTGAGCGGAATGGAAGCTCCTCCTATTTGATGACGCGCAGGGGCAAATTTTCGCAGCAAAAGCAGAGCGACACATCGGGCGAAGGAGGCGCGTCCGTCGCCACGTGACCCCCGTGAATTTGTGCCGTCTGATCGCGCCTGGTGTGAACGCGGCATAAGACTGTGATTTTACAACAGTCTACAATGATGATTTACAGGCTTTGTCACACTCTTAAAAAAATCAAATTTTTTTCAAATTTTTATGACATCATAACCTTGAGTCCCCTCATCAAGCTCTTTAATTTGGTGTGTTACACGACATGTTTTGCTGTAATCTGACATTTTATGTAATTTAGGTGACCTTTGACCTCAACCAAAACCCTGAAGTTCAAGGTCAATCGCTTATCCCAGGTAATGGCTTATAGGTAAGGCCAATCACTGTGTCCATGACAAATGTAGAGGCAATATTTGAAAAATTGCAACCAGGAAAGTTGTTTAGAACTTGTTGTTACCTTGACATTTGACCTTGACGCTTTTTGGTGCTGAAAGGTACCTTCCTAAAGTTACTATACGAGGTCTATTAGAAAAGTATCCGACCTTATTTTTAAAAAAAAAAAAAACATATGGATTTGAATCACGTGTGCTTGCGTGAGCCAACCTTGAACCTTCATGCGTATGCGTGATTTTTTTCACGCCTGTTGGTTGCGTCATTCGCCTGTGAGCAGGCTTTGAGTGAGGAGTGGTCCACCCCCCTCGGCGGATTTTCATTGTCAGGGAAATGGCTGAGAGACTGCTGCTTTGCTTGATCAAATTTTTTTTAGAAACTGTGAGGCACATCCATGTGGACACCATTCGAGAAATTCAGGTGGTTTTTGGTGAAAATTTTATGGGCTTCAAAGACATTAAGGGATGTTACTGTCGCTTTAAGGACGGCCCACAGCAGCTGTGGGGTGCGCCGTGCTCCAGCTGCCATCGACAGGCTGAACGACCATTTCATTTCTAAACGGATCGCTCTGTGGATCCGTGACCATCGTGTGCACTTTCTCTGGTTATCACAAGAACTGGATTTTTCAAGTGAGTATCAGAGAGGTGGACATGTCCCAGCTTGTCCTTCTGGCACTCCAAAGCCGTCCTGTGAGACCAAAACGGAGGTGGTTTTGTGTCGGTCCAGCAGCGAATGCATCATGACGTGCGAAGCGTCCGCTCGGCTTTCCATGACAAAATCTCTTGTTAAAAGTGAAATCTGCAGGAAAATGGGTGATGTCCAGCTCTTGTGATAACCAGAGAAAGTGCACACGGTCACGGATCCACAGAGCGATCCGTTTAGAAATGAAATGGTCGTTCAGCCTGTCGATGGCAGCTGGAGCGCGGCGCGCCCCACAGCTGCTGTGGGCCGTCCTTAAAGCGACAGTAACATCCCTTAATGTCTTTGAAGCCCATAAAATTTTCACCAAAAACCACCTGAATTTCTCGAATGGTGTCCACATGGATGTGCCTCACAGTTTCTAAAAAAAATTTGATCAAGCAAAGCAGCAGTCTCTCAGCCATTTCCCTGACAATGAAAATCCACCAATGGGGTGGACCACTCCTCACTCAAAGCCTGCTCACAGGCGAATGACGCAACCGACAGGCGTGAAAAAAATCACGCATGCGCATGAAGGGTCAAGGTTGGCTCAGGCAAGCACACGTGATTCAAATCCATATGGTTTTTTTTAAAAATAAGGTCGGATACTTTTCTAATAGACCTCGTATGTGAAGTCGCAAAAGTCTGCGATATAAACTGTGTCGCACAGTGAATTAAAGGTGAAAAATGCAATGATTACAAAGAAACAACGAAACAAACAAAAAATACATACTGACTAACATCTTGCAAAACTTCATTTTGGCAAGATAACAAACAAACAAACATACATACTGGCTAACATATCTTGCAAAACTTCATTTTGGCAAGATAACAAACAAACAAACATACATACTGGCTAACATATCTTGCAAAACTTCGTTCTGGCAAGATAATAAGAGGGAGATCAATGCTCAGCAATCAGGGAACTCAAAAGGTCAGCAAAGATGTTCAAAGATCTGACATCTGACCGATGGCCCACAAACTAGATTACAGACCAGCAATTAGGATCAAAGGATAATAATCTGGATTAAAGTTAAGCAATCATGATCCAAGTTCATCAAACAGGATTATAAATGAGTCACAAGGATCAAAGATGAAAGCTCAGGAACAAAGATCCCAGTCATGATTACAGGTTAGCAATCAGAAGTAAGGGTGAGCAAGCTGAATCAAGGTCACAATCAGGATTTTAGTGCAGCAGTCATGATCCAAATACAGCAAACAGGATTGAAGATGAATCATGAGGATCAAAGAAAAGACTGAGACAAAAGAATAGCGATGAGGAATAAAGATCATGCTCAAGATCAAGGTCACAATCAGAACCAATTGTTAGCAATTCAGGTTAAAGTTAAGGAATCATAAGTTCAGCACAAAGGATCAAAGATCAGTGTAGAGGTTATCTGGATTAATGCTCAGCAATCACAATTAAAGTTCAGCAAACAAGACTGAAGATAGGTCCTCAGGATCAAAGATCCAAATGAAGTGATCAGGAACAAAGGTCACGATCAAGTTAGCCTTTTGGAATAAAGGCAAGCAATCAGGATCAAGATCACAATCAGGATCAAAGGTGAGTGGTTAGAATCCCGTAACTGTTTAACCATAGGTCTACTTTGGTAAAATACAAAGAGTAAAAAAATGTGGTTTGGCCTGGGGTGGTCAACAAGAATGAACTGAGGACTGGAATCTGGTTTGGGGCTTAACGTAGACTAAAATGGACTGCAGGGCATTGGTGGAGGTGCGAGCTATATTTGGTGACTTCCAGTTCTAATAACTATTATTATTATTACTGATGGTGATGAATGTGTATAAATATGGGGATGAAGCATGTTTCTTACCAACATTAGCAATTTTGATTTTGGACCATGTTATAAATGTGATCATACCGATTGGACTGTTGGTGGACTTCCATGCTAGAAGAAAGTGATGATCCAACCACCTCATGGTTTTGTCTGCATTTACTAGGCCCTGTCCAAACCAGCCCTGTTCTGCTTCAATCTTGCCCACTTCTTGTCCTGTTGTGCATATCAGCCTGATTCTCCTCTTCTTCATTTGCTCGTGTGTCAATACATGTGCTGTGCCAAGCTCTTTGTTCGAAACAGTACGGAGGAAATGTGTCGTCCTTCTGTGTCTCCCCGCGTTTCCGCTGTCATCACTCACTCCCACGCTGTAAACATCACCCTCCAGGTGGTGACTCTGATGAGAGGAGATTCCTCCTGACCCGATGAAGCTCACTACAACCCAGAAATATGCAGGTGACATAAAGGAAAGAAAGCGCAAACACCAGTCCTCTATCAATTTATTTATTGACAATGAAAGGGGCATTCATGTACACGTAAAAGTGAAGGAAAACAAAACCTTGTGGTCTTACAAGCACTTATTTTCATTTGACGGGTTTATTTGGACGATGTGGGCTGAAACAAAAACAACTGGTCCAATCTGCACAATACAGCAAGAATTCATTAAAAAGCCACGGGTGACTAGGCACCTCTGGGAGGCACCTAGTTTAGAGTGGGCTCACCTCACCGTAGACGGACACCCATTCAGATGTTATCAGTTATCAGCGTTCGGCGAATTTACACTGACGTTTATCCATTATTTCCAAAACACGAGGCAGTGGAACTGCCTGAAGATTTGCCTTGATTTACATATCACTTTTAAACAATCGCTACAGTGACCTTCACAACATCAGTACAAGGCAACAAATCCTAGATTTCAAAAATAACACACACACATATATATATATATATATATATATATATATATATATATAAAATGGATATAATGGTTGCCATGCAACAAGCACACTGGATGACTGAACACTCCCATTAGCATGTAAATAAAGCTGTAATGTGTATGATGTAGTGCCATCTAGTGGTGAGGTTGCAGACTGCGATACATCATCGTCAGCCACAATATTGTTTCCTTCATGTTTTTGTTTCTTTGATGATGGGGGTTCATGCTAGGGATGGGACCGATCCGATCCCGGATCGGTATCGGGTTCCGATACCGGCGTAATTCATGTATCGGAAAATACCGATCCAACTGGCGACATTTTTCAATACCGGAGAAGAGCCATTGTGAATCCTCTCAACTGCTGTTGTTTGTTCTCTGCTTGTTTAGTGCTGAGTGGGAAAAGGAGAGGGGGAGGTTTTCTGAAGCCGGGCTGTTTGAGAGAGCTCTGTTCTGCAGTATTCTAGCTACAGTTAGCAGCAAATTTCTGCCGGTTCTCAGGTTCAAATTGTCTTTTGTCGAGCATGGATTTTCCGAAAAATTACCTGAATTGTTGCTGAAAATGGGTGCTAAAACGTTAGCTGCTTCACTATCAGGAGGCTGTAAAACACCAGCTCAGCGTGCAGCTGAGAAGGTCAGCAAACAGAGATTCTGTCCGCTGAAAGGGAAAATCCTGCGCGTGAGCGTCGATGATGATACATTTATTTTACAGTTGAAAGGATTCGTGTTTCCCAAAAGTCTGAAGTTTGTGCAGCACGAAAACAGCGAGAAAGAAAAACAGAGAGAGACAGAGGGAGAGAGAAAGAGAGAAAGTAAGCGAGAGACAGACAGACAGACAGAGAGAGAGAGTGCACTGTCTTTTCTTTTTAAGACTATAAAAATAAGGCTATAAAAGTCTATAAAAAATAAAAGTACTTAATTCTTTCACCCAAACATCAAATCTCGGCTTTGATCTTGAAAAAACCTTCTGGCAAATTGTAGCTCAACTTTCAGGTCTCCTTTAAAGAAAATCCTCATTTAAAATCAACAACAATAATAATAATAATAATAATAATAATAATAATAATAATAATAATAGGCAAACAGTGTTCACTATCACTATCGGCAGATATCTAAATTCAGGTATCGGGATCAGATCGGAAGTGAAAAATTGTGGATCCCTAGTTCATGCTCCTTTGCCTTCATTTGTGATAACCAATATGTATAATCCTCCAATTTACAAAAATGAGGGTTCTCAAACATGTTAACCGGCACCAGCAACCAGTACACAGTGCACAGGGGAGCAACCACGGATTTTGCGGCCATGCTACAAAATGCAAAAAACAGTATAAGTGTGTCCCTTTTGGGCTACTATATCAACATTTCAGTGCAACATTGTATGGAAGTAAATCTGTGCCATCAGAGTTTGAATTTGAATTTTGAGGGCTGAATGTTTTTAGCATCAAAATCAGAGTTTGAAGTTGAATTTCTAAGGTTGAATTTGTTTAGCATCAAAATATTCAGCCTCAAAACCGTCAACCTAAAAAAATTCAACCTAAAAAAAATTCAACCGCAAAAAATTCAACCTCAAAAAAATAGAAAAGCAGGAAGAAGCAATCGATCCCTGTCTCAATCATCCAACGTTTATGTATGGAAGTAAGTCTGTGATGTTGGATGATTGAGACAGGGATCGATTGCTTCTCCCCGCTTTTCTATTTTTTGAGGTTGAATTTTTTGAGGTTGATTTGTTTTAGGTTGAATTTTTTGAGGCTGAATTTTTCAAGGTTGAATTTTTTTTAGGTTGAATTTTTTTTTAGGTTGATTTTTTTTTAGGTTGAAGTTTTTGAGGCTGAATAATTTGATGCTAAACAAATTCAACCTTAGAAATTCAACTTCAAACTCTGATTTTGATGCTAAAAAACATTCAACCTTAAAAATTCAAATTCAAACTCTTATGGCACAAATTTACTTCCATAACATGGCGGCCTCCATGAGGAGGTCCACTGCCATGTAGATTTGAAGTGCTCATTCTAACTATACAATAATGAGAAAGATGGTTATGAATGCTGTATTCTAGGGATGTCTCAATCAGTTTTTTTTTTTGCCCAGTCAGAGTCCTTAAATACTGAGTATCATCAGATAACAAGTCTTGATCAGGTACTTGTATTTTTCTCGATCTTACACTTGCAAAATGCGAGCACATTATTATTATTTTTAATTAATGAACTGATTTATTTTATGATTCGTGAAAGTGAATGTCTATACTTAAAAAAAACCAACTGTATCAGATTGCATCGTATCACACCAAATCAAATCCTTCCATCATAAAAAGTATCGTTCCTGAAACAAATCATACCTCATGCATCTAGATAAGTATCGTATCGATTTGTAAGAGAGAGATGCACAAACCTAAAATATACTTAGTGGCAAAACACACAAGAATTTCCTTGCCTGTTTATTCTCATGTTCCCCTGCCGCTGCTTGTCGCGCTCAGGGAGTTAACGTCTGATTTCAGACTTGTTTTATTCCTCGTGCATTTAGTGTCACTACACGCCGCAGTTTGCAGACAAAGACAGAAAACGACAAAAAAGAATCTGTCAATTTTCAGAAAAAATAAAGAAATAGAGTATCAGAATCAGGTGCTGTACCTCGTGAAGCACAACAACGGCAATTTTCTTCTGTTGTGTTTCTGACAGGCTGTATACCCAAGAGAGGGAGAAAAAAAATGTAGGCTTCCTTTAGAGAGGGAGTTAACGACATACTGAAGGCTTTTCACATGGAGGACAGGCTTGGCATGTGCCATTGTAAACACGCTGAAATGCTGGGAAATTCAGTGAGCGAGTGGTGCCCCGAGTAAAGCCGCTCCAACATATGACACACTGCGTTTGTCCTCTTAACCACACAACGCTTCCCTGACAGTCAATCATACACAGAGTCAGTCAGCCACACGAGCAGAAAGAAACACACAGCATGCAGTGCAAACACATGCGTGCAGGAAGAGCGGCAGCAGCGCTCTGGGTTCAAACGCGCGGACACATCGATAATCGCTGCTTCAGACGCATCAGTCAACACGGTTCCAAGTCCCAAATGTTTTACCCCCTGTGGCCTGGTTGGCGGTACCATTTCCACGATGCTACCAGCTTATCGTGTTTGTTTTCCATCTAAAAATGAACAACAGAATGTTTCAGCTGTGAGAGAATTCACAGAGTTCCTGGAAATAGGGGTTTTTTTTTTTGCAAAGGATCACATTCAAATGCTGCAGAGCTGCAGGCATCATGCAACTCAATCACACTGGCAGGAAAAACACAACGCAACAGGATAGCGTCTAAGAACAGTCTGCCATTGTCGATTTTTGATAAGAGAAGGTCTAGGATTTGTGACAAAACAAACAAACAAAATGTGCTAACGGTGTAATCAATCTGGTAAGTTTTCAACATGTTTTGTAAAATTTGTGACATGGAGAGAAAATTTGAACAAGAGCAATCTGAGATTTCTGATGTCCGCCAAGCTTTGGCGGTTAAATGATATGCGATTTACACTGTGACCCAGACATTACCTGGATCCGGATTCCATAACACAAAGCAATAATTGTATACTGATCCAGAAGTGTCTGATATTTAATTCACAAGTTGAAACAAAATAGTGTCTTCCTGATCTTGGTTTTACAATGTGATGATGTATCCATGAAGTAGTTTTGTTGTAATTCTTAAAATAGTGCAGCAGATACCTCAAATAATCTTTCACTTGGTGATACAAGCACTAAATTTGGAACAGAGGTGCTTCAGGACCTACTCTCTTAGAAAAGATCGCTATCCAGTTAAAAAAACAAAATGGCCACCATTTTCCAAGATAGCCGCCAATCGAACTGGTTTTTAAGCTTGTTTTACCTATATTTTAATTGAATAACCATATCTGGAAGATGTAGCAATGGAAATATATGATTTGGAGCCTAGAAAATCCATTTATGCAGTCAAAAAAACTAAAAATATTGAAAAATCAGGTCATTTTATGTAAATTATGTAAATGAACACTCGTTAAATGATGTTTGCAATCTGCTAAATTTCCAAAAACATAACACCAATGATTACATGTTTGTTGCTTTGGTATGAAACAAAGTCTCTGTTGATGTACAGTTTGCATAAGTTCTTTTCAGTCATCACATTTGCAGGAACATAACTGTGTACACTTGAGGCTGAAGCTATAGCATTTGCATCTTCCTCGGAAGTCAGTCTTGCATCCACATTTTGTCAATTGCTGGTAACTCTCTGCAACTGCAGGAAGCTTTGACCACAGAACTTTCCAGATCTCACCATCTTTTATCCAACCCCAGTTGGCAGGGCTTTCAATTTGCATTTCACATACAGTAGCCTGGCCCCATATACAGGCAGCTTGGAAGACAGACCGTTTTACATGCTCGAAGAGGGATGCACTTGTCGGTGGAATGGCATCATACGGTCTCTGTTTCTGAGCAAACAAGTCCAGTCTTGCCTCATCAACCTTGTTTGCAGTGCTGTTCTTGTCATACATAATGATGACAAACTTCTCAAGAATGTTCAAGTCAACATCTTCTATGACTGCTGGATATTTACTGAGCTTATTGAAGACATGGGTCACTTCAGGACAAAAGTCCCATGCATGCCATGCTGTTTTCTTGCCTTTGCCACAGAAAGATGATACAACATCGCAGCCAGTGAAGGCATGGAAGAACAGCATACCATTGGACTTCTCTGGGCCAAGATTCAACACAATGTCATGGATTGGCAACCACCTGATGGAATGACCATGGCCAAACTCAATCCACAGCATTTCCAATCCTGCATCCTGGAGAGTTGCAAAATTGCTGACTGCAAAAACAAGTATATCTGTATCACTTGCCTTAACTAACACAGATTTTGCCTTTTGCTTGGCTGCATCAAGAGCATGTGTGAAGATTCTGGTGTCAGATTCTTCATGGCTGCATGGGCTCAAGCTCTCCAGACTGATGGGTTTGTTGGACAGAGCCTCTTTGCCTTTGGTCACAATTACAATATTTTCAGCACACAGGGATACCATCTTGTCAGCCAGGAATTCAAAAAGCTCAGTGTTGTTGTCATTGTCTCGCAGAAAACGTTTCCAGTTAGGCGGAAGCTTGGTTTTGTCAGTCACTCTACGTCGATCTCCTTTACCCCTTCTTGACCTTGTCTCAGCCTTTAAGCTTGAAGTCCAGTAAACATCAAAAACTATGTCTGTCCTCTCATATTTTGATGAGTATGTTTGAATTTTGGGCTATCCTTTTACCACCCAACCGTATTAAATATCATAGCACATTGAGGTATGGGATACAACAAGGTTCAGGCATCTTGTGCCCTACACCTAGCCCGATCGTTCATCCAGTGCCATTTAAGTCCTGTGCAATCTGTACACCATCCGGGTAACTGATGCCCCATTACCCTTGGCTCGGCTCTCCCGCGCTGGCACATCCTGTCGATTCAGGTGCGGCTATCTAACTATTATTCTACAACTAACTAAATTTCTAGTTAAGCTATATACAGGGGCTTATTAGATAGCATTTGGGACACTGAAATACTGAAAACTGTAGTGAGTATACTACTACAATAGTTAGTAAACTACAACTAGAGCTACTGTACTACAAGCCGACACTGAACCCCATGCTGAGTCTCACAGCAATGATGCCACCAGTGTGCCCTAGTTGTGCTATGGCATCACTCTGATTCATAATATTGAAAACAAGAGCTAGTTAACATTGTATTACAACAATGATGGCAAGGTTTTGTATGTAATATGTAATAACGTGATCGGACAGCTGGATGTGTCATAAATATGCATTTTCAGTCATGAAATGGCTGCCATTTTTAAAAATGGTGGCCATTTTGGAATGACATTGATACTATTAAGTTCTCCTAGTCAGAATACATACATTTTGATATTTGTATTACTCAGATGTTTTGATTCCTTGACATTCTGAGCTGAAAACACCCTTTTTCACCTTTTACGTGGTGGCCATCTTGAAAAATGTCAGCCATTTTGTTTTTTCACCTGGATAGCGACCTTTTCTAAGAGAGTAGGTCCTGAAGTACTTATGTACCAAATTTGGTGCTTGTATCACCAAGTGAAAGATTCTTATGTTATACTGACTTAAGCAGCCTCACTAAAATCTACAAAGTGAAATCCTGATCCATAATCCGGATCCAGATCACATCAAGAATTTAATGGAGTCCTCCATGGTCTAACACCAATGTGTGGGGAAACTTTGGTGAAACTCCATTAAGAAGTTTTTACATAATTCTCAAAATCCAACAAACTGAAGTCTACAAATTGAAATCCTGATCCAGAATCTGGATCACCTCCAAGATTCAAGATTCTTCAATAGCCTAATATCTCTCTGTGGTGTAAATTTGGTGAGAATCCGTGAAGTAATACTTAAAAGTCTATATAAAGTGAAGTCTTGATCCAGAGGCCGGATCTGGATCACCTACAAAATTTAATGGAGTCTTCCCTGGCCTAATATCTATCTGTGGTGAAAATTTTGTCAAAATCTGTGCAGTTTTCGCATGTAATCCTGGTAACAAACATACAGACAACCAAATAAATGCCGATGATTTTATTACATCCTTGCTGGGTGTAATGTTAGATTTATTTGGGGTAAAAAAATAGATGAAAATATGAAATCTATGAAAAGTATGTCATGCTTTTCAATAGAAGACAGTTTTGAGATGGTAACCAAGGCATTTTAACTCTCCCTCCCCAAAATACTGAAATTTGTAGTTCAAATCAAGCAAGGAGAAACATATGAACTTGAAAAGTAGATATTTCATGTCAGTGCAACTTCAATTGCAACCTTTAAAAAAACATGTTCAAACCATTACTCTATGTGTTACAGATAATATCGCACTGGAATCAGTATCAGTATATCAGTATAAATCAGTGACTTTAGTTAGTTTGTGTGGCTATAATATTTTCACAACCTACTATAATGAAACACAGCAGCCATGCTACATTCAAATTTCAAAAGTATAAATAACCGTTCAAATAATAATAACCGTCTGTTACACTGCTGCCACTACTAAGGACAGGAGGAGACTGAAACATATCATCCACACAGCAGAGAAGGTGATTGACTGCAATCTGCCATCCCTACAGGACCTGTACAACTCCAGGGCCCTGAGGCGAGCAAGGAAGATAGTGGCCGATCCCTCTCACCCAGGACACAGACTTTTGATTCCCTCCCCTCTGTCAGATGACTGAGGTCCATCAGGACTAAAACCTCAAGACACAACAATAGCTTCTTTCCGTCCGCAGATAGACTTATAAGTAATGCCAGAGACCCCCATTTACCCTGCCCCCCCACTCCCACAAAGTACAGGCTGATCATCCCTGTACTGTTCATCTGCATGACCGCACAGCCCCATGCCACCATTCCACTATATCTATTTGATAGTAAACTTAGCTTGCCCATTTGTCTATTTGACTCCTTTACTTCTTACAGTATTTTCTTTTATAGTTGTTTGTGCACCAATGACACCAGATAAAATTCCTTGTATGTGAGAACTTACTTGCCGATTCTGATCCTGAAAAACAGCTCTGTAATTGCTGGCAGAAATTTGATTAGCCCCAAATCAAATTTCCTTAATTTATTTGGCAGATAGCCACTCAGGATACAGATCCAAAGCTGAGACATTATTGTCTCTTTGAGGGACAAATTCACTCTAACGCCTTGGTCACATGTGGGTGCATGTGGGTTGGGGGCAGTCCTAGTCAAACGTTTGGACAGAAAGTGTGTCCAAACTTTTGACTTTTTAGTGGCACAAGGAACCACTGCTCTAATGTGTGCTGCTCTAGTTCCGATTGCTCCCACTCTTCATGCCAGTGTGGTGCAGTCTTGATTTCAGGGAACTGCATGACGGCAACTCCCAGAGCTCCAAAGGACAAAACGTCTGATGGAGAAATTCAGCAAATATATCACGATGGCAGGTAGCAAACACTCTGGGATTTGTCCAAAATAAACAAGGGGATGACAAAAAAGGGAAAAAAATGTTGGGAGTTGCATTTAATACCTTTTCTCCACCATCTACACCATCTCCTTCCATCCACATCCAATACACCTCCGCTGTGAAAGGAGGTGTATAGAAAACCTGCCTGGACCAAACATGATGAGACTACAAATCTCTTGCGGCTGACAGACAGAGATGTCTGGTGTCCCATGTAGAGGGAGAGCCAGATTTGATTAGACTCTGTCACACAGCGCCTGGATGACAAACAGAGACCTTGGCCAGAGCCAAAACGGTGTCTGGGCTGAGAAAACGAGCTTCACACAGCCACTCTGAGTGCAAACTAAGTAACTCCAGCCTGTCAAAGAAGCCATAAAGTTTTTTGACCTACAGCTTGGGCTTAGTAATTCTTATGCTGCTGATACAATTTTTTATTTTTTTGTATGTCAATCAGTAACAACACTTAAACTTGGACAAATTAAAACCAAAACAAGATAAATGGTATAATGGGTGGATAAATGTATAGACAGTGGACAACAGTGGACAGTATGGACAAAAATCCATACCATGGTATATCTTAAACATCTGGCAATATGTCAGCAAGTACATGTAGTATTACTTACTTACTTACTTATAGGCATTTGGAAATGTTTACTTTCCAAATAGTGAAAAAATTCTGTGTATTGCTTAGCATATCACGTGTGCAAGTCTCTGTGAGTCCTCTTGGCATTGAGTCACCTTTCTTTGATGCGCTTTGTCACATATCTGAATGACTTCCCATCAAAGGGTCTCTGTTAATGTGTAAATCTGCTTTCAGGAAGTGTAGACTCTTAGCTTGTTAATATTAGCCATAACGCTACAAAAACACAGACATTCCTTTAACAATAGAGCTTTTTAATGAGCTTGTACTGCAGTTCTTTAATATAAAAATGCTTTTATTATGGAACACATTAAGCACTATGCGGCCAATATTTGCTTTTCATACTTAATGCTACTAACAGCATGGAAAGATGGGCCAGGTAGCTCTTGGGGATTAGGAGTAGGATTACAAATATGTAGACCCCGTCAAGCTCCCTGTCTGTGTAATTGGAGAAAATACTTCTTCTGCATTGTCCCAGCTCAACCATCTAGAAATGGGTACAAACCTTGACTAGGAAAGTAATGGGTATCACCCTGGCATCGTGTCCAAGGGGGAGTTGCAGACACTCACTACTTCACACTACAGAATCCTGAGAATAAAACATGGGCTCCAATGGGCATCAAGGCCAACTGGACTTATTTCTTCTGCTTACAGCAAGTGTTTACAATCTGAGGGGAAATGGTAAAACTTATACCAAAGCTGTAGAACCACGAGAAGAAGTATGTGTGTTTCAGTGTGTGGAGTGCGATTGTGGAATAGTTTAGAATGGAATTTAAAACAATGTCCAAACATTTACCAATTCAAAGCCAAATACAAAGAAAACATTTTACTACGGTACAATACACAGTGAAAATTCTTACTATAGTCATTATAGTATTAAGATCATAAAACATTAAATCATTTAGTAACAATAAGTATATCAGAGTTAAGGCATTGTATTGTATTGAATATTGAATCTTTACTAAATTATTTAGTATTTGTAGTATATTGATGAGTGATTGAAGAGTAAGCATATTCACGGGTACTGGAATTGTAAGTCCATTCATGAGCTATTGAAATTGTAAGTATATTGATAAATTATTGAAATTGTTGTCTATTCATGAGTTACTGGAATAGTAAATATATTGAGGTATTGTAAATTGAATGCAGTTGTATTTACTGTCAATTAAGCAACCACTGAAAATATGTGCACCGGGGGTGGGGTTTAAAAAGTATTTACTTCTTACCACTCCCTTTCAAACTTTCTTGTTGTCATTTTTTGTTTTGCTTCTTGTTTGATTTTGTTTATTTTTTTCATATGAGTGTAGAGGTACAGAGAGTACAAAGAAGCTTTGTTCATTTGATTTGCTTATATTGTGAACTGACATGATACTGGAATTGACAACTAAGTTCGAAATAATAAAAAAATGATTGAATTGATTGACTGAAGCAGAAAGTAGAAGAACCTGCTCCAGCTGTCTACCAAATTTGAATCCCTTTGGACCAGTTTGTGGGCAACCATATCAAATACACACTGAGTAGTAAACAAGGCTGTGATAGCACCAGCAGCTACAGAATGCCACATAATATACTTTTCGATGACCCTTCATAAGTAAATAACCATAAAAGATGTGGCATACTGTTGGAAATGGTGCTTGAACCAGACATTCTTGTGTCCACATGTGCAGTCCTGATGGACAAACGGAGACATACACTATGTGAATCATATCTGCCTGCTTGTACAGATCATTTGACCGCTTTCAGTCACAGAGTTGAAAGCAGTGACCATCTGTTTTCCTTGTGTTTATCTCACTCCAGTTTCACTTTAAGCAGAAAAGACAGACTTCACTGGGTCACGCTGCAGAAAAGGAGACTTTAAATCTTCATATCTGAGTCTAACACGGACATGTGTGCGTGTTTGTGCTCGTCTCTGTGCCTGTGTAAATGTGTATCTGTGTGTACTTTGATTACAGTATCCTGCAAAAGTCCCAGTTCCAATTTAAGGCCATCTTCTGTTCTGGATTTGTCTCTTGCCCTGACTAAACCCCACATCCTGTGAATGCCAATAAATGAGGATTTCAGTTCTTTTTCAGTTCTTATATAAGATCAGTGCAAATGCACACATTTCCGTACTTGTACATGCATATTCTTAAAACCATACATATGTCCTACTCCGCAGAAGCAGACTTACAGTAGTGTTCAGAATAATAGTAGCGCTATGTGACTAAAAAGATTAATCCAGGTTTTGAGTATATTTCTTATTCTTACATGGGAAACAAGGTACCAGTAGATTCAGTAGATTCTCACAAATCCCATCTGCACTCCCTCCGCTGAATCGCCTCTAAATTATTTACACATTATTCACTTCGTGTGTTTTTAGGAATCCGTTAGCTTAGCGCAGCTACTAGCTCTTAGCCGATTTAGCATGGCGGCTTCTCCTGTCTCTCCCGCACTTTTCTGCTCTGGGTGTGAAATGTTTAGTTATTCCTCAGCCTCCTTTAGCACTAATGGTACTTGTAATAAGTGTATTCGTAGCTTTGGAGGCCAGGCTGGGCGAATTGGAGACTCGGCTCCGCACCTTGGAAAATTCTGCAGCTAGCCAGGCCCCTGTAGTCAGTGCGGACCAAGGTAGCTTAGCCGCCATTAGTTCCCCTCGGGCAGATCCCGAGCAGCCGGGAAAGCAGGCTGACTGGGTGACTGTGACGAGGAAGCGTAGCCCTAAACAGAAGCCCCGTGTACACCGCCAACCCATTCACATTTCTTACCGTTTTTCCCCACTCGGCGACACACCCACCGAGGATCAAACTCTGGTTATTGGCGACTCTGTTTTGAGAAATGTGAAGTTAGCGACACCAGCAACCATAGTCAATTGTCTTCCGGGGGCCAGAGCAGGCGACACTGAAGGATATTTGAAACTGCTGGCTAAGGCTAAGTGTAAATTTGGTAAGATTGTAATTCACGTCGGCAGTAATGACACCTGGTTACTCCAATCGGAGGTCACTAAAATTAACATTGAATCGGTGTGTAACTTTGCAAAAACAATGTCGGACTCTGTAGTTTTCTCTGGGCCCCTCCCCAATCGGACCGGGAGTGACATGTTTAGCCGCATGTTCTCCTTGAATTGCTGGCTGTCTGAGTGGTGTCCAAAAAATGAGGTGGGCTTCATAGATAATTGGCAAAGCTTCTGGGGAAAACCTGGTCTTGTTAGGAGAGACGGCATCCATCCCACTTTGGATGGAGCAGCTCTCATTTCTAGAAATCTGGCCAATTTTCTTAAATCCTCCAAACCGTGACTATCCAGGGTTGGGACCAGGAAGCAGAGTTGTAATATTACACACCTCTCTGCAGCTTCTCTCCCCCTGCCATCCCCTCATTACCCCATCCCCGTAGCGACGGTGCCTGCTCCCAGACCACCAATAACCAGTAAAAATCTATTTAAGCATAAAAATTCAAAAGAAAAAATAATATAGCACCTTCAACTGCACCACAGACTAAAACAGTTAAATGTGGTCTATTAAACATTAGATCTCTCTCTTCTAAGTCCTTGTTAGTTAATGATATAATAATTGATCAACATATTGATTTATTCTGCCTTACAGAAACCTGGTTACAGCAGGATGAATATGTTAGTTTAAATGAGTCAACACCCCCGAGTCACACTAACTGCCAGAACGCTCGTAGCACGGGCCGAGGCGGAGGATTAGCAGCAATCTTCCATTCCAGCTTATTAATTAATCAAAAACCCAGACAGAGCTTTAATTCATTTGAAAGCTTGACTCTTAGTCTTGTCCATCCAAATTGGAAGTCCCAAAAACCAGTTTTATTTGTTATTATCTATCGTCCACCTGGTCGTTACTGTGAGTTTCTCTGTGAATTTTCAGACCTTTTGTCTGACTTAGTGCTTAGGTCAGATAAGATAATTATAGTGGGCGATTTTAACATCCACACAGATGCTGAGAATGACAGCCTCAACACTGCATTTAATGTATTATTAGACTCAATTGGCTTTGCTCAAAATGTAAATGAGTCCACCCACCACTTTAATCATATCTTAGATCTTGTTCTGACTTATGGTATGGAAAATGAAGACTTAACAGTATTCCCTGAAAACTCCCTTCTGTCTGATCATTTCTTAATAACATTTACATTTACTCTGATGGACTACCCAGTAGTGGGGAATAAGTTTCATTACACTAGAAGTCTTTCAGAAAGCGCTGTAACTAGGTTTAAGGATATGACTCCTTCTTTATGTTCTCTAATGCCATATACCAACACAGGGCAGAGTAGCTACCTAAACTCTGTAAGTGAGATAGAGTATCTCGTCAATAGTTTTACATCCTCATTGAAGACAACTTTGGATGCTGTAGCTCCTCTGAAAAAGAGAGCCTTAAATCAGAAGTGCCTGACTCCATGGTATAACTCACAAACTCGCAGCTTAAAGCAGATAACCCGTAAGTTGTAGAGGAAATGGCATCTCACTAATTTAGAAGATCTTCACTTAGCCTGGAAAAAGAGTCTGTTGCTCTATAAAAAAAAGCCCTCCATAAAGCTAGGACATCTTACTACTCATCACTAATTGAAGAAAATAAGAACAACCCCAGGTTTCTTTTCAGCACTGTAGCCAGGCTGACAAAGAGTCAGAGCTCTATTGAGCCGAGTATTCCTTTAACTTTAACTAGTAATGACTTCATGACTTTCTTTGCTAATAAAATTTTAACTATTAGAGAAAAAATTACTCGTAACCATCCCAAAGACGTATCGTTATCTTTGGCTGCTTTCAGTGATGCGAGTATTTGGTTAGACTCTTTCTCTCCGATTGTTCTGTCTGAGTTATTTTCATTAGTTACTTCCTCCAAACCATCAACATGTCTATTAGACCCCATTCCTACCAGGCTGCTCAAGGAAGCCCTACCATTAATTAATGCCTTGATTTTAAATATGATCAATCTATCTTTATTAGTTGGCTATGTACCACAGGCTTTTAAGGTGGCAGTAATTAAACCATTACTTAAAAAGCCATCACTTGACCCAGCTATCTTAGCTAATTATAGGCCAATCTCCAACCTTCCTTTTCTCTCAAAAATTCTTGAAAGGGTAGTTGTAAAACAGCTAACTGATCATTTGCAGAGGAATGGTCTATTTGAAGAGTTTCAGTCAGGTTTTAGAATTCATCATAGTACAGAAACAGCATTAGTGAAGGTTACAAATGATCTTCTTATGGCCTCAGACAGTGGACTCATCTTTGTGCTTGTTCTGTTAGACCTCAGTGCTGCTTTTGATACTGTTGACCATAAAATTTTATTACAGAGATTAGAGCATGCCATAGGTATTAAAGGCACTGCGCTGCGGTGGTTTGAATCATATTTATCTAATAGATTACAATTTGTTCATGTAAATGGGGAATCTTATTCACAGACTGTTAATTATGGAGTTCCACAAGGTTCTGTGCTAGGACCAATTTTATTCACTTTATACATGTTTCCCTTAGGCAGTATTATTAGACGGCATTGCTTAAATTTTCATTGTTACGCAGATGACACCCAGCTTTATCTATCCATGAAGCCAGAGGACACACACCAATTAGCTAAACTGCAGGATTGTCTTACAGACATAAAGACATGGATGACCTCTAATTTCCTGCTTTTAAACTCAGATAAAACTGAAGTTATTGTACTTGGCCCCACAAATCTTAGAAACATGATGTCTAACCAGATCCTTACTCTAGATGGCATTACCCTGACCTCTAGTAATACTGTGAGAAATCTTGGAGTCATTTTTGATCAGGATATGTCATTCAATGCGCATATTAAACAAATATGTAGGACTGCTTTTTGTATTTGCGCAATATCTCTAAAATTAGAAAGGTCTTGTCTCAGAGTGATGCTGAAAAACTAATTCATGCATTTATTTCCTCTAGGCTGGACTATTGTAATTCATTATTATCAGGTTGTCCTAAAAGTTCCCTGAAAAGCCTTCAGTTAATTCAAAATGCTGCAGCTAGAGTACTGACAGGGACTAGAAGGAGAGAGCATATCTCACCCATATTGGCCTCTCTTCATTGGCTTCCTGTTAATTCTAGAATAGAATTTAAAATTCTTCTTCTTACTTATAAGGTTTTGAATAATCAGGTTCCATCTTGTCTTAGGGAACTCATAGTACCATATCACCTCAATAGAGCGCTTCGCTCTCAGACTGCAGGCTTACTTGTAGTTCCTAGGGTTTGTAAGAGTAGAATGGGAGGCAGAGCCTTCAGCTTTCAGGCTCCTCTCCTGTGGAACCAGCTCCCAATTCAGATCAGGGAGAGAGACACCCTCTCTACTTTTAAGATTAGGCTTAAAACTTTCCTTTTTGCTAAAGCTTATAGTTAGGGCTGGATCAGGTGACCCTGAACCATCCCTTAGTTATGCTGCTATAGACTTAGATTGCTGGGGGCAATCTAAGTCCTGTATGGCCTTGCCCTACAATATAAAGCGCCTTGGGGCAACTGTTTGTTGTGATTTGGCGCTATATAAATAAAACTGATTTGATTTGATTTTGATTTGAAATCCAACAAGACCAAGCATTCATGATATGCACACTCTTAAGACTATGAAATTGGGCTATTAGTAAAAAAAAGGGGAAAAAAAAGGGGGTGTTCACAATAATAGTAGTGTAGCATTCAGTCAGTGAGTTTGTCAATTTTGTGGAACAAACAGGTGTGCTTTTCTCTTTGAAAGCCTGAGGCAAATGGGATGCTGAAGACATTGTTCAGAAGAACAGCGTAGTTTCATTAAAAAGTTGACTGGAGAGGGGAAAACTTATACGTAGGTGCAAAAAATTATAGGCTGTTCATCTACAATGATCTCCAATGATTTAAAATGGACAAAAAAAAACAGAGACGTGTGGAAGAAAACAGAAAACAAGCATCAAAATGGATAGAAGAATAACCAGAATGGCAAAGGCTCACCCATTGATCAGCTCCAGGATGATCAAAGACAGTCTGGAGTTACCTGTAAGTGCTGTGACAGTTAGAAGACACCTGTGTGACGCTAATTTATTTGCAAGAATCCCCCACAAAGTCCCTCTGTTAAATAAAAGACGTGCAGAAGAGGTTATAATTTGCCAAAGAACGCATCAACTGGCCTAAAGAGAAATGGAGGAATATTTTGTGGACTGATGACAGTACAATTGTTCTTTTTGGGTCCAAGGGCCGCAGACAGTTTGTGAGACGACCCCCAAACTCTGAATCCAAGCCACAGTTCACAGTGAAGACAGTGAAGCATGGTGGTGCAAGCATCATGATATGGGCATGTTTCTCCTACTATGGTGTTGGGCCTATATATCGCATACCAGGTGTCATGGATCAGTTTGGATATGTCAAAATCCTTGAAGAGGTCATGTTGCCTTATGCTGAAGAGGACATGCCCTTGAAATGGGTGTTTCAACAAAACAATGACCCCAAGCACACTAGTAAACAAGCAAAATCTTGGTTCCAAACCAACAAAATTAATGCCTCGCAGATGTGAAGAAATCATGAAAAACTGTGGTTATACAACTAAATACTAGTTTAGTGATTCACAGGATTGCTAAAAAGCAGTTTCAACATAATAGTTTTGAGTTTGTAGCGTCAACAGCAGATGCTACTATTATTGTGAACACCCCCTTTTTTTTTTACTTTTTTTTTTACTAATAGTCCAATTTCATAACCTTAAGAGTGTGCATATCATGAATGCTTGGTCTTGCTGGATTTGTGAGAATCTACTGAATCTACTGGTACCTTGTTTCCCATGTAACAATAAGAAATATACTCAAAACCTGGATTAATCTTTTTACTCACATAGCACTACTATTATTCTGAACACTACTGTATAGGGTGTAACATCATCGGTGCTTCCCACAGTCAGATTGAGTTATTTTGGTAATTAAAACAGCAGATGCTTCAGAGGGAAAGACACGCTCGCTGGATTAGCAGGGCTGCAGTGTGGATCTCAAGAAGTGCAGGACAAGGTCAGCCTGCCAACCTGCCATGTGAAGTGATACGTCGTTCCGACAGCGGATGATACACACACCGAGCCATGCAGCGGGGGTGACAGGGACAGGAACGAGGAAAGACAGGGGAGAAGGAAGTAAAAGGGGGAAAGAACAAAAGAAAAGGCAAGTCAGAATGAAGAGAGAGAGATACAAAGACAGAACCAAAAAGAAAAGAAAAATATGCAAAACTGGAAAGGGGTAAGAAAAAGATAAAAGACTGGAAGCACAAAAGTGACATTTAAATTTTATTGATCCATCCATCCATTCATTTATCTATCCTTCGATTAATCTACCATTTGTGCATCCTTCCATCTACTTGTCCATCCAGCCATCAATCCATCCCTTTCTATCATCTGTCTAATATCAACCTACCTACACATCAACTGTGTATATCATCTATAATCCATCTACTCATCCACACATCATCATCAGTCTGTCCATCCATCCATCTACTCATCCACACATCATCATCAGTCTGTCCATCCATCCATCTACTCATCCACACATCATCATCAGTCTGTCCATCCATCCATCTACTCATCCGCATATCATCAGTCTGTCCATCCATCCATCTACTCATCTGCATATATCAGTCTGTCCATCCATTCATGTACTCATCCACACATCATCATCAGTCTGTCCATCCATCCATATACTCATCCACACATCATCATCAGTCTGTCCATCCATCCATCTACTCATCCACACATCATCATCAGTCTGTCCATCCATCCATCTACTCATCCACACATCATCATCAGTCTGTCCATCCATCCATCTACTCATCCGCATATCATCAGTCTGTCCATCCATCCATCTACTCATCCACACATCATCATCATCAGTCTGTCCATCCATCCATGTACTCATCCACACATCATCATCAGTCTGTCCATCCATCCATCTACTCATCCGCATATCATCAGTCTGTCCTTCCATCCATCTACTCATCCACACATCATCATCATCAGTCTGTCCATCCATCCATGTACTCATCCACACATCATCATCAGTCTGTCCATCCATCCATCTACTCAACCACACATCATCATCAGTCTGTCCATCCATCCATGTACTCATCCACACATCATCATCAGTCTGTCCATCCATCCATCTACTCATCCACACATCATCATTCTGTCCATCCATCTATCTACTCATCCACACATCATCATCAGTCTGTCCATCCATCCATCTACTCATCCACACATCATCAGTCTGTCCATCCATCCATCTACTCATCCACACATCATCAGTCTGTCCATCCATCCATCTACTCATTCACACATCATCATCAGTCTGTCCATCCATCCATGTACTCATCCACACATCATCATCAGTCTGTCCATCCACCCATCTACTCATCCACACATCATCATCAGTCTGTCCATCCATCCATGTACTCCACACATCATCATCAGTCTGTCCATCCATCCATCTACTAATCCACACATCATCAGTCTGTCCATCCATCCATCTATTCATCCACACATCATCAGTCTGTCCATCCATCCATCTACTCATCCACACATCATCAGTCTGTCCATCCATCCATCTACTCATCCACACATATCATCTGCCTGTCCATCCATCCATCTACTCATCCACACATCATCATCTGCCTGTCCATCCATCCGTCTACTCATCCACACATCATCATCTGCCTGTCCATCCATCCATCTACTCATCCACACATCATCATCAGTCTGTCCATCCATCCATCTACACATCCACACATCATCATCAGTCTGTCCATCCATCCATCCATCTACTCATCCACACATCATCATCAGTCTGTCCATCCATCCATCTACTCATCCACACATCATCAGTCTGTCCATCCATCCATCTACTCATCCACACATCATCATCAGTCTGTCCATCCATCCATCTACTCATCCACACATCATCATCATCAGTCTGTCCATCCATCCATGTACTCATCCACACATCATCATCAGTCTGTCCATCCATCCATCTACTCATCCGCATATCATCAGTCTGTCCATCCATCCATCTACTCATCCACACATCATCATCATCAGTCTGTCCATCCATCCATCTACTCATCCACACATCATCATCAGTCTGTCCATCCATCCATCTACTCATCCACACATCATCATCAGTCTGTCCATCCATCCATCTACTCATCCGCATATCATCAGTCTGTCCTTCCATCCATCTACTCATCCACACATCATCATCATCAGTCTGTCCATCCATCCATGTACTCATCCACACATCATCATCAGTCTGTCCATCCATCCATCTACTCAACCACACATCATCATCAGTCTGTCCATCCATCCATGTACTCATCCACACATCATCATCAGTCTGTCCATCCATCCATCTACTCATTCACACATCATCATTCTGTCCATCCATCCATCTACTCATCCACACATCATCAGTCTGCCCATCCATCCATCTACTCATCCACACATCATCAGTCTGTCCATCCATCCATCTACTCATTCACACATCATCATCAGTCTGTCCATCCATCCATGTACTCATCCACACATCATCATCAGTCTGTCCATCCACCCATCTATTCATCCACACATCATCATCAGTCTGTCCATCCATCCATGTACTCATCCACACATCATCATCAGTCTGTCCATCCATACATCTACTAATCCACACATCATCAGTCTGTCCATCCATCCATCTATTCATCCACACATCATCAGTCTGTCCATCCATCCATCTACTCATCCACACATCATCAGTCTGTCCATCCATCCATCTACTCATCCACACGTATCATCTGCCTGTCCATCCATCCATCTACTCATCCACACATCATCATCTGCCTGTCCATCCATCCGTCTACTCATCCACACATCATCATCTGCCTGTCCATCCATCCATCTACTCATCCACACGTATCATCTGCCTGTCCATCCATCCATCTACTCATCCACACATCATCATCTGCCTGTCCATCCATCCGTCTACTCATCCACACATCATCATCTGCCTGTCCATCCATCCATCTACTCATCCACACATCATCATCAGTCTGTCCATCCATCCATCTACACATCCACACATCATCATCAGTCTGTCCATCCATCCATCCATCTACTCATCCACACATCATCAGTCTGTCCATCCATCCATCTACTCATCCACACATCATCAGTCTGTCCATCCATCCATCTACTCATCCACACATCATCATCAGTCTGTCCATCCATCCATCTACTCATCCACACATTATCATCTGCCTGTCCATCCATCCATCTACTCATCCACACATCATCATCTGCCTGTCCGTCCATCCATCTACTCATCCACACATCATCAGTCTGTCCATCCATCCCTCTACTCATCCACACATCATCATCAGTATGTCCATCCATCCATCTACTCATCCACACATCATCATTAGTCTGTCCATCCATCCATGTACTCATCCACACATCATCATCAGTCTGTCCATCCACCCATCTACTAATCCACACATAATTAGTCTGTCCATCCATCCATCTATTCATCCACACATAATTAGTCTGTCCATCCATCCATCTATTCATCCACACATCATCAGTCTGTCCATCCATCCATCTACTCATCCACACATCATCATCAGTCTGTCCATCCATCCATCTACTCATCCACACATCATCATCATCAGTCTGTCCATCCATCCATGTACTCATCCACACATCATCATCAGTCTGTCCATCCATCCATCTACTCATCCGCATATCATCAGTCTGTCCATCCATCCATCTACTCATCCACACATCATCATCATCAGTCTGTCCATCCATCCATCTACTCATCCACACATCATCATCAGTCTGTCCATCCATCCATCTACTCATCCGCATATCATCAGTCTGTCCTTCCATCCATCTACTCATCCACACATCATCATCATCAGTCTGTCCATCCATCCATGTACTCATCCACACATCATCATCAGTCTGTCCATCCATCCATCTACTCAACCACACATCATCATCAGTCTGTCCATCCATCCATGTACTCATCCACACATCATCATCAGTCTGTCCATCCATCCATCTACTCATCCACACATCATCATTCTGTCCATCCATCTATCTACTCATCCACACATCATCATCAGTCTGTCCATCCATCCATCTACTCATCCACACATCATCAGTCTGTCCATCCATCCATCTACTGATCCACACATCATCAGTCTGTCCATCCATCCATCTACTCATTCACACATCATCATCAGTCTGTCCATCCATCCATGTACTCATCCACACATCATCATCAGTCTGTTCATCCACCCATCTATTCATCCACATATCATCATCAGTCTGTCCATCCATCCATGTACTCATCCACACATCATCATCAGTCTGTCCATCCATACATCTACTAATCCACACATCATCAGTCTGTCCATCCATCCATCTATTCATCCACACATCATCAGTCTGTCCATCCATCCATCTACTCATCCACACATCATCAGTCTGTCCATCCATCCATCTACTCATCCACACATCATCAGTCTGTCCATCCATCCATCTACTCATCCACACATATCATCTGCCTGTCCATCCATCCATCTACTCATCCACACATCATCATCTGCCTGTCCATCCATCCGTCTACTCATCCACACATCATCATCTGCCTGTCCATCCATCCATCTACTCATCCACACATCATCATCAGTCTGTCCATCCATCCATCTACACATCCACACATCATCATCAGTCTGTCCATCCATCCATCCATCTACTCATCCACACATCATCATCAGTCTGTCCATCCATCCATCTACTCATCCACACATCATCAGTCTGTCCATCCATCCATCTACTCATCCACACATCATCATCAGTCTGTCCATCCATCCATCTACTCATCCACACATTATCATCTGCCTGTCCATCCATCCATCTACTCATCCACACATCATCATCTGCCTGTCCGTCCATCCATCTACTCATCCACACATCATCAGTCTGTCCATCCATCCCTCTACTCATCCACACATCATCATCAGTATGTCCATCCATCCATCTACTCATCCACACATCATCATTAGTCTGTCCATCCATCCATGTACTCATCCACACATCATCATCAGTCTGTCCATCCACCCATCTACTAATCCACACATAATTAGTCTGTCCATCCATCCATCTATTCATCCACACATCATCAGTCTGTCCATCCATCCATCTACTCATCCACACATCATCATCAGTCTGTCCATCCATCCATCTACTCATCCACACATCATCATCTGCCTGTCCATCCATCCATCTACTCATCCACACATCATCATCAGTCTGTCCATCCATCCATCTACTCATCCACACATCATCATCAGTCTGTCCATCCATCCATCTACTAATCCATACATCATCATCAGTCTGTCCATCCATCCATCTACTCATCCACACATCATCATCAGTCTGTCCATCCATCCATCTACTCATCCACACATCATCCATCCATCTGTCCATCCATATATCTGTTTATCTATCCTTCAATCAATCTACCCATTTGTCCATCTTTCCATCTACCTGCCAATCATCTACCTGTCTATCTACCTACCCACCTACAGTACCTACCTAGCTACCTATCATCTATCCATCTGTTAACCTACTCATCCACACATCATTATCTGTCTATCCGTCCACCTGTCCATCCATCCATCATCAGTCCATCCATACATCCATCATCATGTCTGTTCATCCATTCATGTTTACATGAACAGCAATAATAACTGCCCTTATTATATTTTGTTTATGGTGTTTACATCAGGTGTTTACATAATATTACATTCATTTTCCCATTTACAAGTTACACTGCATCGAATGACTCATACTGATATTACATCACTGATACATTACAAGTTGCAAAAAGATGTGAAAACTCTAATCAGATGTCCACAAGTTATTTCAATAATCTAACATTAGAACACTACACATGCCTTAATTTGGTTATCGCTTACCCTGATTATGACCTTATTTTGGTTTAAATGGCTGTTGCAAAGATACTGCCACAAACAGCAGACAATGACTGAATGATTTGACCTTGACCTTTGACTTGATCTGTGTTGAGAACAAAGTTTGTCGACCACGTCTGATTGAAAGTGCTCTTTGCATTTCCACGTTATCACCACAGACAGACAGACAAACTGATAGACAGACAGACAGGTACAATGGCCTGGTCTGTTTCACTCCGATAGTAATTATCTCAGGGTCGTTTCTTGGAAACAGATGCTAAAAAAAAAAAACCCAAAAGTTGAATGTTTTCTCATTAAAATGCTCAGTTTGTTTGTCTATGCTGGCAACAGTAACCAAGTCAGATACTGAAAATGATTGACAAGTAGAGAAAGAAATACAGCAACAACCACAAAAGAGATTTAAAGCAAAGAGAGCAAGAGGAGACAGTCTGGTGAGATGGCACTGGCCACACAGGATGAATAAATGGTTGGATATGATGGGAAAGCGAGACCCTGCCAACCGGCTGATGATGAGGTCATGGGACTGGGGAGCTAGTGGGCAACCAGTTTGTCATGATCTTGGCTGATCCATCAAAGGCTGTTAAATCTGTTAAATCTGAGCTGACAGACACCACAGCCGTCGTCAGGCAACCCAACACACTGTTCAAGGGTTAGCTTGTTTGAAACTATGAGGCGGCTAATCCCACCAAGAAAAAAACAACAACACTGCAGCTTACTCTGTTGAAGGAGTTTTTGTTATCCACCTGTCATTCTACAGTATATAAGTGTGAGTTATCACTTTCATCTGGTCTCGATTGCTCTCCCCAAGTCGTTTTTTTGTTCTGTGGACAAGCCTGAGGATAACAACTCCAATACCAGCACACTAATATGGCAACTCAGGCTTCAAAATCAAGACAGAAATGCACAGAGATGTAATCACTACAAAACTCTGCTGTGCAAGTCCCTGTGCATGAGTTCATCAGCGTCTGAGCATGCGAGAGCAGAATGTATCATTTGTAGATGGTGCTTAGGAGCCGCGCAACTCCCCTAAGTCTGTCAAAGTCTAAACAAAGAAGATGAGGTGCCGCCGTCCTACCAGCTACACAGCGCTCAGCCCTTAACACCAGCATGCCATTCGTCGTGAAAAGTGCTTTTCTAAAATGGTTAACGCTCTCTCAGCACCGAGGGGATCCTGGGAGTTGAGCTCACAACCTCACTGGTAAGTTTGTGAAGTATGCAGCACGATGACTGTGGCACGTTGCTGACCAAAAATGTCACCCTGCCCTTTCCTCTTGTCAGAAAGAGCCCGTCAGAGGCCTGCGGGCACTAACTAATTACTGCTCCCCGTGTTGGTTATGAGACACGGCGAGGGCGCGTATGCCCCTGTGTGTGCGCGCAGTGTCTCTTGAAAGTTTTGTGTCAGAAATGAAAATAACAAAAGCGTTGCATCTGTAAGGTCACGTTCATGTTGTGTATCAGCTCTCTAGTGAGATGACAGGTGGGTACGTGACACCCAAGCCACAGGTACGTAAGGGAGAGGGTGGAGAAGGATTTGAGGAAGGATGGAAGCAAGTTTTTTTTATTTAAAAAAGTGGGATTTAGGATGTTTTGCTGTTTCACAGACTATAAGAATCAGGATCTTCATAAAGTAATAAAAATTAATAGCCACAGTGGGATGGAATACAATTTAACTACACTCAACCAAATTAATTCCTTTTTGTTTTGAATTGATGTAAGAAATCCCTTTATTTTATAGAACAAAGAATATTTAATATTTATGAATATCTTCACCTCAAAACAACAGTCATTGATTACACCAACAAAACAAGAACCAGCTTTGAGAACAACAAATTATTTCATGATGTACCATACAAGGTGCGTGAGCGCACGTACATGTTCTAGAAATTCTTGAAAAAGGCATTGTTGCCACCAGCTAATTTACTGAATTGCAGATCATTAATTAAGGTCATGATCAAGTAATGCCATTGATGTATTTTAGACATTGATCTCTGATATGACCTTGACCTCAGACCACTGAGTTTGACTGTCTAATTGTAATTAGGATGGGTTAAATGCAGAGGACAAATTTTGTTGTATGTATATACGTACAATGACAACCAAGGCTCTATTCTATTCGATCCTATCCAGCAAGTTTGAATAAAACTGTGCTATGTATTTTTGGAGGTACTGCCATAGACAGTAGACAATGCCCTCTGACTTGACATTGACGTTTGAACTCTGGGCTTGACATGATCTGTGTTGGACGAGGACAGTCCACTGAATGTATTCAGTAAATTTGACAGAACCTGGTCTTTGTATTTTGGAGATATCAAAGCAGACAGTAGATGATAACCTCTGACTTGAGCTTGATCTTTGACTTATAACCATGGCATGACCTGTGCTGTGAAAAGATTGATCAATGAGTTTACCCACAAAGCTTGATTGAAATTTTTGTTTTCAGTTTGAACATACTGCTGCGTGTTGCAGAATTTTTGAGTTGATGTCAGCAGGAAATGAGGCCGGTATGCAAGGACCAGCAGGATTTGTGAAATGACCTTGGATATGACCTTGAACTTTGACCTATGGTCTTGACATGACCTGTGTTAGGCAAGGACAGTCCATCAAGTCCATGTAATAAATTTGATTGAAATTGCTCTGTGCATTTTGGAGATATTACATTTTGGAGATATTACAGCAGCCTCTTTCCATTTCACGGTGATGCCAATGAGCCACACTAGTCAAGCCTAGCCCACCTTCACTGTGATTGGCCTGTTCAATTTGTGATGTCACAAACTTAGATTTCAGGCAAGTGCAAAGAAAGAAGCCAGTAAAAAAAAACAAAAAAACAAAAAACAAAACAAAAAAATCTCTGGACATACATCACAATGTGGGGTGAACCACTGCAGACGATACAAAAACAAGCAAAAAAGAAACTTTCCGGTGGTGCGCGTCTTCAAAGAATATTTACACCAACAAATTTCAGTAACGAACAGTAATAACAGTATTGCGGCACAGCCACACAGCACACCTGCTTCAGCATTCAAACTGTGCCTCAGTCCTCTGTGGCAGAAGGATCGTGTCATCAGCAAGTTCGCAGCTGATGTGGACAGAGCGCTTCATTAGCACAAACGCTGCATGCCAGCTAACGCGGCATAATTTCACCCCACCACCACCACCACCACTGCACCCCACACTGTGTTTGCTCCCTTGTCAGAGTGTGTGTTTGTCATCTCAAGGATTTTCTAACATTTATAGTCTTGCCACCTTTTTTGTACTTGGTATTTTCGATTAGAAAGAGACAAAGTGTAAACTAAGCTTTGTAACCAAAACAACACCTCAGCTTTGGAAATGAAAGAAACCAACAGGCCTCATCTCAAGCTCCACAGAACATCAACCTCACCTGCTCCTAATTTCCATCATGCATGTGATGACAAGATGATGGATTTTGTTGTTTTTCATTGTCATGTTAACACACGGGAAGGAGAATGGTCTCATCCACTGACTGCATTTTTCAGGGTGCATGCCTGGAAAGGGTGGTGGTGGTGGTCTTCTGTTCCCCTCCTCCAAACAGGTCCAATGGCTAAATTCCAACAAACCTGGCATGTCAATAAAAGCTGACACCAGAAATGACCTTAAAAGGGTATTTTTTTGGCAAAGGTAAAAAAAAAAAAAAAACAACTAAATTTGGATTTTCACTTCGATGTCCACCAAAGTTGGCACACAAATGTTGATAGGTTCTGGAACTGTCCAGACAACATTAAATTAACCAAAGGTAAAGAATTAGAGTAAAGGTCAGTGACGCAAAAAGTCAAAATTGAAGCTTTTCACTCTGAATTTTACCAAACGGTACACATACTGAGGTGGGTTCCATAAGTGTCCAGACAAGATGAAATGATTAAAGTCCATCATTGGGATAAAAGTACGTCCCTTTAGCTTCTCCCTTCTTTCACTCAATGTCGCCATGGCAGATCCAAGGTGGATCTACATGTTGGTTTGATGCAGTTTTCACCGGTTGCCCTTACCGATGCAACTGGGACGTTCTACTCTGGAAACAAATGCACTTACCCACCTGTCCAGCACCCCTGCCTTATCACGATCATGGAGGTAAAGTGACAAAATACACATTCCTGCCAAATTGCACCAAACATGGCACAGATATGGACATGGGTTCAAGAATTGCCCAGGTGAGGTAAAATTGGAAAAAAGGTCCAAATGGAGGCCACGGCTATGTCTGCCTCTCTGTTTGTTGGTCTGCACCTGACAGGTCCTATTGCTGATTTCTACCAAAAGTGGTATGTCAATGAAGGTTGGCATTCCAAGAATTCATTTTGGCAAAGGCAAAAATTCCAGCAATTTGTGTTGTGTGGGCCGCTGAAGAGGAGGTACTGTTGGCCCACCACCACCAGAGGGCGCCCTGCCTGGAGTGCGGGCTCCAGGCACCAGAGGGCGCCGCCGCCTCACGGGAGCAGCCTCGGTGACAGCTGTCACCCATCACCTGAGACAGCTGACGGCAATCATCAGTGGGGTATATCAGCAGGACGGCATCTCCACCTCATTGCCGAGATATCGTTCTACCTGGAAGGTAATATTCTCAGCTGACTGCTTGACAGTAACCTTTTGTGACTTTTGTGAGTGATAACAGACCTTTTTTTCCAACGAGAGGTGGAGGTAGCTTTCCTGCCGTGTGGATTACTGGGTGCAAACGCGCCCACCTTTAATTGTGTTTTTGTTCCTCGCCAGCAGTACCAGGTCCGACACGCGGAGGCAGTGGCCACCTGGGAGTTCGGGACTTGGCGGCTCCAGTATACCCGGGGTCCTGTGGCGGAGGAAGCCGTGTGGTACCGGTCTTACCTTGGAGAGGCGTCTCCTATCTTCGAGCCTGCCCACACGACACTTTTGTAAATTGACTGTTGTCCATTTCTGTGATTGGTTGTATTCGTTGTGCACATTCACAACAGTAAAGCGTTGTTATTCGACTTACTCCATTGTCCGTTCATTTGCGCCCCCTGTTGTGGGTCCGTGTTCCTACACTTTCCCAACAATTTGATTTTCAACCTGATTTGGCAGAGATTAATCATTTGGGCAAAGATCAAGGGCCTTGATAAACTGGTGTCCTGTCCAGGGTGTACCCTGCCTCTTGCCCTATGACTGCTGGGATACGCTCCAGCTTCCCCGTGGCCCTTGATTGGAGTAACGAGGTATAAAAAATGAATAAATGAATGCGTGAAGGGCAAAGTCACTGGGGTCAAATGTCAGACTGCTGCAGCCCTTAATGTCTTCTTGCCCATGGGCACTGAAACTGAGCTTTATTTGTCAGAATGGATTGTGTCTGTACTCATGTCCTGTTGCCACACGATAAGCAACTATAAATTACACTTTAGCCAGATTACACTTTATCGCTGAATGAATAGGACATGTGTACACGGCTGCTGTTTGCGATGCTCGCACTTGTGTGATTTAGCAGTGTTTGCGAGCATTACAGAGGGAGGTGCATGGCGGTCAACAGGAACAGCTTCGGCTCAGAGTTTGTTCCTGCATGGTGTCTAATGGGCCCCCCGCAAAACATCGCCTCCCCCGCTGAGAATCATACTAATTACCGTGCAGAACCTTGCCACATTCTCAAACACCTGCATATACACTCAACAAAAATATAAACGCAACACTTTTGGTTTTGCTCCCATTTTGTATGAGATGAACTCAAAGATCTAAAACTTTTTCCACATACACAGTATCACCATTTCCCTTAAATATTGTTCACAAACCAGTCTAAATCTGTGATAGTGAGCACTTCTCCTTTGCTGAGATAATCCATCCCACCTCACAGGTGTGCCATATCAAGATGCTGATTAGACACCATGATTAGTGCACAGGTGTGCCTTAGACTGCCCACAATAAAGGCCACTCTGAAAGGTGCAGTTTTATCACACAGCACAATGCCACAGATGTCGCAAGATTTGAGGGAGCGTGCAATTGGCATGCTGACAGCAAGAATGTCAACCAGAGCTGTTCCTCGTGTATTGAATGTTCATTTCTCTACCATAAGCCGTCTCCAAAGGCATTTCAGAGAATTTGGCAGTACATCCAACCAGCCACACAACCACAGACCACGTGTAACCACACCAGCCCAGGACCTCCACATCCAGCATGTTCACCTCCAAGATCGTCTGAGACCAGCCACTCGGACAGCTGCTGAAACAATCGGTTTGCATAACCAAAGAATTTCTGCATGAACTGTCAGAAACCGTCTCAGGGAAGCTCATCTGCATGCTCGTCGTCCTCATCGGGTCTCGACCTGACTCCAGTTCGTCGTCGTAACTGACTTGAGTGGGCAAATGCTCACATTCGCTGGCGTTTGGCACGTTGGAGAAGTGTTCTCTTCACGGATGAATCCTGGTTCACGCTGTTCAGGGCAGATGGCAGACAGCGTGTGTGGCGTCGTGTGGGTGAGCGGTTTTCTGATGTCAATGTTGTGGATCGAGTGGCCCATGGTGGGGTGGGGTTATGGTATGGGCAGGCGTCTGTTATGGACGAAGAACATTTTATTGATGGCATTTTGAATGCACAGAGATACCGTGACGAGATCCTGAGGCCCATTGTTGTGCCATCCAAGAACATCACCTCATGTTGCAGCAGGATAATGCACGGCCCCAAGGTTGCAAGGATCTGTACACAATTCTTGGAAGCTGAAAATGTCCCAGTTCTTGCATGGCCGGCATACTCACCGGACATGTCACCCATTGAGCATGTTTGGGATGCTCTGGACCGGCGTATACGACAGCTTGTACCAGTTCCTGCCAATATCCAGCAACTTCGCACAGCCATTGAAGAGGAGTGGACCAACATTCCACAGGCCACAATGACAACCTGATCAACTCTATGCGAAGGAGATGTGTTGCACTGCATGAGGCAAATGGTGGTCACACCAGATACTGACTGGGTATCCCCCCCAATAAAACAAAACTGCACCTTTCAGAGTGGCCTTTATTGTGGCAGTCTAAGGCACACCTGTGCACTAAT
Organism: Thalassophryne amazonica; assembly: GCF_902500255.1. Lineage (NCBI taxonomy): Eukaryota > Metazoa > Chordata > Actinopteri > Batrachoidiformes > Batrachoididae > Thalassophryne > Thalassophryne amazonica. The sequence continues at coordinate 35,156,172 of NC_047122.1, forward strand.
CATGGTGTCTAATCAGCATCTTGATATGGCACACCTGTGAGGTGGGATGGATTATCTCAGCAAAGGGAGAATGCTCACTATCACAGATTTAGACTGGTTTGTGAACAATATTTGAGGGAATGTGGATATTGTGTATGTGGAAAAAATTTTAGATCTTTGAGTTCATCTCATACAAAATGGAAGCAAAACCAAAAGTGTTGCGTTTATATTTTTGTTGAGTGTACATGTGCATGTGCACATGTACCACGTACATTTGGTGACAACTGCAAACATCCATGTGGGCAGCATGACCAGGCGCTCATACTTGCAAAGATGCTGAAAAGAGACAGTAAAATGAGGGCACAGTGCTCAGCACATTCTGACCCTCAGTCTAGTCTGTAACTGTTCTTTTCTCTCAAAGAAGACCCACACTTTCTCTTCTCCTTTCACCTTAACAGCTTTAGTATACTTGATAGGAAGTGGAATTTTCACGGCTCCAGATAGATCGATTCATGTTCTTTTAGTGTTCTTTGCAGTGTTAGCTGTAACACTACTGTAACCACTGTTGCCGTTACTGTTCTAAACTCAGTAATCACATGACAGTTCCAAAGAGTGTGAGCAAAGATTACTGCATTCCCCTATCCGCTTGTTAACACCCCTGATTTCACAAGGAGCTGTTCTCCTACGATTGCCAATGATCCAAGAAAAGTGTAGAAATGGGATGAAACGGCTTGATCCGGTGTCACCGACCAAACAGTCCCCCTAAAAATTGGTCCACTTTTTGCATCTGTGCATGCATCATTAGCCGCTGTTCATGGATTAACACCTCGTTTCTGCTTCAAACTGCACTCCAGTTATCATCTATCTCAGCGACAGATATCTGAAGCTTTTGTACAACAGTCATTTGCACATAAACTCAGCATTATTTCATCATTAAAGGTGACAGATGCAATCAGAGCACCATAGCTAAATGAGCTGCTAGCTGATGCGTTCATTGTGCGTCAGGCCATTTCAAAGCGTCACGGAATCTCGCAGATTTTCTGCTTAAAATGGCCTGGTTTCTGCTTAAAACTGACTTTAGAATAATTTAAGAGGTTCTACCTTGTCATCTGATGGTTAATAATCACATTAATCCATTTAATTGCTTTGGGTGAAGAGACTCTGTCTTAGATGAGCGGCAAAGGCGGACCGATTTTTAGGGGCAGACCGTTTGGTCTGCAACACCGGTTTGCCTCCTAACAGACTAGCTTATAAAGTGCAGAACTGGCAACTCTCCCAAAAACAAAAGTTGAGGAGTTGCGCCGTCGGCCAGATGTGATTGAGCTGTTCAATTTTGAACAAAACTGCAAAAAATGCTACTTCGGCTTCAAATTCTTACCCTAATGGATCTTATCAAACAAGTTTCAAGCCATAGTCACTAGGAATACCCTGTTTAAAACTGTTCAAACATGACTGACGCTCTCAAGACAATGAACACCCAGAAGTGGCCGCGAAATGACGCTGATTTTGCGAATGAGGATGAAATTTTTGAAGACTTTGAAAATTTGCCCACGATTTCAAATCTGGTGCAGATGAAGGCTGTAACTACTACGTATACCAAGTTTGCTCAGGATTGACAAAGAAGGACCAAGAAGTTACTATGATGCTTCAAAACGCGCCCTGATTTGCTATTCTGGATTAAACAGGAAGGAACGGTCCTCTGTGGAATATCCGCATAAGTAACTCAACTGGCTCCATCACTCTCACAACATTCATCTCCAATGCTTCAAAACAAGTAAAATGCTTCAGAAAGGATCAAACTCTTTCAAGTCCGACAGGGTCGTGTCTGTTGTCATCTGGATCATTTATTAATCACACCTTCCTCAGGTAACACCTCATTCTGCAACACCTCTTCCATCTCCTCCGAACACACCGACTCCTCCATGTCTCATCAGGTGCAGACAGCGCCCCCTGCATCCTAGCCAACACAGGTACAAACCAGAGTTATGAAAAATTTTCTGTTTAAATTTCTTTTCACTTTTGTTTCTTTATTACCATATTTGTGCAGGTAGGAACTTGTTTTAATATAAAGCTGTGCAAAAATGTTTAAATAAAGTAAACTGCTGCTTTTTTCACTGCCGAGATGAAACAGCAGCTTAAGCACCAGACATCAGTTGAGAAAGAACTCATTTAATGACAGAACAAAAATAGACACGGACAAGTGATTTATTCTTCATTTGTGAGGAAATCACACATTTTATTGAAATGTGTGGTACGACAAACGTAATATTTGCTTGCCCGAGTTTGTGCAAACGGCACCCCCCACCCCCCGCCTTTTTCGCTGACTTTCGAGCACTCAGATGTGTGAATATGGTAATTTGTGTTTTAATTTCAGTTTCATGGCATTATTATGCCCTAAAGCAGTGGTGTCCAAAGTATTGCAGAAAGGGCCGAGAGGGTGCAGATTTTCCTTGCAGCCACTGACTCCAGCAGGTGATTTCACTGATGAACTCATCCCACCTGCTCAAAGTGATGTTAACCAGTGAAATCACCTGCTGGAGTCAGTGGCTGCAAGGAAAACCTGCACAATGAATGGAAAATGAGTGCACAAATAAGCATAATTAGACTGGATACTGGACAGCACGGTGGCTTAGTGGTTAGCACTGTTGCCTCACAGCGAGATGGTCATGGATTCGATTCTCACCTGCAGTTTTTCTGTGTGGAGTTTGCATGTTCTCCCTGTATTTGCATGGGTTCCCTTCCTCCCACATTCAAAGACATGCAGGTTAGGTGGATTGGAAACTTTAAATTGCCCGTAGGTGTGCGTGCGGGTGTGAATGTGTTTGTTTGTCAATATGTGGCCCTGTGACAGACTGGCATCCTGTCCAAGGTGTACCCCGCCTTGCGCTCTATGACTGCTGGGATAGGCTCCAGTCCCCCGCGACCCTTAAATGGACTAAGTGGTGTATAGACTGGATACTCACACGACAGCCAACAACTGCATCTGGTTCGACACTTGCAGCTGCATTTGCGCTGTACAGTGCTTTGGGCGAGGAGGAGGATTCGTAGAAGATTGATATGCACTGAAGCAATTGAAGCACAGGGTTCTAGAAAACAGCATTTGTGTGATTGTTCTTTAAATGGAAAGGAGCTGCGCACTTCACACATCCATCTAGGGAAAGAGGCTAAGACTCTTTGTTCACATTAGCTCGGCTTCTCCACAAAATGTGACCCTGGAGTCAAACTAAGCAACCATTAAAAGCTTCTTATTCAAAGGGACGCAGTGAAGCAGACGATTGGGGGGGGTTGTTGACATACACACACAGATATATTTTATATATACACACATATGTGTGTGTACATGAGTGGGACTGTGCAAGTTTGTATACTGTATAAGCAACTTAGTGTGTGTGCATGAGTGTGTCAGTCAGACATGCACACACACACACACACACACACACACACACACACACACACACACACACACACACACACACACACACACACACACACACACACACACACACACACACAAGTGTGCACTAATGGGCTGCAGAGAGGTATAGGCCTTTAAGGGAGAGTATGGGTGAGTGTGCGCTGTCCATGGCTGCAATCAATTACAAAGCGTTGGGGTTGCATGTTCTAATCAGAGGCATAAATGTCAGCTCCTTTCCCCCGCACACGCCTCTATTTGCATCCATTAATGCAGAGGTAGAAAGAAACAGCGTGTGAGAGAGAGAGAGAGAGAGACAGAGACAGAGAGGAGCTTTCTCATGTTGCTTCTGGAAAAACAAAGACACACCTTTGGTGAATTCACTGCAACCAGGTAAGCTGCAGCCAGAACTGGTTAAGTGTGTGTTTTTAGTGCATCGTTACCCAGGTGTCCAGAATGAGGGACTGAGGACAGAGAACTTAATAATTTAGCAGAGAGAGGCGACAAAATACACAGAAAAGAATCGAGAGAAGAATGACGATTTCCTGGAGAAACACAATCGTGTGGTGAGACAAAAACCCAGACGATGCATCTGCAGCTGCGATAGCAATTAGACCCTTATGTATTAAACATACCTATGAGGAGAGAAGAGAGGAAGAGAGGGAGTTGGAGGAAAGGAGCACGGTGAATAGTAGCCAGCGGAGCCTCTGAATCATATCTCTTCCTCTCATCCTTCCTCTCTCCCTGAACGATACCAACAGTGAAAGCTATTCCCTCTGCTGCTGTGCAGCTTTTCCAAACGTTCCCAAGTGATTAAATGCCTGACAGAGGACGCTTGTAAAAATCCAGACGCCACGTAAACATCTGACCCTCCCTGTGCCGCCGACTCCGTCAATTCCTGGGCTTCCTGCAGCCGAAGAAAAGGCAGGACTCGGAGCAGCTCCTCTCCAGCGGTCTGAAGACTAATCAACCCTTCAGGGGAGCCTAACTGATGTTGTACTGGTGAACACTGGATTTTGGATTATTCAGTCAAATGTATTTAACTGCGTCCCAGGCTACAGGATGGGAAAACATCTTAACTCCAAAAACGCTGGCAACATGAAACAGCCAAAATATATGCAAGCATGGGTCACTGTTCCATAAAACCCTACAGTGAAATGTTAAAGCTACAGTATGTAGGATTTAGGGGCATTAATAAGCAGAAATGGAATATAACATTCATAACCATCTGTTCATTAGTGTCGAATCACAGCGTGGCCAGAAGACTAAAAGAATCATAACAAGCATCAATGGTGGTAGGCTTTGTAATTTAAAGAAACACACAAACAAACCTCAAACAAACGTCATTTCAAGCTACACATAGCTTCAAAACAACACATGACAGCGAGACAACAATCAAAAGTATCATCCCTGAATCATATCATAGGTCATGTATCTAGATATCCACGCATCATGTTTTTCCCCCAAGGGACACATGCGCACTCCTACTACTTGTTTGTTCACTGCATTTTACAGGGTGTGTGTCACAATTCCCTTCTTTCCACTTGTGATAATATAATAGTTATGATTTTATATGTTAAGGAACAATTTGACACAAAAACCAGTGCAAAATTCTGCTTGGGGGTCTTGGTGTGGACTTAGCTGCTGTTAAAGAGGTTTTCGCTCAGACAATACAGACGTTGATGCTCAAGCTTTTCCTTCATTCCCTCCTGTTTGACTGACAGCCTAATTCACATGTGCTGCTTTGTTTGCAGCGTGCAAAATGAAAGAACATATGTTTTTTATGAAATGAGGTTATTCAAAGGTTGAACGCTGTTCAACCTGTCACTTCTTCTTGAGCTGAAAAGCTTTATTGGAGCAAGGGGAAGGACGTTCCCATTTATTCATCTGTGGATCTGTGGCACGTGTCGAACTACACCCACCGTGCATAAGCATGTTACATTTGTTCAACTGCTGCTGGTGTTGGTACAATGGATTTAGCCAGTCAGTTGTGATGGAATCAGATTTGTTCTTGAGTGTGTGGGAGAACGCATTCACGCCGTGATACTGTGAAAAGGCAGATTGCCAACCTGCTCGAAAAAACAGAAGGGTGACTGTTCACTTATGGATACTTGTGGTATCACAACAATAAGCCGCCTTTTTTTTAATAACACAGACCCGACTGTCACCCACAAATAAGCATATAGCTGAAACGACAAAAATCTCAGCACTCCCAGAAGTTACTCGCACATACACAGAAATGCTTCAAAGCCTCATTCTGTTTGGCTGCTGTTTTTTTTTTTTTTTTTTTTGTCAGTTTATGACCTAACCCCCACCCACTGGTGAAGTAACCACAGAGAAAAGGGTGGGGAGGCTGCAGACACAGTTGCCAGGGCTGTGTTTGTCCTAAAAAAAAGAAGCTTTTTGGCAGAGGATTGGCGACGGCAGTATTTTCCGCAAAACTGATTACCTTCCCTGCTTCTAGCTCACTTTCCTTCTCTGAGACAAGCTGTGTCCTTGGCAGCTGTTTCAACAATCTCCAAACATAGGAGGTGAGTGAAAGCTGTATGTGCACATACTGTTGTGTGGGCCGCTGAAGAGGAGGTACTGCTGGCCCACCACCACCAGAGGGCACCCTGCCTGGAGTGCGGGCTCCAGGCACCAGAGGGCGCTGCCGCCTCACAGGAGCAGCCGGGGTGACAGCTGACACTCATCACCTGTGACAGCTGTCACCACTCATCTGATCTGCATCGGTATATCAGCAAGACGTCATCTCCACCTCTTTGCCGAGATATCGTTCTACCGAAAGGTAATATCCTCAGCCTGACTGCTTGATAGAAAGCCCTTTTTGTGATTTTTGTGAGTGATAACAGACTTTTTTCTCCGAGAGGTGGAGGTAGCTTCCCTGCCGTGCAGGATTGCTGGGTGCAGACGCACCCACGTTTAATTGTGTTTTTGTTCCTCGCCAGCCACAGTACCAGGTTCGACACGCGGAGGCAGTGGCCACCTGGGAGTTCGGGACTTGGCGGCTCCAGTATTCCCGGGGTCTGGTGGCGGAGGAAATCGGTTTGTGGGTTCCGGTTCTGCTTTGGACAGGCGTTCTCCTATCTTCGAGCCTGCCCACACGACACCTTGTAATTTGACCTCTGATCTATTGTGTAATCTGTTGTGTTTGTTGTGCACGTTCGCAACAGTAAAGTGTTGTTATTTGACCTATTCCATTGTCCGTTCATTTGCGCCCCCTGTTGTGGGTCCGTGTACTTACACTTTCCCAACACATACTGTATGTGTTGGTATGTTTTTTTTGGGGGGTGGGGGGTGATATTCAATCAAAACCCTTCCAAATTTAAATCACCACTCAAACATTCCAGCCTTCTTCTGGGATGCTGAAACAAGAGCACGATTAGCACTCGACTCCGGTGCCAGGAGCCGGAAACCTTTTTGCTTTTCGAGGGCCTGGCCTTTTGTTGGAGGTCCTTCCATTCAATAGCTTATGTTTTTCTAGCGGGAAGCTTCCCCGGTGAGCCGATTTCTCTCACCAGCTCCACTGGGCTTTGTTAGCCTTTCATGCAGCTTTTCCATATGGCCGGGTGACCCAAACTGTGCCGTGATGCAGTATAAACAACTGTGACCCAGAACTCACTATCAAAGCTCAACTTCAAAGGCTTTTTCATGCAGAGTGAACGGGCACAGCAGAAGGTGTTGCTTAAGATCACGAATGCGTGCATTACTGAAATGTGAGTGCTGCATTCCCTGGTGAGATGATTGTCAAGAGCTTAAAGCAGGGTGCCTGTGGCCAGAGGATGTTCGGTTCAAATCCCTAACAGAATGAAAAATAACCACTCAGGCCCCTTGGGCAAGGTCTTTAATCCCCAAGTTGCTCCCAGAGTGCAGTTGAGCTGCACTCTGGGTAGCACCTGAACATCTGGTGGCATCACGAATTCCATTCTTATAAGTTATTTTGTATTCAAGTAAGGTCAAGCTTAGGAACATAAGCTGGCACAGCATTACAACTGCAATGATTAACTGATTATTAATCCCTCATTAGTATTATTAATTTAATCACCAACTACTTTGGAAAATGATTTACCTTTTTGAATTTTAAATGAATAATGTAGGATGAATAATGAGCCACGCAGCATTTTTTTTTTTTTTTTTTTTGGTACGAGTCCAGTTATTCAACAATTGTGGCAGAATAGTGGCTCTTAGAGGCAGAATATTAGGCTAATGAGGCTCATCTCTGAGCATGGTGCTAATTTCAAGAAGTTCAAAATTTAGCAAGAACAGTGTGGTGCAGTTTGTGTATGATTTACTACAAGGACAAGCGAGGATTTTAGAGGCATGTGTGTGGTGAGGACGAGGCTGTTAAAAGCCCATTAGCCAAGCACCTGGCAGCTACGAGGACAGGACGGGCTATTTTGGACAGGCTCAGCCCTCTTGCACACTACAATCTCACCTGCTTTGTGTGCCAGACGCTGTATATAAAATCATTTGTAGCGAATTAATCATCTGTCAGAGTTTGGATGTTGAAAACACCTCTAATTGCTTCTGGAATCACAGAGGACATTTGGAGCTCTTTTCCTCTCTCTGTCTCCTGCGCTGAGGTGGAGAACATATTTGGAACAGCCTAAAAGGCAATTATTTGTAATGTTTAAATTGTAATAGCTTGGTAAAACAGTTGCATGTTCATTCCTTCTTTACAAGCAGCTGTCAAAGTACATCTTGTTATGGATCAGATGAGGCAATGCAATGCAATGCAATTCCTTCTTTATAAGCAGCTGTCAAAGTATGTTTATGATAGATTGCAAAGTGCAAAAGAGTGATTTTACAGACATTAATGGATGAACACAAAGTTAAAAGTTGGATCACGGTGTCAAAATGGCTGTAAAGTTCCAGAAGAAATAAAGCAAGTGAGAAGCAGCGCAGAGGCGACTGTGCAGGAATGCAGAATATGAGCGCGCAAACGAGCGATTCTGCAGACAATAATGGACAAACACAAAGTTAAAAGTTGGACCACTGTGTCAAAAATGACTGTAAAGCTGTGGAAGAAATAAAGCCAGTGAGAAGAAGCACAGAGGCGACTGTCCAGGAACGCGTGGTTCAGTTCTAGCTGGTCTGGTGCATTTAATGACTCTGGAACACAGGTGAACAGCAGCCTGGCGCACGGTGCACAATGTCCGGACTGTGTGACAACATCTCGAATGGAGGCTGTGAACTGAAAACCCACACTTTAAAGGGACCAACTGTGGGAGGGCTGGAGGTTTGGACCAAACCCATGCCTAAACATGCACCAACGTTGCATTACATGGCACTACTTGGCTCATACATGGCTTGACGTGGATGATATGCGGTGACATGAGTCATTCGAGGCTGGTCGGGGCTCAAATGACAGGTCAGTGGTGGCTCATTAGAGGCTGATACCTGGCACATGTGAGGTACAGAGAGGCACACAGAGGTGTCTTAGTAGCGGATATGTGATAGCCTAAAACGTGGATCATTCTTCGAATAATCGCTGACACACCCATGCGTGGCTCATTATTCATGGCTTATTATTCGGTGGGACAGAGGTACTGCTGGAAAGACTTGGAGACCAAGATGAGGAGTATCACTTGCATGATATTTTGGCCATGTGTTGCATTTCTCTATGCATAATAATAATAATAATAATGATAATAATAATAATAGAGCCTTTGTTGTCATTGTACATATATACATACATACCATGAAACTTGTCCTCTGCATTTAACCCATCCTAATTACAGTTAGACATAATCCAACCACTAGGAGCATTGAGCAGCCACAGTCCGGCACCCAGCGATCAACACCAGATATACCGATGCTGCCTTGGTCAGGGGCAGCGGAAGGAGCAGACCCAAAATAAGCATGTTTTGATTGTGGGAGGAAATTGGTGTGCCCGGAGGAAACCCATGCACCGATGTGGAGAACATGTGAACTCTACACAGAAAGGGTGGGAAGCGATCCCACGACCTTCTTGCTGTTAAACATCAGTGCTTCCACGAAGCCACTGTGCCTGATCCAGGACACAGGTGCCTGAGTGTTGAGGACCCCGGTAGCTGTAGAAGGCCAGGGGGACACCCACGTTTCACTGGCTGTGGCAGATAGATGGTTATTTTAGAACTGAGAATGGACCGGGTGTCTGCCTCTGTGGTTGCCATCCAGGATCCAAGGCAGTTCTGTGGCGTTGTGGATGCGACGAAGCACAGCCCCAGCACATGCTCCCAGATCTGAATAGACTTGACTCGAGAGTAAGCTGAATACTTTTGGGTTGTCGACAGAAAAACACATTTGAGGATGTCATTTTGGGCTTTGAGAAACTAACAACTCATGGATTAATCGGTAATAAAAATAATTGTTAGTTGCAACCTTTTGAAATATGTTAGAATTTTATTTTGGTGTCTCAGGAAGGAAATGGGGCTGTGTGCAAGATTTTATTGTATTTTTTCCATGAATGCTTTTTTCCATTTTTGGTAATTTATATCTTTTACATGTTGTGATTTTTAAAAATCTCTAAAATAATATGTTTTATAACAAAATACTTGAATGCAATGTTGAAAGAGATTTCAACCCAAGCAGACCTACAGTCCATCCTCATCTCCCAAATTAACCAAGAACCTGGAAGGTCAGATGTTACTCTAGCCGCCCCTTGTCCTGGTCTATTCCTGGCTGGCAAGGAGCCCAGTCTAGAACAGACTATAATACAGAGTAATGAGTGCTCTATTACTTTAATTAGATATAGCAATTAATGTTTCAACACGCAGGGAGTCTTCATCAGTTAAACTATATATTTAACTCATGTGCATGAAGCTAATGGCTGTGTTCCATTGGGTAGAGAGGTTCTGGGCATTGCTTCCATTAGTTAATATCATATTGATGCAGATCATACACATAAAATCCCAAACGATAATAATTTGAAAAAAAAAAAAAAACCTTCTTCATAATTACACAAAACATGATGAATGGGCTTCTTCATTGATCTGCTGTGGCTTCAGAGTGTTGAGTGTTTAAATCCAGTGAGTTTTTTGGTGCAACAGTTTCTTTACAGTTACTTCCTCCTGAAGACGGCAAACTTATTTCACAATAAATATTTTAAAGAAGGCAGATTAATGGTGTGACTGAACATAAACTGAATGTTCTTTATCTCCATTTAAAGTTTTTTTCAATATGTTTAAGGCATCATTTACTGTAGTCTGGCTGATCCACAGCAAACCACAGTAATACAGGTGGTGGCATAATGCATGAATGATTTGTTGTCATATTTATTCCCTGCGGGAGAGTAGTGTCACAGTTGATGTTCTCTTGCAATGACATAAACGGCCTGGTCTGTGTCTCGCTAAGAAACTGCGCAGTTGACACAAATTAAATCCAGTGGTTTTTGTTAATGACAGAAAAGTTGGTCAACAAAACACAAACAGCAGGAAGTAACTTCAGGCGTCTCTTTGTTTGCATGGTGACACATTAATGAGTTCATGGATTTAAAAATTTGGACTAACAACATGAAGACTCATGTCTTATTCCCAGTCACCCTTCCGGTGTGTTTTCTTGGACAAGACACTTCATCTCCATTGTCCCAGTCCAGCCAGCTGTGAATGTGTACAAGCCACAGCTGGGGAAGTAACCTGTGTTGGACCGGTGGCCCTTCCAGGGGGAGATGTAAACTCTAAACCACTTCATGCTACAGAATCAGAGAATAAGCACAGACACCACTGAACCTCAGAGCCTAAGTAGGACATACTTCATATGACTGTGATGAATTAAGTTTAATTTTTGACCCGATTCCAAAAGCGGGGCCATCGTTTCAGGAATCCCCTGCTGTGAGGGGACAGTGGAAAGACATATATTTATAGTGCAGCTCACCTTAATATGATTAACGTTCATCTCACCAAGCAAAGCAAAGCACATTCCAAAAACAACATTGAAAGGGTAGCATATAAAAATGTAAAACAAGCAGCGGTTATCTCAGAGAATAGTTCTCGGAAAACACTCCAGACACTATATCATGGTGTGTTGAAATACATGTGACATCACCATCATTATACAGTATCATATGCATTATAATTTATATTTGTTGGGTTGGGGGGGCAGAGATGGCGTAAGCAGCAAAAATAATTTGGCTGCACTCAGGCTACCTTGGCACAGCTCATTACAGGATAGATGATCCTTCTCTAGATAAAACATGCATCAGAGGTGGCCTGGGAGACCACGCGCTGGAAACAAACGCATCATAATCCTTCTGCCTAATTGGGCAAATGAGAGTTGTTGCCACTGGACAATGGAACTGAAGCAGATGGTAACACAGAGGCGATGCAAACCCACCGTTATCCTGATGCCACGACTAATGGCAATCTCACGTTCACAATGCAGATCCAAAAAGGACGGAGGCAGCTAAAGCAAACATCTCTCATCTCCCATCAAAGCACCTACCTCCCCCCAGACCCCCGCTGAGAATGTTTGCTAGGAGCCCTTCTTTGAGCTCTAAATGCACGGCCAAACAAATTAGGGCCGGCGTTGTGAGCCTTGAATTACTCACATTATGACTTTATTGGCCAATAATTTGATTGGAGTCACATCTCTACTTCCCCTGGTTCCACAGATCCCATCTTCCCTGTCCCTCCTTCTCTAACCCGCTCCTCTCAGTCTTCCTCGAGGCAACAACAACAACAAGAACTCAGGCTGTCAGCATTTGAGGCAGGGTGTGACTGTTTCCACGGGGTTTGCCGAACAGACTCATCAAGGGAAAAGAAAGTTGTCATACCGCAACCTTTTAAAGCATGAAACAAAACATTTAATTCTCCTGTGGGAGCACAGCGCTGCATCAAAACAGTTTTCTTGTTTAAATGAAGCATACTTTGAATACTCAGTGGAAAGGTATTCTGTCCATCATTAGACAGCTACTGCCAGGCTGGTATTAAGTCAATTATAGTGTGTTTTGTTCTTGTAAAAATATATAAAAAAACCATTCAAAACAGGCTACTTATACCTCTACTTCATATAGAAGTACAGGTATGTCCTATGTAAGCCCTGAGGGCCATTGGTGTTGGTATTTATCCCCGGATTGTGCAGTGTGAAGCAAATGAGAGTCTACAACTCCCATTGGATGAGGTGCCAAGTCAATCAAGGTTGGTCACCATTTACAGCTGGGTGGACTGAGACAGTGCAAATGAATCGTCTTGTCCAAGAACATAGAGAGGAATCATGACTGGGAATTGAAACCGAGTCCATAAATTCGTCACTCAGCTACTTATTCCACTTTACTTAACACACATGACCATGACAAAAAAAAAAAACTTTACCGAGGTGTCTGATAAATCCATGAGATTGTATTGTTTTCTGGAAAACCAGAGAAGAATTAACAATATCACAGAAGGTAGCAGTTAAATTATATCACAATTCGACACTCGCAGTCGCACTGACCTGTGAATTCATATATCAAAGAGCCATGAGTGATAGATCAAAAAACACACAGGCAGAAATCTGTAGGGAGGTTTATATTTGCAAACAGAATCTAATTCATGAGAAAAGGGATATAACTGCAACAAATTAAAAAAAAAAAGTTTTATGACAAAATATTTGAATGCAATGTTGAAAGAGATTTCTACCCAAGCAGACCTACAGTTCATCCTCGTCCAAAATATTATTGGTCAGGGCTGGAGTTAACATAAGATAAACTTTATTGATCTCACAGAGGAGAAATTCACGTTATGTCAGCTCTTAAAAACACACAAGATGGGTGCAAGTAGAGGAAAATGTTCATCAAACAGCATGTGCAAGGATAAGCAACAATAATAATAATAATAATACTTGTAACAGTACAAGACATAAGAAAATGAGGTAGAAATAGAATACATACATACATATATATATATATATATATATATATATATATATATATATATATATATATATATATATATATATACACAGGATTTCATCTTGGCCAAATTGTAAATTGAATAAGGGTGAAACAAATGGGAAAACACTGTATGACCCACATGCCAACCCAATTCACTCAGAAAGACAAAGTGAAATAAAGTTTTGAAAATAAAAAATGACGTGGTACAACATCACCTGCCTTCTTTAGTGTGCTTTTCCACAGACATACCACATCTCAAGAATGGCTGCACAGTAAATTTAACAGACTTTGCAGCGTGCATGTTGTTAAATCAACTCCTATCACAGTGTTAAATCAAGCTGACCATATTTAATGGAGTTCCTTTAGACTTTGAGAGAGCTGATTTAGTATGTGGCCACACACTTTTAATTATGCTCTCAAATTATTTGCTAGATGCCAGTTTTTATTGGCTGTAATGAAACACTGCTAAACTGGTGCATTACCATAGCAATGGACAAAACCAAAAAAAAAAATTTCACCCACTACCCAGCAATCTCAAGTTTCAGTTTGAGCCATTAAGACTTTTATTTTCTGCAAATCAAGAGAATTTTTATTTCCTCACTGACCTGTGACCCAGATCAAATGAAACTTTAATTTTTGTAAGAGGGCAGCAAGAAATGTCCCAAAGACAAGCTTAACATAATGAAAATATAAAATTAACAGTTGAATACCTTCATATCTTGAACTAATGGCGATATAATGCAACGGGGAAATAGTTTTGTATGTGTTGAATAATTTTTCATGTAAATGAAGGGATCTTAGGGCACCTGGTTTAGTCTCTTTTGTTTTCATTCACAATGAATTACAGCAGTATTCCCAAAATCTTATAAAAACTGCAAAAAACAACAACATAATAATAATGTAACAATTTCTGATTTTTTTCCCTGGAAAAACCCTGAACAAAGACAAAAGTGAGTGATGAGATGTAGAGAACACAAACATCTACATACTGTATGTTAACTTAATCTCGTAGAGAGTCTAACAAGAGACTGATCATTATTCACGATGGCAGTAACTCGTCACCACCTGGGGTATTCAAGACGTTCTGTTCCTTTTCTGACAGTTATGAGGAGTACATATCCTGTTAATCAGGGAACTCTGCTGGGGTTCCTGTCATTCCTACAGCGTGGCCTATAACATTGCTATTAAAACATATGGGACATAAATCCTGAGGTTGTTGTGAAGACCAGTAGAGGCTGCTGGGACCAAAGCACCTTCTGTTTCACTGTCCAGTGAAGTATAAATTCTGGTGAAAGATGCAAACTTCCCTGTGAAGAAGATACTGTACGTGCAGTACAGTGGGAGGCATTAACAGATCAGCGGATGCACAAACAGCCTGGGGTGTATTCGAATCTCCAGTCTTATTTCACCACATCGAAGCAAAACACTGATCGAGTTTGACTTCTTACATCAAAATGAATTTGTGAATAGTGCATACTGCTCTGCAAATTAGCCTGCGAAATATTTTCTATGTCACCCACCAAGCCGGGAGAGAGATGCGGATGGATGCTTCTTCTGCTGAGTGGATGGTTTGACGGTAATGGCTTCCCCTGGTTTCCCCCCACTTTCTTTTTTTTATATCTTGTCTACTGTTCCCAGCGTTAACTTTCTTCAGCTGTCACACTTCTCCGGAAAAAGACAGCCATCTGCTATGAATCACACTGTACTCTGAATCAAATGGAACTACACAGACTTTCAGACATGTAAACACAGGCGTACGCAAATGACGACAACAGACAAATCACAGTCCTCGCCAGGAACAAACATCCACAGGAGCTAAACATTGCAGACGCATATGAAATGTACACATCCAAGAGAACTGCTACAAAGCATGCATGGTTTAAAAAGCATGCAAGCAAAGCCAACACAGAAACTCAAATATTATGACATACAGCAACCAAAAGAATGTCGAGACAAAACCGAAACGCTTCAGAGTCACGCTAAATTACTTCATTAGGCTTTCTAAAGGACGACAAGTAGGGCTGCAGCGATCGATTATTTTAGTAATCGAGCCTTCTATCGATTATTCTGGCGATTAATCGAGTAATCGGATAAAAAGTAATTTGTGTTTTTAAACATCATCAACAGTCCAGGGCTCCCCCTAAGCAATGGTACAATGTCGATGAGATGTGACTTTCTGGTCCCCTCCCAGCTTGTAAAATTTAACAATTTTTAAGTTTTTTTTTTTTTAAAGGCTGGTGGACTGGTTCCCTGCATGATTTTTTTTAAATCTCTCTTTCTCTGAAATTCAGCAGATGCATTTCAGCTGGAGGTTGAACATGCCAGCCTCGCAGTCACTGTTTTTTTTTATTTAAGCTACTGTGTGAGTGAAGTGTGTGTTGCCCAAAAAAAGTGAAACACTCAGTGCAAGTCAGTGCGGGTACCCGGCCGCCGCGTCAATAGTCACTCCCCACGTAGAGCGGAGAGCAGGCAGCGGACCAAACCCTGTGTTTTTTAAAAAAAGGCAAACACAATATTTTGCTTTAAATGCGCAGTCTATTTCAGATGATCAGCGCGGACCATCTTTCTCTTAAAAGGTTTTATTTTACTCTGTGTGTCGCGCTGGAAAGCTGTAGCTTTTGGTGCTAAATTGATTAGCTGTTACACCACTTGTGCGCACGCTCTAGTCTTCTTCTGTTTTTTTCTGGGGACATTACAGTGCCACACACAGGCCTGGCATATGTACTACAACATTAAGCAGAGCTTTGAGGCACAGAATTTGCCTCGAATATTTTTGTAATTGAATTATTTTAGTTACTCGACTAATCGTTTCAGCCCTAACAACAAGGGTCAAGATTCTTATATAAGAAGATATCTGGAACATGATCAAATGTCCCCTTTCCTTTGTGAACTTAAATTTCCTTCAGCTCATAATGTGCGGACAACTTCAAATTGAGGCATTTTAACATTTTCAAAAGCACTGTTAGGTTGTATTACTGCCACCTACTGTCCTAGAATAGTTTCCCCCTCCATTTTCCAGCTCCCCTGATGCCTTAATGTTGCATTGCTGTTTAATAATTGGATTCGGGTAGTTCTCTCTGCAGAACTTGAGACCTAATTGCCATTGCACATGCACAGCGGTACTGAATATGGTTTGATGGTGGCAGTATTGGTGGTGGTGAATTAGAGTGATGCAGTGGTGGGCACACTTCCGATAATCCGATAACAGATAATTATCGAAGATAATGTTTTCATTATCGGATTATCTTTTTAGATAAATTTAAAAACCATCATCGGACTAATTATCTTCCGATGAATTACCATCCGATAACTTACTAAACTAAGCTGAACAGTGAAAAACATTTTCAAAACTGTTAAAACTGTTGAGACCTACCTGTTAAAAATTTCCTAATAGGCATGTTGTCCTACCCTCTGCAAACAGAAACCACTCTATCATCTGTAAGCAAAGGAGAACTGGTGACCAAAAAAAAAAGTCATTTCCTTTAACACCATACTAATATAATTGCAATGTCACCAAGTCATCCAGAGGCATACATGTTTAACTTATGGTTCAAATTTTAACCACTCATTTTAGACAAGTTATTTAAAATTATTGTCATGTCTGAAGTTTATAAAGTGAAAATATCAGATATATGTTTTCGTTTTAAAGTAATGTGCTAATTTTTAAGGTTTTGTGAGCACATGCTGTGCCAGGCAGCAATGCATTATCGGTAGCATAAGGTAATCTCAGACGTTCACGACAGGACAAATGCATTTCAGACACTCTGTTCAGGGTCCACAGATAACAGCATTAAACTCTAGTGCCTAAAACTCTCGTGAATATATTCTCTGGGTTTATAGACGTTAGTGTATTTGCATTTGTTAAATTCCACGCATCTTAAATGTAGCAGACACAGATTATCTGGAATTTTGTTTGACATTTTTTCAAGGCTGCTACTGCCATCTACTGGCCAGGAGTGTTCATGGCAGTATTAAACGTCTGGGTACCTGGCTGCTCTCAAAGTGTTGGTATTGTCCATTGTCCAGGCGCTTTTTGTGTGCATATATTTGTTAACTTTGTATTCTAAAACTACGGTTAGAAGTAATTTCGACTCCTTATCGGTCCACACGAACGAGGTTGGCGCCATGTTTTTAGTTTTTGTGGAAGTGACGACAAGAGAATAAGGCTACTGACTGGATAGAATTTTAATCAGTACCGCCACCCAAAGGTTTGGCAGACTAATTACAACACATTTATACGGTTCGATGTGGATGGATTTTTTTTTTAAATTACGTAGTGTGGATGAAGTTTTTTCCCCAAACTGAAAGGGTAAGATATTCGGTTTTACAAATACCCGACAACGTGTGTACATGGCCTTATGTCTGTGAAAGGCACTATATAAATAAATTTACTTACTAATATTGAATGCACGTTTTACAACATCATAAAAGTTTTAAAACATGCAATTGCGATGACACTTCCAGGGCTCCATAAAAATGCCTGTTTTTACAAATAAAAATGGAATATTTCACAAAAGCACATTTATCTTTAAACCAACACACGACACATGTCACATTAACGTGTTGGTTTACATAATGGATTACTGAACCAATTACTGTTTAGCACTTTTACCCAAATGCTTTGCGGTCTGTGTTTGTTACAAAACCTCAGAATTAGTGCCTTATTCAACATTAAAAGATATATGTTATGTTTGAACTTTGTACAAATGACAGAATTAACATTAATGGAGTTATTCTATCAGTATTTTCAAAAAACCATAAGTTAGTATGACTTTATTTTTCAAGACCTCCGCCTGACCGGAGTGTTGAAATTGATAGGGAGCTGGCCTTATGACTGCTCTCGGTGTGCCTCTGTGGTGGGAGCGCTGTTGTAAACAAGAGCTTCCAGCAGGGGCAGAATGTTGAAAGAAAAATGATTATGATTAGTAAAGAGTTGATTTTGTGGGTACTCTCAGGATTTGTCTGTGCTGTTTCCTGCAGGGGGCAGCATGGTCAAACATTCTTGGTTATTCTTTAGGTCTTTTACCGCTTTTGATGCTTTCAAAAGCGATCGTATTAAAAATCAATTTCAGCTCTTTAGTAACTGCAAATGTCCCATAGACAACACCGGAATTTATCGGTTATCAATTATTTGTAACTTCCGATACATTTTTGGGTGGTTTACCGGTTTATCTTTATCAAAGATAACTTTTCAGTTATCTTATTATCTGTTATCTAAGTTAATTTTTTTGGTTATCTGTGCCCACCACTGGAGTGATGGCAACCTGGTAAGACCACCCAAAACAGGAAAGTCAAGGAGGGTGAACCAGACAGAAAGCAAACAACATATCAATGGTACTGACCCTGATGGCAATGTCAAATCAATTCTATGGTGGTCTGTGGTCCACTGCCATCAACAGATGTTCTCCATCCTTGCAGTTCAGCCTCTTCCATGTAAACAAAATACTCTCAATCTAATCAGAGGGTTCTGAAAGACGTGATGGGATAACTGAGGATAACAACGGAAGTCCATAATGACAAATCAGCATTCTGCCAGTGGAGGCCACTTGGATGACCACTGCTCAGTTACAATGGCACACCTTGGATCGAATGGCATAAATCCCAACCTACCAGTAACCCATGTGTTCAAGGAAACGGCACTCATGACTCACCTCCAGAAGAACAAGGTGGAGTTAGTCTTTGACCAAGACACGTACCTATCACCACAGATGTTGGGAATGATGCACCAATGAGCAAATTTGCCAAACAACAGGAATAAAAATAAAATAACTAAAAATGAAGTGGTTATTGACATAGTAGTGCACTCCGCTACTATGCATGGCATCCAATAACAAACCACCATGATCAGATGAAGAAACGGGCGTAATTATCCACAGATAAAGGAGGATGAATTTCAAGCTCAATCATAGGTTTAAGGCCCCCTGACAGTTTCACGACTTTGATCCATGCCCTTGCATGCACATCGCCGTGACGATCCCACCCGCTGTGTTCCCAGCTGGACGCTGTGCTTTGTTCCACTGGATGCCACGTGCTGTGCGCTGGATGCTGCGTATATAAAATAACTATTTAGTAGCAGATTAATCATTTTCTCTGAGAGTTAGCTGTTGAATACGGCTCTAATCGCTTCCTGAATCACAGAGGACTGCTCCAGCAGCAGCTGTTCGAGTCCACGCGCGCTGAATGAGATGGAGAAAGCATTTGGAGCCATCTAAAAAGGTAATCATTTGTCATGTTTACATTGCCATGGCTTGGTAAAATAGTTGCATGTTCTTTCCTTCTTGTGTGCAGCTGTAAAAGTATGTTTGTGAGATTTTAACATCTCATTATAATCGTTCAGACGAGCTGCGCTCTGATTTGGTGCGCTGACGCAACCACTTGCTCTGTTCACTTCTTCTTTACTCAGCTTGATGAGCTGCATGTAGTGTTGGCAAGTAGATCACTCAACGTTGCACAACATTTATGCGTGAAAGATTTTTTGAACATTTCAAAATTCTCTTTGTGCAACTGCATGTGCTGGCACCCCTCTCACATTCAGTCTACACCCGTTAAAGACGAGTTTACTCTCCTGCACAACACAGGGTGTGCAAGTGTGTGCATCAAAGTCATGCAAGTGTCAGGGGGCCTTTAGGGTTACGGTTGTGCATGAACTGCTACATAGGGTATTTTAAATAACAAAGGGTAATGAGTGCTGTACTAATAGCAATTTGTGGCTTGCATACAGTACCATATCAATAGCAACAACAGAAAATAGCTGGCCATATTTATACTTTTTATACTTCGTGTCAGAAATATGTTAATTAGTGGTTAAATTAATTAGTTTGCTTCTTTAATGACAGTAACTTAAGAACCTGTTAAATCATGTTTAGGAAGCAAGTAAACACTTTGGCGAAAACATGTTAGCCTGTAATCCAGCAAGACAACCAAGATACTGTAGCTGCAGCTTGGTAATTACCTGAAAAAGAAGAACCACAAAGATATCCACTGGAACACTTTAAGATGCTGTCAGAGAGAAAGGTCACCACCTTGATCGTGTCAAACGATAACGCAGGATAACAACACTGAAATAACCTGAAAGATAATACAAAGATAAGACCCAAGACGGCAGGGAGACAATCCAAAACACAACACACCAACAACACTGTGATGGCATGAAGGATAACGAGTTAATGTCAAAGACAACGCCACAAATACGACAAGGAAATCCAACATTCAAGCCAAACATCAAACATCCAGTAAGCGAAAGAAACAGAAGAACTTTTCATGGAGGAGTGAGAAAAAGTGACAGACATAACAAAGACAAATGAAGATAAGAGGGCCAATGGGAAGAGAACCACAACCAAACAAACCGACACGTAGTTGCACAACAGACATCTCAGCACAAGCCGACAAAATATTGACAGTGTGAAGAGACAAAAATGGCACTGCAGTACTTAGAGGCTTACAGATGTGGGTTGATATAAATAAATATGAAGAAAGAGCTACATTTGCATAACATGCTTTTTAAATGGTGGCTTTCTCAAACAGCTTGATTATCCACAACTCCAAAGTGAAACTCCACATCAAAGACTGTTTTCTGAAGGAAAACTATGGTAATACATACAATAATAATCATAAAGTGTCAGATGCTCATTTTGATGAACCTTGATGAGGAAGCATTGATGCAAATTCACAACCCGCATGCTCCTTACAGCTGCCCCGCCTGATCCAAACGTTTTGAACTGCTGACCTTCTCTTACTCCATCCAGACTGGGCACTCAAACCGTGCTTGAGAAAAGGATCATCTCTGCTGCTCCTCCCCATGTTCACTCTTCTTTCCTCTCCCGTTCCTTTGCTGTGATGGCTGACAGCAGAGCAGGTGGCTCAGTGGATCGGCATTTGGCTGCCAATATGTTGACCTGGGTTTGGTTCCAAGCTACCCATCTGTGACCTTGGACAAGAGCTATTGCTTGGGTTCACCCAGGTGTAAATGTGTACCTGCCATGGCTGGGGAGGAAACCTGTGATGGACTGGTGCCCCATCCAGAGGGCGTCATTGACTTTCACCTGCTTTATGCTATGGATTCCGGGGAAAAGCAAAGGTGCATCTTACCAGAAATGCAACTCCCACATGTAAGGTATGAAGGAAAATATATGAACAAAGAATATGAAACGAAGAATACTGAAGTGGAAATAATGCAAAAAATATTCCTGAGATGTACATATCAAAGTGTCAGTTTCAGTGTCAGTTTTGTTTTTGGTTACTTAAGTATGATTTCATGTGAATCACATGCCTCCCTTGTTCTTCTCAGCCGAATGAGGAAGGTCAAAGTCTCTCATGCACCACAGAAACTTATTCGGCACAGAAAACAAAGTGCATCATGCCAGAAGA
Source organism: Thalassophryne amazonica (assembly GCF_902500255.1). Taxonomy (NCBI): domain Eukaryota; kingdom Metazoa; phylum Chordata; class Actinopteri; order Batrachoidiformes; family Batrachoididae; genus Thalassophryne; species Thalassophryne amazonica. The sequence continues at coordinate 35,177,780 of NC_047122.1, forward strand.
ACTCCCAGAGTCCATTTTTTCATATTCTAATGTGATACTTCAGTGTCTCTCGATCTCTTCTTGTGGCACAGTCGTGTCCACAGACTCACACTTGGGAGCGATGTCAATGAGATGAAAAGGATGACGCGGGGTCCGTTACTCTGGCTTCGCTCATCCTCATTAGGCAGAACAAGAGACTGTGTTGGTGTCAGCGAGTCGGTTCATCAAATCTCACCAGGACAGACCCCAGTGACATGACCGCGGCCCTGATCTACCCGGCTCTGCCCTGCCCGGACTCCTCGCTCCCTCCTATTACAGACCTCTCACATATGATTGAAGCCACTGGAAATGGAAACAGTCAGTGCAATTTAACATGGCATGCATGTAGAATTTGTTAAAGAGAAAGAGAGGGAGTGAGGTGGTGAGGGAAAGTGCATGTATTAGCTTTAAATCAGAGTCTGAGAAAAGAATAATTTGGAAAGAGCCGTCTAAAGAAAAAGGTGTGCGCATCACTTAGAATGTCTCAACGAAACAGTATAGGCTCATCGCCTACATCTTATAGCCAGAGAGCACATTTATTACCAATACCAAATAAGGCACTAAACATTAAATTAACTGCAATGTCCGTTTTAAGTGCAACAATATTTTCTTGCTTTACAACACATCAGCTTTTCACTGGTATTAAATAAGACATTTCTCATTGCATATTTAACCGTAATTGTAATTTTGGCTTCATCCATATAGCTATAATAAAATAAATGTACATCTGTGTTCACACTATCCACAATATCAAAATATAAATGTGCTTCCACAAACTATTAAGTGTTAAACTGACACAGAAGCTAATGTGAAGCGACCACTTAAGATGATGTGCGCAGAACGATGCTCAGCACGACGAGAAACTGAAGTCACACAAGCACACAACAAGATTTTAAGCAGCAAACTCAAGCCATGTTTTAGAACTCTGAAGATACAGAATCTATCATCCTCCATCCTTCATTCATTAATTTTCTGCTGCTTATCCAGGTCCAGGTCAAGGTAGCAGAAAACCAATCAGCCACTCCTGCACTTCCCCCTCCTAGGTCCGCAACTCTTCCTGGGGGATCCTGAGGCATTCCCAAGCCAGCAGGGAAATATCACTCCAGCGTGGCCCGGGTCTTCCCTGGGGCCTCCTCCCAGTTGACCATGTCTAGAAGACCTTAAGAGTGAGACGACCAGGGGTATCCTCAACAGACGCCTCAACCACCTCAGTTGGCTCCTTTCAATGTGAAGAAGCAGTGGGTGTACTCAGAGTACCTCCCAGATAATGAAGCTTTTCACCATGTCCAGGAGTGTAAGCCCAGATACCCAGTCGTGGGCACAGATCAGATAATCTGATAGCAGATAATTATTGAAGCTAATGTTTTTGCTATAGGATTACCTTTTCAATTCCATTTCCGGCACTTGTATCCATGACCTTATTCTTTCGGTCGTACCCAAAGTTCATGACCGTAGGTGAGGATAGGAGAGTAAAGTGACTTGTAAACTGAGAGCCTTCTTCACCATGGCGGTCTGGTACAGCATCCATAAAACATCAGATGCCACCCCAATTTGTCGATCACATTTCAGGTATTATGGCGACAGATACCTGCAGTGTTGAAGAATTCACCAATTACATTTAGTGAAAAGCATCCCTTAACACTGAAGTTGCATCATTGATTTTCCAATGTTCCTTCCTTTTCACATGCTGCTTTCTCAGGGCCAGCTGACTAAATGAATGGAAAGCTTTTCACCTGGTCCACGTGTGCCTGTGTTGAGTGTGCAAGCCCCATACTTTGAACACTGTCTCTGCAGGCTCGCTAATTGAGCCAGATCAATTCACAGAGATGGCGAGCAGGTTGGCACAGTTGCCACATCAAAGAGGTCGTAATAACTGCAGACCGAGGCCATTACCGGGCTGAAAAAGACACATTTGTGTTTGCTTCAAAACAACCGCGGAAGCACTGAACACACTGAGAATGCAGGGCTTCATTATTCTTTTTTTAACCTACAATTTAGTCACAAGGCCAATTTGGAGCAATTTGGCCACAAAAGAGAAGCTATTCACTTCTACACTCAAGCACAAGCACTCCAAATTGAACTTTAATTTGATCTTTTTTTGCTGCCAGAGTGGAAACCAATATAAACAGGCCAAATGAAGCTAATGACACACTACCATTTTTTTTTACCAAAAATAGGGGGTGGGATAATTCCTGTGCAATTCTTCTGTATCTGTTCACAGTTATGCACAATGTACTATCCTGCATCTCCATCAGGTTACTTATGACCTACGCCAACTGAATGTCACCAACATGTCCAAAACATTACAGGTGATGTTCCCTCACAGTGCAAGTGACACTAATCATTGGAGTCTCACTCAGTAACTGCTTGTTTGACACAAAGTCATTCCAGTGGTATTCCAGGATCCTCTAAAGAGTCCTGGTAGCACAGGCTTCCAATTGTGATTACCATCCAAGTCTCATAACTGTGGAGCTCGTTGAGGAACAAATTGATCCAGAAAAAGCACCTGTTCTTGTGGAAAAATGGCATTATGACACCCACCAACGTGACAGATGACTTTGAAAGGGTCACACCCACATCGACGTCATTGCATGGCCATGGAGTTATGGTGTTGTGGAAGCATAAATCAGGCTGTAGGATTTTAAGGCAACACTCCACAATGGACTTGTGACTCGACCAAATGTAATCTTTAAAATGCACATAATTCCTGGTGCTTATTTTAAGGCAGGTGTTTATTTTTCTCAGACGAAGTTTTGACCTGATTCAAGGTCAGGCATTTACTCAAGGAAATACAGTACTGGCTTTTTCCCCAGAGATAGGGGGGTAACAAAAAGCAGGACGTTATGCTACCGGCAGAACCAGAAGACAACTGAGGATTACTTGGACTTGGAGAATATATGGGCGCTCTTAGTACACGCATATGCTGTTACCGGCTATGACAACTATCTCTTTTCCTCGCCATCTCTCAGCCTGATAAGCTTGTAACTTCGCTGATTAGCACCAGCCCATCTTGTGCTGCAGAGGCTGCCTGAAGTGTCATTATGGCTGGCGGGGACTCTTGCGCTTGCCTTATATTCCCCATCAACTCAGTTTTTCTCACTTTCTGTCTTCCTTTTGCCGCCATTTTCTCATCTCTACATCGCCGTAACCTTCAATGTTCCATCTATTTTTCCACTCAGTCTTTTCCTGAGTTCTACTTATTTGTCGTTGCTGCTTCCCACACTGTCACACTTGCAGCGCGGCACTTCTCGGCGAAATAATTTACCGCATGCAGCGCTCTGGCAGATGATTGAAGTGTAATTAGATGGCAGAGACAGTGGAAGCCAGCAGAGGTGTTTGGGAGCCAGTGCTCGTCAGATGGTCGAGTCTCGCTCTCACCGCTTTGCCCTTCAAAACTATCACTTCTGCAGCAAAGGAGAGGAGATTATGTGCAGAGCCCACTGCAGCCAAGTGCACTGCAAAAAGAAATGACTGGTTACATTTTCCTGTAGTCATACCAGTTCAAGTTAGGCAAGAAAGTAAGCATTTTGGGACTGTTGCAGTAACTTACCATGGACTTAAGTCAAATAAATTTAGTCATGCTGGAAAAATGTCTGCCCATGTACTGAAGAATGGCAAAAAAAAAAGCACAATTAGTGGTCAAGGTCTGTAACCATGACAAATCAGCACGAGAACATCACAGTTGTCCATGAATGTGATCTTATGTGTCACGTGACGTGCAAAAACAGCCTGCCTGAAATATAACACTAGCACAATGATTTTACTTCAAGAGAATCTCCCAGTGATGTCGTGGCATGCATGGTAATGGTATGGGCTCCACAGAAAAGCAAGGTACTACCAGAGAATGTCCAAATTGGTATGGAAAGAAATATAATTTTTAAAAATCTTGAAAATTCCACTATGGTTGAAATAAGACCATGGCACAATGATGCAGTTCATTATAGACACTTTCCTACACCCCTGAAGATTTCAGAGGGTGTGGACAAGGTTTCACACCATCAGTGTCTGTAAGGCATATCTGTGACTTCCACTTCCAATTGCTGATTTAAAGGGTATTTTCACACAAAGACCAACAATTTAAAGGATAATCTTGGGATCTTCTGTGTAAATGCACACAATACACATTTCTGGGAGTTCTGAACTCCCATATTAATAGGTTGTCTCCAGTGGTGGGGACAGCTAACCTAAACAGTAGCTTCAACAACTGCTAATCCACCAATTAAAGACATTTAGCTGAAGCTTATGCTAACCGTGGAGTTTTATTATATGACTAGCTTTCTTTATTTTGTTTTTAAATTCTAAAACCCTGAAAAACAAACCTATAGAGCTGAAATTTTAATATGTAGTAGCGTAACCATGGAGACTCCCCCCAAAATTTTAGAATGTCAATATCAGACGGCGACCAAGATGTACAGAAATAATTTAATGAACAAATTAAATTAACAGTAGTTCCCCTTCATACGGTTCATTTGTCAGCACAAAAGAATCAGAATCAGAATTGCCTTTATTGTCATTGTAATTTGCATTGCAATGAGATTTGAGTGCAACTCCAAAAGGAGCTTTTTTAAATGAATAAGAAACAAAGAAATCAAGATACACTTGGAAAATATCTTTAATAATGTAATTAATGCTTTTACTCTGACTTCACCTCCTGCTCTTCCGTCTGCTCGAGGTGAAGCTTGTCACCTTTCAGTGACGTATGAATTTTGCGTATTGGATTAATACATATAAGTTCCAACAGAAATGAACATGTATGATTTTAACAGCCCATTCTCACTTTTTTCGTGCTCCTGCCATGGAAAGCACCAGATTTTCATGAAAGGTTTTTTATTTTGCTATTTATAAGCTTCTCCTAACCCCCCCATCGCCCCACATTTCCTGCCCTACAGAAAATGAAATTGCCAACCCCCCAAAAATGGGGCGCTTTTCGTGGCGCCCCATCACGAACCCATAGATTAATGTACTTTTTCGTAATGCTGCCAAGACCTGCTGTGAGACTGGGTTGGATTTTAAGGTTTATAAAGATTCTTGACAGGTAATTTTTTTGTTTTAATTGTTAGCTAATTTCAGGTTTGCTGAACTACATTTAGTTGGAGCTAATTGGTCAGTTACAAAAAGTTTGCTTTGCTAATTAGCTGCTAAGGGAACTGTGCTTCCCCACTGGTTGCTCCTCATTGTTCAGAGTCATAGAACCTTGGTTATATACGTAACTATCAGCTACACTGTAACATGAAGCAGTAGATTTACTGCCTGACAAATAGACAAATAGTGCCAGATAGTAGTGCCTTACAAAAATAAATCTATTCATGCCAACACAGACATGACACATATATACATGAAGTGCTTTAGTATTAACCTTCATTTCGACACAAAAACATGCACAAGGAATAATCTGTCGTCCCTGTCGAGTTTCATGGTGTATCTGCAAAGCAGAGCAAAGTGCTGATTACATTGCCGTGTTCTGACACCATACGCCTCATGGATGAACACTTGAGGTGGATGTCAAGAGGGGAAGTGGCATCGCATTGAATGCCACGGACAGATGCAGGTGCTGAGTGAGTGCCTGGCCCCAAAGACCGCCGAACTGGCCCGCTGTATTTACAATCAAATGTGGCTCCCGTACGGTCTCTTCAGCTGTAACCCCGATTGGAGGAAGGCACACATCACGAGGCTAGCTGTTGTCAGCAGCCAACTTCGACAGCACAGTCAGCCGCACCTTTGATTATCACCCGGAGGTCATCCTGTGTTGAGCCGAGCTGTGGGGACCTGTGGGAGTCAGCTGAGCTAAGACGTCAGGACAGTCACCTTTAAAGGATAATAAGGCGGCTGCTGACAGACTTCAGAACACCCAGAGGGGGATCTGCGCTTTTCATGTGAATATAAATGCGATATTGACCAAAAAAAAAGCCTTAAAGTGAGAGAGAATACAGAAAAAAAAAAAGAGAGAAGCATTAAACTGGTTCGCTTCACAAACCATCTGAAGCGTTCAGTGGTGACTACTGGTTGATGGGCCGCAGCAAGCGCCGCGTTATCATAAACATTTGGGATTCACTTCATGGAGACACTTTAATGATGCTTTTAGCATCATTTCCTTGCTGTAATGTAAAATTGAAGGTTAAGCACTGTCGTACTGTGTCCTGGTAGCTTCATACCCAATAAATATTACTTATTAGACAAAGGGAAGCGAAGGAAAAACACTGAAATGCACTGACAGTGTGCGGCATTTGTGAGAATCTTTAGTTTGACTTCAAAAAAACCTTTTTGCTTGCATGATAGTGTGATATTGGGAGCATGCGTTGCCGCATCCACCGTATTACAGAACCTCCTTCAGTCCAGGATGGCAACCAAGCAGACAACGGTTCCATCTCCACCTCTTGAAAATCTCTCTGTAAAACCCCAGTGGATCTTTTGGTGTCCCTTGGCCTTCTCCAGCCACTGGGGCCCTCAACCATGTGGCATCTTTGGCAGTCAGAATTATGTCACAAAAAAGTTATAGCTGACATTCCCTCACTATGAAAATAATACCCCTCATCCCCCAGTAACCATTCAACTGAAACAAAATCATTTCAGCAATACCCAGGAATCCTCAAACGACTTCTTGTCATCTCCAAGCCCCAACCTCCAGTACTGAGAAACAAAGCCAACGTGGAAGTGAGAAATCTTGCAGTTCTTTGAGTGGTTGCTTGAGGCCGACTCAAAAAGTGAGTCAGTCCCCATAAATGCGCCTGTCATATTGCTCAACTTTACAGCAGAAACATTTTTACAGTCGGGTAGAAAAAGTGGTTTTGATCTCTAGAGCTGGTTTCCCAGTTCATGACAATTGTAAGGTGTGTGGATTTTTATGACTCATCAGTTTAATCTATTTCAAGCTATAAGGTTCTGAAAAAATAGTGGCGTGGCCACCGTTGTGACAGATAGCGAGTGGGCCCCGCCAGCAGAGGCCTTCAGCTGCTGTGGACTCAATTGTTTGTCTTTTCTGAATTTACTGAAAGAAAAAAAAAATACCTGAGATAATATGACTTGCTGTGCAGTTAATTGTACAAACGGACCACTGAAAATGTCTGTGCTCCAGCATTTGTACTTAGTGAAATTTCAGTATTTAATTTGTATATTAGCACTGTTTAATTATCAGGTATTGAGAGCTCAGTGAGGTTGTCTCCACTGTTAGTCCAGTTACACAAGCAATTTGCTGGTCAAAATATTTAATGCCCATGTAACCAATTTAGCAATATGAACGTGGATTACAGTGTAATAAAAGAGAAATGATAACCTGGGCTAATATCTGAAGAGACCGGATCCAAAGATTTGCACAACAATAACAGTTGTGTAACAATGCTTGTATTGACAGGTGAACAATACGAACAGTCTGTAAAAAAACAAACAAAAAAATAAAATAAAACAACACAAAGGTCCATTAAAAGGGAATTGTGGAATTGTTTTCTACGACAGCTAAAGCTGGGCAGACACTGTATGATACTTCAATCGCTGTACTCAGCTCCAGCTCAAACTATACTACAAAACCGCATGGTGTAAAGGTTCAGAGTGCACGATTGATGTTCTCACATGTACGGTTCAATGCTCTGATGCGCTCTGACTACTCACATTGTACGTTCAAAAACCACACGTCGGACTCGTGTTTCCGGAAGCAAAACGTAAACAGAAGCTTTTTTGTTTTGTTTTATTTTTTCAAACTTTATTTACATTTATTATTTTTCCAAAAACTGTCGATGGGAGATATCAAATTTTTAACCAACCACCCCCCCAAAAAAAAACAATACAAGACTTTACATGAGTTGAAGAATAAGGGGGAAAATCTTGGTTCTTTACATTTGTCCCACCCAGTCCAGTAACCAAAAAAACAAAACAAAACAAACAAACAACAAAAAAACTCTGGGCTAAAGACAAGGCCACATTTATTCTTTAATAACGAATTATTAAAGGTATCAGTGCTGTAAATTGCATAGAATACTTCATCAACCTTATAAATCAATTCAAAGTCTTGTTCTGTTTCTGTTGTACAACAATATTCCTTCATTTGAACACGGTAGCTCATCAAAAATAAAATGGTATAAAGTGCAATACTATTAGATCTCACAGTAAGGTTAGTTTTAATCAGAGGTATTGAAATATTCATGTGCTTCATCACTCCTCCTGCCCCATTCGGGGTTTTCACCTATCCCATAATCCCTTGCGCGCCAGAGAGTCCTTACAGACAAAACAACATAAAGAATCCACATGATGACAACTGTAAATGAATATTATACTACAAAAATGTAATTTTTATGCTTTTCATTATGTTAATAAGAGACTGCATGCATGATACCCTGAAAACTTGCTAAAACAATTATAACAAATAATCTGTGTCTGCTATGTTTAATCTGTGTGGAATTTAATAAGCGCAAACCAAATTTCAGACATATTATGTATATTAGTCTGGAACAAAGAGGACAAACAGTGTTGTAAAGAACAATAATCAAGACGTTAAAGAGCAAACTTCACTTTCTCCCAGAACGACATGATCAGGAAGCGACTGTAGCTCACAGCAGCTCCCATTGAACATAACGGAGAGACAGCCTGTGATTCTCCCATGTTTACATAAAACAAATGAAATAACAACGTCCAAAACCCAGAGAATATATTCATGAGAGTTTTAGGCACAATCTAAAAATAGTTTTATGTTGCAATGTTATTGCTGTTGTCCGTGTGCAGCGGTTAAAGTGCAGCATGATCAGAGCGTCTCAGTGCAGTTCTCAATGTTACTGAGATCTCGCAGCGCGGCGAACTCTACAAGGTTTTGCAGGATTTGAAACCTGAAAAGCCTCAATAGGCCTACTGGCGCAATGAAGAGCTACACCAACAATTAACGTCCTCATAGTTAGTAAGTCACACTATTGAGAGGAAAAAAAAAAATTCCTTCACCGCATACTCCACTATAAAATAAATCATTTTCAAAATGCACTTTGTGCTGCCTGCAACCACATACAACACACTAAACATGATTCTGGATCCCAACTCACAGTCCACCCCAGCAGGCTTTGCCACAGCTAACACCCTTTTTAGCCTGTCCAGGGTGCTAGTAGCCAAATGACACTGGAACGGAAGAAATCACAATTCTTATCGTTGAACAACGTTTAAAAGTCGAGCTTGCCTGCGAGACATCGTGGCTAATATTAGCACAGGTAGTGATGGTTAGCTACTCATTGCTAAAGAACTTTATTAGACGGCAAATATCTCGTCTAACCGATAGATTCAGTTTCCTTTCCACTCAACGTATGGATTCCTGATGGTGCACATAACTATACTGGCAATATGTGAGTTGGCTTAAGCCAACATTTAAATATTAACATTGTTTCAGAATTCTCCTTTTTTTTCTCTCCATGCCTGTTAATGAACAGCTGCTTCGCTTTACCGCAAGGGTCAACAGGAAAAAAGAAAACCTGCCCAAAATTCACCTCTCAGACCATAAGCTGAAAGTACAACCCCAATTCCAATGAAGTCGGGAAAAGCTGGGACAGGGGCAACAAAAGACTGGGAAAGTTGATGAATGCTCAAAGAACACCTGTTTGGAACATTCCACAGGTGAACAGGTTAATTGAAAACAGGTGAGTGTCATGATTGGGTATAAAAGGAGCATCCCCAAAAGTCTCAGCTGTTCACAAGCAAAGATGGGGCGAGGATCACCACTTTGTGAACAACTGCGTGAAAAAAATAGTCCAACAGTTTAAGAACAATGTTTCTCAATGTTCAATTGCTATGAATTTAGGGATTCCATCATCTACAGTCCATAATGTAATCAGAAGATTCAGAGAGTCTGTAGAAATTTCTACATGGAAATTTCTACAGACTCTCTGAATGCCGAAAGCCAACACTGACCTTCAATCCCTGAGGCAGCACTGCATTAAAAACTGACATCATTGTGTAAAGGATCGTACCACTTGAGCTCAGGAACACTTCAGAAAACTGTTGTCAGTTAACAGTTCCTCGCTACATCTACAAGTGCAAGTTAAAACTACCATGCAAAGCGAACACCATACAACAACAACATCCAGAAACGCCTCCACCTTCTCTGGGCCCGAGCTCATTTGACATGGACAGACACAAAGTGGAAAAGTGTGCTGTGGTCTGATGAGTCCACATTTAAAATTGTTTTTGGAAAACATGGACGTTGTGTCCTCTGGACAAAAGAGGAAAAAGACCATCTAGATTGTTACCAGCGCAAAGTTCAAAAGCCAGCATCTGTGATGGTATGGGGGTGTGTTAGTGCACCTGGCATGGGCACTAACACATATGTGATGGCACCATCAATGCTGAAAGGTACATCCAGGATTTGGAGCAACACATGCTGCCATCCAAGCAACGTCTTTTTCAGGGACATCCCTGCTCACTTCAGCAAGACAATGCCAAGCCACATTCTGCACGTGTCCATTTCATCCATTTCAAAATTACCAAATATTTGCACAAAAAAAGTTTATCAGTTTGAACATTAAATATCATGTCTTTGTGGTATATTCAACTGAATATAGTTAGAAGAGGATTTGCAAATAATTGTATTCTGTTTTTATTTACATTTTACACAACATCCCAACTTCACTGGAATTGGGGTTGTAACTTACATGCTGCTAACTGGCTGTTCAAAGGGTTAGGTACTGCCCACGTGGGGGTGAACGAACTGATGGCGCCTTCAAGTGCAATAGGAAACTACAGAATTTAACATTTTGAATAACTGAATCGAAAGCAAAATAATACTTCTGTTTACACTGCAATCTTATTTAATCTGGTTCTATTCATACCTGAGATAAATCACGTCAGGCACTGCCAAGATGGGGACATTTGGAACCACCATATTTGACATTCAAACCAGCTATTCAGAAAATCTTTGTGTTACATCACAGAGGGTTTAAACCAGTATATAGCTGGTACAGTATTAGTTTAGTGGCATTTATGGTTATCTCCTTTGGTCCCTCTTTAGTATCCAAGTGTCATTACCATACTACATTAAGACAGGAAGCACCAGAAACCTAAAGACATAGACCTCTGTTCTCATGCATCGGTATCAAGTCACCAACATGTCTGTCTAGTGAACTCGTGGCTCCATAGGCTCTTCTCAAGCCTCTCTCAATCTCAGCGGCCAATCACCCAGAAACATGAATGTCACAGCTGAGATCTCCAAAATCCAAAATCAAATCCGGTCGGAAATTCTCACAGAAAGACTGAAGGATAAAATGAAATCAGACACCGCAGGTAGAACTTCTAGTCACGTCCAAATAACTCCAGAAAATGAGCGACTTCAAAGCACGGTGTACACTGTCAAACGTCAAAGGATGTTGGAGTTGTTTTGCTAATTCTAGGCTGTCCATTATGAGAGAAGGAAGAAGTGTAGAGAAAAAAAAAGAAGAAGGTAGAAAAGGACAGCTTTGTTTTCATCTGAGCCGTTATCAGCAGAAGCTGACGGCACCGAGAATAGGTAGAGATGATTTCCATAAAGGCTGGCTGTTGTCTGAAAGCAAGCAGCTGTCAGGCAGAATTACCTCTCAGACACAGACACCACAATCGAGGGTGCCCTTCCCATAATTCAGTCTGATTGGCTCAAGGGGAAAATGGCAGCCTGCGGAGAGTGAGGCGAATGGCTGGTTGACAGGTTTGCATCTGTGAAGCGCGATGCGCCGCTTACCTGTTATCATTCTGTCTGCTCAACGCGTCAGGTTTTTTTTTTTTTTTTCAGCTGGGAGCTCAAGCCAAGCAAAGTGGAGCGGAGAATAGAGTCCACAATATGAGGAAGCATAAAAGGCTCTCAGAGGCACACCGAAGGTGGAACAAACAGCCAATACCGCAGTATATCATCACGCCTGTTTTCATTATGGAAACAGCGGCGTTTAGTGTGAAGTCTGATATGTTTAGGCTTTATTCTTGTCTTTTATTTAGTACGTACAACACAATGAAGACCCTTGAGTCCATGAAAAACTTATGGAGCCATGAGGATGCTGGACAGAGGTTTTTGGTGATGCTGATACCTATACAGGAGAACAAAGGTTCAAGTCTCTGGGGTCCGGGTGCTTCTTGTCTTACTGTATGGTTTTGAGACTTGGACGCAAACCAGTGACCTAAGATGATGACTGGATGTCTTTGGTACTAGGTGTCACTATAAGCTTTTCTTTGGACGGAACCATAGTTCAATTGATTTCATTCGTTCATTTTCTGACACTTATCCTGATCTGGATTGAGGTGACAGCAGACTAAGCAGGTCCTCCCAAGTTTCCCTATCCTCAGCCAAGTCACTGTTAACTCCCAAAATGGGAATTAGCTCCAAATCGTGAATTATCCACAAACCGCTAATTGCAAAATGTGAATACTGAAAAAATATCTCCAAAAACCTGACCCGAGTCTCACAAAACGTGAATGCAGGCCTCGCAAAACGTGAATATTATTCATGAGATATATATATGTGTGTGTGTGTGTTTTTTGTTCAGTTTAAGTAGTTTATAGATTTCAGTTTACAGATGAATTACTGGTGTTCAGATCAATACTATTATTTCCAGCTCAGAGGACGGTTCATATGGACAAAAATAAGGTTGTAGCTTGTTGTCTACCTTCCTGAGGTTAGAAACTAGTGTTTGTTTTTCTACAACGTTTCTCTTAAGATTATTGAGCTGTTTACCGGAGGGGGAGGTTTCTGTCCTCCGTGAGTATATATATATATATATATATATATATATATATATATATATATGATATAATGATAATGATATTCATGTTTTGTGAGACCCACATTGACGTTTTGGGAGATATATTTTCAGTAGTCACGTTTTGCAATTACAGAATTGTGGATAATTCACGATTTGCAGCTGATTCATGTTTTGGGGGTTAACATCCCCTAATTCTTCCCAGGGAATCCACCTCAGCTGGCTCCTTTCAATGTGAAGAAGCAGTTCTACTCCGAGTCTCTCCTGGATAGTCAAGCTTGTCAGCCTGTCCTGGAGTTTAAGCCCAGATACCTGATAGATACTATTCTTTCGGTCATTACTCAAAGTTCATGACCATAGGTGAGGATGGAAGTGTAAACTGACTGGTAAATTGAGAGCACTGACTTCTGGCTCAGCTCCTTCTTCTGGACAGTCCGGTACAGCATCCGTAAAACGTCCAACGCCATTCCAATCAGTCTATCAATCTCAAACTCCAGCATACCCACACTTGTGAACAAAACCCCAAGATACTTAAACTCCTCCATGTGGGCAGTACCTCCCCTCTGACCCAGAGTGGATAATCCACCCTTTTCCGACAGAGGACCGTGGTCTCAGTTTTGGAGGTGGTGATTCTCATCCCATTTACTTCACACTCGGCCTCAATCCTGTTCAGTGCGCATCGGACGTCACTGCCTGATGAAGCCAACAGAACCACATCATCTGCAAAAAGCAGAGATGCAGCTCTGATGTCACCAAACTGGACCCGTTTGATTTGTTTCCATAAAACGTGTTTCACAGTGACTGCTCACACCTCTGCAAGATGTCTTGTAAATCACCTCAGAGTTATTATCTACTTACAGAAACATTTTTAGATTTAAAAGTGCTTATTTCTTGCCAACCTTTACAAAATATAAGAGGAAAAAAAATCCCAAATACATTAAATTTATACAAAAATATAATGGTCTGGGAGCATATTCTACCATTTTGGAGTATTTTGTTCACGTAATCAAGTAATAATTTTCAAGCTGTCCTCACGCTGTCATCACTGTGATTAGCAGCAGTCGCCATGTCATGTCGCTCAGCATGTGCATAAAACAGACTTCTTATCTACGTACTAAGGCTCCGCCTAGCTGGTGGCATAGCAACCATTTGTCTGTTGTTTCTGTAAAACAGCCACTTTGATTAAAAATAAATGGCAGCTGGTTGCTTTGCCTTTGTCTCGTGTAGCAAATGTGACAAAGCGGTAAGTGCCAGTCCCCAAGAGAATTAGCTTTAGTTGCTAATATTAGCATGACTCCCATTGGAGTGACTGTTCAGGTTTATAACTTTACTGCCCACAGGCAGTTTGTAATGTGAGATTTTAAACTACAGCTGAGAATTTTAAGGCATCATTAACTTGATGCGGTACAGCCTGATATTTCTTCTCATGTGGGTTTTAAACACAAATAAGTACAGAATTTACACACTGTGTGTGTAAATTTGGCTTTTGACAGCCCATTTTATTTGATCAATTTTTTCACATAATCTTGTTCAGATCTGTGGTTGTGTATCAATGTAGCTCAGAATCTTTAATCAGTTCATCTTTATACACCTATTAAAAATTGATCTCGTCTTCTAGGTGCAGAAATGTACATTTGACAGTGAACCAAAGTATGAATTTTCATTTCTGGCCTCGCCTGCATAATGATGTTCCGCTTACGTCCCCTTGTGCCTTATTTTTTTCCTATTGAATAAATCCTATGAAGCATTATTTTTGCAATATATACAATATATCCAGGAATTACTGCTGTTTAAGTACTGTCAGCATATTGTATGTAAACTCACAATATTTGAGGGAGCATCTATGTGCATGCAGATATGAACAGAGGTTTGGATTTATATACTGAATTCACGTGCATTTGCATTTGCACAAATGATTAAAATGCTATGCGTATGCACAAATGTGCACTCGCAAACCCACGCTGCATGGCGATGCTAACGTAGCTTATCTGTGACTTGTGCAGAGGTGAATGACAGGAAGGGAGGTGTGGGGGGGGTGTCCTTTTGGTGTCTAAATTACGGCTCCTCTCGTCCCTCTTGCTGTCACCATCCTTGGGGGAAGGCAAGACAAAAGCAAGGCGATGTTTCATCTCTCATGCCGCCGTGCTTCAAATTCCGAGGGGAGTAAAAGGAGAGAGACAGCAGGCCGTTACATTCGCAGCAGAAGTGGAAATCAAATGATGCTTCTATTTTCCCTTCGTTTCTGTCTCCATGCCTCCTCTGCAGTTGTGCTTAAAAGAAGGCACCTTAATAAAAGCATTTTAGTGGCATCGAGGCAGGAAAAAAAAAAGAAGGTGCAACTTGATTACTGTGACGGTTTTATTTAATGAGCTTAAAGCCTCTGGCTCTGACTTGCTATTCGTTTATTACTTTGTTGTGGAGAGATATATGTGACAAAAAGGAGCAGAGGGACTGAGAGAACGAGGCTTAATGTTCTTACTGTGGAAATCGTAGCGAGCGTGCGCTTCCCTTCACAGCTCACCCAGGCCTTTGTTCCAGAACCGCGGGTCTGGCGTGACATAACTGAAGGCGTAAGAGACACCTTGACAGGTAGACGGCTACGGAGACGGGCTGCTGTTAATTATTGATGGGAATAAATTGCCGTCATTGGATGTTTGGCAGGAGTGTGCATGGATGATGTGAATACAAATGTGTTTATGAATGTGTGAGTGTGAGGCAGGGGAAAAAAACAAACAAACAAACAAAAAACAGCACTACAGGAAGAGAGGCTACAGCACTTCCAAATCAAGAAAACATAAGCAAATGTGGAAAACACAAATGCAAAATAAGCCTGCATCAATTCAACAACAGGTAGCTGCATCACAAAAACACAAATACAACCTGCAGGACATCATGCAACCTCCGTCTCTTTACCTGGCTTCAGTCTACCTGCACCTCCTTCATATGGCCGCGTATTTGTTCTCTACGCTGGCTGATAGAACCCACAACATTACAATCTAACACACACACACACACCTGCATCAATTAACCATCCAGTAGTTGCCTTAAAATGCCTGAGTAATTGGTGGTGGTGGGGGGTGCTTGCAAGTACAGAGAACACAAACAAATAAACCTGAAACACATGCAGAAATTGAATCTGATGATGTATCTGCTGCAAATTCACACGATGCACCCATAAAAATAAAATAAAAACAGACATAATGCAAAGCTCCACAACACAAAGGAAGCACTAACAACACAGAAAGAGGTTTCTGCCGTGCATGCAGGGTATTGTTAACTCTCCTGTGCGTGTGTGTGTGTGCAAAATAACTACGAAATGGCAGGACGGATTTTCACCAAACCTGGTGGGAATGTTACTTATGCCGCGTTCACACTGGACACCACGCGAGCGACGGCGGCGAGAGGTTGCCATGTAATCCCTATGGAAGGACTCGTGGCGCCACAAAAGTCCAAGCCACACAATGTGACGCGATGGACGCGAATCAAGCGACGCAAATAAAGTGAGCGGTTGGTGCCTTTGTGGCGTAATATCGTGTTGAATTGCGTCGCCCTCTTCCCCAAGTTGAAAAATCTGAGCTTTTACATCTTGTCACGCTGCGATGAACAAACAGGGACTGGATATGTAGTGACATGGAGATGTCTGGAGTTTATACTTGATGTGGACATGTCCTGTCTCTGGCAATCAGCCTGTGAGCAGGACTTATGTACCTTTTGTCCTTTATTTATTTAACACAATTATGATAGAGTTTGAGGGGAGAGCGATGAACTGCAGCAGCAGCCAGTTTTTTTTTTCTTTTGTTCACGTGCGCGCGAATGAATCGTCCGTGAAGATAATTTTATTAACTACACAAATGTATAATAAAACAAATGGTGACTGGTTTATAACACAATTATCTTTGAACATTGTGACAATAGAGACACAGGCCTGTAATTAGTCAAAAGATGCTTGCTACCAGATTTAAATAAAGGTATCACTTTTGCCACTTTCATACAATTTGGAACAATTCCAGTTTGAAATGATTTATTGAAAATATGTGTGCGTTTTTGTTTATTTTGTAAAAGTTTCTGCATTGCTGGTGTTGTCTTAATTTTAAGTGTTTGTGGCCTCTATCGGCCACTGTAAGAGAAGGACCCAAGTGGCAATGTGAGGAGGAGCAGGTAGAATAATGGCGGTGATACCTGGTAAAGAGGCATCAGAGAGGTACAGAGAGAGTGTATAAAAGAGAAACTGCTTCCTAATGTCTCTCACAAGTGTGATAACAGCCCAGAACTGTGGGTCCTTCCATTTAGTTAACGGGACAGAAATAAATATATACATAATGCTAATAGAAAATGATTTTGTAAATATGTCCAGGCACAAGTACAAACATTCTTAAAAAGGTCAGCTCTTTTGTGCTGGGATGCAAGGCCTCTCTCTCCTGGAAATATTGACTGAGAAAAGGTGAGCGATGCAAAGTGCGGTCTTAAAACAAAACGGGCAGGGAGCACTCCTTCTTATCTGTATTCTAAGAGCCTGGCCTCTTATAAATATTGGAAGAAGGACACTGGTGGGGAGAGGAAACGGCCAAATGGTGCATTTGAGAAATGGCACACCTGAGCACCACGCGGAATATCATCTCCTCCTGTCAGATCTCATCCCATTTGATCAAAATAATTGCCACCTTCATCGCTATCATCAATTCTGTCATCTTCACTGCCACCATTGCTGTTCTCCGTCTCATCAGGCATCTTTGGCTTGAAGGGGGTGGGAGGAGGCTTTTTTTGTGTGTAGATAAGAGCAAATCAAGACCATCTAGCCTGAGAGAATCACTCATAGTTTACCCTCATGGCTATCACCATATTCATCACTTTAATGCTACTGACATTTTGCTCACCTATTTAGGTATTCTGACACCAGCAAATCATCAAATATTACAAAAATAGCCCGGCTTCACCGTGCAGTCTCATCTATCATGTATGACCGGAGAGGAGACCCTGCTGAGGCTCAGCCTATGATGATTCCTCAGTCTGTGCAAGCATGTAAATGGAAAAACTGCATCAGAAAATGGAGGAAGAAGGACAGGACGATCAGAGCTAGACTGACGTGAGCACTTCCTCAGAAACAAATACAATTTGTGGAGGAAAAGAAATGTGTTAGACAGGCTAAGAGGCCATCATAGTGCCACATTTCCAAAACCAGTATCACAAAGCTGATCGTATGACTCACATATCAACAACAACAACGATAAAAACTTCACTTGCCTGTCCACTTACGTGTCTGCTAAACACACTGTAGATCTTGAGCTGAAACTACTTCAGCACTCCAAGTTTCTATTTCTACAGCCAAAATTTGAGTAAATCACTCCTCAATGTATGTCAGTTGTTATGATGACAAGATAATGGATTCTGATCTTTATTATTCAGAGACTCCAAGTTCCTATTTGATTCACTTGACCATTTTCCCCTGAAAATGACTTGAATTTACTGCATTAACAAGTCTGATTAGCAGGCCTACTCATGGGTCAGCAATTCAATATAGGTACGTTCACATATATAAGAAATAAAATTAAAGGAAAGCTGAACAATCACCCGTCTTTTAATGCAGTGTTTCCCAATCTTGCTTCTGGGGACCCAAAGTACTGTGCATTTTCTATTTCTTCCTGCTCTAACTGCACATAATGAGCTGAATCAGGAGTGTTCCATTGTTGCCACCTGGCCAGTAGCTGAGCTGATCTGGTCTGAGTACAGCAGGGACAAAAGGAGACCACAGTCTTGTTTGAACCCTCAGTGATATCGTGGGATATGACCACTTACGGGGACCTCCATTTAATATATACACAGCATAATGTCACACCGATAAATGGTGTAAGGTTTGTTTTTGGCTGCAATCACCGAAGCAGTCGTGAAAAGTATGTTTTTTTTTGGTTCCCAGTGGAGAAGAAAAGGCGAGGAGGTGGGAGACGTCGTGTTGGTAAGTGTTAGCCTACACAGCTAACCAGAGTAGCTCTGTTCTCTCGCCTGCAAAACCACCTCGACACGTTTGTGCTCCGGATCATAAACAAACCGCAACACATGTCCACTTTCTCACCGCATCCTCACTTTGTCTTTGTATTTTCACTTTGTTTGCATGTAATTTGCCCAAAACCCCATTGAAAAGATGAGATTTTGGTCTGGTAGTGTCGCTTTAAGGACGGCCCACGGCGCCTGACGGTGATCTGCGCTTCGAGGCGGCAGCGTCTCACCGTTTCAAGTTGAAAACTTCCACATTTCAGGCTCTGTTGACCCAGGAAGTCATCAGAGAACAGAGAACTTTCAGAAGAAGTCGGCATGAGGAGTTTATTCGTACATTCCATTGTTAACAGACATTTTGTAATGAAAGAACGTGCGGGCAGAGTCGCATGTCGGGCCGGACCTGGCCGCGGGGGGTCGCGACAGGAAAAACACCTCCGTTGGAAACCTTAACGGGCAAGTTGGAACATGCCCAAGCTGTTAAACAATTTCTCAGTTACTCACTTGTTGAAAGCCATCAAAAGCTGCCTGAATTTTACAAATGGTTTTCAACACGGAGGTGTTTTTCCTGTCGCGCGCACGTCTTTCATTAAAAAATGTCCTTAAACAGTGGAATGTCCGCATAAAGTCCTCATGCCGGCCTCTTCTGAATCTTCTCTGTTCTCTCACGACGTCCTGGGTGAATTAAGCCTTAAATTAGGATGTTTTCAGGTCGAAACAGGCCGAAGACGGCGCCTGGAAGCACTGCGCGACGTCCTGCTCTGTGGGAAGTCCTTACACCGATAGAAACACCCCATAATCTCTCATCAGCCGTTAAACTTTTCACCGAAAACCAGCTTAATTTCTCGAATAGTCCACTCGGATATTCCTCACAGGTCCAGAAAAAATGTTGATAAAGCAACGCGCCCCGTCTCGAGCAGCGTGTGAAACAAAGGAATTCAGCCGAGAGAGCGGGACCACATCTCACTCAAGGCCTGCCCACAGGGAAATTACGTCACCGACGCATGAAAAAACTCACGCATGCGCACGAGGGTTCAAGCATGATTGGTGGAATCGCACGTCATTCAAATCCATATAGTTAAAAAAAATAAATAAAAGGGTCGGTTTATTATCTAATAGACCACGTACAACCAGTCCAACAATCTGCTTGAGGGGACGAGAAGAATCGGGAAAAAATTCCCCTGGAATCCAGGTTTTGCTCACTCTCAAAGTGCACAGTTTTTGGAACAAGTTGTTAACAAATGCTTAACTTTCCAGGTTTTTTCCTCCCTCTTCTTCTTCTACCCCCCTCCCCCGATGAGCGACTATGCCGGTCAATGTGAAAACATTGGGCACACTTCCTAGAGTCTTCTAAAAGTACCACAACTAAAAGAGAATTCGTCATCTGCTTCCACTTTAGCAGGCTAATAACACCGCAGAGCACAGGACAAGTGGCCGGTCAAACGTCAGAGCAGGGCCAGTTTGTGCACCACCAGCCAAAGTGTTGGACGGAATAAAGCAGCACACACTCTCTCACACACACACACAGACGGAAGCAGCCAAGCATACAGGAGTGAAATCTTGACGCTGGCTTGTGTGAGACCACAGTTCTGGCCTGTCACACTCAGCGGGGAGAGAGTGTCAGCAAGATAAAACAGGCCTACATGAACCGCAGTCGCCTTCCAACTTGTCACATAACAATAAACAAACACTTTTAACAACCCACATTTAAGAGACTTCAGATATCAGAGCGAGCGAGTGTGTCATTAAACAGCAAGCGCCGTAGAAAATTACATTCTATAAAAACATGTTTATGGACAAAACCAGTGTGGACGCGGGCGGCTTTCACATCCATCAACATCAATTAGACGTGTTAAGTGTACGATTTTCAAATCCCTGGAGGCAACAACAGAGCGGGAACGTAAGAGGAAGTGCCGATTTGTTGTTTTTATTTTACCTTGGCCATCTGGGCCTGAACCCCGGTGGCTTTAAGCGATGACACGGCCTTCTGCGCCGCAGCCGGGCTGTCGAAATCCACAAAGCCGTAACCTGGAGACAGAAAAGACGGGAGACAGAGAAGAATACAATCAACATTAGTAAAGACAAAAAAAAATGAAGGCGGATGACTAACAAGGATAATGACAGGCACTTGGTAATTGTAGCAGTAATAGGTTGGTAACACAACTACTGAGGCTGCCAGTTCTCATATCTGGTGAGCACTACATTGTTTGATAATTAGCAACACTGACGTTCATAAGGGGATGTTATGCATCTTAATTAGTAGCACGGATGAGCGATTTAGTAATAACAAATCCCGGCACCCTGACTACCTACATGCATGCAAAAACACACGTGAAGCACATGACCACTGATATGAACACTCAACAAAGATCTTACTTGTATTTCAATAATTTTTTTTTCCAAGGAGAATGAATATTGTGATTTTAAAAAGATATACCCGAGGGGTCACCTAGGGACAGCTTAGTGCCCACATGGTGCACTTGATTCTATGACAATTCATCCCAATTTATCACAACCAGTGCCCATTCCGGAAGGCTTAAAACTTGTGCAAAATCAACATACAGGTGTATACTTGATCTGTTGTGCCTACCCTGAGCCAAAAACGAGAATCTGGAACAATATGTTCCACACGAGGGGTCGACTGGTTCTCGCCCAGGATGGTTTTGGGACAAATGGACTGTATTTATTTAAAGCTTTTTGCATTTGATGCAGATGCTCAAAGTGCTTTAAATCATGCCTCACACACAGTATCAGATTACTGTTATGTAAGGTGCTCAACCGCACAAGGGATGTAAGGGACGTTCAGTGATTTCCCAGTATGACAGGGACTCGAACCAAGGATAGTCGGATCCCAAGCCCACCTCTAAAACTTCAAGACCAATTATTTGCAAACTTAAGAATGAAGGGGCCCACTTTCAAATCTGAAAAGCAAGCACCCAAAACCTTTAATCGCAGTCTTGACAAAATGAAGTGTGTGTGCCTGTGTCTGTCTGTCTATCTATCTATCTATCTATCTATCTATCTATCTATCTATCTATCTATCTATCTATCTATCTATCTATCTATCTATCTATCTATCTATCTATCTATCTATCTATCTATCTATCTATCTATCTATCTATCTATCTATCTATCTATCTATCTATCTATCTATCTATCTATCTAACTTTGCATTTTGTATCACCACTTATCCATCTTCATGATGAAGTGGTATAGAGGAGGATTTTCTTAAAAAGAAGACCTGAAAGTTTAGCTACAAATTGCCAGAAGGTGCACCTGAGATGCAAGCTTGGATTTGATCTGTTTTGGGGAAAGAAAATCCTTCTCTGCTCTACTCCACTATGAAGCTAAGAGTAGTGATGCAAAATGCAGAATATGCACTGTGCACAATTTCTCCAGTCACAGCCACATAAGCCCATAACTTCTCCTGGGTTGTCTGGGTGTCTTGGTGGCTTTCCTCACTCTTCTCCTTCTTGCACAGTCACTCAGTTTTTGAGAACTGTCTATTCCATGTCACTGTCTACTACCATAAAGTGCCATACTCTTTGTATTTCTTTGTAATTAATGTAAATAAAGTCCAAGACATATTCAGTGGCAGCTTTACCATCAGAGAGCCTCGTCCACAACCACCACAAAAGCCTCCAAGCTGTCACTGATGTTAAAGGGAGCAACATATGGTATTAAGAAAAGGAGCATGTAAACTTTTGATCAGGGTCATTTGGGTGGTTTGTGTTGTCGTTGTGTGGGCCGCTGAAGAGGAGGTACTGCTGGCCCACCACCACAAGATGGCGCCCTGCTTGGAGTGCGGGCTCCAAGCACGAGAGGGCGTTGGCTTTGCTGGAGGTGACAGCTGTCATCAATCAACACAAGCTGTCACCCATCACCACCACTACAAAGACCGGACTGCAACTCCACCTCCTCGCCGAGAAATCAACTACCATTCAGGTAATTTCTCTGCTGCCTGACACTGTGTGTGTTTAACCTGAACTTCTATTTGCAGCCGTTTTCCTGGAGTGTTTCCTTATCTGGAGGATTGGCGTTTGGTGTGACAGCGACGGCTTCGCCTCACACCCCAACTCAGATAAGTGGTTGACCAGGAGCTGCACGAGTGTGTGTGATTGGAGGTGGAGATTTTCCCTCCTTTACTTAAGACAGACTGTGGGATTACTGAGTGTGCGAACTCACACTCATCTGGACTGTTTCTGTTTTCTGCCAGCAGTACCGGGTCTGACTGCTGAAGACAGCGGCCACCTGGGGCGCAGGGCTTGGCGGCTCCGGTGTTCTTCAGCTCCGTTGGTGGTGGAAGCTGTGTGGGGATCCGGCTCTTCTCTCTCCAGGCATCTTCTATCGTCGAGCCTGCCCACACGTCACCTGGTGTATGATTGACAGTCCACCATATTGTTATTGTCTGTACGTTGTTGTGCGATTCACAACATTAAATTGTTACTTTTTGGCTTATCCATTGTCCATTCATTAACGCCCCCTGTTGTGGGTCCGTGTCACTTCACTTTCACAACAGTCATTATGATTTAAAAAGAGTAAACCTGGTTGTTTGACAATAAATAGCTTCACCCAACCACTAACCGTGAGTGAAAAAAAGTGTTTGTGTTATCATTCATATTCTCTGAAAAATGGCCAAAAAAAAAAAAAAAAAAAAATCGCCAATTTTTTTGGCCATTTATCAGAGAATATGAATGACAACACAAAATCTTTTATGACTCAGGGTTAGTGGTTGTGTGAAGCCATGTAATCATAATGACAACAGAAACTAACCAAATGACCCTGATCACAAGTTTATATACCCTGGTCATTTTGGCATGATTACATGCACATAAGTTGACACAAACGGGTTTGAATGGCTACAAAAGTTAACCATCCTCACCTGTGATCTGTTTTCTTGTAATCAGTGTGTGAATAAAAGGTCAGTTTCTGGGTTCCTGACAGACCCTTGCATCTCTCATCCAGTGTTGCACTGACGTTTCTGGTTTCTGAGGCATTGGGAATGCAAACAAATTGTCAAGAAAAGGCAATTGAACTCTATAAAGCAGGAAAGGGATATAAAAAGATATCCAAGGGACTGAGAATGTCAATCAGCAGTGTTCAAACTCTAATTAAGAAGTGGAAAATGAGTGATTCTGTTGGAACCAATCCACGGTCAGGTAGGCCAACAAAAATTTCAGCAACAGGTGCCAGGAAAATTGTTCAGGATGCAAAGAAAAACCCACAAATGACTTCAGCTGAAATACAGGGCTCTCTGAAAAAAGTGGTATGGCTGTTTCAAGATGCACAATAAGGAGGCAATTGAAGAAAAATGGGCTGCATGGTTGAGTCGCCAGAAGAAAGCCATTACTACGGAAATGCTACAAAGTATCCCGCTTACAATACGCACAGAGAACAAAGTAATTTGAAGTAATGAGACCAAAATTAAACATTTTGGCCACAACCATAAACATTACATTTGGAGAGGAATCAACAAGGCCTATGATAAAAGGTACACCCTTCCTACTGTGAAGCACAGAGGTAGACTGCTGATGTTTTAAGGATATGTGAGCTACAAAGTCACAGCATCATTTTATCAGAAAATATTGGCGGAAACTTTGCACTCATTAGTCCAGATGTTGCACATGAGACGTACTTGGCTGTTCCAACATGACAATGATCCAAAACACAAGGCAAAGTCAATGTGTCATTGGCTACAGCAGAATAAAGTGAAGGTTCTGGAGTGGCCATCTCAGTCTCCTGACCTCAATATCATTGAGCCACTCTGGGGAGATCTCAAACATGCAAGACAGCCCAGGAACTGGAGGCTTTTTGGCAAGAAGAATGGGCAGCTTTACCATCAGACACAATAAAGCGCCTTGTCCACAACTACCACAAAAGACTCCAAGCTGTCATTGGTGTTAAAACGGCAATACACCATATTAAGAATGGGGGTATGTAAACGTTTGATCAGGGTCATTTAGGTAGTTTCTGTTGTTTTTTTAAAAAGAGTAAACACCGCGAGTTGGCAAAAAATGGCTTCACACAACCACTAACCATGAGTGAAAAAAGGTTTTTGTGTTATCATTCATATTCTCTGAAAAATGCCCCCCCCCCCCCCCCCCCAAAAAAAATAAATAAAAAAATTCAGCCAGGGTATGTAAATTTTGAGCACAACTGTATAACACACACACACACACACACACACACACATACATATATATATATATATATATATATATATATATATATATATATATATATATATATGAAATGTAAGGCTAACCAAGGTAAGTGAATAATTACACACAATTTAAATCACATAGCTTTGTTTAATTATTTCAAATGACACAATTTATATTTAATGATCTCTCATGGCCTGCACTTTGGAAACCACTGCTCTCAACCATCATGTCTGACATTTATTACAGACAGCACTTTCAAATCTTCTGACTGGAATTGCTATATAAATACTTTTCTTTTGCCATTATTATTATTATTATTATTATTATTATTATTATTATTATTATTAAAATTCCAGAATGAATTCCCACAAATAAATATTTTATCAACTATAAAAATTGTTGTAGTTTTGTGATATACTACAGAAATAAAAGCACTTTAGAACTTTTAATTAACGTTACATTACTTTACATTTCACCACAGAGAAATTGTTGTCAATTTTGGGAAAAATCAAACAGGTTATGTATACCAGCTGCAAAGATTGGTTAACAGTCTCCTTGTTTCCTAATAAGTGCAAACACTGCGTTGGTGGGTGTTATAGCATGTTCATACACAGACAGACACGTGGGCTAATTCCTCAGAATATTACAGAGTCATTTTCAGTTTTAAGATATTCTGCCTTTTTTATTTTCTGAGAGCGTGAAACCAGCTGTCCCACATCGTGTTGCATATTAACATAACCCCATTTCATAGCCGCCATAATCCTCTCCCCAGTAACAAATCTTTCAAAGCTTGACAGCGCACCGGAGCCGCTGCCATTCCTCTTCCTCCTCACACAGTCACTCTCTTCCATCTCTGTCCATCCTGCTCACTTGTCTGTGCGCTTTCTGTCTGTCTCCCTCACGTTCTCTCACCTGCGTCCGTATTTTTCCTGACATCAACAGCCACCGGCCCCCGTCTTGAAATTCATCAGCAGAGCAAAGCAGCGGGAATGAAATGTGCAGCTGTGATTTATGAGTTATTGTGATCCAGACGTTCTCTGGGACGTATTGGAGACAGTAGGTCATGTCTGTGTTAATTAAAATTTGGTGGGGGATTAAAAGAAGTCAATGGCGCCCTCTGATCCACTGTATCAGACGGAAACTGTAATTAGAAAAGCGTAATGGGTGCGAACAAATGATGTACAAATGATGACAGTCATCATTTGTGCGCATGCGCACAGACAACACCGTCGCCCGCAGACATGCCACGTGCTTCCTGTCTGCGTATGTGTGTGTCCTGTGAAAGAGTGTGGTGAAATGTGAAAATTACAACCTGAGGCCAAAGAGAAATCGAGCAAGAGGACTGATTAATGGCCCACTGATAGAGAGTGGGGGGGGGGGGGGGGGGCTCTTTAATTGTGGAAATATGAAGAGTTGGAGGAAAAACATCTGGATTCAAACACAGTCTTAAAAAATTCATATGCCCTGGATTATTTTGGAATTAAACCAAGCAGCAATCTCCACTGCTGAAAAATGAAGCCAAAACAAAGTATCAAAAGCTTCAGCTCCTTGAGTGGCCAGTTGAGGATGGTTCCAAAAGTTAATTAATCCCCAAAGAACCCCATGTCAAAATGTCAAACTTTACATTAGAAATAAGCATTTTTACAGTGGTATCAAACCAGTTTTGGTCTATATAAATAGTTTCTTGATTCATAATAAGTGTACAGGGGAGAATTTTTATTCAACTCCTTAGTTTATTCCATTTTAAGCCATAAATGGGTGTGCTAATTTGTGCTTTTGTATTAAAGTACTTTTTTGTTGTAATTTTAAAATTATTATTAACTGTATTATTGCTTGAATATTATGTTTTAGTTGCAGCTGATATTGTGAAGTACTTTGTATTTAGACTGTGAAAGCGCTACACAAAGAAATTATTATTATTATTATTATTATTATTATTAGTAGTAGTAGTAGTAGAAGAAGAAGTAAAATGATGCATATTTAGGGATGTTGTTGATTTGACCAGGTGCTAAAAGGCTGCTAGCAGGTACCTGCTAACAGGCCGGTGACTGGGCATTTTAACACAATGACACAAATTGCTGTGTGGTTACATATACAGATAGACCATCTAAGAAATCAGTGTCCTGTATTTTTACAGGACATGATTTTAGTTTTTTTTTATTATAATTTGTATGTTAGGACTGTTAGTAGTAGTTAGCAGGTAGCTGGTAACATTAGCTACACTGATAGTGTCACAGTTACTGAGGCTACCTGCTGTTCATAATTTTTATTACCTACAACAAAGTGACCCCATTATTAAAGCCACTGCTCAGTCCACACAAAAAAGAAAAAAAAGTGTTAACTAGTCACTTGAACCCAGTTAAGATTTGTTAGCTTTAGTGAGCTCAGTAACGTTAAAACAGGTGGGCATAATTTGGCTCGCCTATCTTGCTCCAACTCTTTACCCATTGGTGGGTTAGCCTGGAGTCAGGTGGAGTCAGGTACTGCCAAACTGGTGTCACCCAGAACCAACCCAGTTTGATTTCAAACCTTGCATTGCAGAAAATTCATACGTATGTGAAGCCACAGAGGGTGCGTCCAACATTTATCAGCAACTTCCACCTTCAATTCATTAGATAAACCCATAAATCTTACAATTTCATTTGTGCTTTAAGTGACCAACTAAAACATCATGACCCATATAAGGGTGGTTTTAAAGTAACTTAAAGGCACTGATATTGCTTTTAAAGTGTGCAGCCCTGTGGGCTATGGCTGATTTTCTTTAATAAGAGGAATATTCAATGGGTGCATTCTTGGGAACTCCAATTACAAATTTAATATTCACCCCACTACCACCTGGAGTACACTTATCAAACTTTAAGCAGAGAAGGATTTTAAAGAATGCTGACCTATATTCAAAGCACTCTGAATGAGTGACGAAGGAGTGAGGGAAAGCAAGAAAGGACGTGTACAAAAGAAAGGAGTCATTCTGGGTCAACCTCACGCATGAAGACGACTAAACTGACATTGATGGCCTCCAGTAATCAACGCAGATCCTTGCACTGTGACTGGAGCTTATACATGCTTAATGATTTTATAAATGTTTCATCTGTAGCCACAGGGTAAAACTGTTAAAGAGTTGTTTAGTCAGAAAACAGAATAACAGCTGAGAAACATCTCAAGTGCCTTTTTACTGTCATCAGGCAGAACCTTGTAGAGGTTATCAGAAAGTCTTGACGCTTCATTTGTGCATGAGCAAGTATTTAGATTTTTTGCCAACAACTATGCAGATGAACAAAGGCTAAAGTCTTTACGGTCCTAATGCTTTTTGTCTTACTGAGACGTGGACGCCAACCAATGATCTAAGACTATGACTATATGTCTAGTAAGTCCCATGGGAGGATCAATGGATACTGGTGGAATGACTCTGTGTTAAATGAGTGGTTACTTTGGGAGACTAAAGCTCTATTTGGACAGGACTAGATTTTTGTGGGGATGGAGGATGAAGTAATAATTAACAGCATTTTTCAGTGATTTTTGTTTTCTGCCATTTATCTCAAGTAAGGCAGCACTTAGAAGCATTTGGAAGACATGCAAAGAGCAGAAATTTTGAATTCACGCTAGAGGTTTGTTTATGTAGAATTTGTCTATGAATTTGTTCACATTTATTATAGCTACAGCCTCTGAAATCATGTGGTCATGTTCATGTCGGTGTCTCTCTTCTGTGTTCCCTCACTGTGGGCCTTCAGAAGTAGTGCAGCACACACTATGAACAGCACACTTTAGCATGCACAAATCAAGTCTGGGAGCATGCGCTGGTGCTGCTTCCACAACATCGTGGCACCACCTTACATCATAGATGGCAACTACCCAGGCAGACAACCAGTCCATCCCCACATCTCCAAAATAACCATCTATCTGCCATAGCCAGGTAAAGAGTGGATGTTCCCTTGGCCTTCTTCAGCCACTGAGGTCCTCAACTTTCAGGCACTGATGTGCTGGATCATGCATAGCAAAATGCATCACATGGCCAAAATGTTGAAGCTGATGCTCCATCACAGTGCATATGATACTCCTCATCTTAGTCTCACTAAGTAACCACTCCTTTGATACAAAGTAATTCAATCTGTATCCAAGAATTCTCCAAAGAGACCTAGTATCAAAGACATCAACGTCACTGGTTAGGGTCCAAGTCTCACAACCATACTGTAAAACAGGAAGTACCAGGTCTTGGACCCAGTGATTAGGCCTAAGATATCAGCATTGCCAAACACCTCTGTTCTCCAACCATGACTGTAAGCTCTTCCCAAACATCTCTTGATCTCAAAGGGTGAGAACCCATCAATATCACTACTAAGATAAGTCTGAATGTTTGACACTTTCACCACATACATATACACTCCTGATGGCCACGAGTCCACAAAGTTATTCAAAGCCTCAGTCTTAGTCTTGATCCAGGACAATTGCAAAACCAGACACTCAGATTCCTCACTCAACTTCTCAAGTGCTGCAATCAGAGTATCCACTGATTTTTCAAAGCATCAACCACAAAGTCAAAGTCAGTACACCTTTCCTTGCCAACAAAAGCATGCAAGTCATTGGTTTCCACAACCCTATGCCACACCCAGTCAATGTAAGCACTGAACAGTGTAGCCAAAACATATCCCTGCAAAAAATCAGTTTTCACTGGGAAAAACTCAGCGTCTCTGCCTCCGCTCCAGACAGCACTCACAGTAACTGTGTGTAGGCTGGCTATGATGTCCAGTAACTTCTTGTGGATCACATGAATTCTCAGAATGTCCCATAGTGCGACACATACAAAATCAAGGGGACAGGACATAAGTATACAGTGCAGGACTGCCTAATTCTGTCCCACTCACAGCTAATTAACTCTGATAGGTGTGTCCAGCCAATGAAGAGCTGAGACACACCAGAATTAAATAATCAGTTATGAGTGGAGCAAGCAGACATGAAAACACGGAGGGCAGATGCTCTCTAGAACAGATTTGGGCAGCTCTGATATACAACCCCTATTCCAATGAAGTTGGGACATTGTGTAAAATGCAAATAAAAACAGAATACAGTGATTTGCAAATCCTCTTCAACCTATATTTAATTTAATACACCACAAAGACAAGATATTTAATGTTCAAACTGATAAACATTTTTGTGCAAATATTTGCTCATTTTGAAATGGATGCCTGCAACACATTTCAAAAAACTTGGGATGGGGCAACAAAAGACTGGGAAAGTTGATGAAAGCTCAAAGAACACCTAATTGAAAACAGATGAGTGTCATGATTGGTTGTAAAAGGAGCATCCCCAAAAGGCTCAGCCGTTTACAAGCAAAGATGAGGTGAGGATCACCACCTTGTGAACAACTGAGTGAAAAAATAGTCCAACAGTTTAAGAACAATGTTTCTCAATGTTCAGTTGCAAAGAATTTAGGGATTCCATCATCTACAGTCCATAATATAATCAGAAGATTCAGAGAATCTGGAGAACTTTCTACACATAAGTGGCAAGGCCGAAAACCAACACTGAATGCTCGTGACCTTCGATCCCTCAGGCGGCACAACATTAAAAACCGAAATCACTGTGTAAAGGATCTTACTGCGTGGGCTCAGGAAGACTTCAGAAAACCATTGTCAATTAACACAGTTTATCGCTACATCTACAAGTGCAAGTTAAAACTCTACCATGCAAAGCGAAAGCCATCCATCAACAACATCCAGAAATGCCATCGCCTTCTCTGGGCCCGAGCTCATTTGAAATGGACAGATGCAAAGTGGAAAAGTGTGCTATGGTCTGATGAGCCCACATTTCAAATTATTTTTTGGAAATCATGGGCATTGTGTCCTCTGGACAAAATAGGAAAAAGAAAATCCAGATTATTACCAGCGCAAAGTTTAAAAGCCAGCATCTGTGATGGTATGGGGGTGTGTTAGTGCCCATGGCATGGGCAACTTTCACATCTGTGATGGCACCATTAATGCTGAAAGATATATCCAGGTTTTGGAGCAACACATGCTGCCATCCAAGCAACGTCTTTTTCAGGGACGTCCCTGCTTATTTCAACAAGACAATGCCAAGCCACATTCTGCACGTGTTACAACAGCATGGCTTCGTAGTAAAAGAGTGCGGGTACTAGACTGGCCTGCCTGCAGTCCAGATGTGTCACCTATTGAAAATGTGGCACATTATTAACTGCAAAATATGACAACAGAGACCCCGGACTGTTGAACAACTAAAGTCGTACATCACACAAGAATGGGAAAGAATTCCACCTACAAAGCTTCAACAATTACTGTCCTCAGTTCCCAAACACTTATTGAGTGTTGTTAGAAGGAAAGGTGATGTAACACAGTGGTAAACATACCACTGTCCCAGCTTTTTTGAAACGGCATCTATTTCAAAATGAGCAAATATTTGCACAAAAACAATAAAGTTCATCAGTTTGAATATTAAATATCTTGTCTTTGTGGTGTATTCAATTGAATATAGGTTGAAGAGGATTTGCAGATCATTATATTCTGTTTTTCTTTACATTTTACACAACGTCCCAACTTCATTGGGATTGGGGTTGTAGTGCTAGTATACAAGGGGTTCAGAGCACCTTCTTTCGGACATGCAGCCACACTGCATGAAGCACAGACCTCTGTGTAGAGTACAAATAGCAAAAGTTAATCCAGCAGATAAGGTAAAGCTTAGTAAGAAATTGATTCTGAGTGGCAGTAGTACATCAGCACTATTTATTGAATAGCCACTCCTATTACTGTCATTTATACTGAACTTTCTTATCCTGGCAGAATCAACCACAAATATTACAGACCTGCTGCAGTAAAATTTGATAGATCCATCTCCTCATATAAAACTAGACCCGTCCAAATAGGGCATAAAATGAGGGGCATCACTTGCATGAGGAAACATTTGCTCCATTTTTGGCCTTTTGGCACATTTCTCTGGATATGATCCAGCATGTACTTTCCTTAGTGTTAAGAAGAACCTCAGTGGCAGTATGGGAAGGGGATGACCTTGTTTCACCTGGCTGCAATAAACAGATGGTTACTTTCTAGAGATGGGGTTGGACCATTTTTATGCCTAAGTGGTTGCCATCCAGGACCCGTGATTATTCCATAACCAGTGCATGCACCCAGACCTGACCTCAAAAAAGCAAAAAAAGCAGAGTTAAAGCTCACCTGTTCATGCACTAATTTGAACCTTAACAGTTATGACTGTGCGTCCCTTTAAGTTACAGAGGCAGGTTGATGTGTCACTTTTCACAATTGCTCTGTGAATGGACACACACAGTTGTTGCTTTAGATAGGCCCCTTTGAAGTACACGGAGCGGGTGTAGCACTGGGCTTGATGCGGGTACTCTGGAAACAGAGGGCGAGTTGGCGAGGTGTTACTTTGAAGCCTCTGCAGAAACGTGCACTTCAAATCAATACTTTGCTGTCACTTAAACGCGGCACTCTAAGCGACACACTACATGTGTGTTTGCTGTTAGCTCTGCAGAGCCACGCTTACATGCACATACCATAACACACTCTCTGTGGATAGTGTGCCTGCGCACCATATCATATTTTCTGGTGTGGCTCTAATTGGGAGCCTGTCAAGATAAAAACACCATCTTCAGTCACTTACAATATATACCGCAGTGTTGTCGCCGCTGTGACTGAATCTGTGTGTGTCTACGAGGACACTCGCTCATATCGTCCCCCTGTGGAGGTTTGGAGCTACGGCAGACGCCACCTCGGGCTATGCTCCAGACAAAAGTCGTCACCGTAGACTGGAGATAAGGGACTCATTACAGTGCATGTATCTCCGTATCAATCATTCATGCATCATTCATGCATTCACTGTCAAATTATGCTAATCCTAATTACTTCTGGGAAAATTACCATTTTTTATCTGTTAATAGTCACGATTGTTTAGGGTTTCCTACCCGTTATATCCACCACCACTTTTCTCAATATTTCCATTTTTCACATTCTCATATTCAACGCTAATGATCCCATTTTGTACGGTATACAATGGCATAATAATGCCATAAGTATAAATAATAAATCAACAAGTCACGGGGCATGACAGTGGCGTACGGGACAAAACTGTGAAATTGTTTACATTCCTGTGAGTCATCAAGAAGAGTTCTGAAGACACAGAAGATTAATCTTTGTGCTTACACGTATTTTAGTAATTTGCACGTTACAAGAATAAAATTAATTACTGTTAATGCAGGAGAAAGATGGGCCAGTCCATGGACAATGCTAGTAATAACGGTTTTGATTCATCGTGCACCAATAGTACTGCGTTCTATTCCATCACATGCAAATCCTTTTTGACCTTGGTGCAGCAGTTACACAGCTGTTCCTTTGTTAATCATTATCTTTATACAGAAAAAAATGTATTTAAAGGGAAATAGAGCAAAATATTTTTTTTACTTTCCATTTTAATGTTAAGTATGGATGAGGTGTCATTTTCAAGTTGCACAATTCTGCATTTGTGCATGTGGAAACCCCATGACTAGAAGCAGAATTTATGCCTGTAACAGCTGATTCTAGACATCTGTGGCACGTGACACCAAGCCTGAGCACCTTTGTGCTGTGAGAGCCATCCAATGTGTCGGGCTGCGCACTGTGCAATGCGCTCACATGGTCTGACCATCACAAATCAAATCAAGCTTAGCTTATGGCACAGATGCATTGGTCAATTTCAAGGAAGGTCAAGTTATTGGATCCTGCCATTAAATTTTTAATTCAATTCAACTTATTTCATTTATATAGTGCCAAATTTACAACAAAGTTGCCTCAAGGCGCTTCACACAAGTAACGTCTAACCTTATCAAACCCCAGAGCAAGCACACAGGTGACAGAGGTAAGGAAAAACTCCCTCTGATGATTTGAGGAAGAAACCCCAAGCAGACCAGACTCAAAGGAGTGACCCTCTGCTTGGGCCATGCCACCGACAGAAATTACAAAACAATTTACAAATGAACATACAGGAATTTTTTTCGGTGCACAGAACGGGAGGGTTGCAGAACACACCACGCCATTATGGTCACGATGGTCATAATCCTCATCATCAACACCATATATTTATATCCTGCAAAGGTTACGCTGTTGGCCCCCCTCAGCAAGCACAGAGGAAGCAGTGGTCAGGAAAAAAATTCCTTCTGGATTTTGATCAGTGATTTTCTTTTTAAAGGTTTGAATGTATTGAATGGTTTTTGCATAAGAGGAGTGTATCATGTTGTTAAGCCTGATTACTGGTCATAATTAGACAATGATCTGATATTTTGGATCATATTAGTCAGATATCGGCCAAAATTAAGAGATGAGATAGCGGAAAAGATAGATCAAAGTCTTGTATTGCCCAACTGAGTCCTGTTGTGGAGCATCTATTTTCCTTCAGGGGAGCAGAATATTTATTTTGCACTTTGAGTTGATGTTTATTAGATGGTTAGGGTAGCAAAGTACATCCAGATAAATGTATTTATTAACATTATTCAGATACCTTTCTCCCTATCAGCATTCACAGAAACTGATTGCTCCAATATCGGTATCATATATAGTATGAAAAACATAATATCATACCATCCTAGACTTGATGTTTGCTTTTGTTACACTCAAGGTACTGGTCACACTCACCACTGTTTGGTGTCATCTCTGAAATCAAATGAATATATGGAACTTACCCTGTTCTACATATCCGCCATATGTGTAGGGAGACACATATGTAGAATGCACACACTGTATGTGAAGGATATGCTGTACATATAAATATTGGCTGGATCTGGATCAATTACAGAGTTTGCCTTTGATCACTGATTAAAGGCAAGTAACTTCCAAGCAAAAGTAACTTAATGAGTTACAGTAACTGTCGCTGTAGATTAGAGAAGTACCGTATTTCCGGACTATAAGTCGCACTTTTTTACATGTTTTGGCCGGGGGTGCGACCTATACTCCGGTGCGACTTATAAATGAAAAATATACCGGTAGGATCTCAATTAATTTACTGTAACAAAACAATTTTACGTGACAGAGTCGATCTATGTTTTAAAATGGCCACCGGAAAAGGAAATGCAATGCATCATGGGCACTGTAGTATGACGGCCATCCTATAGTTCACGCTGGTCGCGATAACCAATCAGAGAACAGAACTTTGGATGCGTATTCCTCACCTCACCTACAGCGTGTGAAGCTGACGAACTCGGTGCTTGCTGTTATTCCGGCTTGGCGAACAGAACAGCTTCAACCCTTGGATATCAATGTGAGCAGAGTGTTTAAGTTGACGCTGAGAGCTGCGTGGGAGCATTGGGTGAGCGACGGCGGAGGATTAGCGTGTGCACTTGGAAGGAGCTGGCGTCGATGATTGTGAAAAGCGTTTGAAGCAGACGACATGGTGTTTATTCCGGGACGGCTAACAAGACAGCTTCAACCCTTGGATATCACTGTGAGCAGAGTTGACGCTGAGAGCTGCATGGGAGCACTGAGCGACGGCGGAGGATTAGCGTCTCCACTTGGAAGGAGCTGGATCGACACCGCTGGGTGGTCATGAGCTGCGCAGGTAGGCGCTGCATGGTTCGGCTCGCAATGTGGGTCCGCAAAATACAAACATATCTGTAGGTAAAATGCAGCTCACAAGAGGGCACTCAAGGCTTGTGTAACTGTTCCTGCGACTTCTGACTACCATAGAAAAATAAAAATTTTAACGTTACTGATAACATAACAAGACAACGGAGAAGGCCCGAAAAAATGCCACCAAAAAGAAAATCATACTCTGCAGATTACAAGTTGCGACTGGTGAAATATGCATCCGAAAACGGTAGCCGTCACAATATTATCATCTGAACTTTTCATGTTAACATACCTGTATGTCCATGGGACTTATAGTCCAGTGGACCTTATTTATGGTTTATTTTTCTTTATAATGGATAAAGTGGCTGGTGCGACTTATACTCCGGTGCGACTTATTTATGGTTTGTTTTTCTTTATAATGGATAAAGTGGCTGGTGCGACTTATACTCCAGTGCGACTTATAGTCCGGAAAATACGGTAACTGATTGGTTTCAGGTAATTTATAAAAGTAACTAAATGAGTGACCCAGAGTAACTGAGGGACTTAAAGTAACAGATGGTCAGTGGTTAATTTCAGAGTTACTGACAGTAACTAAGTAAAGACTGCTTTGGTTTGAGCCGATCTTTGAGTCTGCTGATGTTTATCTGGATTGTGTTCACCCTGAAATAAGCCTCTCAGAGATGCTGGAGTTTGGCAGAGGTATGCATTCTGAGTGCCTTTCTAGTTTGTGCATCTATAGATGTACAGACTTGTGTCCTTTTGGAGGGTTGATTGATGTTTTTTCCTGCAGGTAGAGTGTATGGTGGTGGTTTCAGGGAGCAGCGGTGAACTGTGCAAACAGATAAATGACATCCACAATCAACTGTAGCCGAACCAAGTCCTCCTTCGTCACACTCCAGAGCCAGATTTCTTCTGTCCTCCTCTACTTGTCCTGCACTGCTAGCGGCCCGAGTCGTGATATGTTTTGTGGTTGTACTCTACTGAGCCATGAGGTGGTGTAAGTGTGAATATGCGTCTTTGTGCATCTGTGTTTGATGAACAGACGCCTGCGTGTGAGCGCCAGTTTTCCATGCTGGGAACATGAGTAAACATCTATCATTTGGTTGATGGACCTGACCAAACTGTGGGACATCTGTAAAGGATATTTTCTTTTTAAATGTAGCGTATAAAAATGTTAGCCTCGGGCTGCAGACTCGTGACCACATCAACGCCGTCAGAACTATACGTCACACAGAAATGACAAGTCACGTCCTATTTACTACCAGAGCTACATCTTCATCCGAGTGACAGACTGCTGCATGAACAATACCACAGATCAGATATAGTTGCACTCCATTTGACACATGCATGGAGCCACAAATGTGCATGGCTTAAGTTGCAAATATGCAGTCATACAGACAGCAAGAGGCACTACAGCTGCTTTAAGTGCTCAACATAAAGATCCCTCATTACTGGTCCAGTGTCACCGTCCTGGAGAAAGTAGCCATTTGTTGTAAATAACTCTAACAGAGAGCTATTTATATTGGACACTGGAGAGGAGATAGCGGTACAGGCAATTAACTTATCAACTCTGCAACATGGATTTATAGCCAAGGCACTCGTGTCGGCCTAAAGCAGCAAGACTATTGGCCGCATTTTATTTCTTGTCATCTTCTCTTGCAGGTGGAGGAGCGTCCTTGTCAGGGAGCTGCAGAGGGCTGGGTGCCAGGGCTTAGGGCCAAAGGAGTGGAGGGGCCACCAGCAGCTCATTGAGCTGGAGACAAACTGAATGCAAAAATTAATCCCTCATCCAATATCACTGCAAGTGTTACTGATGACTTCTGTAGAACAGTCAGAATTGATCCATATAAGCACAAGTGGCTTCAGGGTGGGATTGATAAGGTTGTAGCCCCCGCCCCTGCCTCCAACCCCCGCCCTCTGCTCCAATACGAATTTCAGAAACCCTACAAGACATTTGGCACTTCAACATGTTTTGAGCCTCATTTTTTCACACTGTCTGATTCATCCGGTCCAAGCACCTCCTGTTTCCGTAGCACCCATGAGATATTGTTGACGTACTGCCCAGGGGGTCAGATGAGCGAGTTCAGGCCACCCACATAACGCAGTGTGCATTTTTCTCGACGTGATTAAAACTGACTGTCCAGGAACCAGAATCTGGCAAAGATGAGAAGAACAAACAAACAAACAAAAAACAGGAGGATGACAGTCCAAAACAGAGAAAGAGAGAAGGAGAATATCACCACCTAAATGCAGGATTGCACAGTAACAGATTACTCCAGACATTATGCACACACTGACAGAAACTGATACAAACTCATCTGACTGATACAAACTCATCTCATCTGCACACATGATGATGCACGCCCCCCCCATGCTTAATGAGTGTTGTTAGAAGGAAAGGTGATGTAACACAGTGGTAAACATACCACTGTCCCAGCTTTTTGAAACGGGTTGCAGGCATCCATTTCAAAATGAGCAATATTTGCACAAAAACAATAAAGTTTATCAGTTTGAACATTAAATATCTTGTGTTTGTGGTGTATTCAGTTGAATACAGGTTGAAGAGGATTTGCAAATCATTGTATTCTGTTTTTATTTACATTTCACACAACGTCCCAACTTCAACTTCATTGGAATTGAGGTTGTAATATATAGATGATTTACTACCCCCTGCTGGAATGGCGTGTGAGCCCGGGATGTGATTAGCAATGTCCACTGTTCAGTGTTGTTAGCTAATATTCATAGTTTCTCCAAAAATATTAGTCCTATCAATGTTGCATTTTGGTGGCATTCATCTTTGACTGAATATACATAAGCATACCAAACAGCAAAAGTCAGCCCTCCCCAGTTTGTCCGTGATCGAAGTTGCATGCATGAAAATTCAGTAAGGTATATCTGATATATTATATTCCAATTCTAAGGTGAAACTATGCTAGTATACTAAGGTATATTTGAATATCTAAAAGGAAGAGTAAAATAGAAGAGTAGAAAAGAGTAGAGTTGAGCCACTTAGGTGCCTGGTCTTGAGAACCAGGGATGGTTCATGCACACACAGACAACTTTTTGTCTTTTCTGCATTCTGGTGCAAGCAAGTGCTTGTTTTTACACATCCACAAACAGAGATAGTGGTGGAAGACATCAACACACAACATTTCTCACTCATGGTAACACAACATGACACTAACTGACTGAACCAATTGAACTACAATAAATCAATAACACTAACAACACGGTTAAACTAATATGACCCACAATAACATTTAAAATCCCAAAACCCTGAACTCCCATGGCTCATTGCAGCACAACATCCAATTTTCACTGGTGTTAGCCAATATCGCTAATTTCTCCAAAAATATTAGTCCTATCAAGTTTCCATTTTCGCAGCGTTCATCCTTGAC
Source organism: Thalassophryne amazonica (assembly GCF_902500255.1). Taxonomy (NCBI): domain Eukaryota; kingdom Metazoa; phylum Chordata; class Actinopteri; order Batrachoidiformes; family Batrachoididae; genus Thalassophryne; species Thalassophryne amazonica. Next base: position 35,216,587 of record NC_047122.1, read on the forward strand.
CCAAACATCTTTGTCAAATTTGCGGATGACACAACAATGATGAGACGGCCTACAGAGAGGAGGTCCTGAACCTCACTACTTGGTCCTCCCTAATAACCTGGCATTTAACTCCTCAAAGACAAAGGAGTGGGTGGTAGATTTTAGGCGGAAGAGGGAGAACCCCCCCCCCCCCCCCCCCTCTCCATTCAGGGAGACACCGTAGAGAGGATCAGTGACTTCAAGTTCCTGGGAACATACATTTCTCAGGACCTTACATGGGCACAACATCAATGCCCTTGTGAAAAAGGCACAGCAGCGTCTGTACTTTTTAAGGTCACTGAGGAAGGTCGACCTGTCCCAGGAACTGCTGCTGTCCTTCTATAGGTGTTTTGTAAAGAGCGTCCTCACCAACAACATCTTGGTGTGGTACAGGAGCTGCTCTCAGGCTGACAAGAAGGCTCTGGAGAGAGTCAGGAAGTCAGTACAGAACATCATAGGAGCGCAGCTGTCCTCTCTGTCAGACATCTATAACACCAGATGTCTGCGTAGGGCCAGAAGCATCAGCTTCGATGGTTCACACCCCGGGCACAGCCTGTTCTCACTGCTGCCCTCAGGAAAGAGGTACCGGTCCATCAAGGCCCGCACATCCAGACTCACCAACATGTTCTACCCAAGTGCAATACAGGCATTGAATGCACATTAGCCTACAGTCTGCACTATTCATTGCATTTATTTTTTTATAAAGGTGAATGCAATGAATAGCACAGACTTTCTATTTATATACACCTACTGGCTCCCTTGTAAATACATGTATATTCTTATTTGTCTTTTATATTTACTTTTACACCTTTGCACTACGGGAGTTATCTTGTAATTTCATTATACCTTGTGTATAATGACAATAAAAAGCATTCTATTCTATTCTATTCTAAAATACATTAGCATACCAAACGTCAAATGTCTCTCCCAGTTTCGTACGTAATCGAAGCCATACACATGCACGCATACACGCAGAGGCCACACAGCTATTATAATACAGATAGTTGAGCATTACATGGTGCCTTCTAGAGTTTTAGCTCTAAATATAAGTATTTGTTAGAAAAGTCACTATCCTCATTGCGGTGTTACACTGTTGTACACCACAAAAATGCTCAGTGGGCTACAGTTGGGCTTACCCTCAAATTCAACTGAGATACAAAATATTTCACATAGTCTTCCAAATGCCTCACAGGTCACAGTTCTGAAAGCCCTTCAAAAATAAACAGGTTTTTTGGCATTTAGAGAATACTTCATTGATTTTAAATGATCCAAACAGGCAGAATCTTTTTTTGTTGGGTGGGGGGGTTGCATTTCTAAATTATTCAGACGTGGTTCCGATTTGTATTGAACTTCAATTCCCCCGACCGATCCATCAGTGTGGTAGCTTAACGCAAACCCTGGTGTGTTTGATGCAACGCGGTAAAGAACAGTCAAGAAAATGCTGAGACCTGAGAGGTGCTAATTACTTTTCAAGAGGGTAAAATTAGAAAGGAGGCAAAAAATGCCAGTGACCACACAGAAAGCTGGTACACACAATTCAATTACACAAACACACAGACTAAGATAAAAACAAACACACACACACACTGTAAATAAAGATGGACCATGTTAAGTTGAGCCAAATTATCTATACTGCCCCCTGATGGCGCACTAACACTGTCTTATTCAAAGTTAAAAGCACGTCTAATAATTTCATCCTGAATATGTCATACTGTACACACTTCAATATACTGCAGAAACATTTTGTTAAATAAGTTATCTAAAATTCAAAGGGGCGGAGACTGGACCCATTTAAACAAATCATGATAGGTCAGGGACAACTATGACTGACAGCTACACAGTAAATTTTGCAGAGTAAAATATACTCTGCCAGGATAACTTTTGGTCCCAGTCTAAATAGAGTTAAGTACACTCAGTGCTAAATCAATTCTATCACAGGGTAAAATCAACTCGATCATGCTGTGAATTATTGAACTTATTGGAGTTGAAAAATGTGATTTGTCAAGACTGTAGAGCTGATTTTAATTTATAATACTGTGTATTTAACTCTATTTGAACTGGGACCAAATGTTATCCTGGCAGAGTATATTTTACTCTGCAAAATGTGCTGTGTGTACCCAAGGATTACATTGTTGCCTTAGGTCATCGGTTAGCATCCAAGTCTTACAATCATACAGTAAGGACTGGAAGCACCAGGTCTCAAAAGACCTGGACGTTCGTTCTCCTGCATAGGTATCCACTAAGCACCTCTGTCCAGGGAAATCATGACTCCATAAGCTCTTCCCAGGCATCTCTTGACCTCAGATGCCGAGGACTCAGAGACATAAATGTCACTGACCAGCTAAATTAATTTCTCCAAGTTCAACACTTTCACCACACAAAATTATATCTCTGATGGCAATGTCCAGCAAGTCATTGAGAGCTGGGATCTTAGGGCCCTGTCCCATTGGCGTTTAGGAGGATTTGCGCATGAGATGAGGAGACAAAGCTGAGCGTCCGCAACAAAGGTGGGCGGAAAATGACAAATGTCCCGGGGTGGATCAGCGAATACATGAGGAAGAAAAGCGGATATAACAGGGAACAGAAGCAAAGGCGACCGTGGAGGCACCCCCCATGAGGGGCACAGCGGCCGTTGATGCACTCGCTTCATCCGTGCCCACTCTGTCTGCATGCGCGACGTACCATTTGCGACCGTGATGTGGCCGTGCTGGGGCACGCCTCATATCTGTTTTGCACGCTGTCCCAGTCCGCCCGCCAAGCCGCGCCAACCCGTCGGTTTGTGGATATCAGCGGATGACGGGATATGCGGCGCGTTGGTTGTGTATGTCCTGCTATGTCTTCAGTATGTGTTCAGGCAGTGATGCGGATCTCATCCGCAGCAGGATTTTTGAGCCGCTCAAAAATCCTGGCTGCGGACATGGGTGCCTCTGCGGATGATCACGGACGTGTTCGGATGGCGGCCGACTCATACAGGAATGTTACACGGTTATTGCGGTTGTTTGGCGGATGTGGGCCACTTTTTGGCGCATTCCATCTGCAAGTCCTCCTAAACGCCAGTGGGACAGGGCCCTTAGTCTTGATCCAGGATGAATGCAAACTCAGAAATTCCAAATACACACACCATATATGTTAACATAATTTCAAAGCAATGCAAAAAAAGTACTACCTCAAATAGCTTCTCATGATGCCCAAAGTTAAAAGCCCTTTTTCTTTTACTTTTTCTTAAACACTATCCAGGTGCCGTCTTATTTTTAAAGCCCTGGTCCACCAAATAATGTAACAGTGAATAATGAGCCACACAGCATGGTTTTTGTTTTTTTTTTTGGTAGGAGAGGAGGTATTCAACAATCGTGGGAGAATAATGGCTCTGAGAGGCTCTTAGAGGCAGATTATTCGGTTCACGAGGCTCATATCTGAGTGTGGGGCTAATTTTAAGAAGTTCAAAATTTAGCAACAAACGCGTGGGGCAGTTTGTGTACAAGGTACTACGAGGGACAAACGGAGAATTTCAGAGGTATGTTTGTGGTGAGGACGAAGCTGTTAAAAGCCCATTATCCAAGCACCCTGGCAGCTATGAGGGCTGACAGGCTATTTTTGCCAGGCTCAGCCCTCTTGCACACTACAATTCCATCTGCTTTGTGAGCCGGATGCTGTATATAAAATATTATTTTGTAGCGGCTCTAATCATTTTCTGTCCCGAGCTTGGCAGTTGAAAATGCCTCTAATTGCTTCTGAAATTACAGAAGACTGGTTTCATCTGGACCCTTTTTTCCCCTCTTTCTCGTGCACTGAGGTGGAGAACGTGATTTGGAACAGCTTAAAAGGTAAAGAATTTGTAATGGTTTTTATTGTAACAGCTTGGTAAAACAGTAGCATGTTCATTCCTTCTACATAAGCAGCTTTAAAATTGTTTATGACAGATTCAACATCTTGTTAATTGGATCAGATGAGCTCTGCGCTGTGTGTGCGCACTGGACGCATGACTAGCGCTCAAGACAAGTATTTACGCAAAACGGCAGCTCGCAAGAGTGATTTTAACAGTCAATAATGGATGAACACAAAAGCTAAAAGTTGGATCACGGTGTCAAAATGACTGTGTGTTTAAAGCTGCGGAAGTAATGAAGCCAGCGAAAAGGAGCGCAGAGTAGACTGTCCAGGAACACAGAACGCCAGCATGCAAAAGAGTGATTTTGCAGACATTAATGGATGAACACAAAGTTAAAAGAAGAAATAAAGCCAGCGAAAAGGAAGTGCAGAAGTGACTGTCAAGGAACCCGTGGTTCGGTTCTAGCTGCCTCTGGTGCATTAATGACTCTGGAACACAGGTGATCAGCAGCCTGGTGAACAGCAGCCTGGCGCACAGCGCACATCGGCCGGACTGTGCAGGAGCAATTTTTTTTAGACTGCGTTTAAAAAAAATGTGACAACATCTTGAATGGATGCTGTGAATTGAAAACCCAGAATTTGAAAGGACCAGTGTGGGAGGCTGGAGGTTTGGACCAAACCCATCGCTTAAATGTGGACCAACGTCTTGTTACATCACGCTACATGGATCATATGCAGCGACACGAGCCATTCGAGGCTGGACAGGTCTCAAATGGCAGGTCCTGTTGTGGCTCACAGAGGCTGATTCCCTGGCACATGTGAGGTACAGAGAGGCACATAGAGGCGCCTTAGTAGTGGATACATGATAGCTTAAAATAATCGCTGACACACCCATGCGTGGCTCATTATTCATGTCTTATTATTCGGTGGGACTGAGGCTCCAATACCGACTCTTCACTCCAACAATACAACAGATTGATAGCTTTTGTATTCACGGCGTCTGCTTTTCTGCCTTCCATCATATTGTCCCTATTGGAGTGGCTGTTTGTAATAAGCAATGTAATCACATCAGGTAGTCAGGCTGAAAGCACTACCGCCACGAGAGGACAGGCTAAATATTTGAACAAAGCCAGATCAATGAAAATCAAATGCCCTCGGAACATGGAGAAAATCTCCCGGTGGAGACAAACATTAAATTCTTGACAACGACGAAGTGTTCCGTGGCTCAGAACAGCAACACAACCCCATTTCTTTTGTCTTGCATCTGCTAAGTCATTCATGAGGAACGAACGGCTGCCTCCAGGTAGCCTTCCTCTTCATTGCAGTTATGATTTATGCCTTCCTTAACTAATCAAGGGTATGATCATTAGTCAGGGGATATGCAAGGGCCAGGGCCTTGGCAGGACAGTGGAAGGCTGCATCTCTCATTGTGGTTCCCCTGCCGTCCACGAGTTAGGTCTCAGAAAAGAGATGACTGGGAGGCACGCCCCCCTCACTTTCCACCAGTGCCCTCTGCAGTATTTGTCAATAAATAAGACAGGGAAGGGGGGGCGGGAGGTGGGACTCTGGGAAATATTACGACGCAACCCAGAAAGAAGAAAGACACAAAAATCTGTAGCCAAGTTCAGCACGGGTCAAAGATTCAAAACTGATGTGCCATAGATCACGCAGTTGGATTGTGACCAAGAGGACAGTGATCCTGTGGACCTCGCAATCATCCCAGCGCCATGCAGAACTGCACAGGAAGCCCAAAGTTCAGAGCTCAAGGAATGCAGTGCTGATGGCCTGGTGCTTCTACTTATGACAGACTTTGCAATCAGACGCCTACTTCTTGGAGAGCCATCGTGGAACTTACCGGAATGGAGCCTGGGTGGAGGGGGGGGAGAAAAGTGACTCGTGTGTTTGTTAAGAGTGTTACCCAATGAGGTTTTGCACACAGAATCTGTTCAAATCAATGTGATTATCCCTCAACTATTGCTAATTAGACTCATTAATACACAACGCGAGCAGGAAATGGCGCATTCTTCCTCAGGCACCCACTCGGCCCATCTCGCCTCTTTCTGGAATGGCTCTAAGGGAAACAACGGGGGTTTGGAAAAGGTCCGCTGTTGGCCACACTTCAGTCGAGATTCTCATCTGCATATAATTCACTTTCAAAGGGCAGAGGGGACGGCAAAGAGAATCCTTAATTGCGCCGGCACCGTGTACAACATAGACAAATGTTTATTATCTCGGCCCTCTAATGAGAAACCAATAACGGATGCAAAAGGCACTCTGAGTCCCCACCACCACCACCCACTCCCACCCCCGCCAAGGTGCAAAAGCATGGATATGCATGCACGTGACAAAGAAAAGCAGGCTTTTGCAAAGAGCATCACCTCATCATCAATAGCCTTTCTACTCAGAGTCATACAATATTCCACAGGCATTGATGCAGCAATAAATCATGTTTTTCAGAAAGCAGCATAGCCTGTATTCCTCCATTAGGCTGAATCTGTCATTCGAGCAAAGAATGCTTGAGATTGTAATGGTCAAGCACTGTGTCATGCAGAATACAAAAATCAATTCATTATTCATAAGACCAGGGGTTTAGCATCTATACACTTTAACTACAGTATGCCAAATACTCAAATGGCATTATCTTGGAAATTCATTAGCACTACACTTTTCATTTGGATATTTAATCAAACACAGTATAACATGCTTTAATCCATGCAGTCTTGTGTTTGCATACTTCAAAACACCTATTTAATTTGTTTGGACTTGACAAGAAGGTTAGCCACGTTTTGCATTCAGTCACCCAAATAATAGACTAAATGCTACAGTAATTCTTCCAAGATGCCAGAGTATGTAATGTCCTTGTGAGTTTTTAGCGGCCTCATATAAATGGAGAGCAGGCTACAGGGCAAAAAAAAAAAAAAAAAGAGCAACAACAAACTGCCGAACATCGAGCCACGAGAGACTATCTTCTCATCTCATCTATCTCCACCAATTCAGTGCGGTGGTGGGCCGTTGCAGCAGAGCACCAGTCAGACCTGTGAATCTTGGAGTAGGCTTATCTCCCAGCGGTGGAGGAGGAAACGAGGTCCTTTAAAGGTCTGAGGTCATTTCCTCTGCCTCCGAGCTCTGGCAGGAAAAATAAAATGCCTTAATGCGGTCAACCCTGCTTATTTCAAATGCTGCCGCCGCCTTTTAAGGGGCTCCTGTGGCCCCGAAAGCAAATGATAGTTTTGGGTTCTTTGCAATTTATTCCTTTTCTCTGTGCCTCTGCCATCCTCAATCCCGCCATTCCCCTATGTGCAAATCCCAAATCTGTGCTCTGTATCTTTTTCCATAAGCGCAAATATATATATATATATATATATATATATCATATATATATATATATATATATATATATATATATATATATATCACATAAGAGTGCGAAGGGAGAAAAAACAAAGACAGGAAGGAGATGGGAAATTGCTGAATGCCTCCTCTTTACCCACAGAGCTCGACAGCCATGAAGCCCTTTCACAAATTCCTGCTCCTCGTTTTCTCTGAGCCGGGCTACAATCCAGCGCTGAGTGTGGTAAAAAGTCTGCGTTCTCTGAAGAATGTGTCAGAGAGTCAGAGAGCAAGGCACGGAGCAATGGAGTGAGTCAGAGCCGAGGAGATAGACGGGCCGACGGTGGCGGAGAGCAGAAGCGCCGTGGTGCTCAGAAGAGGGCTGATAGATCTGTGGCGCGGCCCGGCTTTGCTGCAGGAGCGAAACGCACCTCGGGCAGATGGATGAGGTGTGCGTGTGGGGGTGCGCTGCGTTCAAGTGGCGTGGGAGAAGTGCATCACATGGTTTCTGGTGTGTAGTTTTTTGTGATGCCGTACTTCAATCAGCAACTTGCCTCCGAAGAACAGATGCACGGACGTATGCTAGCGAGCAGAAATGTGTGTATTTGTGCACGTATGTGGGTGCTGCGCTTTTGTTGGCTTGCTGTTTGTGTGCGCACTTCAGACATATTTTCCCTAACACCTGACCTGCAAGTGCAGAAAGTGCCATCAGTGCACTCCTGCTTTTTTTTTCCCCACATTACACAGGCTCCACTCCCACACACTGACACTTCCATCTTACATATCGTCTCTCATCTGTCTCACCACCTTCTCTCGCTCTGTTTCTTCTCACCTGTTTTCATGTCACTTCTTAAGGAGAAGTTCAGTTTCAACAACTTGACATTAAAACAGTGTTAGCACTAAAGCCTCTGAGGGGAGTACACACCTTTGACGACTGCTTCTTCAGTCAGATATCGTTTTTGAAACATTAATTTTGGATGTAAAATCAGGAGAATGAACAGGGAGTTAAAATTCTACTGCATGTCCCAAATACCTAAGAAACACTGTGAATAACCTACTTTTTTAACCATCAACACATATGTCAGGGGAAGCATGTGCTGGTACCAATGGTCACCTACCACATTACAGAGTGCGGTCAACACACTGATGGTGACAAACACCTGATGAAACACAGTATTATCGCTGTGATTAGCAGGGCAAGTACATGACTAATGGACACAGTGCCAACAGAACCCTCAGGATTTGCATAAGTAACTAAAAATTCTTTACATTCAGCTTTTGGGGTTCTGATTGACACAGTTGAGGAATAGTGAACCTCCTACTTTTGGGCCATGCTGGCATATTTTAAAAGGTACAATGACACATACCCTGCACAACGCTACACACCGCCATATAAATGTACATGTAAATATGCATGTGCTTGTGGTTCATCATGAAGTTATTCATAATTGATCACAAATATTTTGTTGATCAATATATTCTTCACATCATCCATCTAGGATTCATGATTGTTGAGATATACAAAAAAAGATGGTTTTGGACCATGTTTCCTTGACTTTGACCTCTGACCAAACTAGTCCAAATTTTATCACCATTAGCTATCTAACCAAATAACATATCCACCAAGGTATGAGCTATCTTGGCTTCTTGGTTGTTGAGCTATACAAAAAAAAGGTGGTTTTGGACCATGTTTCCCTTGGTTTTAATGCAACTTTGACCAAACTACTCCAAACTCTAATCACTCTAGATGTCTATCCAATAAAGTCCATTTCTGAGTCATTTTGTTCAACGATACACAGACACACACTCCACTGAATGCACTATCCTGCTATCATTGATTTACATCAATTTTCAAAGTCCGAACCCTCATACACATTGTGAAACCTGGGTAGTGGATCAAGTAGGGGACTGTCTGTTGGGGTGAAGTACTGTGGGGATCTTGTGTGCTTCTTGGCCACTACAGCAGCCATGAAGACCCAACAGGAACCCTGAACACAAGACAGCAAATGAGGTTCTGATGAAAGAAGACATCCTCAATGGTTGTCACCCAAGAACTGTGAAGGCAGATGAAAGCAGCAGCAAGTACTTGATCCTGATAGTCTGGGATTTCAAAGCCATTGGACCACGCTAAGAATCTGTCAAGAACTGTGTGTTCGTCAGCGTGCAACAAGATTCCCACATTAAACAAACTCGCCCACAGCTGTGTCGAGATCAACCCAAGATGTAGACTTCCTTCACATTCACCATCCCGTCTGGTAATCAATCAAGAGACAGTCTATTTCACCATTATGACAGGATGCACAGAGTCACAACAACAAAAAAAATGTAGACACACAGGTCTATTGAGATGCTTGAGAGTCTTTATGCGAATGCTTTTCAAACAGAAGGCTCTCAGTTCAAGACCACCAGTGCCCATTCTCCATGTAATGTGGACCCACTGTAGCAATCTCACACAAAGACCTAAAAGCTGAAAGAATGTACTTACTTTTACTAGCAGTTTCTAAACTATGGCATAGCAGGTCTGTATGGGAGGTCACGCAACAAACAAAAACCTTTCAAATTATTACTCCTGGCTGATGTTCTCCATTTCTTTGTTCTCAGATGCTATCCCAGAGCCGCCTGATCCTTGACCTCCTCTTACACTCGTTTTTCACGTTGTTTTGGCCCTCCGCTCACTGAGCTGAAGTAAACACAAATACGAGGTCTGTTAGAAAAGCAACAGACCTTTTTATTTTTTGCAAAAACTATATGGATTTGAATCATGTGTGATTGCATCAGCCAAGCTTGAACCTTCGTGCGCATGCGTGAGTTTTTTCACGCCTGTCGGTTGCGTCATCCCCATAAGATCTTCACCGAAAGCCATCTGAATTTTCCAAATGGTTTCCACTTGGCTGTCTCTCACACTTTCTGAAAAAAATTTGATGAAGCAAAGCGGCAGTCGATCAGCCAATTTCCTGACAATGAAAATCCGATGAGGGGGCTGGACCACTCCTCCCACAAGGCGTGCTCACAGGCGAATGACGCAACCGACAGGCGTGAAAAAACTCACGCATGCGCACGAAGGTTCAAGCTTGGCTGATGCAATCACACATGATTCAAATCCATATAGTTTTTGCAAAAAATAAAAAGGTCCGTTACTTTTCTAACAGACCTCGTAACACAAGAAGGAGGAGAGGAGGAGGAGATGCAGCGACGGAGGAGCGGCATGCCCGCCGTGTGATAGCGGCACTGCGATGATAAGCAGCCACGCTGACATTTAAACAAGTGTCAGGGTCAGAGGGTCAGGCAACTGGAAACAATGCCCACATTGACTTAGCTTTGTTAACGGGGAGGACTCACACAAGCTCAGTGTGTTTATAGGCCGATACCTTACAGCGATGTTTTGGAGTTGCAGCTGCAAGAATGATGTTTCTGTGCCGCTTCTCTTCTCCTCGGCTCGTCTGTCCAAGCCCAAAGAACAGCTGTTTTCTTTTAAAGGTTACAAAGCCTTTTCCCTCATGCGTTTTCATCCTCCGTCTGCATGACCGTCCTCTCCACTTGTGAAATATGCCTGCTTGGATTTGTTTCTTGGCATCACAGCCATGCTGCATTCCATGTGGGTGACTTATGGGAAACATGGGCTCCCACACAATGTACCGTTAAGCTGAGCAGATTTTTTCTTCTTCTTTCTTGTTTTTGTGCTTTTCACAGCTCGGGTCAGCACAACAGCTGATCATACAGCCACTGATCCAGTTTAGTCTGATTCTTCTTCACAGCCGTCTGCCTCACTCTCCCCACCACCCCCACCCCTCGCCATCTCATTGCTTGCTTTGCTGTTTTCTCTTCTCTCTTACCCCACGCTTTTCTTAATAACATGCATCCTCTCTCTTTAATAACCTGCAGGAATCACCAAAGAAGTGATTGTCAAGATACAGTGCATCCAAAAGTATTCACAGCACTTCACTTTTTTCACATTTTGTTATGTTACAGTCTTATTCCAAAATGGAGTAAATTCATTTTTACCTTAAACCTCCACTCACAATACCCCATAATGACAACATGATTTTTTTTTTGCCAATTTATTAAAAAAAAAAGAAATCACATGTACATAAGTATTCACACCCTTTGCTCAATGCTTTGTTGGTGCACCTTTGGCAGCAATTACAGCCTCAAGTCTTCTTGAATTTGATGCCACAAGCTTGGTGCACCTACTGTATCTTTGGGCAGTTTTGCCCATTTCTCTTTGCAGCACCTCTCAAGCTCCATCAGGTTGGATGGGAAGCATCGGTGCACAGCCATTTTCAGATCTCTCCAGAGATGTTCAATCAAATTCAGGTCTGGGCACTGCTTGGGCCACTCAAGGACATTCACAGAGTTGTCCTTAGGCCACTCCTTTGACATCTTGGCTGTGTGCTTAGGGTCATTGTCCAGCTGAAACATGAACCATCACCCCAGTCTGAGGTCAAGAGTGCTCTGGAGCAGGTTTTCATCCAGGATGTCTCTGTACATTGCTGCATTCATCTTTCCCTCAATCCTGACTAGTCTTCCAGTTCCTGCTGCTGAAAAACATCCCCACAGCATGATGCTACCACCACCATGCTTCACTGTAGGGATGGTGCCTGGTTTCTTCCAAACATAACGCCTTGCACTGCCAAAGAGTTCAATCTTTGTCTCACCAGAGCAAAGAATTTGGCAAACTCCAGGTGGGCTGTCATGTGCCTTTTACTAAGGAGTGGCTTCCGTTTCCGCTTCTCCCCCAACTGCTCAGTTTAGACAGGCGGCCAGCTCTAGGAAGAGTTCTGGTGGATCCGAACTTCTTCCATTTGCAGATGATGGCAGCCACAGTGACTTCATCCTTGGTTTGTGCTCTGACATGTTCTGTCAACTGTGGGACCTTATATGTAGACAGGTGTGTGTCTTTCCAAATCATGTCCAATCAACTGAATTTACCCCAGGTGGACTCCAATAAAGCTGTAGAAACTTTCAAGGATGATCAGTGGAAACAGGATGTGCCAAAGCTCAATTTTGGCCTTGATGGCAATGGCTGTGAACACATGTACATGTGATTACTTCGTTTTTTTTTTTTTTTTTTTTTTTTTTTATAAATTTGCAAAAATCTAAAAAAGCAAACAAACAAACAAAAAACTTTTCAAATTTCATTATGGGGTAGTGTGTGTGGAATTTTGAGGGAAAAAATTAATTTCATCCATTTTGGTATAAGGCTGGAACATAAAATATGGAAAAAGTGAAGCGCTGTGAATACTTTCCGGATGCACTGTAATCAGCCTTTATTTCTATCGTCTAAAAGGTTCTTTTCCTGGACACTTTGACCCAGAACATGCCTGGCAGGATAAACCCAGGCACAGAAAAAGGGTTAAGGACACTGTTTCACCTTGAAAGGCTATACTTCAGAGTACGGGAAACTACAAAAAGCAATTAAAACTATTGATGGAACTTCAATAGCTCTTAAACAGTTCTGCCAGACACCTGAGGGCAAGCAGCACACTAATTTTTTTCTTCATCCTCATATCTCTCATCTCTATATCGCTCTGTTTTCTCACTCACCTGCTCGCTTTCACACTTTCTTATTCAACACTAAGCTGGTTCTTGATCATTACCAACTGACTGTACTAAGCGTGTGAAATGTATTTACAGCGAGACAAGGCAGATGGCTGATGGGAATACAGAACACAGACCCAGAAAGACCAGACGACTATAACTGCAATGAAAGGGTTTTTTGTTTTTTTTTTTGCAAACTGGCATACATTCAGTTCAGAGCTTCGAAGTGTGACGTCACATAGCCATGACAATGTTCGAGCTGAATTGACATATGTTTATATTGCGAATGCATCAACATGGAGAGCCATCCTCCAACACCAAATGGGGCTTGAAGTGCTCATGAACACTGCAAACCAATGCAACACAGCAAAACCATGTCAATAATTTAAATAGTTGTCTTTACTGCAAATGTATTTGATCAAAAGGTATATTTTCTTTCCTTGAAATGAGAATTTAGTAGCAGAATGTCTGTAAAAACATTTCAGCTGGAATCACTAAGTGGCATTATGTGCAATACAAGTGAAACAGCATTCTGCGAGTTATAACAATGCAGTGCTTAAATGTTCCATGCTTGCAAGTTTTTGTAGATCGTGCATCAATCTTGCATGTGTCATCTGAAAAATGAGGTAGACAGTGAATATCCTTTCAAAATGTGAAAGATTACAAATAATACAAACTCATTATTTTTGCAGTTCTGCAATACAAGCTGTACATTATAGCGATCACCAGTGTGGTTGGTTGTGCTGGTGTTTGCCTGTGCAGAGATGTTTTTCACTAGATTTTCTTAGATTAAAACAATCATAACTTGCACAGCTGTAAGTTATTGCCACAGCAACACAGAATCGTGCATATACAATAGAACCAGATAAATAAAGTAGTTCAACATTAAACTGATAAACAAACCAGTTGAGCCAGTTTCAACACTGCAGAGGATTGTGCCACCAAAAAGTCAGACATGACGCTGGGGTTACACCTTTACACCTGTATTTGTTGCTCCTTAAAAAGTAAAGTGTTCCAACACATGTCCCAAGCGGATAAGTGCCCGCTGCACCATTAGTCATCATATTAGGTCATTGTTTCATGCTCAGGTCTCACAATTGCACAATAATGCCAGAAGCGCCAAACATCTGAAGACTTGGACCATCATTCTCGTGCAGAGATACCAGCAGCACCGTACTCTATACACCCCTGTCCAGTGACTTCATGACAAACTGAGCTCTTTCCAGTTGATTTTTGTCCTCATCAGCTTACATCATGGAGACAGGAATGTCATTGTAAAGATAAAGGAAACACTTAACGCTCTCCCTGCAAATGGAGTCCAAGAAGTTGCTGAAAGCCTGGATCTTAGTCTTGACACAGGCCAAACTAACAAGCCAAAGACATTAATTTTCTAGAGAGCTTTCACCAAGACATCAACTGATTCTACAAAGATTACAGAATCAACTCTATTACATATCAATGGAGTCCATAAATGTTCCCAGCACCCAGTTCACACAAACACTGTCCAACTTAGGAACCAGAACACATCCAGGATGGACAAAAAATTTCACTAGGAAGACCTCAGACACTCTGCCTGAGCACAGTACCAGTGTATCACCCAACCAAGATGTTCCCCAGACACGGGCAATCTCGGCTTCAGTGAGTCAAATTCCTACCACATATTTGTTCATCCACCCACTAAACCAGCTGATTCTAAGGAGTTCAACTCTTCAAGCACGTAGATGAACTAATCAGTGAAATCACCTGTTTTAGTAAAAACAATACATGGTCAGACTTTTACTCACTGAAGCTGGGGTTTTCCACCTCTGGTGGTCCCAAAACAACAAATCAAAATGGCAGGGGTTGAGATGGAGAAGTTTGAGTGCTTATCTTCTAAAACATGGCAACACCATAATGAACAAGTTGCTTACCTAATGCTGCTGTGCAAACCCAGCTACTACTTGTCAAATCTCTGATTTATGGAGCAAGGCTTGCTCTGCTGGTGTCTAAGTGCTAGAAATGCTTTCACTGTGACAAGACACAGTTGTACAGAGTGACAGATGAAGCTCAAAGAAGACAGGACGTACCTTTGCACTGGTTTGTGTTCTTATCCAGAATGGCCTTGGTTGATACTATTTTTCCATACCTGCAAAAAAAAAAAAAAAAGAGAGAAGAGGACTCTTAACTTCGATTTGGAATGACTTGGAGAACCTTTGACCAGCAGTGCAGCTCACATAGACTGCAGTCCCGTGGTTTCCGTAGATGTCCCATTTTCCAAACCCATTGCCATTTAGTTGCAACCAGCAATTTGCAAAGTAGCACAAATGTCAAAAGCCATTGGGAAGAGAAATCACTTGAGGTTAATAACATTATGTGTACGGCTGACTTCTAATGAACATGCAGCCCTCTGACATTTCAAAGAGTCACTGAACATTTTCAAAAGGTCTAAAAGCACAAAACACACTGCTTCATCAGCCCACAGTCCAACATATTCAAAACTTTGATAGCATTTATAGTGTTGCCTGAAACAGAAAACAACACGTTGACCAGCAGGAAATAAGATTAGAATCTATTTTACTGCAAAAATGATATGCAAAAAAAAAAAAAAAAAAAAAAAAAGAGTTCAATACTGATAACCTCATCTTTTGGCGATTAATTTGCCTGGGAAACAGTGAACACATTATGAATGTCTGCTTGCATTTCAGCAACATCTTAAAAATAAAAGAGAATGTGACCACAGAATTTGTAGAATATTCATAAGATGCACAAACCGCGTGAGATGCAAGCTAATGCAGCTGGCTTTTGAAACCCCGGTGCAAAATCCTAATTTGCCAGGGGCTTAAGATGGCAGAAAATCCACTACGCTAGTAAATTAACATATCAGCAGTGTGGCTCCCTGCAAAACGTGAAGGTATTACGTCTCTGTGTTCTCCGGCTCTATGTGCGCGGCGGGTTGTTTCTAGAGCTGGATGACTGAGCCAACTGACGGACTGACAGTGACTTATTCTATGTGCTTGTCTCAGCTAAAAAAACAGCACCATGCTGCGCTATATTTACAGTACGTTTGTCTACGCCAAAGTGGATGTGTGTGGATCGACATTTCTGAAGGCGCGCGAGTGTGCTACACTTGTGTATGCAATGTGTGGAAATCCTTAAGCTAGAACAATTTCAGCACGAGTGATCTGGGGGGCAGCACGCACGCACATGCATTCTGTGGGAAGAAGCAGTGGTGCATCCCGGCCCATATTTCACCAGCGGGGGATAATTGTGCCATTTCTCACGAGTGGCGGAGACTCTATTTACTGCATGCTGTGGTGGGGTGGGTGGTGGATATGAACTGATGAGCTCTGAGAGGAAAAGTACCAGCTTGCGCTCACCAATTCAGATGTTGGCGCACGCTGGCACGCTCACAGAAACACAAACATCAGAAACTGTCTCTCTTCACAGGAAAAACAGTCCGTTTTAGCTATAGGAATCCATAATCTGGAACAGAAGAGAGCTAATGTGCCATGTTTGATCACACTGAGACACACACGTGCAAAGTACACAAAAAGACCAGAAAACGGTGAGCGTTTATTTAATTAGCATGCATGCAGGGCTGCATTAGCAAGCAGTATTTGTGTTTGTCAAAACACAAATTGAAGAATGATACACAAATATGCTCATTTTATTGAAAGCCGTTAACTTGGGGCACTACCCAAATAAAGATTTTCTTAACACGGTTTGCTTCACAATATCACGTATACAGTGTATCCGGAAAGTATTCACAGCTCTTCATGTTTTCCATATTTTGTTATGTTTAGGGATGGGTATTGAAAATGCTATAGCCATGCTAACACGTTAGCATCGGTCCTGTTTTTAAGTTATAAAATACATCTATCAACTGTCTGAGAAGACCATAACAGGTCGGTTTAACATAAAAAGGTAAATATTACTTACAGACATATGCTCTGTAGGGTTTTAGTGGGGAAAAATTAAGATAAAGCAAAATAAAACAAAGTACCAACAAAGTAGTGGTTCGGATCATTGCTTCACTGCTTCACTGCTTCAAGCTTCAAAGAAGAGCCATGCTAGTGAAGCAGATAACAGAATATTTACAGAGGAGTCGTTCAAATGATGAAACAAGCACCAAATTTGGTGCAAATACTCCTTAGACTATTAATAAACTGTGTTTGACTGTGCTGAATGCTTGGTCTCCAAACTAAAGGTCAAATAAGGTCAACGTCCATTGGATTCTATGACATGTGACATATGTTATCCTGTAACATGATAACTCAGCATGACATATGGTGCAAACTATTCCATTTATTAATCCTACTAGCACAACCATTAACTTGCAACACTTTTTACCAAAATTGGAGCAACTTTAACTTTTGACCCCTGTACAAACTGAAACTGACCTTTGTTACCATTCTTGCAGTTTTTATCCCATAACTCCATAACAATCAGTCACAGATAGTCCAAACTATACCTTTTTGGAATCTTTGTGATCAGACAAATAATGTGGTATAATTTTCAATGTCATTGGAGCATTTGTAAATTTTGACCCCTGTGTAATTCTTCAATTGACCCCTACCTGGCTATTGAAAATTTAGGTGGCTAACATGCTTTTACAAAAGAGTAGTGTCTAAGGAGTATGTGTGCCAATTTTGGTGTTTGTTTCCAGAAATGAACGA
Source organism: Thalassophryne amazonica (assembly GCF_902500255.1). Classification (NCBI taxonomy): domain Eukaryota; kingdom Metazoa; phylum Chordata; class Actinopteri; order Batrachoidiformes; family Batrachoididae; genus Thalassophryne; species Thalassophryne amazonica. Next base: position 35,233,953 of record NC_047122.1, read on the forward strand.
TTGTTAGAGTTATCTGCTCCACGAGGTTGCAGAAACGGTTGATTACAGACCCTGCAGGGGTTCTGTAATCAACGTAGAGACATGATCATTTTCCTGACACCCCTCAAAACAACGGCCGCTCTGATGGACCGATGGTGGATCGAATCATTTCTTAACGATACCCAAAAAGAACCGGTTCTCGCTACCCAACTCTAGTTATGTTACAGTCTTAATCCAAAATGGAGTAAATTATTGTTTTCCCTCAACATTCTACTCCCAACACCCCATAATGACAACATGAAAAAAGTATTTTTGGAAATTTATGAAAGTTTATTAAAATAAGAAATCACATGTACATAAGTGACGTCACGTCTTCCGAAGAGGAAGCAGAGACTGGGGACTGGGGACTGGGGATTCAGAGGCGGACTCATCTCATTCAGAGGCGGACTCATCATCATCATCTTTGCTAAGGGCTATCCGTGTCCGTCAGGGCTGCCCTTTATCACCGGTTCTATTCATTATCTTTATGGACAGAATTTCTAGGCGCAGCCAGGGTGTAGGGGGTCTGGTTTGGGAACCACAGAATCTCATCTCTGCTGTTTGCGGATGATGTGGTTCTGTTGGCTTCATCAAATCAGGTCCATCAGCATGCACTGGGGCGGTTTGCAGCCGAGTGTGAAGCATCCGGGATGAAAATCAGCACCTCCAAATCAGAGGCCATGGTTCTCGACCGGAAAAAAGGTGCCTTGCCCTCTTCAGATCAGTGGAGTGTCCTTGTCTCAAGTGGAGGAGTTTAAGTATCTTGGGGTCTTGTTCACGAGCGAGGGATGGATGGAGCGTGTGATCGGCAGATGGATCGGTGCAGCATCTGCAGTGATGCAGTCACTGTATCGGACTGTCGTGGTGAAGAGAGAGCTGAGTAGGGGGACAAAGCTCTCGATTTACCGATCGATCTACGTTCCGACCCTCACCTATGGTCATGAGATTTGGCTCATGACCGAAAGAACGAGATTGTTAGCACAAGTGACCGAGATGAGTTTCCTCCGCAGGGTGGCTGGGCGCTCCCTTAGAGACAGGGTGAGGAGCTCATCACTCGGGAGGGCTGGGGTCGAGCCGCTGCTCCTCCACGTCGAAAAGAGTCATTTTTGTCTTAGGACTTCAGGACACTAGTTCATATATATATATATATATTATATATATATATATAACTATATATATATAGTAGTGTTCAGAATAATAGTAGTGCTATGTGACTAAAAAGATTAATCCAGGTTTTGAGTATATTTCTTATTGTTACATGGGAAACAAGGTACCAGTAGATTCAGTAGATTCTCACAAATCCAACAAGACCAAGCATTCATGATATGCACACTCTTAAGGCTATGAAATTGGGCTATTAGTAACAAAAAGTAGAAAAGGGGGTGTTCACAATAATAGTAGCATCTGCTGTTGACGCTACAAACTCAAAGCTATTATGTTCAAACTGCTTTTTTAGCAATCCTGTGAATCACTGAACTAGCATTTAGTTGTATAATTATGGAAGGAGTACTTCGAGGATCTCCTCAATCCCATCGTCACGTCTTCCGAAGAGGAAGCAGAGACTGGGGACTCAGAGGCAGACTCATCCATTACCCAGGCCGAAGTCACCGAGGTGGTTAGAAAGCTCCTCAGTGGCAAGGCTCCTGGGGTGGATGAAATCCGTCCTGAGTACCTTAAGTCTCTGGATGTTGTGGGGCTGTCTTGGCTGACATGCCTCTGCAACATCGCGTGGCGATCAGGGACAGTGCCTCTGGATTGGCAGACCGGGGTGGTGGTCCCTCTGTTTAAGAAGGGGGACCGGAGGGTGTGTTCCAACTATGGGGATCACACTCCTCAGCCTCCCCGGTAAGGTCTATTCCAGAGTACTGGAGAGGAGAATTCGACCGAGTGAACCTCAGATTCAGGAGGAGCAGTGTGGTTTTCATCCTGGTCGCGGCACACTGGACCAGCTCTACACCCTCCATCGGGTGTTCGAGGGTTCATGGGAGTTTGCCCAACCAGTCCACATGTGCTTTGTGGATCTGGAGAAAGCATTCGACCGTGTCCCTCAAGGTACCCTGTGGGGGGTGCTCTGGGAGTACAGGGTCCGGGGTCCTTTGTTAAGGGCTATCCGGTCCCTGTACAACCGCAGCAGGAGCTTGGTTTGCATTGCCGGTAGTAAGTCAAACCTGTTTCCAGTGCACGTTGGCCTCCACCAGGGCTGCCCTTTGTCACCGGTTCTGTTCATTATTTTTATGGACAGAATTTCTAGGCACAGCCAGGGTGTAGAGGGGGTCTGGTTTGGGAACCACAGAATCTCGTCTCTGCTGTTTGCGGATGATGTGGTTCTGTTGGCTTCGTCAAATCAGGACCTTCAGCGTGCACTGGGGCGGTTTGCAGCCGAGTGTGAAGCATCCGGGATGAAAATCAGCACCTCCAAATCCGAGGCCATGGTTCTCGAACGGAAAAAGGTGCTTTGCCCTCTTCAGGTCGGTGGAGTGTCCTTGCCTCAAGTGGAGGAGTTTAAGTATCTCGGAGTCTTGTTCACGAGTGAGGGACGGATGGAGCGTGAGATCGATAGATGGATCGGTGCAGCATCTGCAGTGATACGGTGGCTGTATCGGACCATTGTGGTGAAGAGAGAGCTGAGTAGGGGGGCAAAGCTCTTGATTTACCGATCGATCTACGTTCCGATCCTCACCTATGGTCATGAGATTTGGCTCATGATCGAAAGAACGAGATCGCGAGTACAAGCGGCCGAGATGAGTTTCCTCCGCAGGGTGGCTGGGCGCTCCCTTAGAGATAGGGTGAGGAGCTCGGTCACTCGGGAGGAGCTCGGAGTCGAGCCGCTGCTCCTCCACGTCAAAAGGAGTCAGTTGAGGTGGCTCGGGCATCTTTTCCGGATGCCCCCTGGACGCCTTGCTGGAGAGGTGTTCCGAGCACGTCCCACTGGGAGGAGGCCCGGGGAAGACCCAGGACACGCTGGAGGGACTACATCTCTCGGCTGGCTTGGGAACGCCTTGGGGTTCCCCCGGAGGAGCTGGGGGAGGTGTGTGTGGATCGGGAGGTCTGGGCTGCTTTGCTTGAGCTGCTGCCCCCACAACCCGACTCCGGATAAAGCGGAAGAAAATGGATGGATGGATGGATGGATGGATGGATGGATGGATGGATGGATAGTTGCATAACTACAGTTTTTCATGATTTCTTCACATCTGTGAGGCATTAATTTTGTTGGTTTTGCTCGTTTACAAGTGTGCTTGGGGTCATTGTCTTGTTGAAACATCCATTTCAAGGGCATGTCCTCTTCAGCATAAGGCAACATGACCTCTTCAAGTATTTTGACATATCCAAACTGATCCATGATACCAGGTATGCAGTATATAGGCCCAACACCATAGTAGGAGAAACATGCTCATATCACGATGCTTGTACCACCATGCTTCACTGTCTTCACTGTGAACTGTGGCTTGAATTCAGAGTTTGGGGGTCATCTCACAAACTGTCTGCGGCCCTTGCACCCAAAAAGAACAATTTTACTCCCATCAGTCCACAAAATATTCCTCCATTTCTCTTTAGGCCAGTTGATGTGTTCTTTGGAAAATTGTAACCTCTTCTGCACATGTCTTTTATTTAACAGAGGGACTTTGCGGAGGATTCTTGCAAATAAATTAGCTTCACACAGGCATCTTCTAACTGTCACAGCACTTACAGGTAACTCCAGACTGTCTTTGATCATCCTGGAGCTGATCAATGGGTGAGCCTTTGCCATTCTGGTTATTCTTCTATCCATTTTGATGGTTGTTTTCCATATTCTTCCATGCGTCTCTGTTTTTTTTTTTTTTTGTCCATTTTAAAGTATTGGCGATCATTGTAGATGAACAGCCTATAATTTTTTGCACCTGCGTATAAGTTTTCCCCTCTCCAATCAACTTTTTAATCAAACTACGCTGTTCTTCTGAACAATGTCTTGAATGTCTCATTTTCCTCATGCTTTCAAAGAGAAAAGCCTGTTCAACAGGTGCTGGCTTCATCCTTAAATAGGTGGACACCTGATTCACACCTGTTTGTTCCACAGAACTGACGAGCTCACTGACTGAATGTCACAATGCCACACTACTATTATTGTGAACACCCCTTTTTTTACTTTTTTTTGTACTAATAGCCCAATTTCATAGCCTTAAGAGTGTGCATATCATGAATGCTTGGTCTTGTTGGATTTGTGAGAATCTACTGAATCTACTGGTACCTTGTTTCCCATGTAACAATATGAACTATACTCAAAAACCTGGATTAATCTTTTCAGTCACATAGCACTACTATTATTCTGAACACTACTGTATATATATACACAGTAGATTAAAATGTCATATTATAAGAGTGATGCTGGGATTTTTCAAAGCGACCTGTTAGCAGTTTTGCAAAGTCTACTTTAATGATGGGGGGGAAAACAGGTTATTTTCTTTTTTGAAACGGCATCTATTTCAAAATGAGCAAATATTTGCACAAAAACAATAAAGTTCATCAGTTTGAATATTAAATATCTTGTCTTTGTGGTGTATTCAATTGAATATAGGTTGAAGAGGATTTGCAGATCATTATATTCTGTTTTTCTTTACATTTTACACAACGTCCCAACTTCATTGGGATTGGGGTTGTAGTGCTAGTATACAAGGGGTTCAGAGCACCTTCTTTCGGACATGCAGCCACACTGCATGAAGCACAGACCTCTGTGTAGAGTACAAATAGCAAAAGTTAATCCAGCAGATAAGGTAAGCTTAGTAAGAAATTGATTCTGAGTGGCAGTAGTACATCAGCACTATTTATTGAATAGCCACTCCTATTACTGTCATTTATACTGAACTTTCTTATCCTGGCAGAATCAACCACAATATTACAGACCTGCTGCAGTAAAATTTGATAGATCCATCTCCTCATATAAAACTAGACCCGTCCAAATAGGGCATAAAATGAGGGGCATCACTTGCATGAGGAAACATTTGCTCCATTTTGGCCTTTTGGCACATTTCTCTGGATATGATCCAGCATGTACTTTCCTTAGTGTTAAGAAGAACCTCAGTGGCAGTATGGGAAGGGGATGACCTTGTTTCACCTGGCTGCAATAAACAGATGGTTACTTTCTAGAGATGGGGTTGGACCATTTTTATGCCTAAGTGGTTGCCATCCAGGACCCGTGATTATTCCATAACCAGTGCATGCACCCAGACCTGACCTCAAAAAAGCAAAAAAAGCAGAGTTAAAGCTCACCTGTTCATGCACTAATTTGAACCTTAACAGTTATGACTGTGCGTCCCTTTAAGTTACAGAGGCAGGTTGATGTGTCACTTTTCACAATTGCTCTGTGAATGGACACACAGTTGTTGCTTTAGATAGGCCCCTTTGAAGTACACGGAGGGGTGTAGCACTGGGCTTGATGCGGGTACTCTGGAAACAGAGGGCGAGTTGGCGAGGTGTTACTTTGAAGCCTCTGCAGAAACGTGCACTTCAAATCAATACTTTGCTGTCACTTAAACGCGGCACTCTAAGCGACACACTACATGTGTGTTTGCTGTTAGCTCTGCAGAGCCACGCTTACATGCACATACCATAACACACTCTGTGGATAGTGTGCCTGCGCACCATATCATATTTTCTGGTGTGGCTCTAATTGGGAGCCTGTCAAGAAAAAACACCATCTTCAGTCACTTACAATATACCGCAGTGTTGTCGCCGCTGTGACTGAATCTGTGTGGTCTACGAGGACACTCGCTCATATCGTCCCCCTGTGGAGGTTTGGAGCTACGGCAGACGCCACCTCGGCTATGCTCCAGACAAAAGTCGTCACCGTAGACTGGAGATAAGGGACTCATTACAGTGCATGTATCTCCGTATCAATCATTCATGCATCATCATGCATTCACTGTCAAATTATGCTAATCCTAATTACTTCTGGGAAAATTACCATTTTTTATCTGTTAATAGTCACGATTGTTTAGGGTTTCCTACCCGTTATATCCACCACCACTTTTCTCAATATTTCCATTTTCACATTCTCATATTCAACGCTAATGATCCCATTTTGTACGGTATACAATGGCATAATAATGCCATAAGTATAATAATAAATCAACAAGTCACGGGGCATGACAGTGGCGTACGGGACAAAACTGTGAAATTGTTTACATTCCTGTGAGTCATCAAGAAGAGTTCTGAAGACACAGAAGATTAATCTTTGTGCTTACACGTATTTTAGTAATTTGCACGTTACAAGAATAAAATTAATTACTGTTAATGCAGGAGAAAGATGGGCCAGTCCATGGACAATGCTAGTAATAACGGTTTTGATTCATCGTGCACCAATAGTACTGCGTTCTATTCCATCACATGCAAATCCTTTTTGACCTTGGTGCAGCAGTTACACAGCTGTTCCTTTGTTAATCATTATCTTTATACAGAAAAAAATGTATTTAAAGGGAAATAGAGCAAAATATTTTTTTACTTTCCATTTTAATGTTAAGTATGGATGAGGTGTCATTTTCAAGTTGCACAATTCTGCATTTGTGCATGTGGAAACCCCATGACTAGAAGCAGAATTTATGCCTGTAACAGCTGATTCTAGACATCTGTGGCACGTGACACCAAGCCTGAGCACCTTTGTGCTGTGAGAGCCATCCAATGTGTCGGGCTGCGCACTGTGCAATGCGCTCACATGGTCTGACCATCACAAATCAAATCAAGCTTAGCTTATGGCACAGATGCATTGGTCAATTTCAAGGAAGGTCAAGTTATTGGATCCTGCCATTAAATTTTTAATTCAATTCAACTTATTTCATTTATATAGTGCCAAATTTACAACAAAGTTGCCTCAAGGCGCTTCACACAAGTAACGTCTAACCTTATCAAACCCCAGAGCAAGCACACAGGTGACAGAGGTAAGGAAAAACTCCCTGATGATTTGAGGAAGAAACCCCAAGCAGACCAGACTCAAAGGAGTGACCCTCTGCTTGGGCCATGCCACCGACAGAAATTACAAAACAATTTACAAAATGAACATACAGGAATTTTTTTCGGTGCACAGAACGGGAGGGTTGCAGAACACACCACGCCATTATGGTCACGATGGTCATAATCCTCATCATCAACACCATATATTTATATCCTGCAAAGGTTACGCTGTTGGCCCCCCTCAGCAAGCACAGAGGAAGCAGTGGTCAGGAAAAAAATTCCTTCTGGATTTTGATCAGTGATTTTCTTTTTAAAGGTTTGAATGTATTGAATGGTTTTTGCATAAGAGGAGTGTATCATGTTGTTAAGCCTGATTACTGGTCATAATTAGACAATGATCTGATATTTTGGATCATATTAGTCAGATATCGGCCAAAATTAAGAGATGAGATAGCGGAAAAGATAGATCAAAGTCTTGTATTGCCCAACTGAGTCCTGTTGTGGAGCATCTATTTTCCTTCAGGGGAGCAGAATATTTATTTTGCACTTTGAGTTGATGTTTTATTAGATGGTTAGGGTAGCAAAGTACATCCAGATAAATGTATTTATTAACATTATTCAGATACCTTTCTCCCTATCAGCATTCACAGAAACTGATTGCTCCAATATCGGTATCATATATAGTATGAAAAACATAATATCATACCATCCTAGACTTGATGTTTGCTTTGTTACACTCAAGGTACTGGTCACACTCACCACTGTTTGGTGTCATCTCTGAAATCAAATGAATATATGGAACTTACCCTGTTCTACATATCCGCCATATGTGTAGGGAGACACATATGTAGAATGCACACACTGTATGTGAAGGATATGCTGTACATATAAATATTGGCTGGATCTGGATCAATTACAGAGTTTGCCTTTGATCACTGATTAAAGGCAAGTAACTTCCAAGCAAAAGTAACTTAATGAGTTACAGTAACTGTCGCTGTAGATTAGAGAAGTACCGTATTTTCCGGACTATAAGTCGCACTTTTTTACATGTTTTGGCCGGGGGTGCGACCTATACTCCGGTGCGACTTATAAATGAAAAATATACCGGTAGGATCTCAATTAATTTACTGTAACAAAACAATTTTACGTGACAGAGTCGATCTATGTTTTAAAATGGCCACCGGAAAAGGGAATGCAATGCATCATGGGCACTGTAGTATGACGGCCATCCTATAGTTCACGCTGGTCGCGATAACCAATCAGAGAACAGAACTTTGGATGCGTATTCCTCACCTCACCTACAGCGTGTGAAGCTGACGAACTCGGTGCTTGCTGTTATTCCGGCTTGGCGAACAGAACAGCTTCAACCCTTGGATATCAATGTGAGCAGAGTGTTTAAGTTGACGCTGAGAGCTGCGTGGGAGCATTGGGTGAGCGACGGCGGAGGATTAGCGTGTGCACTTGGAAGGAGCTGGCGTCGATGATTGTGAAAAGCGTTTGAAGCAGACGAACATGGTGTTTATTCCGGGACGGCTAACAAGACAGCTTCAACCCTTGGATATCACTGTGAGCAGAGTTGACGCTGAGAGCTGCATGGGAGCACTGAGCGACGGCGGAGGATTAGCGTCTCCACTTGGAAGGAGCTGGATCGACACCGCTGGGTGGTCATGAGCTGCGCAGGTAGGCGCTGCATGGTTCGGCTCGCAATGTGGTCCGCAAAATACAAACATATCTGTAGGTAAAATGCAGCTCACAAGAGGGCACTCAAGGCTTGTGTAACTGTTCCTGCGACTTCTGACTACCATAGAAAAATAAAAATTTTAACGTTACTGATAACATAACAAGACAACGGAGAAGGCCCGAAAAAATGCCACCAAAAAGAAAATCATACTCTGCAGATTACAAGTTGCGACTGGTGAAATATGCATCCGAAACGGTAGCCGTCACAATATTATCATCTGAACTTTTCATGTTAACATACCTGTATGTCCATGGGACTTATAGTCCAGTGGACCTTATTTATGGTTTATTTTTCTTTATAATGGATAAAGTGGCTGGTGCGACTTATACTCCGGTGCGACTTATTTATGGTTTGTTTTTCTTTATAATGGATAAAGTGGCTGGTGCGACTTATACTCCAGTGCGACTTATAGTCCGGAAAATACGGTAACTGATTGGTTTCAGGTAATTTTATAAAAGTAACTAAATGAGTGACCCAGAGTAACTGAGGGACTTAAAGTAACAGATGGTCAGTGGTTAATTTCAGAGTTACTGACAGTAACTAAGTAAAGACTGCTTTGGTTTGAGCCGATCTTTGAGTCTGCTGATGTTTATCTGGATTGTGTTCACCCTGAAATAAGCCTCTCAGAGATGCTGGAGTTTGGCAGAGGTATGCATTCTGAGTGCCTTTCTAGTTTGTGCATCTATAGATGTACAGACTTGTGTCCTTTTGGAGGGTTGATTGATGTTTTTTCCTGCAGGTAGAGTGTATGGTGGTGGTTTCAGGGAGCAGCGGTGAACTGTGCAAACAGATAAATGACATCCACAATCAACTGTAGCCGAACCAAGTCCTCCTTCGTCACACTCCAGAGCCAGATTTCTTCTGTCCTCCTCTACTTGTCCTGCACTGCTAGCGGCCGAGTCGTGATATGTTTTGTGGTTGTACTCTACTGAGCCATGAGGTGGTGTAAGTGTGAATATGCGTCTTTGTGCATCTGTGTTTGATGAACAGACGCCTGCGTGTGAGCGCCAGTTTCCATGCTGGGAACATGAGTAAACATCTATCATTTGGTTGATGGACCTGACCAAACTGTGGGACATCTGTAAAGGATATTTTCTTTTTAAATGTAGCGTATAAAAATGTTAGCCTCGGGCTGCAGACTCGTGACCACATCAACGCCGTCAGAACTATAACGTCACACAGAAATGACAAGTCACGTCCTATTTACTACCAGAGCTACATCTTCATCCGAGTGACAGACTGCTGCATGAACAATACCACAGATCAGATATAGTTGCACTCCATTTGACACATGCATGGAGCCACAAATGTGCATGGCTTAAGTTGCAAATATGCAGTCATACAGACAGCAAGAGGCACTACAGCTGCTTTAAGTGCTCAACATAAAGATCCCTCATTACTGGTCCAGTGTCACCGTCCTGGAGAAAGTAGCCATTTGTTGTAAAATAACTCTAACAGAGAGCTATTTTATATTGGACACTGGAGAGGAGATAGCGGTACAGGCAATTAACTTATCAACTCTGCAACATGGATTTATAGCCAAGGCACTCGTGTCGGCCTAAAGCAGCAAGACTATTGGCCGCATTTTATTTCTTGTCATCTTCTCTTGCAGGTGGAGGAGCGTCCTTGTCAGGGAGCTGCAGAGGGCTGGGTGCCAGGGCTTAGGGCCAAAGGAGTGGAGGGGCCACCAGCAGCTCATTGAGCTGGAGACAAACTGAATGCAAAAATTAATCCCTCATCCAATATCACTGCAAGTGTTACTGATGACTTCTGTAGAACAGTCAGAATTGATCCATATAAGCACAAGTGGCTTCAGGGTGGGATTGATAAGGTTGTAGCCCCGCCCCTGCCTCCAACCCCCGCCCTCTGCTCCAATACGAATTTCAGAAACCCTACAAGACATTTGGCACTTCAACATGTTTTGAGCCTCATTTTTTCACACTGTCTGATTCATCCGGTCCAAGCACCTCCTGTTTCCGTAGCACCCATGAGATATTGTTGACGTACTGCCCAGGGGGTCAGATGAGCGAGTTCAGGCCACCCACATAACGCAGTGTGCATTTTTCTCGACGTGATTAAAAACTGACTGTCCAGGAACCAGAATCTGGCAAAGATGAGAAGAACAAACAAACAAACAAAAAACAGGAGGATGACAGTCCAAAACAGAGAAAGAGAGAAGGAGAATATCACCACCTAAATGCAGGATTGCACAGTAACAGATTACTCCAGACATTATGCACACACTGACAGAAACTGATACAAACTCATCTGACTGATACAAACTCATCTCATCTGCACACATGATGATGCACGCCCCCCCATGCTTAATGAGTGTTGTTAGAAGGAAAGGTGATGTAACACAGTGGTAAACATACCACTGTCCCAGCTTTTTGAAACGGGTTGCAGGCATCCATTTCAAAATGAGCAAATATTTGCACAAAAACAATAAAGTTTATCAGTTTGAACATTAAATATCTTGTGTTTGTGGTGTATTCAGTTGAATACAGGTTGAAGAGGATTTGCAAATCATTGTATTCTGTTTTTATTTACATTTCACACAACGTCCCAACTTCAACTTCATTGGAATTGAGGTTGTAATATATAGATGATTTACTACCCCCTGCTGGAATGGCGTGTGAGCCCGGGATGTGATTAGCAATGTCCACTGTTCAGTGTTGTTAGCTAATATTCATAGTTTCTCCAAAAATATTAGTCCTATCAATGTTGCATTTTGGTGGCATTCATCTTTGACTGAATATACATAAGCATACCAAACAGCAAAAGTCAGCCCTCCCCAGTTTGTCCGTGATCGAAGTTGCATGCATGAAAATTCAGTAAGGTATATCTGATATATTATATTCCAATTCTAAGGTGAAACTATGCTAGTATACTAAGGTATATTTGAATATCTAAAAAGGAAGAGTAAAATAGAAGAGTAGAAAAGAGTAGAGTTGAGCCACTTAGGTGCCTGGTCTTGAGAACCAGGGATGGTTCATGCACACACAGACAACTTTTTGTCTTTTCTGCATTCTGGTGCAAGCAAGTGCTTGTTTTTACACATCCACAAACAGAGATAGTGGTGGAAGACATCAAACACACAACATTTCTCACTCATGGTAACACAACATGACACTTAACTGACTGAACCAATTGAACTACAATAAATCAATAACACTAACAACACGGTTAAACTAATATGACCCACAATAACATTTAAAATCCCAAAACCCTGAACTCCCATGGCTCATTGCAGCACAACATCCAATTTTCACTGGTGTTAGCCAATATCGCTAATTTCTCCAAAAATATTAGTCCTATCAAGTTTCCATTTTCGCAGCGTTCATCCTTGACCCAAACATCTTTGTCAAATTTGCGGATGACACAACAATGATGAGACGGCCTACAGAGAGGAGGTCCTGAACCTCACTACTTGGTCCTCCCTAAATAACCTGGCATTTAACTCCTCAAAGACAAAGGAGTTGGTGGTAGATTTTAGGCGGAAGAGGGAGAACCCCCCCCCCCCCCCCCTCATTCAGGGAGACACCGTAGAGAGGATCAGTGACTTCAAGTTCCTGGGAACATACATTTCTCAGGACCTTACATGGGCACAACATCAATGCCCTTGTGAAAAAGGCACAGCAGCGTCTGTACTTTTTAAGGTCACTGAGGAAGGTCGACCTGTCCCAGGAACTGCTGCTGTCCTTCTATAGGTGTTTTGTAAAGAGCGTCCTCACCAACAACATCTTGGTGTGGTACAGGAGCTGCTCTCAGGCTGACAAGAAGGCTCTGGAGAGAGTCAGGAAGTCAGTACAGAACATCATAGGAGCGCAGCTGTCCTCTCTGTCAGACATCTATAACACCAGATGTCTGCGTAGGGCCAGAAGCATCAGCTTCGATGGTTCACCCCGGGCACAGCCTGTTCTCACTGCTGCCCTCAGGAAAGAGGTACCGGTCCATCAAGGCCCGCACATCCAGACTCACCAACATGTTCTACCCAAGTGCAATACAGGCATTGAATGCACATTAGCCTACAGTCTGCACTATTCATTGCATTTATTTTTTTATAAAGGTGAATGCAATGAATAGCACAGACTTCTATTTATATACACCTACTGGCTCCCTTGTAAATACATGTATATATTCTTATTTGTCTTTTTATATTTACTTTTACACCTTTGCACTACGGGAGTTATCTTTTAATTTCATTATACCTTGTGTATAATGACAATAAAAAGCATTCTATTCTATTCTATTCTAAAATACATTAGCATACCAAACGTCAAATGTCTCTCCCCAGTTTCTACGTAATCGAAGCCATACACATGCACGCATACACGCAGAGGCCACACAGCTATTATAATACAGATAGTTGAGCATTACATGGTGCCTTCTAGAGTTTTAGCTCTAAATATAAGTATTTGTTAGAAAAGTCACTATCCTCATTGCGGTGTTACACTGTTGTACACCACAAAAATGCTCAGTTGGGCTACAGTTGGGCTTACCCTCAAATTCAACTGAGATACAAAATATTTCACATAGTCTTCCAAATGCCTCACAGGTCACAGTTCTGAAAAGCCCTTCAAAAATAAACAGGTTTTTTGGCATTTAGAGAATACTTCATTGATTTTAAATGATCCAAACAGGCAGAATCTTTTTTTGTTGGGTGGGGGGGTTGCATTTCTAAATTATTCAGACGTGGTTCCGATTTGTATTGAACTTCAATTCCCCGACCGATCCATCAGTGTGGTAGCTTAACGGCAAAACCCTGGTGTGTTTGATGCAACGCGTAAAGAACAGTCAAGAAAATGCTGAGACCTGAGAGGTGCTAATTACTTTTCAAGAGGGTAAAATTAGAAAGGAGGCAAAAAATGCCAGTGACCACACAGAAAGCTGGTACACACAATTCAAATTACACAAACACACAGACTAAGATAAAAAAAACAACACACACACTGTAAATAAAGATGGACCATGTTAAGTTGAGCCAAATTATCTATACTGCCCCCTGATGGCGCACTAACACTGTCTTATTCAAAGTTAAAAGCACGTCTAATAATTTCATCCTGAATATGTCATACTGTACACACTTCAATATACTGCAGAAACATTTTGTTAAATAAAGTTATCTAAAATTCAAAGGGGCGGAGACTGGACCCATTTAAACAAATCATGATAGGTCAGGGACAACTATGACTGACAGCTACACAGTAAATTTTGCAGAGTAAAATATACTCTGCCAGGATAACTTTTGGTCCCAGTCTAAATAGAGTTAAGTACACTCAGTGCTAAATCAATTCTATCACAGGGTAAAATCAACTCGATCATGCTGTGAATTATTGAACTTATTGGAGTTGAAAAATGTGATTTGTCAAGACTGTAGAGCTGATTTTAATTTATAATACTGTGTATTTAACTCTATTTGAACTGGGACCAAATGTTATCCTGGCAGAGTATATTTTACTCTGCAAAATGTGCTGTGTGTACCCAAGGATTACATTGTTGCCTTAGGTCATCGGTTAGCATCCAAGTCTTACAATCATACAGTAAGACTGGAAGCACCAGGTCTCAAAAGACCTGGACGTTCGTTCTCCTGCATAGGTATCCACTAAGCACCTCTGTCCAGGGAAATCATGACTCCATAAGCTCTTCCCAGGCATCTCTTGACCTCAGATGCCGAGGACTCAGAGACATAAATGTCACTGACCAGCTAAATTAATTTCTCCAAGTTCAACACTTTCACCACACAAAATTATATCTCTGATGGCAATGTCCAGCAAGTCATTGAGAGCTTGGATCTTAGGGCCCTGTCCCATTGGCGTTTAGGAGGATTTGCGCATGAGATGAGGAGACAAAAGCTGAGCGTCCGCAACAAAGGTGGGCGGAAATGACAAATGTCCCGGGGTGGATCAGCGAATACATGAGGAAGAAAAGCGGATATAACAGGGAACAGAAGCAAAGGCGACCGTGGAGGCACCCCCATGAGGGGCACAGCGGCCGTGATGCACTCGCTTCATCCGTGCCCACTCTGTCTGCATGCGCGACGTACCATTTGCGACCGTGATGTGGCCGTGCTGGGCACGCCTCATATCTGTTTTGCACGCTGTCCCAGTCCGCCGCCAAGCCGCGCCAACCCGTCGGTTGTGGATATCAGCGGATGACGGGATATGCGGCGCGTTGGTTGTGTATGTCCTGCATATGTCTTCAGTATGTGTTCAGGCAGTGATGCGGATCTCATCCGCAGCAGGATTTTTGAGCCGCTCAAAAATCCTGGCTGCGGACATGGGTGCCTCTGCGGATGATCACGGACGTGTTCGGATGGCGGCCGACTCATACAGGAATGTTACACGGTTATTGCGGTTGTTTGGCGGATGTGGGCCACTTTTTTGCGCATTCCATCTGCAAGTCCTCCTAAACGCCAGTGGGACAGGGCCCTTAGTCTTGATCCAGGATGAATGCAAACTCAGAAATTCCAAAATACACACACCATATATGTTAACATAATTTCAAAGCAATGCAAAAAAGTACTACCTCAAATAGCTTCTCATGATGCCCAAATGTAAAAGCACTTTTTCTTTTACTTTTTCTTAAACACTATCCAGGTGCCGTCTTATTTTTAAAGCCCTGGTCCACCAAATAATGAACAGTGAATAATGAGCCACACAGCATGTTTTTTGTTTTTTTTTTGGTAGGAGAGGAGGTATTCAACAATCGTGGGAGAATAATGGCTCTGAGAGGCTCTTAGAGGCAGATTATTCGGTTAACGAGGCTCATATCTGAGTGTGGGGCTAATTTTAAGAAGTTCAAAATTTAGCAACAACGGCGTGGGGCAGTTTGTGTACAAGGTACTACGAGGACAAACGAGAATTTCAGAGGTATGTTTGTGGTGAGGACGAAGCTGTTAAAAGCCCATTATCCAAGCACCTGGCAGCTATGAGGGCTGGACAGGCTATTTTTGCCAGGCTCAGCCCTCTTGCACACTACAATTCCATCTGCTTTGTGAGCCGGATGCTGTATATAAAATAATTATTTTGTAGCGGCTTAATCATTTTCTGTCCGAGCTTGGCAGTTGAAAATGCCTCTAATTGCTTCTGAAATTACAGAAGACTGTTTCATCTGGACCCTTTTTTCCCCTCTTTCTCGTGCACTGAGGTGGAGAACGTATTTGGAACAGCTTAAAAGGTAATAATTTGTAATGTTTTTATTGTAACAGCTTGGTAAAACAGTAGCATGTTCATTCCTTCTACATAAGCAGCTTTAAAATTGTTTATGACAGATTCAACATCTTGTTAATGGATCAGATGAGCTCTGCTGTGTGTGCGCACTGACGCAATGACTAGCGCTCAAGACAAGTATTTACGCAAAACGGCAGCTCGCAAGAGTGATTTTACAGTCAATAATGGATGAACACAAAGCTAAAAGTTGGATCACGGTGTCAAAATGACTGTGTGTTTAAAGCTGCGGAAGTAATGAAGCCAGCGAAAAGGAGCGCAGAGTAGACTGTCCAGGAACACAGAACGCCAGCATGCAAAAGAGTGATTTTGCAGACATTAATGGATGAACACAAAGTTAAAAGAAGAAATAAAGCCAGCGAAAGGAAGTGCAGAAGTGACTGTCAAGGAACCCGTGGTTCGGTTCTAGCTGCCTCTGGTGCATTTAATGACTCTGGAACACAGGTGATCAGCAGCCTGGTGAACAGCAGCCTGGCGCACAGCGCACATCGGCCGGACTGTGCAGGA
This sequence comes from Thalassophryne amazonica, assembly GCF_902500255.1. Classification (NCBI taxonomy): domain Eukaryota; kingdom Metazoa; phylum Chordata; class Actinopteri; order Batrachoidiformes; family Batrachoididae; genus Thalassophryne; species Thalassophryne amazonica. The sequence continues at coordinate 35,250,369 of NC_047122.1, forward strand.
GCAATTTTTTTTAGACTGCGTTTAAAAAAAATGTGACAACATCTTGAATGGATGCTGTGAATTGAAAACCCAGAATTTGAAAGGACCAAGTGTGGGAGGGCTGGAGGTTTGGACCAAACCCATGCTTAAATGTGGACCAACGTCTTGTTACATCACGCTACATGGATCATATGCAGCGACACGAGCCATTCGAGGCTGGACAGGTCTCAAATGGCAGGTCTGTTGTGGCTCACTAGAGGCTGATTCCTGGCACATGTGAGGTACAGAGAGGCACATAGAGGCGCCTTAGTAGTGGATACATGATAGCTTAAAATAATCGCTGACACACCCATGCGTGGCTCATTATTCATGTCTTATTATTCGGTGGGACTGAGGCTCCAATACCGACTCTTCACTCCAACAATACAACAGATTGATAGCTTTTGTATTCACGGCGTCTGCTTTTCTGCCTTCCATCATATTGTCCCTATTGGAGTGGCTGTTTGTAATAAGCAATGTAATCACATCAGGTAGTCAGGCTGAAAGCACTACCGCCACGAGAGGACAGGCTAAATATTTGAACAAAGCCAGATCAATGAAAATCAAATGCCCTCGGAACATGGAGAAAATCTCCCGGTGGAGACAAACATTAAATTCTTGACAACGACGAAGTGTTCCGTGGCTCAGAACAGCAACACAACCCCATTTCTTTTGTCTTGCATCTGCTAGTCATTCATGAGGAACGAACGGCTGCCTCCAGGTAGCCTTCCTCTTCATTGCAGTTATGATTTATGCCTTCCTTAACTAATCAAGGGTATGATCATTAGTCAGGGGATATGCAAGGGCCAGGGCCTTGGCAGGACAGTGGAAGGCTGCATCTCTCATTGTGGTTCCCCTGCCGTCCACGAGTTAGGTCTCAGAAAAGAGATGACTGGAGGCACGCCCCCTCACCTTCCACCAGTGCCCTCTGCAGTATTTGTCAATAAATAAGACAGGGAAGGGGGGGCGGGAGGTGGGACTCTGGGAAATATTACAACGCAACCCAGAAAGAAGAAAGACACAAAAATCTGTAGCCAAGTTCAGCACGGGTCAAAGATTCAAAACTGATGTGCCATAGATCACGCAGTTGGATTGTGACCAAGAGGACAGTGATCCTGTGGACCTCGCAATCATCCCAGCGCCATGCAGAACTGCACAGGAAGCCCAAAGTTCAGAGCTCAAGGAATGCAGTGCTGATGGCCTGGGTGCTTCTACTTATGACAGACTTGTGCAATCAGACGCCTACTTCTTGGAGAGCCATCGTGGAACTTACCGGAATGGAGCCTGGGTGGAGGGGGGGGAGAAAAGTGACTCGTGTGTTTGTTTAAGAGTGTTACCCAATGAGGTTTTGCACACAGAATCTGTTCAAATCAATGTGATTATCCCTCAACTATTGCTAATTAGACTCATTAATACACAACGCGAGCAGGAAATGGCGCATTCTTCCTCAGGCACCCACTCGGCCCATCTCGCCTCTTTCTGGAATGGCTCTAAGGGAAACAACGGGGGTTTGGAAAAGGTCCGCTGTTGGCCACACTTCAGTCGAGATTCTCATCTGCATATAATTCACTTTCAAAGGGCAGAGGGGACGGCAAAGAGAATCCTTAATTGCGCCGGCACCGTGTACAACATAGACAAATGTTTATATCTCGGCCCTCTAATGAGAAACCAATAACGGATGCAAAAGGCACTCTGAGTCCCCACCACCACCACCCACTCCCACCCCCGCCCAAGGTGCAAAAGCATGGATATGCATGCACGTGACAAAGAAAAGCAGGCTTTTGCAAAGAGCATCACCTCATTCATCAATAGCCTTTCTACTCAGAGTCATACAATATTCCACAGGCATTGATGCAGCAATAAATCATGTTTTTCAGAAAGCAGCATAGCCTGTATTCCTCCATTAGGCTGAATCTGTCATTCGAGCAAAGAATGCTTGAGATTGTAATGGTCAAGCACTGTGTCATGCAGAATACAAAAATCAATTCATTATTCATAAGACCAGGGGTTTAGCATCTATACACTTTAACTACAGTATGCCAAATACTCAAATGGCATTATCTTGGAAATTCATTAGCACTACACTTTTCATTTGGATATTTAATCAAACACAGTATAACATGCTTTAATCCATGCAGTCTTGTGTTTGCATACTTCAAACACCTATTTAATTTGTTTGGACTTGACAAGAAGTTAGCCACGTTTTGCATTCAGTCACCCAAATAATAGACTAAATGCTACAGTAATTCTTCCAAGATGCCAGATTATGTAATGTCCTTGTGAGTTTTTAGCGTCCTCATATAAATGGAGAGCAGGCTACAGGGCAAAAAAAAAAAAAAAAAGAGCAACAACAAACTGCCGAACATCGAGCCACGAGAGACTATCTTCTCATCTCATCTATCTCCCACAATTCAGTGCGGTGGTGGGCCGTTGCAGCAGAGCACCAGTCAGACCTGTGAATCTTGGAGTAGGCTTATCTCCCAGCGGTGGAGGAGGAAACCGAGGTCCTTTAAAGGTCTGAGGTCATTTCCTCTGCCTCCGAGCTCTGGCAGGAAAAATAAAATGCCTTAATTCGGTCAACCCTGCTTTATTTCAAATGCTGCCGCCGCCTTTTAAGGGGCTCCTTGTGGGCACCGAAAGCAAATGAGTAGTTTTGGGTTCTTGCAATTTATTCCTTTTCTCTGTGCCTCTGCCATCCTCAATCCCGCCATTCCCTATGTGCAAATCCCAAATCTGTGCTCTGTATCTTTTTCCATAAGCGCAAATATATATATATATATATATATATATATATATATATATATATATATATATATATATATATATATATCACATATAAGAGTGCGAAAGGGAGAAAAAACAAAGACAGGAAGGAGATGGGAAATGGCTGAATGCCTCCTCTTTACCCACAGAGCTCGACAGCCATGAAGCCCTTTCACAAATTCCTGCTCCTCGTTTTCTCTGAGCCGGGCTACATCCAGCGCTGAGTGTGGTAAAAAGTCTGCGTTCTCTGAAGAATGTGTCAGAGAGTCAGAGAGCAAGGCACGGAGCAATGGAGTGAGTCAGAGCCGAGGAGATAGACGGGCCGACGGTGGCGGAGAGCAGAAGCGCCGTGGTGCTCAGAAGAGGGCTGATAGATCTGTGGCGCGGCCCGGCTTTGCTGCAGGAGCGAAACGCACCTCGGGCAGATGGATGAGGTGTGCGTGTGGGGGTGCGCTGCGTTCAAGTGCGTGGGAGAAGTGCATCACATGGTTTCTGGTGTGTAGTTTTTGTGATGCCGTACTTCAATCAGCAGACTTGCCTCCGAAGAACAGATGCACGGACGTATGCTAGCGAGCAGAAATGGTGTGTATTTGTGCACGTATGTGGGTGCTGCGCTTTTGTTGGCTTGCTGTTTGTGTGCGCACTTCAAGACATATTTTCCCTAACACCTGACCTGCAAGTGCAGAAAGTGCCATCAGTGCACTCCTGCTTTTTTTTCCCCACATTACACAGGCTCCACTCCCACACACTGACACTTCCATCTTACATATCGTCTCTCATCTGTCTCACCACCTTCTCTCGCTCTGTTTCTCTCACCCTGTTTCATTTCACTTCTTAAGGAGAAGTTCAGTTTTCAACAACTTGACATTAAAACAGTGTTAGCACTAAAGCCTCTGAGGGGAGTACACACCTTTGACGACTGCTTCTTCAGTCAGATATCGTTTTTTGAAACATTAATTTTGGATGTAAAATCAGGAGAATGAACAGGGAGTTAAAATTCTACTGCATGTCCCAAATACCTAAGAAACACTGTGAATAACCTACTTTTTTAACCATCAACACATTATGTCAGGGGAAGCATGTGCTGGTACCAATGGTCACCTACCACATTACAGAGTGCGGTCAACACACTGATGGTGACAAACACCTGATGAAACACAGTATTATCGCTGTGATTAGCAGGGCAAGTACATGACTAATGGACACAGTGCCAACAGAACCCTCAGGATTTGCATAAGTAACTAAAAAATTCTTTACATTCAGCTTTTGGGGTTCTGATTGACACAGTTGAGGAATAGTGAACCTCCTACTTTTGGGCCATGCTGGCATATTTTAAAAGGTACAATGAAACATACCCTGCACACGCTACACACCGCCATATAAATGTACATGTAAATATGCATGTGCTTGTGGTTCATCATGAAGTTATTCATAATTGATCACAAATATTTTGTTGATCAATATATTCTTCACATCATCCATCTAGGATTCATGATTGTTGAGATATACAAAAAAAGATGGTTTTTGGACCATGTTTCCTTGACTTTGACCTCTGACCAAACTAGTCCAAAATTTTATCACCATTAGCTATCTAACCAAATAACATATCCACCAAGTATGAGCTATCTTGGCTTCTTGGTTGTTGAGCTATACAAAAAAAAGGTGGTTTTGGACCATGTTTCCCTTGGTTTTTAATGCAACTTTGACCAAACTACTCCAAACTCTAATCACCTCTAGATGTCTATCCAAATAATAGTCCATTTCTGAGTCATTTTGTTCAACGATACACAGACACACACTCCACTGAATGCACTATCCTGCTATCATTGATTTACATCAATTTTCAAAGTCCGAACCCTCATACACATTGTGAAACCTGGGTAGTGGATCAAGTAGGGGACTGTCTGTTGGGGTGAAGTACTGTGGGATCTTGTGTGCCTTCTTGGCCACTACAGCAGCCATGAAGACCAACAGGAACCCTGAACACAAGACAGCAAATGAGGTTCTGATGAAAGAAGACATCCTCAATGGTTGTCACCCAAGAACTGTGAAGGCAGATGAAGCAGCAGCAAGTACTTGATCCTGATAGTCTGGGATTTCAAAGCCATTGGACCACGCTAAGAATCTGTCAAGAACTGTGTGTTCGTCAGCGTGCAACAAGATTCCCACATTAACAAACTCGCCCACAGCTGTGTCGAGATCAACCCAAGATGTAGACTTCCTTCACATCACCATCCCGTCTGGTAATCAATCAAGAGACAGTCTATTTCACCATTATGACAGGATGCACAGAGTCACAACAACAAAAAAAATGTAGACACACAGGTCTATTGAGATGCTTGAGAGTCTTTATGCGAATGCTTTTCAAACAGAAGGCTCTCAGTTCAAGACCACCAGTGCCCATTCTCCATGTAATGTGGACCCACTGTAGCAATCTCACACAAAGACCTAAAAGCTGAAAGAATGTACTTACTTTTACTAGCGTTTCTAAACTATGGCATAGCAGGTCTGTATGGGAGGGTCACGCAACAAACAAAAACCTTTCAAATTATTACTCCTGGCTGATGTTCTCCATTTCTTTGTTCTCAGATGCTATCCCAGAGCCGCCTGATCCTTGACCTCCTCTTACCCTCGTTTTTCACGTTGTTTTGGCCCTCCGCTCACTGAGCTGAAGTAAACACAAATACGAGGTCTGTTAGAAAAGCAACAGACCTTTTTATTTTTTGCAAAAACTATATGGATTTGAATCATGTGTGATTGCATCAGCCAAGCTTGAACCTTCGTGCGCATGCGTGAGTTTTTCACGCCTGTCGGTTGCGTCATCCCCATAAGATCTTCACCGAAAGCCATCTGAATTTTCCAAATGGTTTCCACTTGGCTGTCTCTCACACTTTCTGAAAAAAATTTTGATGAAGCAAAGCGGCAGTCGATCAGCCAATTCCTGACAATGAAAATCCGATGAGGGGGCTGGACCACTCCTCCACAAGGCGTGCTCACAGGCGAATGACGCAAACCGACAGGCGTGAAAAAACTCACGCATGCGCACGAAGGTTCAAGCTTGGCTGATGCAATCACACATGATTCAAATCCATATAGTTTTTGCAAAAAATAAAAAGGTCCGTTACTTTTCTAACAGACCTCGTAACACAAGAAGGAGGAGAGGAGGAGGAGATGCAGCGACGGAGGAGCGGCATGCCCGCCGTGTGATAGCGGCACTGCGATGATAAGCAGCCACGCTGACATTTAAACAAGTGTCAGGGTCAGAGGGTCAGGCAACTGGAAACAATGCCCACATTGACTTAGCTTTGTTAACGGGGAGGACTCACACAAGCTCAGTGTGTTTATAGGCCGATACCTTACAGCGATGTTTTGGAGTTGCAGCTGCAAGAATGATGTTTCTGTGCCGCTTCTCTTCTCCTCGGCTCGTCTGTCCAAGCCCAAAGAACAGCTGTTTTCTTTTAAAGGTTACAAAGCCTTTTCCCTCATGCGTTTTCATCCTCCGTCTGCATGACCGTCCTCTCCACTTGTGAAATATGCCTGCTTGGATTTGTTTCTTGGCATCACAGCCATGCTGCATTCCATGTGGGTGACTTATGGGAAACATGGGCTCCCACACAATGTACCGTTAAGCTGAGCAGATTTTTTTCTTCTTCTTTCTTGTTTTTGTGCTTTTCACAGCTCGGGTCAGCACAACAGCTGATCATACAGCCACTGATCCAGTTTAGTCTGATTCTTCTTCACAGCCGTCTGCCTCACTCTCCCCACCACCCCCACCCCTCGCCATCTCATTGCTTGCTTTGCTGTTTCTCTTCTCTCTTACCCCACGCTTTTCTTAATAACATGCATCCTCTCTCTTTATAACCTGCAGGAATCACCAAAGAAGTGATTGTCAAGATACAGTGCATCCAAAAGTATTCACAGCACTTCACTTTTTTCACATTTTGTTATGTTACAGTCTTATTCCAAAATGGAGTAATTCATTTTTACCTTAAACCTCCACTCACAATACCCCATAATGACAACATGATTTTTTTTTTGCCAATTTATTAAAAAAAAAAGAAATCACATGTACATAAGTATTCACACCCTTTGCTCAATGCTTTGTTGGTGCACCTTTGGCAGCAATTACAGCCTCAAGTCTTCTTGAATTTGATGCCACAAGCTTGGTGCACCTACTGTATCTTTGGGCAGTTTTGCCCATTTCTCTTTGCAGCACCTCTCAAGCTCCATCAGGTTGGATGGGAAGCATCGGTGCACAGCCATTTTCAGATCTCTCCAGAGATGTTCAATCAAATTCAGGTCTGGGCACTGCTTGGGCCACTCAAGGACATTCACAGAGTTGTCCTTAGGCCACTCCTTTGACATCTTGGCTGTGTGCTTAGGGTCATTGTCCAGCTGAAACATGAACCATCACCCCAGTCTGAGGTCAAGAGTGCTCTGGAGCAGGTTTCATCCAGGATGTCTCTGTACATTGCTGCATTCATCTTTCCCTCAATCCTGACTAGTCTTCCAGTTCCTGCTGCTGAAAAACATCCCCACAGCATGATGCTACCACCACCATGCTTCACTGTAGGGATGGTGCCTGGTTTCTTCCAAACATAACGCCTTGCACTGCCAAAGAGTTCAATCTTTGTCTCACCAGAGCAAAGAATTTGGCAAACTCCAGGTGGGCTGTCATGTGCCTTTTACTAAGGAGTGGCTTCCGTTTCCGCTTCTCCCCCAACTGCTCAGTTTAGACAGGCGGCCAGCTCTAGGAAGAGTTCTGGTGGATCCGAACTTCTTCCATTTGCAGATGATGGCAGCCACAGTGACTTCATCCTTGGTTTGTGCTCTGACATGTTCTGTCAACTGTGGGACCTTATATGTAGACAGGTGTGTGTCTTTCCAAATCATGTCCAATCAACTGAATTTACCCCAGGTGGACTCCAATAAAGCTGTAGAAACTTTCAAGGATGATCAGTGGAAACAGGATGTGCCAAAGCTCAATTTTGGCCTTGATGGCAATGGCTGTGAACACATGTACATGTGATTACTTCGTTTTTTTTTTTGTTTGTTTGTTTTTTTTTATAAATTTGCAAAAATCTAAAAAAGCAAACAAACAAACAAAAAACTTTTCAAATTTCATTATGGGGTAGTGTGTGTGGAATTTTGAGGGAAAAAATTAATTTCATCCATTTTGGTATAAGGCTGGAACATAAAATATGGAAAAAGTGAAGCGCTGTGAATACTTTCCGGATGCACTGTAATCAGCCTTTATTTCTATCGTCTAAAAGGTTCTTTTCCTGGACACTTTGACCCAGAACATGCCTGGCAGGATAAACCCAGGCACAGAAAAAGGGTTAAGGACACTGTTTCACCTTGAAAGGCTATACTTCAGAGTACGGGAAACTACAAAAAGCAATTAAAACTATTGATGGAACTTCAATAGCTCTTAAACAGTTCTGCCAGACACCTGAGGGCAAGCAGCACACTAATTTTTTTCTTCATCCTCATATCCTCATCTCTATATCGCTCTGTTTTCTCACTCACCTGCTCGCTTTCACACTTTCTTATTCAACACTAAGCTGGTTCTTGATCATTACCAACTGACTGTACTAAGCGTGTGAAATGTATTTACAGCGAGACAAGGCAGATGGCTGATGGGAATACAGAACACAGACCCAGAAAGACCAGACGACTATAACTGCAATGAAAGGGTTTTTTGTTTTTTTTTTGCAAACTGGCATACATTCAGTTCAGAGCTTCGAAGTGTGACGTCACATAGCCATGACAATGTTCGAGCTGAACTGACATATGTTTATATTGCGAATGCATCAACATGGAGAGCCATCCTCCAACACCAAATGGGGCTTGAAGTGCTCATGAACACTGCAAACCAATGCAACACAGCAAAACCATGTCAATAATTTAATAGTTGTCTTTACTGCAAATGTATTTGATCAAAAGGTATATTTTCTTTCCTTGAAATGAGAATTTAGTAGCAGAATGTCTGTAAAAACATTTCAGCTGGAATCACTAAGTGGCATTATGTGCAATACAAGTGAAACAGCATTCTGCGAGTTATAACAATGCAGTGCTTAAATGTTCCATGCTTGCAAGTTTTTGTAGATCGTGCATCAATCTTGCATGTGTCATCTGAAAAATGAGGTAGACAGTGAATATCCTTTCAAAATGTGAAAGATTACAAATAATACAAACTCATTATTTTTGCAGTTCTGCAATACAAGCTGTACATTATAGCGATCACCAGTGTGGTTGGTTGTGCTGGTGTTTGCCTGTGCAGAGATGTTTTTCACTAGATTTTCTTAGATTAAAACAATCATAACTTGCACAGCTGTAAGTTATTGCCACAGCAACACAGAATCGTGCATATACAATAGAACCAGATAAATAAAGTAGTTCAACATTAAACTGATAAACAAACCAGTTGAGCCAGTTTCAACACTGCAGAGGATTGTGCCACCAAAAAGTCAGACATGACGCTGGGGTTACACCTTTACACCTGTATTGTTGCTCCTTAAAAAGTAAAGTGTTCCAACACATGTCCCAAGCGGATAAGTGCCCGCTGCACCATTAGTCATCATATTAGGTCATTGTTTCATGCTCAGGTCTCACAATTGCACAATAATGCCAGAAGCGCCAAACATCTGAAGACTTGGACCATCATTCTCCTGCAGAGATACCAGCAGCACCGTACTCTATACACCCCTGTCCAGTGACTTCATGACAAACTGAGCTCTTTCCAGTTGATTTTTGTCCTCATCAGCTTACATCATGGAGACAGGAATGTCATTGTAAAGATAAAGGAAACACTTAACGCTCTCCCTGCAAATGGAGTCCAAGAAGTTGCTGAAAGCCTGGATCTTAGTCTTGACACAGGCCAAACTAACAAGCCAAAGACATTAATTTTCTAGAGAGCTTTCACCAAGACATCAACTGATTCTACAAAGATTACAGAATCAACTCTATTACATATCAATGGAGTCCATAAATGTTCCCAGCACCCAGTTCACACAAACACTGTCCAACTTAGGAACCAGAACACATCCAGGATGGACAAAAAATTTCACTAGGAAGACCTCAGACACTCTGCCTGAGCACAGTACCAGTGTATCACCCAACCAAGATGTTCCCCAGACACGGGCAATCTCGGCTTCAGTGAGTCAAATTCCTACCACATATTTGTTCATCCACCCACTAAACCAGCTGATTCTAAGGAGTTCAACTCTTCAAGCACGTAGATGAACTAATCAGTGAAATCACCTGTTTTAGTAAAAACAATACATGGTCAGACTTTTACTCACTGAAGCTGGGGTTTTCCACCTCTTGTGGTCCCAAAACAACAAATCAAAATGGCAGGGGTTGAGATGGAGAAGTTTGAGTGCTTATCTTCTAAAACATGGCAACACCATAATGAACAAGTTGCTTACCTAATGCTGCTGTGCAAACCCAGCTACTACTTGTCAAATCTCTGATTTATGGAGCAAGGCTTGCTCTGCTGGTGTCTAAGTGCTAGAAATGCTTTCACTGTGACAAGACACAGTTGTACAGAGTGACAGATGAAGCTCAAAGAAGACAGGACGTACCTTTGCACTGGTTTGTGTTCTTATCCAGAATGGCCTTGGTTGATACTATTTTTCCATACCTGCAAAAAAAAAAAAAAAGAGAGAAGAGGACTCTTAACTTCGATTTGGAATGACTTGGAGAACCTTTGACCAGCAGTGCAGCTCACATAGACTGCAGTCCCGTGGTTTCCGTAGATGTCCCATTTTCCAAACCCATTGCCATTTAGTTGCAACCAGCAATTTGCAAAGTAGCACAAATGTCAAAAGCCATTGGGAAGAGAAATCACTTGAGGTTAATAACATTATGTGTACGGCTGACTTCTAATGAACATGCAGCCCTCTGACATTTCAAAGAGTCACTGAACATTTTCAAAAGGTCTAAAAGCACACAAACACACTGCTTCATCAGCCCACAGTCCAACATATTCAAAACTTTGATAGCATTTATAGTGTTGCCTGAAACAGAAAACAACACGTTGACCAGCAGGAAATAAGATTAGAATCTATTTTACTGCAAAAATGATATGCAAAAAAAAAAAAAAAAAAAAAAAAAAAAGAGTTCAATACTGATAACCTCATCTTTTGGCGATTAATTTGCCTGGGAAACAGTGAACACATTATGAATGTCTGCTTGCATTTCAGCAACATCTTAAAAATAAAAGAGAATGTGACCACAGAATTTGTAGAATATTCATAAGATGCACAAACCGCGTGAGATGCAAGCTAATGCAGCTGGCTTTTGAAACCCCGGTGCAAAATCCTAATTTGCCAGGGGCTTAAGATGGCAGAAAATCCACTACGCTAGTAAATTAACATATCAGCAGTGTGGCTCCCTGCAAAACGTGAAGGTATTACGTCTCTGTGTTCTCCGGCTCTATGTGCGCGGCGGGTTGTTTCTAGAGCTGGATGACTGAGCCAACTGACGGACTGACAGTGACTTATTCTATGTGCTTGTCTCAGCTAAAAAAACAGCACCATGCTGCGCTATATTTACAGTACGTTTGTCTACGCCAAAGTGGATGTGTGTGGATCGACATTTCTGAAGGCGCGCGAGTGTGCTACACTTGTGTATGCAATGTGTGGAAATCCTTAAGCTAGAACAATTTCAGCACGAGTGATCTGGGGGGCAGCACGCACGCACATGCATTCTGTAGGGAAGAAGCAGTGGTGCATCCCGGCCCATATTTCACCAGCGGGGGATAATTGTGCCATTTCTCAACGAGTGGCGGAGACTCTATTTACTGCATGCTGTGGTGGGGTGGGTGGTGGATATGAACTGATGAGCTCTGAGAGGAAAAGTACCAGCTTGCGCTCACCAATTCAGATGTTGCGCGCACGCTGGCACGCTCACAGAAACACAAACATCAGAAACTGTCTCTCTTCACAGGAAAAACAGTCCGTTTTAGCTATAGGAATCCATAATCTGGAACAGAAGAGAGCTAATGTGCCATGTTTGATCACACTGAGACACACACGTGCAAAGTACACAAAAAAGACCAGAAAACGGTGAGCGTTTATTTAATTAGCATGCATGCAGGGCTGCATTAGCAAGCAGTATTTGTGTTTGTCAAAACACAAATTGAAGAATGATACACAAATATGCTCATTTTATTGAAAGCCGTTAACTTGGGGCACTACCCAAATAAAGATTTTCTTAACACGGTTTGCTTCCACAATATCACGTATACAGTGTATCCGGAAAGTATTCACAGCTCTTCATGTTTTCCATATTTTGTTATGTTTAGGGATGGGTATTGAAAATGCTATAGCCATGCTAACACGTTAGCATCGGTCCTGTTTTTAAGTTATAAAATACATCTATCAACTGTCTGAGAAGACCATAACAGGTCGGTTTAACATAAAAAGGTAAATATTACTTACAGACATATGCTCTGTAGGGTTTTAGTGGGGAAAAATTAAGATAAAGCAAAATAAAACAAAGTACCAACAAAGTAGTGGTTCGGATCATTGCTTCACTGCTTCACTGCTTCAAGCTTCAAAGAAGAGCCATGCTAGTGAAGCAGATAACAGAATATTTACAGAGGAGTCGTTCAAATGATGAAACAAGCACCAAATTTGGTGCAAATACTCCTTAGACTATTAATAAACTGTGTTTGACTGTGCTGAATGCTTGGTCTCCAAACTAAAGGTCAAATAAGGTCAACGTCCATTGGATTCTATGACATGTGACATATGTTATCCTGTAACATGATAACTCAGCATGACATATGGTGCAAACTATTCCATTTATTAATCCTACTAGCACAACCATTAACTTGCAACACTTTTTACCAAAATTGGAGCAACTTTAACTTTTGACCCTGTACAAACTGAAACTGACCTTTGTTACCATTCTTGCAGTTTTTATCCCATAACTCCATAACAATCAGTCACAGATAGTCCAAACTATACCTTTTTGGAATCTTTGTGATCAGACAAATAATGTGGTATAATTTTCAATGTCATTGGAGCATTTGTAAATTTTGACCCCTGTGTAATTCTTCAATTGACCCCTACCTGGCTATTGAAAATTTAGGTGGCTAACATGCTTTTACAAAAGAGTAGTGTCTAAGGAGTATGTGTGCCAATTTTGGTGTTTGTTTCCAGAAATGAACGATTGTTAGAGTTATCTGCTCCACGAGGTTGCAGAAACGGTTGATTACAGACCCTGCAGGGGTTCTGTAATCAACGTAGAGACATGATCATTTTCCTGACACCCCCTCAAAACAACGGCCGCTCTGATGGACCGATGGTGGATCGAATCATTTCTTAACGATACCCAAAAAGAACCGGTTCTCGCTACCCAACTCTAGTTATGTTACAGTCTTAATCCAAAATGGAGTAAATTATTGTTTTCCCTCAACATTCTACTCCCAACACCCCATAATGACAACATGAAAAAAGTATTTTTGGAAATTTATGAAAGTTTATTAAAATAAAAAATAAGAAATCACATGTACATAAGTGACGTCACGTCTTCCGAAGAGGAAGCAGAGACTGGGGACTGGGGACTGGGGATTCAGAGGCGGACTCATCTCATTCAGAGGCGGACTCATCATCATCATCTTTGCTAAGGGCTATCCGTGTCCGTCAGGGCTGCCCTTTATCACCGGTTCTATTCATTATCTTTATGGACAGAATTTCTAGGCGCAGCCAGGGTGTAGAGGGGGTCTGGTTTGGGAACCACAGAATCTCATCTCTGCTGTTTGCGGATGATGTGGTTCTGTTGGCTTCATCAAATCAGGTCCATCAGCATGCACTGGGGCGGTTTGCAGCCGAGTGTGAAGCATCCGGGATGAAAATCAGCACCTCCAAATCAGAGGCCATGGTTCTCGACCGGAAAAAAGGTGCCTTGCCCTCTTCAGATCAGTGGAGTGTCCTTGTCTCAAGTGGAGGAGTTTAAGTATCTTGGGGTCTTGTTCACGAGCGAGGGATGGATGGAGCGTGTGATCGGCAGATGGATCGGTGCAGCATCTGCAGTGATGCAGTCACTGTATCGGACTGTCGTGGTGAAGAGAGAGCTGAGTAGGGGGACAAAGCTCTCGATTTACCGATCGATCTACGTTCCGACCCTCACCTATGGTCATGAGATTTGGCTCATGACCGAAAGAACGAGATTGTTAGCACAAGTGACCGAGATGAGTTTCCTCCGCAGGGTGGCTGGGCGCTCCCTTAGAGACAGGGTGAGGAGCTCATCACTCGGGAGGGGCTGGGGGTCGAGCCGCTGCTCCTCCACGTCGAAAAGAGTCAGTATTTTTGTCTTAGGACTTCAGGACACTAGTTCATATATATATATATATATATATATATATATATATAACTATATATATATATAGTAGTGTTCAGAATAATAGTAGTGCTATGTGACTAAAAAGATTAATCCAGGTTTTGAGTATATTTCTTATTGTTACATGGGAAACAAGGTACCAGTAGATTCAGTAGATTCTCACAAATCCAACAAGACCAAGCATTCATGATATGCACACTCTTAAGGCTATGAAATTGGGCTATTAGTAACAAAAAGTAGAAAAGGGGGTGTTCACAATAATAGTAGCATCTGCTGTTGACGCTACAAACTCAAAGCTATTATGTTCAAACTGCTTTTTTAGCAATCCTGTGAATCACTGAACTAGCATTTAGTTGTATAATTATGGAAGGAGTACTTCGAGGATCTCCTCAATCCCATCGTCACGTCTTCCGAAGAGGAAGCAGAGACTGGGGACTCAGAGGCAGACTCATCCATTACCCAGGCCGAAGTCACCGAGGTGGTTAGAAAGCTCCTCAGTGGCAAGGCTCCTGGGGTGGATGAAATCCGTCCTGAGTACCTTAAGTCTCTGGATGTTGTGGGGCTGTCTTGGCTGACATGCCTCTGCAACATCGCGTGGCGATCAGGGACAGTGCCTCTGGACTGGCAGACCGGGGTGGTGGTCCCTCTGTTTAAGAAGGGGGACCGGAGGGTGTGTTCCAACTATAGGGGAATCACACTCCTCAGCCTCCCCGGTAAGGTCTATTCCAGAGTACTGGAGAGGAGAATTCGACCGATAGTCAAACCTCAGATTCAGGAGGAGCAGTGTGGTTTTTGTCCTGGTCGCGGCACACTGGACCAGCTCTACACGCTCCATCGGGTGCTCGAGGGTTCATGGGAGTTTGCCCAACCAATCCACATGTGTTTTGTGGATCTGGAGAAAGCATTCGACCGTGTCCCTCAGGGCACCCTGTGGGGAGTGCTCCGGGAGTACAGGGTCCGGGGTCCTTTGTTAAGGGCTATCCGGTCCCTGTACAACCGCAGCAGGAGCTTGGTTTGCATTGCCGGTAGTAAGTCAAACCTGTTTCCAGTGCACGTTGGCCTCCACCAGGGCTGCCCTTTGTCACCGGTTCTGTTCATTATTTTTATGGACAGAATTTCTAGGCACAGCCAGGGTGTAGAGGGGGTCTGGTTTGGGAACCACAGAATCTCGTCTCTGCTGTTTGCGGATGATGTGGTTCTGTTGGCTTCGTCAAATCAGGACCTTCAGCGTGCACTGGGGCGGTTTGCAGCCGAGTGTGAAGCATCCGGGATGAAAATCAGCACCTCCAAATCCGAGGCCATGGTTCTCGAACGGAAAAAGGTGCTTTGCCCTCTTCAGGTCGGTGGAGTGTCCTTGCCTCAAGTGGAGGAGTTTAAGTATCTCGGAGTCTTGTTCACGAGTGAGGGACGGATGGAGCGTGAGATCGATAGATGGATCGGTGCAGCATCTGCAGTGATACGGTGGCTGTATCGGACCATTGTGGTGAAGAGAGAGCTGAGTAGGGGGGCAAAGCTCTTGATTTACCGATCGATCTACGTTCCGATCCTCACCTATGGTCATGAGATTTGGCTCATGATCGAAAGAACGAGATCACGAGTACAAGCGGCCGAGATGAGTTTCCTCCGCAGGGTGGCTGGGCGCTCCCTTAGAGATAGGGTGAGGAGCTCGGTCACTCGGGAGGAGCTCGGAGTCGAGCCGCTGCTCCTCCACGTCAAAAGGAGTCAGTTGAGGTGGCTCGGGCATCTTTTCCGGATGCCCACTGGACGCCTTGCTGGAGAGGTGTTCCGAGCACGTCCCACTGGGAGGAGGCCCGGGGAAGACCCAGGACACGCTGGAGGGACTACATCTCTCGGCTGGCTTGGGAACGCCTTGGGGTTCCCCCGGAGGAGCTGGGGGAGGTGTGTGTGGATCGGGAGGTCTGGGCTGCTTTGCTTGAGCTGCTGCCCCCACAACCCGACTCCGGATAAAGCGGAAGAAAATGGATGGATGGATGGATGGATGGATGGATGGATGGATGGATGGATAGTTGCATAACTACAGTTTTTCATGATTTCTTCACATCTGTGAGGCATTAATTTTGTTGGTTTTGCTCGTTTACAAGTGTGCTTGGGGTCATTGTCTTGTTGAAACATCCATTTCAAGGGCATGTCCTCTTCAGCATAAGGCAACATGACCTCTTCAAGTATTTTGACATATCCAAACTGATCCATGATACCAGGTATGCAGTATATAGGCCCAACACCATTGTAGGAGAAACATGCTCATATCACGATGCTTGTACCACCATGCTTCACTGTCTTCACTGTGAACTGTGGCTTGAATTCAGAGTTTGGGGGTCGTCTCACAAACTGTCTGCGGCCCTTGCACCCAAAAAGAACAATTTTACTCCCATCAGTCCACAAAATATTCCTCCATTTCTCTTTAGGCCAGTTGATGTGTTCTTTGGCAAATTGTAACCTCTTCTGCACATGTCTTTTATTTAACAGAGGGACTTTGCGGAGGATTCTTGCAAATAAATTAGCTTCACACAGGCATCTTCTAACTGTCACAGCACTTACAGGTAACTCCAGACTGTCTTTGATCATCCTGGAGCTGATCAATGGGTGAGCCTTTGCCATTCTGGTTATTCTTCTATCCATTTTGATGGTTGTTTTCCATATTCTTCCATGCGTCTCTGGTTTTTTTTTTTGTCCATTTTAAAGTATTGGCGATCATTGTAGATGAACAGCCTATAATTTTTTGCACCTGCGTATAAGTTTTCCCCTCTCCAATCAACTTTTTAATCAAACTACGCTGTTCTTCTGAACAATGTCTTGAATGTCTCATTTTCCTCATGCTTTCAAAGAGAAAAGCCTGTTCAACAGGTGCTGGCTTCATCCTTAAATAGGTGGACACCTGATTCACACCTGTTTGTTCCACAGAACTGACGAGCTCACTGACTGAATGTCACAATGCCACACTACTATTATTGTGAACACCCCCTTTTTTTACTTTTTTTTTTACTAATAGCCCAATTTCATAGCCTTAAGAGTGTGCATATCATGAATGCTTGGTCTTGTTGGATTTGTGAGAATCTACTGAATCTACTGGTACCTTGTTTCCCATGTAACAATATGAACTATACTCAAAAACCTGGATTAATCTTTTCAGTCACATAGCACTACTATTATTCTGAACACTACTGTATATATATACACAGTAGATTAAAATGTCATATTATAAAGAGTGATGCTGGGATGTTTTTCAAAGCGACCTGTTAGCAGTTTTGCAAATGTCTACTTTAATGATGGGGGGAAAACAGGTTATTTTCTTATTGAAATACCACATTAACCCACTCTCTACTAGATATCGCCACCACACTGTTGCAAGCGCTTTCAAACAATGAACAACTTTGGAAACAAATGCTTCATAATTTTAGCCTCTCTTTTTAATTTTTAAAGGTATTATAAAAGGTTAAATGATTTCTAATTCTACATTTCTGAAGCACTTGTTTCACTCTGAAATCACCCCAATAGAGCGCTTCGCTCTCAGACTGCAGGCTTACTTGTAGTTCCTAGGGTTTGTAAGAGTAGAATGGGAGGCAGAGCCTTCAGCTTTCAGGCTCCTCTCCTGTGGAACCAGCTCCCAATTCAGATCAGGGAGACAGACACCCTCTCTACTTTTAAGATTAGGCTTAAAACTTTCCTTTTTGCTAAAGCTTATAGTTAGGGCTGGATCAGGTGACCCTGAACCATCCCTTAGTTATGCTGCTATAGACGTAGACTGCTGGGGGGTTCCCATGATGCACTGTTTCTTTCTCTTTTTGCTCTGTATGCACCACTCTGCATTTAATCATTAGTGCTCGATCTCTGCTCCCCTCCACAGCATGTCTTTTTCCTGGTTCTTCTAGGCGCAGCCAGGGTGTAGAGGGGGTCTGGTTTGGGAACCACAGAATCTCATCTCTGCTGTTTGCGGATGATGTGGTTCTGTTGGCTTCATCAAATCAGGTCCATCAGCATGCACTGGGGCGGTTTGCAGCCGAGTGTGAAGCATCCGGGATGAAAATCAGCACCTCCAAATCAGAGGCCATGGTTCTCGACCGGAAAAAAGGTGCCTTGCCCTCTTCAGATCAGTGGAGTGTCCTTGTCTCAAGTGGAGGAGTTTAAGTATCTTGGGGTCTTGTTCACGAGCGAGGGATGGATGGAGCGTGTGATCGGCAGATGGATCGGTGCAGCATCTGCAGTGATGCAGTCACTGTATCGGACTGTCGTGGTGAAGAGAGAGCTGAGTAGGGGGACAAAGCTCTCGATTTACCGATCGATCTACGTTCCGACCCTCACCTATGGTCATGAGATTTGGCTCATGACCGAAAGAACGAGATTGTTAGCACAAGTGACTGAGATGAGTTTCCTCCGCAGGGTGGCTGGGCGCTCCCTTAGAGACAGGGTGAGGAGCTCATCACTCGGGAGGAGCTCGGGGTCGAGCCGCTGCTCCTCCACGTCGAAAAGAGTCAGTATTTTTGTCTTAGGACTTCAGGACACTAGTTCATATATATATATATATATATATATATATATATATATATATATATATATATATATATATATATATATATAGTAGTGTTCAGAATAATAGTAGTGCTATGTGACTAAAAAGATTAATCCAGGTTTTGAGTATATTTCTTATTGTTACATGGGAAACAAGGTACCAGTAGATTCAGTAGATTCTCACAAATCCAACAAGACCAAGCATTCATGATATGCACACTCTTAAGGCTATGAAATTGGGCTATTAGTAACAAAAAGTAGAAAAGGGGGTGTTCACAATAATAGTAGCATCTGCTGTTGACGCTACAAACTCAAAGCTATTATGTTCAAACTGCTTTTTTAGCAATCCTGTGAATCACTGAACTAGTATTTAGTTGTATAATTATGGAAGGAGTACTTCGAGGATCTCCTCAATCCCATCGTCACGTCTTCCGAAGAGGAAGCAGAGACTGGGGACTCAGAGGCAGACTCATCCATTACCCAGGCCGAAGTCACCGAGGTGGTTAGAAAGCTCCTCAGTGGCAAGGCTCCTGGGGTGGATGAAATCCGTCCTGAGTACCTTAAGTCTCTGGATGTTGTGGGGCTGTCTTGGCTGACATGCCTCTGCAACATCGCGTGGCGATCAGGGACAGTGCCTCTGGATTGGCAGACCGGGGTGGTGGTCCCTCTGTTTAAGAAGGGGGACCGGAGGGTGTGTTCCAACTATAGGGGGATCACACTCCTCAGCCTCCCCGGTAAGGTCTATTCCAGAGTACTGGAGAGGAGAATTCGACCGATGGTGAACCTCAGATTCAGGAGGAGCAGTGTGGTTTTTGTCCTGGTCGCGGCACACTGGACCAGCTCTACACGCTCCATCGGGTGCTCGAGGGTTCATGGGAGTTTGCCCAACCAATCCACATGTGTTTTGTGGATCTGGAGAAAGCATTCGACCGTGTCCCTCAGGGCACCCTGTGGGGAGTGCTCCGGGAGTACAGGGTCCGGGGTCCTTTGTTAAGGGCTATCCGGTCCCTGTACAACCGCAGCAGGAGCTTGGTTTGCATTGCCGGTAGTAAGTCAAACCTGTTTCCAGTGCACGTTGGCCTCCACCAGGGCTGCCCTTTGTCACCGGTTCTGTTCATTATTTTTATGGACAGAATTTCTAGGCACAGCCAGGGTGTAGAGGGGGTCTGGTTTGGGAACCACAGAATCTCGTCTCTGCTGTTTGCAGACGATGTGGTTCTGTTGGCTTCGTCAAATCAGGACCTTCAGCGTGCACTGGGGCGGTTTGCAGCCGAGTGTGAAGCATCCGGGATGAAAATCAGCACCTCCAAATCCGAGGCCATGGTTCTCGAACGGAAAAAGGTGCTTTGCCCTCTTCAGGTCGGTGGAGTGTCCTTGCCTCAAGTGGAGGAGTTTAAGTATCTCGGAGTCTTGTTCACGAGTGAGGGACGGATGGAGCGTGAGATCGATAGATGGATCGGTGCAGCATCTGCAGTGATGCGGTGGCTGTATCGGACCATTGTGGTGAAGAGAGAGCTGAGTAGGGGGGCAAAGCTCTTGATTTACCGATCGATCTACGTTCCGATCCTCACCTATGGTCATGAGATTTGGCTCATGATCGAAAGAACGAGATCGCGAGTACAAGCGGCCGAGATGAGTTTCCTCCGCAGGGTGGCTGGGCGCTCCCTTAGAGATAGGGTGAGGAGCTCGGTCACTCGGGAGGAGCTCGGAGTCGAGCCGCTGCTCCTCCACGTCAAAAGGAGTCAGCTGAGGTGGCTCGGGCATCTTTTCCGGATGCCCCCTGGACGCCTTGCTGGAGAGGTGTTCCGAGCACGTCCCACTGGGAGGAGGCCCGGGGAAGACCCGGGACATGCTGGAGGGACTACATCTCTCGGCTGGCTTGGGAACACCTTGGGGTTCCCCCGGAGGAGCTGGGGGAGGTGTGTGTGGATCGGGAGGTCTGGGCTGCTTTGCTTGAGCTGCTGCCCCCACAACCCGACTCCGGATAAAGCGGAAGAAAATGGATGGATGGATGGATGGATGGATGGATGGATGGATGGATAGTTGCATAACTACAGTTTTTCATGATTTCTTCACATCTGTGAGGCATTAATTTTGTTGGTTTTGCTCGTTTACAAGTGTGCTTGGGGTCATTGTCTTGTTGAAACATCCATTTCAAGGGCATGTCCTCTTCAGCATAAGGCAACATGACCTCTTCAAGTATTTTGACATATCCAAACTGATCCATGATACCAGGTATGCAGTATATAGGCCCAACACCATAGTAGGAGAAACATGCTCATATCACGATGCTTGTACCACCATGCTTCACTGTCTTCACTGTGAACTGTGGCTTGAATTCAGAGTTTGGGGGTCGTCTCACAAACTGTCTGCGGTCCTTGCACCCAAAAAGAACAATTTTACTCCCATCAGTCCACAAAATATTCCTCCATTTCTCTTTAGGCCAGCTGATGTGTTCTTTGGCAAATTGTAACCTCTTCTGCACATGTCTTTTATTTAACAGAGGGACTTTGCGGAGGATTCTTGCAAATAAATTAGCTTCACACAGGCATCTTCTAACTGTCACAGCACTTACAGGTAACTCCAGACTGTCTTTGATCATCCTGGAGCTGATCAATGGGTGAGCCTTTGCCATTCTGGTTATTCTTCTATCCATTTTGATGGTTGTTTTCCATATTCTTCCATGCGTCTCTGGTTTTTTTTTTTTGTCCATTTTAAAGTATTGGCGATCATTGTAGATGAACAGCCTATAATTTTTTGCACCTGCGTATAAGTTTTCCCCTCTCCAATCAACTTTTTAATCAAACTACGCTGTTCTTCTGAACAATGTCTTGAATGTCTCATTTTCCTCATGCTTTCAAAGAGAAAAGCCTGTTCAACAGGTGCTGGCTTCATCCTTAAATAGGTGGACACCTGATTCACACCTGTTTGTTCCACAGAACTGACGAGCTCACTGACTGAATGTCACAATGCCACACTACTATTATTGTGAACACCCCCTTTTTTTACTTTTTTTTTTACTAATAGCCCAATTTCATAGCCTTAAGAGTGTGCATATCATGAATGCTTGGTCTTGTTGGATTTGTGAGAATCTACTGAATCTACTGGTACCTTGTTTCCCATGTAACAAAAAACCTGGATTAATCTTTTCAGTCACATAGCACTACTATTATTCTGAACACTACTGTATATATATACACAGTAGATTAAAATGTCATATTATAAAGAGTGATGCTGGGATGTTTTTCAAAGCGACCTGTTAGCAGTTTTGCAAATGTCTACTTTAATGATGGGGGGAAAACAGGTTATTTTCTTATTGAAATACCACATTAACCCACTCTCTACTAGATATCGCCACCACACTGTTGCAAGCGCTTTCAAACAATGAACAACTTTGGAAACAAATGCTTCATAATTTTAGCCTCTCTTTTTAATTTTTAAAGGTATTATAAAAGGTTAAATGATTTCTAATTCTACATTTCTGAAGCACTTGTTTCACTCTGAAATCACCCCAATAGAGCGCTTCGCTCTCAGACTGCAGGCTTACTTGTAGTTCCTAGGGTTTGTAAGAGTAGAATGGGAGGCAGAGCCTTCAGCTTTCAGGCTCCTCTCCTGTGGAACCAGCTCCCAATTCAGATCAGGGAGACAGACACCCTCTCTACTTTTAAGATTAGGCTTAAAACTTTCCTTTTTGCTAAAGCTTATAGTTAGGGCTGGATCAGGTGACCCTGAACCATCCCTTAGTTATGCTGCTATAGACGTAGACTGCTGGGGGGTTCCCATGATGCACTGTTTCTTTCTCCTTTTGCTCTGTATGCACCACTCTGCATTTAATCATTAGTGATCGATCTCTGCTCCCCTCCACAGCATGTCTTTTTCCTGGTTCTCTCCCTCAGCCCCAACCAGTCCCAGCAGAAGACTGCCCCTCCCTGAGCCTGGTTCTGCTGGAGGTTTCTTCCTGTTAAAAGGGAGTTTTTCCTTCCCACTGTAGCCAAGTGCTTGCTCAGAGGGGGTCGTTTTGACCGTTGGGGTTTTACATAATTATTGTATGGCCTTGCCTTACAATATAAAGCACCTTGGGGCAACTGTTTGTTGTGATTTGGCGCTATATAAAAATAAAATTGATTGATTGATTGAAACAATGAATTAATTTGTAAAGTGTTTCATTGAGGGATTTTATTTGATCAAACAGCAGACAAAGAAAGTTTAAGATATCGAAAACATGCAAGTAATTCTTCGTGATTCGGTGACGTGATGATATATGTTTCTGTGTGTCCTTGACATGTTGTGCAGAGGTTCAGCATGATGCTCAGGATAGATGAAGTCTGATGATCAGAGAACAATCTCTGCATTTTTTGTTTCATGTTTGGCGGTGACCACAGCCCGTGGAGCCAAGGAGGAGCAGCCAGACAAATGTCCCAATGTGCGGGGCACTGTGATCACCGGCCCATCCAGGGAGGGGAGCATGCAACAGACACAACAGACTCGATCGACACTGTCTGCTGTGGGATCAACCAGATCGGAGGCTAACAACAATGCTGTGGCCCCTGTGACAGTGAGCAGGGAGGCAATTTATGAAGAAAATGGCAGAACAGGAATCGCAATTCTTGAGGTACCGAGACATGCTTTCATTTATTGAGATTTTGGTACTGGATAGTGGCGTGCATTATTTCCATTCTTCTATGTTTTAAAGGACATGTCGCACCGAAATCATAACATTTCCGAGTGTTTCATGACAGTGTTTACGTGGCTTTGAGGAAAACATCCCAACGTGTGCTTGAATAGAATTTAGCTGCTAACGTAAAGCATGGAACCACAGATTAATTGCAAAGTTTACGTAAGTGTGACATGGTCTTATGATGACTCGTTTTTAAGTGATACCTGTTAATTTTGATGCAGTCATGGTAAAAGCAGCAGCCGCTTTTTCCACTATGAGATAACTTAGTTCGCGTGTATCATGAATGCAGCCTGTTAAAAACAGTCTCTGCTAGAGGCTCAGCTATGTGCACGCTTATAAGTGTTGTCTTATATAAAAATCTAGAGACTAAATGTGTAAAGTCCACTCCACCAAAGAAGACGTCATGCATGAATCGTGCGTGATCACCAGCCAGAGAATAATGTCCCATTGCAGCTCTGCCATCAGCACCTCGCAAAGTTCATTCATAACTCTGGCACATTAAATAGAAAGTTCATTATCTCCTGATAATAACTTATTCTGACTTTTTCCAATTTAAGAAATACATCTGCATGTTCAGGCGACATGTGAAAACAGCACCATGGAGACATTCCACATGCGTGCACACGGCGGCAGTAAAATAGGTTCCTGCGACACAGACAGCAGCATCACCACAGGATCCACAATCCGACAGCCTGACAACATTAAGAGTTTTGGGATGAAGTGTGTCGTCTCCTCTCTGTACATCGTAAGTAAATTCTAGCCATCACTTTTGAATGAAAGCTCAGAATCTTCGTCATCGGACGTAGCAGCATTCATTTCTCTGTCTGTCAGCCATCGGGATGTTTCTGCTTTTGTAAAATGTACATCACATGGCCAGAAATGCAGAGTGAGGCGTTTTCCGGAAATGCACCTGCTAACTTGCTGAGTAACAGGGATAATTAGCAATAAAATACATCAGTGACCACTAATTATTACCGCATTTGCATGTATAGACTTACAATCATGAATACTTTGATGCTGTGTTGCTAACTGGAATGTTAAATGGCGTCCTTGTTTTTGTACTTGTTTGTGGCTTATTTTTTGATCTACAGGATAATTTTGAGGGTTATTTTTCCATTCCATTTTTTATTGTTCTTGTAAGAAGGAAGGCATAAGTACTTTTTAGTTTCAGTAACAAATTTAGTTATTTCTTACATTGCAAGTTACTCATTAGCACTTCACGGGAGGAAAGCTGGACCTTTTGTGTTTCTATATTTATTTTTTTATTTAGTTATTTTTGGACAACATAGAGGGGTGTCAAAATCTGAATTACAAGGACAAGGTGTCAATGAAATACAAACATCTATATTATAATAGCCAAGTGGCCTGTGTGCGTGTGTGTGTGTTTGTGTGTGTGTATGGCTTTGATCACGCAAAAACTGGAGAGAGCTGACATTTGCCATTTGGCATGCTTATGTATTTTGGGTCAAGGATGAATGCTGCGATAACAGAAATTTGATAGGACTAATATTTTTGGAGAAATTACCATTTTTAATTAATAAATAAACAATGATGTTGTGCTGCAATGCAACATGGGAGTTTGGGGTTTTAAATATTACTGTACTGCATTGTAATGTGTATTGTGGTTAATCTCCACCCTGTTTGTGTCTAAAATTAGAAGCACCTTGCATAGACAAACAACTGTGTGTGCATGCATGGATGAACGCCACCAAAAAGGAACACTGCTAGGACTAATAGTTTTGGAGAAGCTACGAATATTAGCTAACATTCCTAATTACATTTTGCACTCACACAGCTTTCCAGCAGGGGCAGTAAATCTTTATATTAAAAGTGTTAGTGTGTGATTTTTAGTAAGTTCAATGTAAGTGCATGTAATTGCAAGTACATTAAAAATACATGGATGACACAAGTGAAAACACTTATTTCCACTGTGGTCCATTTAAAAATTACAGGACAAAATAGAAGTAATAATAAAATAAAATAACAATAATGAAAATAATAATAGTGTGTACATGACCTAAAACCTAACAACCTAAAAAATATATAAATCCATTAAGACAATAAATTAACATTAAAAATTACATAATTAACAGGAAATAAAAGGGTTGAATTCCTCTTCTAAAAATTGTTGAGGTCTAAGGTTCTAAAAACATTCTGGACTCACATGCCATTCCAACTCATTATACAAGCTTCGCTTAATTCATTACTACCCTTGAAAAATGTCAGCTACCTAACAGTACCCAATCTAGAGCCCGTGGATCCCCAT
Source organism: Thalassophryne amazonica (assembly GCF_902500255.1). Classification (NCBI taxonomy): domain Eukaryota; kingdom Metazoa; phylum Chordata; class Actinopteri; order Batrachoidiformes; family Batrachoididae; genus Thalassophryne; species Thalassophryne amazonica. The sequence goes on from NC_047122.1 coordinate 35,275,973, forward strand.
GGGCAACATGCTAGTTTTAGGTTAATTTCAGTAATCAACAATTCAGCATAGAGTCAGACCAGAAACAGTACTAAAAAAGTTTCATTTTTGTCTTAGGACTTCAGGACACAGGTTTGATTGGGACCCCGGGTGGAAGTGTTGCACACCACTTCATTGATAGTTGCCAACAGCACTGCTATACTAAAAACTTCTGGGAAGAAAGCAAATGACAATAGTTAACAATTTTAGTAGCTTTCTTTAGTCACAGTGTTTATGAAATATGAGTTGTTTTGGCCTGTTCCTCAGGAGCCAAAGTACTGCCTATTTTCCATTTGTGGCTGATCTACGAGGTCTGTTAGAAAACTATCCGACGTTCTTATTTTTTTTGCAAAAACTATATGGATTTGAAGCATGTGCACTTGCATCAGCCAAGCTTGAACCTTCGTGCGCATGCGTGAGTTTTTTCACGCCTGTCGGTTGCGTCATTCGCCTGTGGGCAGGCTTTGAGTGAGCATTGGTCCACCCCCCCTCGTCGGATTTTCATTGTGAAGAAATGGCTGAGCGACTGCCACTTTGACAAAAGCAAGTCCATGTTGGAAGTCTCACAGGACATGTGACATGCCAAGCTCTCCACAATTTCTCGGATACTGACTCGACTAAAAAGCCAGCGAATGGTGCTTTTGTTCTCCGCCATTAGCGGCTCTGTCCCGACGCGCGAATGCCTCTGCACGTCTTTCATTACAAAATCTCCTGTAACAGTGGAATCTGCCGAAAAATGACTGATGTCCACCTCTTGTGCCATTTCTCTGGTAGTCAGACGATGTCCCGGATCAACACAGCATTCAGTTTGGAAATGATCTGGTCGTTTCAGCCTGTTGATCGCTGCTCGGAGCGTGGCGTGCCCTGCGCCATTGTGGGCCGTCTTTAAACTGGCTGTACCACTCCCTAATATGTGTGATCCCCATAGAATCTTCACCGAAAGCCATCTGAATTTTCCGAATGGTTTCCACCTGGCTGTCTCACACAGTTTCTGAAAAAATTTTCATGCAGCAAAGCGGCAGTCGCTCAGCCATTTCTTCACAATGAAAATCCGACGAGGGGGGTGGACCAGTGCTCACTCAAAGCCTGCCCACAGGCGAATCACGCAACGGACAGGTGTGAAAAAACTCACGGATATGCACGAAGGTTCAAGCTTGGCTGATGCAAACGCACGATTCAAATCCATATAGTTTTTGCAAAAAATAAAAAGGTCGAATAGTTTTCTAACAGACCTCGTATTTAGACCAGATCAGCTCAGTCTGGTGTGTTCAGCCAATACACTCCTGGGTGAACAATGGAACACGCCTGATATAGCTCATTATCTGCAAGTGGAGCAGGTAGAAATTTAAAATGTGCAGTACTTTGGGTCCCATGGACCAGGATTTGGACCCACTAGCATAGAATGTACTTGTATATCTACGCGTCAGCTTATTTGTACACAGGTGTACGCCTGGCTACAGTACTCAGGTGGAAAACCTCTTAGTGTGGGAAACAGTTAAAAAGCTCACCTATTTTGGCACAGATTGGTGAAACGTTCTCATTAAAACTTTGCTTAGATATCAGGGAAGCGGGAGATCGTTTTCAAATGCCAACTCATCACTGGTTCCCTCATTAAATGTTAAGATGGCTCATCAGCGTGTCCTCACCGCCATCCAAATATGCACCACAAGGACCGTGCATTGACATGAAAAGGTGAGGTGGTAGCTGAGCGCTTCTCGCCCATGGCGGAAGACGGACAGCAGATGGATGGAGAATGCGTTCATGTATGTGCAGCAGCATGTGTGGGACTGAGGAGGCGGTGAGGCAGAGAGGGGGCGTGCGGTTAGCGACCCAGCTGGCAGCCCCTTCGCCTCTCTACCAGGCAGGCCTGAGGAGGCTTTGATGTGACGGACGAAGCCCCTGTGAAGTGTGATGCTGTGCCCGCGATGCAGAGCCCGTCCCCACTAATCCCATTTCAATCACTCTTGCAGCCTCTTATCTCTGACTCTGCCGGACCCCGGCCCTCCTCCCCAACCTCACAAATCTTCTCTTTTGTTTTACCATCTCTTTCTTTATATAGTGCATCCTTCCCTTTTCTGTTTGTCTCTCCATCTATCTCTATCTTCCTGTAATAGAAATCCCTTTGCAATCATTCTGATGCAATATCGAATCAACCGCAAGAAAAGAAGATGCCAGGAATGAAGAAACCTATTAAAAAACACCGGCTTTATGAGGTATTTTAGGCTGATGAAAATGTACAAATTGTGGCGGATGTAAAATATGCCATTGGTTTGACAGCTGTCTGGGCCCTGAAATGTGATAAAATAGCAGCCGAGGTGAAAGCCTCTACATTTTGGGAAGGCAGCTGCATCCATTTCTTGCTTTTCATACCGTCTTTCTGGATGAAATGATCCAGGCATGTTTCACTTCCATCATCAGTGCTGGGAAAGTAAAGTGGCTCTTTGCCGTACGTGGGCAGCAGGAGATCTGGCCAGAACCACAACGCGTCACTGCGGTACTGCTGGTACACAGTAATGCACAGTGGTAGAGAGAATGCACGGACCACCCAAGTGTTGTGTCCAAGTCCTTGCCCCCAGCATTCAGACGAACTCCCCAAATATCTGTAAATGTGAGCCATGAGGTGTGTGTTATGACATGCTTCAAATATTTGCTACACTAAGCTGAAAGACAAAGGCTCTCGATTTAACAATCGATTTACGCTCCTATCCTCACTCATGATCATGAACTTTTGTTAACAACTGAAAGAACAAGGTCAAAGACACAAGTGACAGATATGAGATTCCTCCATTGGGTATCTGGGCTTACACTCAGGGATAGGGGAGAAGCTTGAATATCCAGGAAGGACATAGAGTAGAGTCGCTGCTTCTTTGTACGGAAAGGAGTCATCTGAGGTGGCATCTGGTGAAGATGCCACCTAGTAGTCTGCTAAGGAAGGTCTTCTAGGCACATCTAACTGGGAGGAGGCCCTGGGGAAGACCCAGGACACCTTTGAGGGACTGTGTTTCCAGCTGGCTTGGGAGTGCTTCAGAATCCCCCAGGAAGAGTTAGTGGACGGGGTCGAGGATAGAAAAGTGTGGGATGACTGAGACCCAGACCTGGATAAGTGGCAGAAACTTACAAAATGAATGAATGAAAACTAGAAGTTGGATCTTAAACCACTCACTCCCTGCATGTACAAAATCAATATACCTATTGTTACACTGGCAGTAAAGCTCTTCACGTTAACTCTTCAAACACCATGTTAGATTGGCTGATGTTCTGCCAGAATGGCAGACCTTTTAAAGCCTTACGTACCTTCCTATGCCCTGTGTGCTCAGAATGCAAAATTACATTGTGCTACAAAGGTTAAAAAAGAAGTCAGCTTTCTTTTACTGTCCTTCTTTTCTGTGGAATAGCCTTCTTGCTGATTCCACTGAGTCTTTTAAATCCAGACTTAAGACATTTGTTCTACCTTATAATTAGCTGTAGTGGAACAGTGATTTTTATCTCACCTTAATTAGTTTCATCACTCGTGGGAAAGGATCCACACTCAGCAAACTCTAATTGTGAGCAATCTTAGTATAGGAACACTTCTTCTGACATGGATGTTAAATGGATCTTAAAATTGTAAGAATGTTCCCTCTCCACCTCTTTGGCAATCTCCCAGAGCACAATCAAACTGTAGCATTCTACTTCCAAACCCCAATTCTTCTGCCACGGTGTGTCAAGATGCTTTTGTCAATTCTGGGACTCTGATCTTTGATCAATGAGCTAAAATTGTCCTAGTTTGCAACGATTCAAAATTGACTGAATGTTTTCTGTCAATCTTGTTTTGTGCCTTCTGTTTGGTCTTGATAGTATGGTTACAGCTGATGGCCACCCCACCGAGTCCAGACTGCCTGAGGTTTCATTCTGTTAAAATGGAATGTTTATGAGTCACTATCGCAAATTTGCTTGCTTATGGGGTGGTTAACGACTAGACCTCACTCTTTGGGCCCCGTCTTCTATTCAGTGCAAATCAACACACGTTACAGAGTGTTACTGCTACTGTGTATCCGACGCAGCTGTCACTTTCATGCATAGCTCCAATTTAAATCACAAGAATAACACCGCTCATTTAAGTGCCCATTGGCGTGTTGGTCAAAAGACTGAGGTGTGGCTAGGTGCAGTGTCCATGCATTGCTGTTGTGTGACAGCACAAAGTGAATGAGCTATAGACCAGTGAAAACCTGGTGATAAGTTGAGTTGACTTTTCAACTTTTTGCACAGTTTAATATTCAGATACAGCTCCCATACTGGAGTTCATGGTATATATACTCCAATCATACACACAAGGATGGACAGTAGGTGCATCACACTACTGCAAAACTGACCTGAAAAGAAAAAATAACAATGAAATAAAAGTAAAAAAATAAACAAATAAAATAGAAAAGCATAAAAATGTTTTAACTGTGGTTTATACCACATTTTTATGCTGGTTGAATCCTCCCCAAGTTGTGAGGCGGACAACGACATGATGGGCTGGTTACTGTGTCTCTGTGTTTTGGTGGATGACTGCTGTTTGTGTAAATCATGCCCACTTTGCTTGCCAGAAAACCTCACTTCAGAGTCCACTTTCTAAATAAAAAGGCTGCTGCAGTCATTGTGTTGCAAACGGGATGATAGGTGATAGTAAGTCCCTTCAGCTTCTCCCTTGTTTCACTAGGGGTCACCACATCAAAGTAGCAAGCAGTGGTGGATCTGTATGTTGATTTGGCACAAGTTTTATGCCGGATGCCCTTCCTGACTCAACTCCACATAACATGGAGAACATGCAGGGGTGGCCTTGAGGTTACACCCAAAACACACTCATGACTCATTAAGTGACTAAATACAACCCCTTTGCACCTTATGCCTTACTTTGCATTCAGATTACACTCTGTGTACGTAGGAAGGTGGAGTTGGATAGAGCTACAACAACTAATCAATGATTAACTGACTATTAAATTAATCAACAGCTGCTCTGAACATTGATTAATAATTTCTTAAATCCAAATTGGTTGATGTCAGCTCATGAAATGTGAGCATTTTCTGGATTACATTGCGAGCTGCTTTACTCCTAGCTTGTATTAAGCTGAATATCATTGGACTGTGGGAAAACAAGACATTTAAAGGCGTCGTCTTGGGTTCTGGATAACACAGTCTGATGTTTTTCAGCATTTTTTGAAATTTCATGGACCTAGCAACTAACTGACTTAAAAAAAAAAGTGTGCTTAGATATAAGATAGTCAAGATAGGGCCCTTAATGCATATCCCTAATTTACTGGTGTAAAACAGGCCTCAATGATTTTAGGAGTTTGCTACTAAACTATGACCTATGACCAGAGATTACCTAAAAGTCATGTCACAATTTTGACCTGTCCTCTCTGCACAGGTTTCTTTTCTACACACCTGAAACACACCTATTCAGCACCTTTTGAGCAGCAGACTAGTGCATGCACACACACACACACACACACACACACACACACACACACACACACACACACACACACACACACACACACACACACACACACACACACACACACACACACACACACACAGAAGCAGCACACTGCATAGAAGAACAACATCAATTTATCACTTATTGTAAGCTTTAATACAAGATAATTAACACAACGCTTGCAAAGCAGATACCCGAAAAAGAAAAGGTGCAGACTACACAGGTGTCTTCATGTAGGAGCAGGTGCATACTTACTATTCCCTCTGTGCAGATTATACAAAGGGATTTTTGCAGATTTAGGGATTGTAGTGCGTTTTTTTTTCTGAAGAGTTGCTTATATTTGCACCCTTTTCAGTAGATTACTGCAGCATTCAAGTGGAATTAGTTGAGGAAGCGAAACCCTTCCCACCAATTTCCTCACACAGAGGGATGCATATCAGCAGACAAACAGTAGTAATTCTCTTATTTCTTTTAGATGTCAATAGTGTAATAAAATGCATGAGCACACGGAGTCTGTCAGACAGGATAAATCAGAGGAATAACTAAAGATGTTTGTCTTCATGACATTACATTCTAGCCCTTTTGGCTTATAATAGATACGGTCAACTTGTTTGCATTCATGTGATCTGTGTAACACATGATTTTTAACTCCCCCAAACTCCACATTTATTGGAATGATCAGGAATTCTGTGTGGTGAAAACTGCTTCCATTCTGCTAATGTAAAAAGGTTGTTTTTGTTTTGTTTTTTAAATCCACTGATATTTCTGATGAAACAAAGAGAAAGCAGAATGTAAGCAGAAGATGGAAATGAGGATTTCTTTTGATTTTTAGACCAAAGAGCTAAATGAGATGTAAGAACTAACCAAAGATAAAGAGAGTGACAGATGAAATTAAAAATGGAAGCTTTTTGATGAACAACACAAACACAGATGCTAAAAAAAGATGCAAAAAAAAAAAAGTCTAAATGCAAAACTAATTCCTTTGAGATGCCCCCCACCCCTCGTAGTCATCACAGAGAATCTGGTGAGGAGCTGCATATAAAGTTGGCACCAGTTTTACACCGGAGGTCCTTCCTGATATAACTTCAGATGTACAGGGAGAAGGAAGAACAGGCGGCCTCCAGGCAGGAACCGCCTCATTGGGAGGCAGATATACTAGCAACCACGTGGCACAGCAGTGTTCAGCGTAAAATATGTGCACGAATGAGGACAGCCGACCATCTCAATGCACAATGCCGTGTGTGCGTGCTCACACACATGCAGACAAGCAGACACTTGCATGTCTGTCTTCCCATCCATCACTGTGTGCGCATTCATGGACATCATTTCAACTGGTCATTGTTGGTTGTACGGTCAAAATTTGCATTTCAGATTATTTCCAAGATTCAAGTTGCTATAGGCTCAAATATGCACACTTTATGAGAAACTTCAGTACTATGGAGACACATAAAAGCAACAAAATTCATCCATTACTGAGACCTCAGTAACAACTGAAGACAGAAAGCAGAGTTTGGGTTTAAATTACACTGGTCAACAATTATGTTTTTCTTGCATGGACTTTAAGAACTGATTTAGGGTAAATTTGGGGTGTTGAATCTAAATGTGAGCTCAGATTTCCTCTATCTCATCACATTTTTTTTTGCAATTTGCATGTTCCCTATTGATGGATTACGCCAAAGTTGCTCATTCACTCACAAGTTTGATGCTACTAATCAGCACAAAAGCAGATTCAAAAGCATAGTTTTTAAACCAGATTCATGAAATGTGAACAAGAGCCATAATATTGTTTAATGGAAGAGGTGTGCAAGACTGCAGCTTTTGCTATAATGCTTGATATGAGAAATATGTTTTCATATCTCAAAAACATGATGTAATTGGCAAAAACTAACACCAGATTTGGATTCAGTGTCCCCAAATTACCCAAAATCCATTGAAAAATTCAATGCAAGCAAAATCATGTCAAGCAGTGTTATTCTAGAATTTGCTCCAATTTGAATATTTTTCAAGATCATAAGGAAGCACACTTGATTTGGCCTTTGATTCTGATAAGCTGGTGTTAAGTTACTCAGGAACCCGAAATATCTGTTTTCTCCTATTCATTACTTTCCCTGAAAATGAACAGAAACATGTTTTGACCTTTGAAGCTGACTAAATGACTTCTTGCCATTTAAAGCTAGAGAGAATGTTTAGTTTAAATTACTTAAATTACAATTTATTTATTTGTTTTTCTTTTTTTCCCCTTCTTTTTTTCCCCCCGTCTGCATATATAGTAATGGTAAATGCCACACTGGCAGAACCATTTATGAACATTAATACACATATATGCAGTGTATTCTTGCAGGACAGAAGGTATGTAGTGCATGAGTGAATATAGTGTGCGTGTGTGACCCCCATCTGCCGTTCCTGATCAGCCTACAACATCCTACTCAAAGCCAACTGACAACTTCTATCAGGAAGGGCCGACCACCAAAACAACACGAAGACAGACAAAAACGAAAGACAAGTGGTGAAAGCAATAACTGTAAAGTGAGACACTGAGGAGACGGGGCCCCAACATAAAACATGCCGGAACAAACAACCACACATGAACAAGTAGTGACAGCAACAGTCTGTTGTCTAATTAGTGAGCATTCATACCCTAATCTAGGATACCAGAGTCTTGATCCCCTTGAGAGAACCCAAACGGAATTGTGGTGTTGGCCACGAACACATAACTATCCACACACAGAGACCCAGGTCACAGCTATATAGCCGATCACTACTGTGGCTGGTGTTTAATGGGCCAAGATAAAAGTACAGAACCCTACCATATGACATGGACCACTCCGGCGCATCGGAAGCCATATGGCCGACCGCAAGCGACGACGGAAATGGGTCCAGGACACAGGGCCCCAGGAGGAACCAGGCGAAAAAGGGAAGCGGAAGGGCACAGGGGCCAGGAAGGGCAGCCACCAGTGCCACCGGGGCAGCACGACGAACCAACAAGGGAGCGGCCCGACGGTGCCGGAACGCCGGAAACCGTGGCCCCAAAACCCACAGCAGCCGTCCGCCCCCTGTGCCAACATCCGCACCCCAACGAACCGCAGGACCCCGGGCCCCACGAGCCCCAGAGCAGGGCCCCGAGACCACGGCAGAACCGGCGAGGCAGAACCCCCCACCCCAGATTTTTTATTTGATGGTTTGTAAAAGTTTTCTTGAAAAGTACTAAAAATTCTAGTTTTGATTAAATGACCCCTTGGTATATCTGAGTAACCACAAAGGCTAGAGAGAAAGTTTACTGCTTAAGTTACTTGTGGACCACAAGTTTTTATTTGATTTTAAGTGTTCCTGAAATGGACCAAGAATACTTGTTTTGATTAAGCAAATCCTCACCCTATCTCAGTAACTAAAAAGGCAAGACAGAAGGGTTTTCACTTAAACTACTTAGGAGACCCCAAGTTTCTATTTTATCATTTTTAATATTTTCATTTTGATTAAATGAACTCTCACATAATGTCTGGGCAAAAAAAATGTTCCCTTGACAAGATAAAGCAAACAGGACATAAATGCATAATTTTAATTGCCATTTTTCAACCAGTCCAAAAATCTACTGGTGGTACGTGCGCACAGCGGATCATACTGCACTTTAATTAATATTTCTTTATTATGCATTTATTTTAATCATCATAATTTATTTTATTTAATATTACTATTTATATCTAGTACATTTTACTCTTATTTTTAGTCAACAAACAATTTTCTAAAGGTATCATCACTAACGTCATTCAAAATACTTAGAAATCAGAAGGCAATTGAATTTGGTATAAAATTTGATTCTACAAATTTTAAAAGAGATCGTTTTACTTGTAAAACAGTTTCCAGACGCAACAGGATTGCAACAGTACAACAGGGTACAACAATTGCAGTACAGAAAAATGTACGATGTTTTCTTCCAAAACCCCTCCATAAAGACTTAATCTACACTGCGGTGCGATACACCACACCAAATTACATGACACAGCACTGTTTCTATTGTTAAAGAAGAAAGTACCTCAAAATCCAAATTTTATGTTGGTAAAGCTGAGCAGCAATGAATCATAAGCTTTAAGCAAATTGGATAATTCCTTTTTGGCTTCGGGTACAAATCTGTTCCTTGGCCAAATCTCATCATGTTTTTTAAGGACTGGGATTCCCCTGTGTTTTGTTGGCTGGACTGTAAAAAAAAAAACAAAAAAAAACTGCTAAATGTGTGCTTTGAGTGGCTCCAAACATGGGGAAGTAACATGGAACGGAGCATCCGGAAAGTATTCACAGCGCTTCATGTTTTTGGCATTTTTGTTATGTCACAGCCTTATTCCAAAATAGATGCCATTTTTTTCCCTCAAACTTCAACACACAACACCCCATAATGACAATGTGAAAAATGTTTGAGATTTTTGCAAATTTATATATAAAAAAGAACAAAACAACAACAACGACAACAAACAAAAAACAAAGAAATCAGTTGTACACAAGTATTCACAGGATCCACCTGAGCTGAAACTGGAGCTCAGGTGGATCCTGTTTCAACTGATCGTTCTTGAGATGTTTTTACAGCTTAACTGGAGTCCACCTGGAGTAGATTCAGTTGACTGGCCATGATTTGGAAAGATACACCTGTTTACATATAAGGTCCCACAGTTGACAGTGCATGTCACAGCACAAACCAAGCATGAAGTCAAAGGAATTGTCTGTAGACCTCTGAGACAAGATTTTCTCAAAGCACAAACCTGGGGAAGGGTACAGAAACATTTTGAGTACTTTGAAGGTCCCAGTGAGCACAGCGGCCTCCATCATCCATAAATGGAAGGAGTTTGGATCCACTCTGACTCTTCCGAGAGCTGGCCGCACATTTAAACTGAGTGATTGGAGGAGAAGGGCCTTAGTCAGGGAGATGTCCAAGAACCTGGTGGTCACTCTGTCAGAGCTCCAGCATTCCTCTGTGGAGAGAGGAGAGCCTTTCAGAAGGACAATCATCTCTGCGGCAATCCACCAATCAGGCCTGTATGGTAGAGTGGCCAGACGGAAGTTCCTCCTTAGTGAAAGGCACATAGCAGCCCGGAGTTTTCCAAAAGGCACCTGAAGGACTCTCAGACCATGAGAAACACAATTCTCTGGTATGATGAGACAAAGATTAAACTCTTTGGCGTGAATGTCAGGTGTCACATTTAGGGGAAACCAGACACCATCCCTACACTGAAGCATGGTGGTAGCAGCATCATGCTGTGGGGATGTTTTTCTGCGGCAGCAACTGAGAGACTAATCAGGATTGAGGAAATGATGAATACACCAATGCAGCATCCAGGAGACATCCTGGATGAAAACCTGCTCCAGAGCGCTCTTGACCTCAGAGTGAGTGACGGTTCATCTTTCAGCAAAACAATGACCGTCAGTACACAGCCAAGATATCAAAGTAGTGACTTCAGGACAACTCTGTGAATGTCCTTGAGTGGCCCAGCCAGAGCCAAGACCTGAATCCGATTGAACATCTAGAGAGATCTAAAAATGGCTGTGCAACAATGCTCCCCATCCAACCTGATGAAATGTGAGAGGTGCTGCAAAGAGGAATGGGCAAAACTGGCCAAAGATAGGTGCACCAAGCTTGTGTCATCATATTCAAGAAGGCTTGAGGCTGTAATTGCTGCCAAAGGTACATCAACAAAGTATTGAACAAAGGGTGTGAATACTTACGTACATGTGATTTCTTAGTTTATTTTTAATAAATGTGCAAAAAAAACAAAAAAAACACAACTTTTTTCACATTGTCATTATGGGGTGTTGTGAGAAGAATTTTGAGTGAAAAAAATGAATTTACTCTGTTTTGGAATAAGGCTGTAACATAAAATGTGGAAAAAGTGAAGCACTGCGAATATTTTCCAGATGCACTGTAAAAATAAAAGTCCACTGAGTTCCTGCAGTTGCAAGACCTCAGTTTCTTGGTTATTGCACCAGTTGTTACACCCATTTGTTGAAGTTGCCTACAGAAAAATATTTTGTGGTCACCTGTTCTCAACAACCACACTGAATTAATTTTCCCTGATTTCCTTAGTGATGCAATTTCTTTCATTAGCAAGTTTAATATTTTTGAAAGCTTCCAAACTCATTCCTTAATAGTGACGAGCAGAAATAGTTGCTAAACCAGCAGTCTGACAACTGGCCTACTTTAAAGAAAGTACTGGGTATTTAAACAGTTGCTCTCATTTCCCTGTTAGGTAAATATGAAAAAGCATCATAACATTGCCTTTTTCAGAAAATTAACATTTTATATTTCATAGGGTTTGAAAGCTACTGTTGGGAAAACGTTCCATACAGAGTCTGTGTTACTCTTTTAGGACCCCTTCACACATAACACGATTGAAGCCGACTAGCGGATGAAGGAGGAATCACATGCCATTCGTGAAAAATCTGAGACGCCTCAAACACCTCGTACACCTGTCGCTACAACTATTCACGCACACAAGCAGCCAAAAGACAGCGAATGCCCTGCGCATGCTCATTCGATCCCTCTCTTAGCAGGTGTCAGCCAAATTCCAGGTGTCACACACAAACCTCTAACACTGCTCGCTGCACACTTAGAAAAGGCGGGGCCATTCACGCACCTGGTACGGTAGTAGACAGCAGGCGACCACATTTGACCTGTCTGTGAAAATTGTCAAAGTGCAACACAAGTGTGGCATCTCTAAGCAACACACGAGTGTAACTGTGCCGAAACCCCCCCCCCCACCCCCACCCCCTCCACACACACACACACAAATGGCGTGTGGGGTGTGTCATCAAAAACATAATAATACAAACATAACATTAAAATCACGGAACAAAGCAACACAGAGTGAGTCTTTTTGTTCTATGAGCTGCAGAAGTCCGCTGACAATGGTGGGCGTGCCCCCTGCGATGTGCAGCTGGTGAAATATCTGTGCTCCCTAGTCATAGCTCGAGAACACCTCTACTGGGTTGTAGGATATTAAGTCACATAAGTACAGCGTGAAGCGCAGACGTCGGCATGCTGTCCTCGCATGGAAATAAATTAAAACACATACTGCTTCAGCTGACCGTTGTATCAGTGCACAGCAATGCTGATGGATATCGTGCCATGCAGGAAATCACCCCACTGGACGCCCCCGTGAGACGCGTGTCACTGCAGGATTTCCCCACACTGTAATAATTTAAACACATATCACATTTGCAGGGGGGCCTTACCTTGTCTTTACTCTTTCTTCTGTTTGTTTTAAATACTTTTAATAAGGTTTTACCTGTCTTCCTGATGCCTCTCTAAATTTGGGGGGCAATATGGTATTTAGTGTCTTGTTCAACAACACTTTAACATAGAGGAGTAGTTACAAAATGAACCAATGACAACTGTTTGGTTTATGAACAACCTGCACCGATACCTGAGTCATGGTCACGCCATCACTTTGGACTGGTCTGTTTCATCGGTTTTGGTGCATTTATTTATTTATTTTAATTAATGGAACACCTGACAGAAACCGTAAAATACATTTTCCACCAAATCCTAAATTTTACTCAGAATAAGTTAATCTGTTTCGCTCTAGGAAATACTGATGTAGAATTTAGAGTAGCAAGTTTACATGGCTTCCATTTTCATAAAAAAGGAAATTTTAAATTTGCACGAGTAAAGCCTTTGTACAGCAATTTTTTAAAGAAGCTTGAAGAAAAAAAATTAATTCAAAACTTTTTAATTTGAATCAGTTGTTGGGTTTAAATATGGGCTTCAATAATTGAACTTACATTATGTGCATCATCCAAGGTTTTGAACCAGTTAAAGTAACAAAAATCAGAAACAACTGCTATATCGGCAGGAACAAAAATGAAACCAGAAACCATATATTCTGTAACAGAAATGTTTTTGAGATAATGGCAATGTGTTAATGTAATTTTATTCTCCCCATTCTTTTATTGCTTGCAGTAACTCAGTGCTAAGTTCACTTCCTGTGTTCCTTTAAACATATTTGAAAGGTGAAGAGAAATTTACCAGCAGCAGGCATTTAAAGTAAAATGTGGTGTGGACGCCCTGTTTCCAACCACAGGAGGTAACTATTGTGCCATGTACCTTCACCAATGTTGGATGGTCAGGCCATTAAGTAAAGACAAATAGTGCTGGAAATAGTTAGCTAGTTCCAGTTAGGCTAAACAATGTACCCAGCATAGACTAGCTTGTTTATTGCAGCATTAACTCTGAACTATAGAGTTAAAACAGAGCCTGCAACAGTACATCTATTACTATAAGCAACAGGTTCATCATCGTGTCCCACAGTAGCCTGTACTCAAGGTTCTTGAAATGGAGCAATATCACCACCTGGTGGCCATTTACCACTAATGGAGGTGCAATAGAATTAGCCAAGAGCTCTAGTATTTATAGCTTCCGAAAGATACATACTATTATTAACAGGTGTTACTTTTGGTTGTAACCGGTTAGAAATAATAATTTTATGGTGGAACCCAAAACCAGAAATGTCAAAACATGAATTTCGCTCGTATTTAACAGACTTGAATAAAAATATGGCTTAATAAAGTACTGATATTAACATCCCTCCTCAGATGAGGCTTTCACAGCCCCAAGAATATTTTATTTGAGCATTTACAGTCAATAGACAGTTGCTATAGCGCCACCATCAGGAGACATGTCATTATTGGAACTTGAATTTGTTTGTTGGTAGCACTGCAGTCAACTCTTCACCTCTAGATGATCCAAAGGTATTGTCTGGAAAAAAAAAAATTCAGCTCTTTGTGCTTGATCCTGTACGTTGGACTAAATCCAGCCCAGTCTCACATTTTTTCCGTGGGCCCGTGACAAAATGAGTCGAATTTTCGTGGCGGGGTTTTTTTAGGGTTTTTAACTAAACCTATTCCGACCCCCAACCATAACCTAAACCATAACCTAATCCTACCCCTTCCCCCAACCCTAACAATAACCACCCCGACCCCCCGCTTCACTTTTAATTTCGTGCAGCCATCACAGAATGAATTAGAATGAATTTGTGCTGCCGTGACAAAATGAGGCGCTTTTCTTCACAATATCACAAACCAATAGATTAATGTACATTTCGTGCTGCTGAATCATGTCTTGCCATGAGACCAGGTTGACTAAATCAGGACCCAGACAGCAAATAGATCCTTGCTGGATGTAGTCCAACATCTGGTACCAATCCTGAAAACAGATCCGGTCCAGACAGTTTTTGCACCCTGGCCCAGATCCGGCACGGCTCCGCTTTACAGTTCTGGAACAGATCCAGACCAGATTTGAACTGGATCCGCAAAACACCAACTGTTTACAGACCATATCTGGCACGGATCTGGGACACATGTGGTCCGCATCACAGCACCGTGGCAGGAACATGGGGCTTAACGATAAACAATTTTATCTGCACTCGGTAGAAACTATCCATTAGCGGTTGTAAACTCTGTACTCTGTAATCGTGATTGTCACTGAGGCTTTTTTTAATGCTTATTGCAAAGCGGTTTGTTTCTTTACGACAATCAAGTTTTATAAGTCCAGGGACACTGATCTGTGTGTTATAGATACAAATCAGTTTCCTCGGATCCACGGAACTTACCCCTGTAAAACTTGTTCCTGCCACGGTGCTGTGATGTGGTCCACATCTGCCCCAGATCCGTGCCAGATATGGTCTGTAAACGGTTGGTCTTTTGCGGATCCAGTTCAGATCTGGTCCGGATCTGTTCCAGAACTGTAAAGCAGAGCTGTGCCGGATCTGGGCCAGGTTGCAAAAACTGTCTGGACCAGATCTGTTTTCAGGATTGTTACCAGATGTTGGACAACATCCGGCCCGGATCTATTTGCTGTCTGGGGATGCTCTTGTCAACCAAAGAGCTTCTTGACCATTTCACACACAATTCACAGAATCAGCATTGGAGAGCTATGAATAGTGTATTTGCTGCAGGATGTAGAGGTAAAGGAAGGTGAGAGTATAAAACTGTCCAAAGAGTGCATCCCGAATGACCCAGAGAAAGTGAGGAAATGGGATGTGTGTTGGTAGTCGGACTGTGTGTGTGTGTGTGTGTGTGTGTTCACTGAGACTATGCATTAAGAAGATGAGCAAAAAAGGAAAAAGTAAGTGGCAACAGGAAACATTATCTTGTTGTTGTGCGGTTATCTCTTTCCCTCACCCTCGTCGTTTCAGGCCCGGACTTGCAGAAGAGCCTCGGTTTGTTGGAAGTGTCCAACCTGTCAAACCCAGACGCCACGCAACTGCTGTCTGACACGCACAAATGAATACATCTCATCTGCGGTGCTGCTGCTTGTACTGCTGAAGCAAGCGGAATTGAGGGAAAAGAGAAGAAAAAGGGAAGGAAAAAGATGACAGGAAAAGTCTTTAAAGTTGAGTTTGATCGCTCGTCGCTGCTTCTGTTGCACAGGAAGCAATTAAGGTCACGCAAATAACATAAAATTCATCTTGCCATGTCGTGTTCCCAAAATCATGAACATCTGTTTTAAAATTATACCACGTTAACGGCGTCTGAGGATGGCTGTAACAGATAAAGTTTGGGAATTGTTGTGTGGGCCGCTGAAGAGGAGGTACTGCTGGCCCACCACCACCAGAGGGCGCCCTGCCTGGAATGCGGGCTCCAGGCACCAGAGGGCGCTGCCGCCTTATGGAAGTAGCCTGGGTGACAGCTGTCACCCATCACCAGACACAGCTGTTCCACTCAGCACAGAGGTATATCAGGAGGACGGTGTCTCCACCTCAGTGCCGAGATATTGCCTAAGACTGAGGTAATATTCTCTGCATTTACATTCTGAACAACCAGCTAAACTTGTTAAACCTTTTCAGGACTGTTGACTACTGGTAGCTTCATTGCTTGGATAAGTACTCACCTTCCTGCTGTACATTGACAAGAGGTGGAGGCGGCTTCTCCCCTCTCCGTTACTGGGTACGGTCGCATCCACACCTGTGTGTTGTTGCTCTCTCCCGCCAGCAGTACCGGATCCGACGAGCGGAGGCAGTGGCCACCTGGGAATTCGGGACTTGGCGGTTCCAGTATTTCCAGGGTTCGGTGGCAGAGGAGATCTGGGTGGTTCCGGTTCGACTGAGACGGACGTCTCCTACCTTCGAGCCTGCCCACACGACACCAGCGGATTCGACCCCAAATTGTGATTGTTGTATTTATTGTGCTCGTTTCACAATAGTAAACCTTGTTATTCACCTTCCTCCATTGTCCGTTCATTGCGCCCCCTGTTGTGGGTCCGTGTTCCTACACTTTCACAACAGGAATCGCTGGTCGAAGAGATGCTACAGCAGCAATTTTGGTGACTCGCACGTTTAAAACGGAGCTGATGGCTGTTTCCCAGCAGTGCTAAACACATGGATCGCCTCAAACAGGAAAATGTTGATGTGCCTAAGGCCAAATCAGTTTCTCTGCTCACCCTTAGTGTTTGCAGGAGGGAAAAATGCATTTGACATTTCAGTTTGGCCCAGTAGTGAAATGATTATGTCATATTCAGAGAGGTCAACATGATGCAGAAACATGCAAGAACTTCACGCTGAGGAGAAAAACAATGGTGCATCTCCTTCATGGTGCTTGGGCCAGTTCCCACCAAATGTCCTGTGTGCATGTAGGTTGATCCCAGAATTCCCCTTAAGGGATTTGTTTTGACAAAGGTCAGGGTCATTTGGGTCAAAGGTCTAAAAGTTGATTTGTCTGTGTATTTGTTCCTCAACCCCTCCCACGCCCTTTGGTTTATCACCACCAAACATGATTCGTGGATGACGGTCAACCCCAGAATTGCCCTTAAAGGGGTTATTTTGGCAAAGGTCAACGCCATTGGAGTCAAAGGTTAAAACGATCATTCTTCAATCTGATGTCCGTTTAACATGGTACACATCTGGAGGTGGGTGCTGGAATTGCCCAGACAAGGTCATATGTTCCAAAGGTCAATCACTGGGGTCAAGGTCATGTGTGCCTGTCTGTTAGCCGACTCCTCCCAGGTTGTTTTGTTCATTTCAACCAAACCTGATATTTCAATGAAAGTTGACCCCAACAGTGCATTTACAAAATTCATTTTGGCAAAGGTCAACATCAGTTTGATTTTCTACCCAATTTGGTCCAAATGTAACACAGACTTTAGTCGATTTGAGAAATCCCCTGGCAAGGTCAGTCAGAGGTCAATGATTTGAGTGAAGTTCGAGGAAACTGGGGTCAAATGTCAGTCAGGGCTAGGACAATCTGGCTTTATGCCCATGGCTATTATTACCTAATAGAATGAAATAGAGGATAATGGAGAGATTCTGTTGAGAAAATGTGGAAACGTAGGATTGTGCTTCCAGGAACAGCAGATTGTCTCGCTCTCTGTGTAGTTATAGCTGTAGGAGCAGTTTAGTTTGAGCATTCCTGTGGTTATCTCTGTACTTTTCAGCGGTTATGCGCCACTAGCTATCTGTTTAAGATCTGAGTGACGCACAACTTGGCTGTGCTGGTCGACGAGAGTGGTTTATGTGAGTTTGGGAAATTGCAGACATAAAGAAATAGACAAAATGACCTATTCAGCAAAGATAAAAAAAAAACACAAAACAACTTAAATTACAGGCGGTGCAAACGTACTGGCTTGAGGGGGGCAGGGGGTTGGGTCTGGATTGACGTGTGTTTGCTCACACTTCTTTTTGTTGATGAGAAAGCGTGATGGGACCAGCGTGCTGTGAATCTAGACCGCCAGTGGCAACACTCTACCTCAGACAGTCAGCAAGGAGGGATAAGGTGGCGCTGTTGACCGTCTCTGTTTTTTGGTCCCAGGGGCACCCCTCCCTTCCTATCCGCTCAGGATACATCATGCTCCGTCTCCAGCCCTCCTCCCCTGTTCCCACAGCACACTCGGGAAAGGTTATTTGGCCGATTGGTGGTGATCAGCTCTTGATTTGGCTCTCTCTGCTTGTTTGATCAGGCTGTGGCACGGAGGTAAAAGTCGGCCAGATTGAGGCAGCAGCTGTGCCGAGGCTCTGACAGAAATTCGGTGAGGAGAACCAGAAAGAGTGAAGGGTCAGGAAGGGGGCCAACACGTAAAAGGTAGGGTTGAAAACAAAGGACAGAAGACGTAGGGGGTTTGAGGGACCACTGCGGTCCTTTCCTTTCATGGTAATTTGAATTATGGATTCAGGCTGCTCCCAAAAAACATTAGAGCTACTTCGC
The DNA here is from genome assembly GCF_902500255.1 of Thalassophryne amazonica. Taxonomy (NCBI): domain Eukaryota; kingdom Metazoa; phylum Chordata; class Actinopteri; order Batrachoidiformes; family Batrachoididae; genus Thalassophryne; species Thalassophryne amazonica. The sequence goes on from NC_047122.1 coordinate 35,294,631, forward strand.
ACTGTTATTCCAGGTGTAGGTCATGAGTCGGGCCTTGTAAAAAAAAAACAAAAACCCTCTCCAGGTTACCACTATGTTAACTCTCTTAAGAATAGTGGAATTCAATTAAGCAGATGTAGCTGCTGCTTAGTCACTGGCCGGCGAAATGGGTTATAAAGTTTGTTTTCCTTGAAGCAGGTTGGGGACTGGCAGCGTAAGATGTGCTGGCTGCGCTGATCCTCAAGTCGGATGGTGTAGGGTTGGTGTTGGGGTTGGCATTGGATCAGTAGCTCAACCTGGCTGATCAGACCAAGGACTATTTCTCACAGAAACGGCTGTTCCATCTATTCATGCATCAGACCAGCCAGCCAAACAAGTAGGAAAGCTTCTCACTGTCTGGCTGTTGAGCCAAAAAAAATCCCCTCTCCAAATGCTGTGCCAAATGCTACAATTTTTTCTTGACTTTGTTGAAAATTCTAAACATTTAGATAGTTTATTAAATTTTATAATTAATATTAATTATAAAATTTAATTCAAGTAGGTGTGTATTTCTAAAATAAAACTTTTTTAAACTAGAGCTCTACAATCACGCTCACAAAATGATACCAACCCCACCCAAACCCTGCTATGCTTTCATGCATAATATCAGGGGTGGGCAATTAATTTTTACAAGGGGCCACATAGGGAACCTGAATTATGTCCGAGGGCCACACCATCGATAACTCGGCCGTCTCCCATTACAAATTTGACAAAAAATTACCTATTTAATAGCTTTTATAGGTAACTTTTATTATTGTAATATGTAAATATTTAAATATACCTAAATAAACCTCTATAATTATTTGCAACACACAAGCTTGACATCTTCAATATATGTAATAATAATCACAGACTTCATGAAGGCCGGACAGAGACATGCAAAGGGCCGCATGTGGCCCCCGGGTCGCAGTTTGCCCAGATCTGCATTATATGTTGGTGGTACTAACTCTTCATCAGAACAGTACATTGGGCTTATCAGCAGAAATTCCATTCTTCCGTACATCCTTCCGACAAACCTTTGTTATATTCAAACTCAAGAACCGTAAAACTGTCAAAATAAAAAACTTTTCACCCATTAATACTGGAAAGTGAAAGCTCAGCTTGCAAAAAACAACAACAACAACAAAAATAAATAAATTAAAAAAAATCATGCATTTCTGACATTTATGAATGCCTTTTCTTCTGAATTTTGGGTTTCACAAGTAGGAAATATATTTGAAGCCCTGAAATGCTCACATTGCCCGCAAGATGGCGACAAAAGTTGCATAAATGTGCAGCAAGATCTCGCATGCTTATTAATTTTTGGCAAAAATAAGATGGGATGACAGCAAAAAAAATAAGAATAAATCAATGTACAATTATGCAGTAGTGGGCACAGCTAACCAAAAAGTTAGCTTCGATAACCATTAATCCAATAATTGAAAAGTTATCTTTTATGACGCTAAACCGATAAACTGCTAAAAAATGTATCTTTATTACAGATAACTGATAACCGATAACTATTAGTATTGATTTGGACGCGGCCACATCAGATTACACTGTCGGCTTCTGATAAATCAGTTTCACTTTAAGCGCCGCAGGGGCTGCTGGGTAAATTCAAGGGTCAGAAACACAAAGAACACATGAAAAATGACAAAATTAAAAAAATTAAACCCCAAACACTGTCATCATCTTTCAAAAGCAGTAAAACACAGTATTAGAAGTCACAGTTTATCTCGGTGTTATATACACCGTCATTTACGAGCTAAAAGCTGCCGCTTTTTTCACACGCTTTGAACCCTGCAGCTTAAACAATGAAATACATCCATTAATGCATTGATTGGCAGAGTAAAATACACATAGTAAATATAAATTCTTACCTGTTAGTTTCAGTGGGATTCATCTGAATAAATAATCCACATAAAGTGTCCTTTTTAAAAAATCAAAACAGTGTCTAAACGTGAAGAAAAGTCCCTCCCTCTGTACACACAGCTGCGCCGTGAGAGCTCCTCTCCCCACCAAGTCTTGGTGATTAAATTACAGCCACAAAGAAATAAAATAAAATAATGTTAAAATTAGTCTGTTTTGTGTTTGTGGCGAGTGGACGACTCACTGTAACGTCCAAAGTGAACCTGAACTACACTTCCCACAATGCTCCCTGCGTCGACCAGCCAATCACATTTTGCGCTTAATGATGACGTCATCAGCAAGCAACAGGCAGCCAGTCTGCTACAAACATACAACAGATGGACTAAAATGTTTGATTTTAGGGTTTACAAATGTTTTTGACTGTTAAACTTTGCTCGCTTTACCAGCAAAAAAAAATGTTATTGGACTGAAAGTTATCGGAATTAAATTTATCGGAAGATAATTCATCCGATGATGGTTTTAAAACTTATATGAAAAGCTAATCCAATAGCAAAAACATTAGCTTCGATAATAATCTGCTATTGGATTAGCTGAACTGTGCCCATGACTGCAATTGTGTCCCTTGTCCTTATGGTCAACATGTGTGTGATAAACCACCTGAATTGACAGACTGGACAACCTCCAGATGTAACTAATAAATATGATACATTTAATAAACAAAAACAAATGATCAATTATGTCCTTTTGACAATGTCAGACTGGAATTATTTTCCTCCAGCACATCTTTACATTGTGCGCTACTGCTGTGTGACATTTAACTAAAATCCATGAAGTGGTTTCAGAGCTGGACTTGCAAGATTCAAGAACAGACAGACAGACAGACAGACAGACAGACTCCTATGAGGTCCCTCGAATTTTTGCTTGCGGGAGTATTAAAAAATGTAGAACTTGAAATAAAAATCAGCTGTCATTTGGTGCAAAGTAAATGTTGAGTAATAATTTAGCTGGAAATTGCTTAAAATTCCCTCAGGTCATTAAGGGTTAAACGAGGGTCTCACTGGGAGAGCTGGAAGGTCAGGGGGCCTGGAGAAAAAAAAAACACTGGGTGTCAGAGAACTTTGGGATATATTTAAAAAAAAAAAAAGACCAGAGGATGGACCAGGGTTTTGGAGACTGCAGCACATTTGCATGACCTTTTCTGCTGCCACCCGACTGCCTCTGAAACACGGCCAGGCTAATTAAAGTTTCAGTGGCATTGGCTTTTCACTGGCACAGTCCACCTCAGGCGACCGCAGGGACTCTTAGACGGCGATACACACAGGGGAAGGACGACTGGCACACACACACACACACACACACACACACACGCACACACACACACACACACACACACACACACACACACATACACACACACACAAAACAATAAAAGAGACGGAGAAGTAGTGTGGGAAAAGGTGAAGAACCGTGGGAGGACTGCGAGGCGTATCTGAGCAATAAGTGGAAAGAAAACGGTGGCACCCATGAAAGAAATGAACCATTAGAATGCAAATCTACTCTGCACATGCACGCTCCCGGGACATTTTACATAAGCTCCGACATGATTCACCCTTCCAAACAGTTATGCACAAATATTCAAGATCCTATGTAATTACAAACGAAATTGAAACTGTCCAACTCGGTGCAACTGGGCCAACGCGAGTGCTAAGTGGAGATACGCAATGTCAAAAAACGCTGAGTGCTTTTCCAAATCTTATCAAGCCACCTCTCGGGCTAATGGAACTTTGATGGGTCAGAATTAAGAATAAATGCCTGACTTATGACATGGCCACCGGGAGCATTGCAAAATATACTGGACAGCCTGTTCCCGTCTCCAAAGGATGATTGAATAATTGGCTGCATTTGACCAGGACATTTCTGGAAATGTGGCCAAGGAAAGGTTATGCAACCAGACAGACGCGCTCACAGTCTGTATCTCACAATCTGCTGGCCTTGTCTCCATTAATGATCGTGACCCTGTTTTCATAATTTTAGAAGTGAAAGCAACTAATGGAGCCGAAAAAGCTGCTTGTGTGTGTGTGTGTGTGTGCGTGCGCGCACGTTTGAGAGACACAGAGCGAACAAGCCAAAATGGCCGTGTGATTGCGTGTTATGTTTTGATGAGGGCTTGGTCTGTGATTCCTTTGGGATGTGATCCAATCTAAGCTTTATTAGGCCTTATTGAGCTGTGTGCAGACAGGCGTGTGTTTTCTCTTTGAATATTTGACAATAGGTATATGAGTGTGTGTGTGTGTGTGTGTGTGTGTGTGTGTGTGTGTGTGTGTGTGTGTGTGTGTGTGTGTGTGTGTGTGTGCGCGCGTCACTAAAATACACTCACGTGGACACAGTTTAATGGGTTGGACAAGGTTTTGTACGTGGGACCTTTTCTATGCATGTAATTTTCTGAGGTGAGGTTTTTTTTTTTTAAGTTTTATCTGCTTGGCACCAATGACTCTGTAATACCTCACGCGTGAAAACAAATGACCACTGTAGGCTCAAAACGTGAGGGGATTTCTGAAATGTAAAGCATGCAACAGCTTATTTAGGTTTGGTGAAATGTGGCTAATTGTTTCACTGTCTGTCCTTGAGCATGAGTCGGAACCTCAAAAGTGCTCAACCTTGGGGCACAATGCCATCTTTGACTGTTACAGAACCAAGTTGCTGTTACTGGAATTGATTGCTTGGTATAATACAGTGGCTTGCAAAAGTATTCAGCGCCTTGGTATTTCACACATTTTAATTTGTTTATGGCATTTCAAATACAAAAAGTAAATCAGGCTTCTCAATATAAACATTTCTAAAATTATCTTCCTTAGACTCAAACTGAAAACAAATCCCTACCACTTGATATAAATTAATTAAAAATATAAAAGCCAAGATGATGGGTTGCATAAATAATCAGCCCCTTTGGTATACTACCTGTAAATAATCAGTTTAATTGCCAGTTTTCTTCAGACAAGTCAGGGGATGGATACATGAACATTTCCAAGTCACTGAATATGTCTTGGACTTTATTTAGATCAGTTATGAAGAAATAGAAACAGTATGGCACTCTGGTAAAACTGTGTGGAGTAGACAGTTTTCAAAAACTGAGTGACTCTGCAAGAAGGAGAAGAGTGAGGAAAGCTACCAAGCCACCCAGACAACCCAGAAGACGTTTTAGGCTTCTCTGGCTGTGATTGAAGAAATTGTGCACAGTGCAAATTCTGCGTTTTGTATCTCCAGTTATACAGCTTCATGATGAAGTGGTATAGACGAGGGTCTTCTTTCACTAAAACATCAAATCTAGGCTTGCATCTCAGATGTATCTTCTGGCAAATTATAGCTGAACTTTCAGGTCTTTTTTTTTTTTTTTTTTTTTTAAGAAAACCCTCCTCCACACAGATTTACCATAGAGTGCCATACTGTTTGTATTTCTTCATAACTGATGTAAATAAAGTCCAAGACATATTCAGTGAATTGGAAATGTTCATGTATCCATCCCCTGACTAGTCTGAAGAAAACTGGCAATAAACCTGATTATTTACAGGTATTACACCAAAGGAGCTGATTACTTATGCAACCCATTATCTTGGCTTTTATATTTTTAATTAATTCATATCAGGTTGTAGAGGTTTACTTTCAGTTTCAGTCTAAGGAAGATAATTTTAGAAATTTTTATATTGAGAAGCCTGACTTACTTTTTGTATTTGAAATGCCATAAACAAATTAAAATGTGTGAAATACCAAGGGGCTGAAAACTTTTGCAAGCCACTGTAAATCCCTGTGCACTGACCATTTCCCAGTGTTTTGGATAAACCTTCTGCTGCTCACCTTGAAAGACTGTTGCCTGTTGGACTGATCACCCATGCAACTGACGGTCTAACAACCAAGTTTGCAAATGGGCTAATATTATCAGAGAAACAATAAATAAGGCTGGTGCTTTCCATCATTCAGGTTCTCTGCACTGGGGTCCTCAGTTTAAGCTATAGGCCAACAAAAATGTGGTCTCAATTCTAGCGAAGTGTGTTTGTGGTATTTAAGTGGTGCAACAGCCAGACATGCCACACATAAGTAGTTTCATGACTTGAGTACATGGTACTTGTATACACAACAAAATGAAACTGAAAACAACCATTAAACCATCTAGTTATAATTTGAGAGGAATTTTATTTTTTGAGAAATCAAGGATCTGAACTACTGCAAAAACTCATTGTGTTTCTGTCAAAGGTGTTAACATCTGGAACAACTCTCCTGACAATATTAAAGCACTTGGTACTTTAGTAGGCTTTAAAAGACATTACAAGAATAACAAAATTGCTTGCTATAGTTGAAGACTTAGGTTTATTGATTTGTTATTACTTTTGGGTTTGTGTGTTGTGTGCCAGTGTTTGTCTGGTTGTATTTTGTAAATTTGAGTTCATTGACTAACGTTGCATGTTTTTTTTTTCTTTTTGGTATTGTCATCATGTGTGTGCGTATGTATGTTTGTACATGTAGGTACATGTGTATGTGTGTGTGTATATATATATATATATATATATATATATATATGTGTGTGTGTGTGTGTGTGTGTGACTGTGTAGATATGTATTTATGAAATTTTGCTTGTGTACATGTGTGTATATATTTCTTATTTTTTTAGTATAAGGGGTGGGTATTTATGAGCTTTGCTTCTGCCCTCACGCTTCTGGCCACACAGGATCTTTGTGAAGTTGCTTTGTTATGTTTTTTTTCTCTTTTTTTTTTTGCTGAAATGTCTGCTGAACAAAACTCATCCTTCATTCATTCAAACATATTAAAAATAAATCCTCATGGAAAAACACAAAACTTCACCTAAATGCTTCACCTCAGGCAGCTTTGGCAGCCAGTCTACTGGCATGTTCTGATGCTTTGGCACAGAAATTTTAACTCACCAGAAAACCTTTAACTTTAGTATGCGTTCTATACGGACGCGCTATGTAGAAAGTAAAAAAAAAAAAAAAAAAAAAATAGGGCTCATGATGTTTAACTCAACAAGAGGTGCAGCATTTGGACTGGATTTCATGAAGTCCTGGTACTCACGGTTGGCAGAGCTTGATAAGGTCCTGGTCTGTGGTCCCAGGTGGCAGCCCTCGGATATACAGGTTGGTCTTACTCAGCTGCTCTGCCCCTCCCTGGCTGCAGCTGTTGGAGCTGGAGCTGGGGCTGGGAGGAGCCATGGGATGTGGGGGTGGAGCATAGGGCTGCTGGGAAAAGAAGATGACAAAAACAGAAAACAGCCTTAATCTTTAAGACACTCAAGAATAAACTCAGGAGTGAAGACGTCCATGGAGAGCTATGTGAAAAAGCAAATTATTTTATAGAATGAAGAAAATACCACAGAAGTAGTGGTAAAATATAAAAATTACATTTTTTCTCATGCATACCAAACATCACGCTACGAGTATAATTAGAATAAGTGTGTGACTAATAAAAAGGGATATAGGAATAAAAATGCTTTTACAGTTACTTTTCTGTGCACCATATCCATAACATGTAGTAAATTTCAAGAAAATTAACTTTTGCCGCTTCCACTGACAGATTTTTTTTAAACAGTGTTTTTTTGTTTGTTTTTTAATTTTTAAAAGTTTCACTTAGGACATTAAATTGTACTATGGAAGAAGTAGAAGTAATTCCGACATAGGCCCATTGGATGATGCTTATCTCCAGATTCCAGGGGAAACGATGGTCCAGTGGTTAAGCGGATATCAGACCAGAGGATCCTCGGTTCAAACTCCAGCCAGACCGGAAAATCACTAAAGACCCTTGGGCAAGGTCCTTAATCCTCTAGTGCGTGCCTTGCATGGCAGCACCCATGTGTGAGTGTGTCTGTATGAGTGGGTGAATGTGAGGCATCATTGTAAAGCGTTCTGAGCTTCTGATACAGATGGAAAAGAGCTATACAAATAAAAACAAACAGAAACAAATCCTTACATCTGTCTTATATTACACGTAGATGTTATTTTGACTAGAAATTAGATGTATTTGGTAAACGTACACATGTAAAAAATGACCACACCATGACCCAAATGGTAGGCCCGAAACTTATCAACATTATTCATATTTTGTGCTTGTTTTTCAAAGTAAACTCTCTGGAATTAGAGTTCATAAGGCCTTCAGCTGCTTATAACGGCTTTAAATGATGCCAACTTCCTGCTTACTATTCATATTCTGAAAACCAATTTCATTGTGCGGAAAAACAATTTACACCTCCAAGGGTGTTACATCTTGATGCAGTAAACCTCTCTAGTCTATTTCATAAACATCTCAAAAAGAACATCTTTTTCACCCCAGTATAATCTCCCACTTCCAAGACGTATTAAACGTGTCATTCCTCTTCTTTGGTTTCCTCCTTGCACCTCTTTGGTGTTTTCTCCCGCCGTGAGACTGTTGTACCGTTAGCATAGATTTATGGCATAGGAGCCGGGGCCCCCTGCTTGCACCCCATTTATATCTCTATTGCAGGGACACAACACAGTGACAGAAAGCCAGAACCAGGGGCCTGTGGGCCAGAGCAGAAAGAAAGACTGAGAGAGGATAGAATGAAAGTGAGTGAGTGATGGATTGCAGATTGGAGAGAAAAACGCCCAGGGATTAAGAGGAACACGACTAAATACCACCACAAGCTCCGGTTGACCATGTCGACCCCAAGTTCTCCCATGACAGAATCTGATGACCTTCTACCACGAGGTAAAACACGCTGATGCGCATGTTAGGCATGGCTACCGGAGCGCGGCTGATTTGATGCACCATTTTAAGCGTGTTGCCTCCCACTGCTCAGACAAAGAGCCGCGGCCTCTGGAGCATGAAGAAAGAGACACGATCATCAATAGTCAGACAATTACCTCACTGTGCTTGCTGGAACTGATGGGCAGCCGCTAGCTGTGCTGGATGCAAACCATATATGCGCACTGCGTGATAACGCAAAAATGCCTACTTTGTAATGAAACCAAAGAGCCGCCAGACACAGAAAAGTGGTCAGAAATTCCAATTTACCTTTTGATTTCAGCCAATTGTATCCCAAAAAAAAAACATAAAAATACAAGAAGCAGCTGAATTGCTGAATGTCCCACCGTGACTTTACCATTTATGTAGTTATGCCCCTGTGGACAACATGCACAAAACTGTGCAAAAAAAAAAAAAAAAAATCAGGCACATTTAATATCATTCCGCCCCATAGCGCAAAACAGAAGAACTAGAGGATGGACTCAATACATGACTGCGTCCCACCAATTTCACAAGGTTTTTTTTTCCTGCACAAGATTTTTTTCTACAAGCAAATATTTGAAAGTTTGTTGTTTTTTTAAAGAACGATAACTGTATGACCAGCAGCATTTCTGCTCACGATGCAAACCAACTACCTAACATTCTGTCCCTAAATTGTCAATTCAAGATAAGAAAATATGCTGTTTTACCAAATACATTTGTAATAAGTACAATTCAAATGTTTATTGTCATGATTTAACCAAGTTAATTTGTGTGCTGCTTCATTTGTGAGTGTTTGGTTGTGGGAGGTTTGCATTGTGCTCCACGATAAGTGAGCACTTCTGGCCACATTGAGAGATGGTGGGCGGCTCTCCGTGGTTGCACACTTATCATACATAGGTGGTATAGACACTCAGCCCCCTAGTGGTATCTGTCTCTATGTCCCATCCTTATCATGTAAAGCAGCCAAATATGAATTACATAGATAACTGTAATAAACAAATGCAAGCACAATGATATATCTCTGTCAACACAATCTATTCAAATGTGTTTTGCTCATGAGGTATTGTGAACAGAAGAAAAATATCTTCATATTCATAAGGAAGAAAATGTAAGCTGATCTTGGCAACTGCCCCTGGTGCATCATTTTGTATATTGTGTTATGTTCACAAGATAAATAACTTCATCTGTATTACAATGCAAATACAGCATATGCACCAAACAACCATAAAATATAACACACTCACCCATCATAATGTATACCTATGGTGCAAGTATCAAGTGCACAACACGTTATGTTCACAAGACAAATAACTTCATCTGTGCTAATATGCAAATGACTGCATCAAACAACCCTAAAACAGAATTAAGCTCATCCATTCCCAAGAGGGTACCTGTGTAAGTATCAAGTGTATGCCAAGTGTTAAATAATCTTCTCAAGATAAATAACTTCATCTACATTAATATGTAAATGGAGCATATGCACAAAATAACCCTAATATACAGTATCCTCATTGACTTCCAAAGGGGTAAGTATCAAGTGCATTCCATATGTTAAGTAGACTGCGCTCGTAGATCACAAACCTCCGCCAACACTAGTTTCCAATTCCACAAATTTTTAACTTGGAAAAACCTTTCAAGGTAAAAGTCCTGTTAGAAGTGGCTTTTTCACAAGCTAAAATACAACTCATTGTCACAAATGGGAGAGATTGAGGCACTTTTGTTTGAGATATAATGCAAAATGTACACCAGAAGGGCTTTTCAATATTAAATTTGAATGTCCACAAAATCCACAATCCGAATCAGAGCCAAATTAAACTTTGTCAGGCGATAGTGAGTGCCAATCTGAATCTCACTTTCAAATAAGGGAGTAATCGGGGCACGTTTGATTAAGATATAATGTAAAAGATACATTAAATGGGGTTTTCAATGTTAAATTTAAATGGCCATAAAATCTGTAATCTGGATCAGACCCAGATCAAACTTTGTCAGTTGATAAAGGATACCATCCTACATAACTCTCTCAAATATGAAAGAAATTTCATCTTTGACAGAGGTATGAATTTTTAAAAATCCGTTCATTATTAAAGATAGGGATTTTTCCAATTTTCCAAGATTTTTCCTGACTTTGACCTTTGACCTAGAAAATTGAAATCGTTCTTGCCTATCATGACATGACTCTTCAGTAAAAATTTCATAAGGACCTACGAAAAATTGTAGGCTCCAGGCTGTTCACAACAAACAGACAAACAAACAAACAAACAAACAGGGGCGATAACATAACGTCCTTCAACTTCATTGGTGGAGATAAGTTATCTTCACAAGAAAAATAGCTTCATCTACATTAATATGCAAATGGACCATATGCACCAAATAACCCAAATATGCAATAAGCTCATTGACTCCCAAGAGGGTATCTATATGGTGTAAGTATCAAGTGCACACTGTGTGTCAATAAATTAATCTACAAAAGATAAATAACTTCATCTGCATTAATATGGACATACAGTATATGTGCCAAATAATCCTGAAATACATTCACCTAGTCCCAAGGGGGTATGTAAGGTGTAATCTTCAAGAATCTACCTTGCGTCGTTGAGTTATCATGCTCACAGGAATTTCCACAGACACAGAGAGATATGTCACCATGACGATACAGTGCCCCCCCCCAAAGTACAAGAATTATCTACAACCATTCAGGGTTTTTTTTAAATAATCTTAATGTCTTTGGCGTTTGGTGACACTTATTTTCAAATCAGAGTCAAGCGTGCACGGCGTCACCCCTTCTCTTTCGTTTCCCCCAGTTCACGGCTGTTTAAAATTTCATATATTCTGTAACCGCGAGAGACACTATGTGCAAATTCATTGGCCCAAAAGGATATACTGTTCAGAAAGGCTGTCAGCTGAGAAGGTTAATTGAAAGCTGTTTTCTCTCTTTCTGAGACTCTTTGTTTTACACCTTCACTAACACGCACACCCTCTTCCTCCATCTTGTCCTGGGCTTGGCTTGCATCGTGGACTTTAGAATTCTTATGTCCTGCCCTATCGATTTGCTTTCATTTTTTTAAGGTCAGAAGCTGAAATCTTACATAATGAGGCATAGAGGGACAAAACCAGCCCATTACTTACAAGACTGGGTGAGAGGAAGAGAGGGAGGTTATCCGAGGGGAAAGAAAATGATGGGAAAAAGTCCCACAGGGTGAAGAATGGAAGGGGTGCCAAAGGTCTCAGAGCAAGTTGGCATTCTGCAACACTTGGCAACCTGGCAACACATGGCATTCCTGACATCTGACCAAGGTCATGAGTATAATATTTTTCCCCCTCACAACACCCCATAATGACAACATGAATTTTTTTAAATAAATTTTTGCAAATTCATAAAAAAAAACAACAACAAAAAACCAAGGAATCACATGTACATAAGTATTCACAGCCTTTGCCATGAAGCTCAAAATAAATGCATTCTGACTGAGTTATTAGGTTCACAACAAACGTAACTTCTTCCACTGCATGTCATCCATGCCAATACACACACACACACACACACACACACACACACACACACACACACACACACACACACACACACACACACACACACACACACACACACACACACATACATATATACATACACACACACACACACACAGGGACATCAAATACCTATAATCAGCTTAACTGCTCTGGAAGGGGTATCTATGGAAGGGGTGGGCAACTTGTTCCAGAAAGGGCCAAGAGGGTGCAGGTTTTCTCTGCAGGCACTGATTCCACCAGGTGATTTCACTGATTAACTGATTCCACTTGCTCAAAGTGCTATTAATCAGTGAAATCACCTGGTGGAGTTAGTGCCTGCAAAGAAAACCTGCACCCTCTTGACCCTTTCTGGAACAAGTTGCCCACCCCTGATCTATGGTGTAAGTATTAAGCATATACCATGCATTGTTAAGTTATTCTGTGCACAATAAAACGACACTGGCCTTATTAATGTGCAAATACATACAAATACATACTTTAAGCACCCTAAAATCTGATGAGCTCATTTAGACACCAATACATGGTACCTATGGTGTAATTAACAAGATTCTATTATGTAACATTACAAAACTTATAGTGCTCACAGAAGAAGTCTCTACCTCATTCTGACTGGTTCATAGAAAAAATATATATAAATACTTTTCACAAGAATGATACAGAATGAACAAATGAATGGGATACCTATGGTGTAAGTGTCAAGTGTAGAACACAGGGATCTCTGACTCTGCTTTTGGAGAACACCTGTATTTTTCATGGATTCCTGGTCTACTCACACCTAATTATTCAACGGTGGTGTTTCCCAGCTGTTGATTGGCTGAGACCATTTCATTGAGATAATTAGCTGTGGGGGGAGTCAGGAGAGTTGAAAACCCTTCAGGGTGGGCACTCTCCAGCAGCAGGGGTGGAGATCTCAGGTGTAGCACACGATATATTGTTTCTTAGCTATTGTGTCAACATGCAGCACATACACGCTGGTACGTGGCAGGACCCCAAAATACTGCTAATATAATTTAATATTTCTTTCTGTATGTCCACCGGAGGTTAAATCCCGTCTCATTTCTCTTTTTGAGACATTTTGGCAACTGCCGTTTATCCCCCAGCCTGTGAGGCTACAAGATCCAACTTCTGAAATATATAAGAAAGACAAACCTCATGTGTCAGAATGATGAGGACTGAATACAACGTTTGACAAGGGGGCTTTCAGCAAGAAAGAGGAGGGATTAAGAGACTGAGGGTGAGAACGAGATGGAGACACAAAGAGCCAAAAATAAAGCAGGAAAGAAGGAAAACAGGGAGAAGAAAGAGTGTGGGAGAATAGCTGGTTATGACACTTCAAAAACCTCCAGGTGGCAAATGAGAAAAACCTCCCCGCTCCCGGCCCGGCTGTGACACACTGCTACAGAGGCTTACTGGGGATTTCAATTTGGTGCACTGTATTTTAGACAGGTGGAATGGTTTACACAAGCCCAATTTACTGAGCCAGTCGTGCAGGGGGGTTCACAGCCTCAGTGACACGCCAGCCGATGTTTATGTGTGTATTAGGAGAGAATGAAAAATCCAGTGCACATTACACTGGCTGAGCACGTGTGTGTGTGTGTGTGTTGTGCATGCGCACACCTACGCGAGGACAACATTCATTTTTAATCCATAGGTATCCCACTCTGTCATTCGGAGTAATGTGCAGGTCTGGATCCACTGTGCATAGTGCTCCGTTTGTACATTCACTGTATTGGCAATTTCAAATTCAATAAGATAATTAAATGTATAGAGGAACACTTTTTAAAATGGTTTTAACCACTGCCACAATATGAATGTCTGACTTTGGACAAAATAACTCAAATACCACATTTACTTCATTAAATGCCCCAGCAGCCTATAAGTTTCATGAAGAGGAGTGTTTATTGACGATTGTGTGTGTATGCTTATGCTGTACGCAGTACAACCTTAGGGTATGTACGGACACGCGTACTACATGCAAGAGAAGCAGTGCAGACTCCAAACGAATGTTGTTTTTCTGCAGTAGTTGCTACACAATTACATAAAATGGCTCCGCACAAATGTTGCTACTCGGTACCGTTCAAGCTAAAAGTCATGAAAGAAGTGGAAACGCGTCTGGGAGTGGTGTAGGAACAAGGATAAGCTTGTAATGCTGGCCAAAACAGCAAAACAGCTGCCTGGTAGGAGGAGAAAAGTGCGTTATTGGGACATTGAAGAGGAGCCGATAAAATGGTTCCATGAAAAGAGAACGGCAGGCGCTCACATGACAGGGAAGAGCCTGACATATGAGGCACTGCGGCTGCATAAGCAACATGGAAACCAGAAAAGACTTGATGAGATTTTCTGGCAATGAAGTAAGACTATTTCATTTTTATTTTACACTGTTCTCTCAGGAATTCACAACTTCACTCCATAAAATTTGCTGAAAGAAATCGTGGTGGGGCTTTAATGGAGTAAACATGGTAGTCACAGATGGATTTTAAGGGAGTGGGTTTGGATTGGGGCCAAAAAACAACATACCCCCAAAAAAGATTTTGCTTCATTTTGGCCAATTTCCCCTGCAGGAATAATCCATCAGGAAGTATGCATACATGCCACTGCATCCACTACACCATGGAACCAACCCAGGTCCTGCATGGCAACTATCCAGCCCCACCTCTTGCAAGTAAGCATCTCTCCCCTGCAGCCAGGTGAAATCAGGCCTATCAATGTTTAAAACCAACTTCAGGTTCTTCAAATGACTTTGAATCATGTTAAATGTGGGCTGCAAGTTACAGAGGGTATCCTTTTGAGTTTTAGCCCATCATTACAGTGTCATCCACATAAAAATGGTGATTGGCATATGCCAAGTCTGATCGTATAAATTGTAAAAACTAAAGTCCCTAAGACTGAACCCCAAGAAACACCCTTTGAAACATTCAATAACCCTGATTTGCTACCTGTCAAGTAATCTACAAACCACTCTATGCTTATATTAAATATTTATATTTCATAATCATGTTATCCACAGTACCAAAAGCTTTGGACAAATCAAGAAAAAAATACAAAAAAAAACTGGCATAATGAGCTGTAGTGGTGCTGTGCTGTTGTCTAAAACCAGACTGATGCACAGAAAGTACCTTGTGGTTTTGCACAAATGTCTAAAACTGTTCACTGATAATGAATTCAAACTACTTTGCAAGAACATAGTTTCATCATTGGTCTGGAGTTATTTAACTGACAAGGATCTCCACCTTTCAGCAAGGGAAGAACAAAAGCTGATTTCCATATCTCTGGGATTGTATTCAACACCAAAGCTACATTAAAAATATAGGTTGAAGCAACTGCGATATCATCAGCAGCCAGTTTTGAATGATTCTAAATTATCTGCGCCAACTGATTCTGAAGTGTCCAAAGATTTTAAGGCAATTTAAAATTCTGAAATTAAAACTCTGATCACCAGGGGAAACCATATTTGCAGCACACTAAGATGGTTCAGGGTTTAAACTTGATTAAAATAATCAAGCTTTTTTGATCCAGAGATCACATACTATCTGCCATAGGAGTCTATGGCTCTTTGAGACATGAATTGGTTTACCACCAAACAAACCAAGGTTCAGTTCCAGCTGAGTGTTCCACTGGTATCTGTTGGAGTCTTTGGACAAGACACTTCACCTGCTTTGTTGTAAACCATCTAGTTGTTAATGGATAACGGCCTTGGCTGGGGTAGAAATATGCAATGGAGTGGCATCCCATCCAGCGGGACTCCTAGACTCTCATCCACTTTACACTATCTGGAGATAAACACAAGCCCAATCGGCCTCAGGGCCTATATAGGACTTACATTGTCATAAGGTGTGCTACCATCATGAGTAGCTTCACTGAAATCAAGCAATAATTCAGGAGCAGCTTTACTTACAAGTCTCACAGACGAACCTTGATTCCAATATAACTCCTACTCCAACTTGAATGCAGGTCCATTCAGGTTAATTCTAGGAGTCTGCTGTGGTGTTGTGGGTTGTGCCATCCACCCCTGATTAGCAAAAACACAAGCAGAACAACAGTCCATGCCTATCTCCACCAAGTAACCACAGTGATAGATAGGCATCTCCTTCCTTGGAACTGTTCAGTTGCTACCATCCTCAGCTGTGAGGTTTCCAATCCCTGAGATCACCATCAACACTAAACATTTAACAGGTTCTTCTTCTCGATAAAATCAATGATTACACCAAATTTTGTGACCAGATTTTTACGTAATCCTGCACAATGTTGGAGAGACAAACTCCAATGTGATTATTGAGCAGAGCAAATCAAGTGATGGACTATTATGTTCCATCAATGAGTCCTGAACACATCTCTGCAGAAGATACAAAGTGACACTTAAAATGTTGTTTTCTTGTTCCCACAAAGAAGTTCTCATCATCTAAAGAAAGCGAGTATGAGGTTGGCTAAATTATGAGGATGGCTGCCACAAACATAACAGGACAAAGAGCATGGCTGTGGATTCCCCGTCTCTCTCCTCCTCCTCTGCACTCTGCAGAGCAGGGTTATGACTGTGCACCAGCGAGGTAATTGGCCTTGATTTATAGGTGGCCAGCGCAGGCATAGAAAGCATGTTCACCGGTGGCACAGGGCCAGATAAGGCCATGCTGTCGATACCTGCACAACAAGCAAATCCAACCAAAAACCTTGCAGGACCAGCGAAACGCCAACATGAGCCCTGCTGTCAGGCTGCAGGAGGTCACACATGTTAAGTGCATGTTTGTGTGCACATGCATTACCGCTTCACGGGTGGCTCAGCTTTTACTTTTGTCAAGCAGGCATACAAAAATGGCAAGCAGTCTCCTTAAATTGAAGGGGGAAAAAAAGACCTTTTGGGTCATCCTTCATTAATTCAAGCTTGCGACGTCTTTGCAAAGACTCTTAAAGAGAAGCACAGTCCCAGAGGTGTCCCTTCCAGACTGCCAGAACTAACAGCTAGCTCGGCACTCAGCTAGGCGCGGGTGAAACACAAATCCCCAAACCATCCTGCATAGCTGCTGCCAAACCTTTCGCCCTTAAACATGTGTTGTGAGAACCGTCGCTACATGTCAATGCACAAACAGAGGGAAGGACGTTGAAGAAAACATCAAAGATGGCTATTGCTTTGCCGCCGTTTTGCCGCTGGTTTTCATGCCAGGCTCTCTCGCCTTCTTTGTCTATGCTTGTCAAGGTAAAACTATAGCCAGAGGAGAGAATAGCAAATCATCGCCAACTCACCTGGGAATGCAACCCTGCTGATTCAATGGCCAAATGTATCCTAATAGGGCAGACAGTGCCGTTGGGATACCGGGGCAGAAGGAGAACACAGGAGGGGGAAAGAAAAAAACAGGTGAAAAAAAAATATAAAGACAGAGATGCAGGAAAACATAAGCCTGAGAACAGCAAAACCCAAAGAACATGGATGTAGGGAATGAAGAATAACACAGTGGATACAAAAGGGATAAAAGGAAGAGATATTGGTTGCCTAATTTGGAGTCTTCTTTCTAGGAGAGATTCTAGCATTTTTTAATAAGAGCTGTGTCGTCAAATTCTTGGACACAGAGTTTTTTTTCCTGTTGACCTTCAAGATGGTTAAGTTTTCACTTGTTTTTTTGGTTGATTATCACAAGACGTATTCAAAAACCCATGTATGTATTTCCATGAAACATGATAAAGAGGTAAGGTGGGGTTAAGAACTAAAACATGTTTGTGACCAAAGAAGTGTTTTTCACTTTTAGCATTTTTGTCAATTTCTCTTGAAATGATGCATACACATTGATAACTGCTATTTTGCATCTTTAATAAAAGTGTCTCTCCTTGGCTCCTCCTCCTCAACCTTCTATCGTCCCCATCAAGCAGAAGGAAAGGCAGATGGAGCCTTTTAACAGCTGTCTTGTAGGAAAAGCCTGACCTATGTGGATTCTAGTCCAACCACATTGTTTGGTCAGAAATATTTTTAGCCACTTGATGTGCTTTTTGGATGTATTTCTGGAAAGTCACTGCTGTCTGCCTTGAAAAAAAAGAACAAAAACAAAACACCAACAGCTATGAGTAGTGAGGACTGCTGTGTTTGTTTTTAAATATAAGAAGGGACAACGGTTTCACAGGACAGGACTCCCATGCACTATACAAGCAGATGTGTAAATTTCATGTACTTAATGTATACACACACACACACACAGCCATACCACGAATGTAAACTTAGAAGAGAAAAGCTCAGAGCACAGATGGAGAACTGCTTCATTCTCTGCACATTGCCATTAAACCATCAAATCTTAACACTGAAAATACAACCCCTGGCAAAAATTATGGAATCACCGGCCTCGGAGGATTCAGTTGTGTTGTGTGGGCCGCCAGAAGAGGAGGTACTGCTGGCCCACCACCAGAGGGCGCCCTGTCTGGAGTGCGGGCTCCAGGCACCAGAGGGCGCAGCCGCCTCACAGGAGCAGCCAGGGTGACAGCTGTCACGCATCACCTGCAACAGCTGTTACCAATCATCTGATCAGCAGGGGTACATCAGCAGGACGACGTCTCCACCTCTTTGCCGAGATATCGTTCTACCTGGAAGGTAACATTCTCAGCTAACTGTGTGACAGTAACCTTTTGTGACTTTTGTGCATTGTATAACAGACTCCTTTTCCAACAAGAGGTGGAGGTAGTTTTCCTGCCGTGCGGATTGCTGGGTGCAAACGTGCCCACATTTAATTGTTTCTTTGTTCCTCGCCAGCAGTACCAGGTCCAACACGCAGAGGCAGTGGCCACCTGGGAATTCGGGACTTGGCGGCTCCAGTATTCCCGGGGTCTGGTGGCGGAGGAAATCGTGTGGTTCCGGTTCTGCTTTGGACAGACGTCTCCTATCTTCGAGCCTGCCCACACGACACCTTTTGTGATTTGGCTTTTTGTCCATTGTTGTAATCTGTTGTATTTGTTGTGCCCATTCACAACAGTAAAGTGTTGTTATTTGACTTCCTCCATTGTCCGTTCATTTGCGCCCCCTGTTGTGGGTCCGTGTACCTACACTTTCCCAACAGGATATCTCGGCCAACGTCATGGACCCCGTGGGGCGTCAACCGGCTGTTGAACGGCCAATGGAAGAGCAGGGCGCACAGGCGTCTGCAGGAGGAATGATCGGTGAGTTGCAGCGAATCCTCACCGCTTTTACGGCTCGGCTGGATCTGATGACCGAGCAGAACGTCCTCCTTAACCGCAGGGTAGAGGCTCTCGCCACGCAGGTGGAAGCGTGCCCTCAGGGCGCTGCTGCGGCTCCCCCTCCTGTCGATCCTGTGCGCAACAGTGACGTTCCACAGGTCGTTCAACGACCTCTCCCACCTTCCCCTGAAGCATACATAAGCCCTCCAGAGCCGTACGGGGGTTGTGTGGAGACATGCGCGGACTTTCTTATGCAGTGTTCGCTCGTCTTCACACAAGTCCCGTCATGTACGCGACTGATGCTAGTAAGATAGCTTATGTAATTAATCTGCTTCGCGGCAAGGCACGCGCATGGGCTACAGCGCTTTGGGAGCAAAATTCACGGCTCCTTCTGATATATGATGGGTTTGTGAGGGAGTTCAGAACAGTGTTCGATCACCCAAATAGAGAAGAGACCGCTTCAGCCGTGCTGCTGTCAATGAGACAGGGGCGCCGGAGCGCAGCTGTTTATGCAGTCGACTTCCGTATCGTGGCTGCGAGGTCCGGCTGGAATAACACTGCCCTCCGTGCCGCCTTCGTAAACGGACTGTCGTTGGTCCTGAAGGAGCTCCTGGTGGCCAAGGACGAACCGCGGGATTTAGACGGGCTTATTGATCTCGTTATACGATTAGACAATCGGTTAGAAGAACGCCGTCGGGAACGAGACGAAGGGCGTGGCCGGGCACGCGCCGTCCCTCTCCCTTCCGGTTCCGACAGAGTTCCGCCCTCCCCACGCTCCGCGGCCTCTACGCTCCGTGTGGTTACAGCTCCCCCTGCTGATGAAGCTATGGACACGAGCAGGGCCACATTTAGGGCACCAGATAGACAGAGGAAGCTGGCCCGCGGAGCGTGCTTTGTTTGTGGTTCAATAGAGCATCAAGTGAGGGACTGCCCCGAGCGGTTAAAACACCAACGCCCGCCCCTAGAAACTGGGTTAGGGGTGGGTCAAAACATTCACGTGGGACATACCCATATTGCCACACGACTCCCAGTTACAATCCTTTATGAGGATTTAACCCTGAAGGCCCCAGCACTGGTGGACACGGGCTCTGAAGGGAATATGTTAGACAGCAGATGGGCCAGCGAGGTAGGGCTCCCTCTGGTGGCGCTTACCTCGCCTGTGCAGGTGCGGGCACTAGATGGCTCCCTACTCCCTTTAATCACACATAAGACACCACCAGTAACTCTGGTGGTGTCAGGAAATCACCGGGAGGAGATCGAGTTTTTTGTGACTCCTGCCACCTCCCGTGTGATTCTCGGTTTCCCTTGGATGTTAAAACACAATCCCCGGATCGATTGGCCGTCCGGGGTAGTGGTTCAGTGGAGCAAGACCTGCCATCGGGTATGTTTAGGTTCCTCGGTTCCTCCCGGTTCCCAGGCTAAGGAGGAGGTCAGAGTAACGCCCAATCTAGGGACGGTGCCAGTGGAGTACCATGACCTGGTGGATGTGTTCAGTAAGGATCTGGCGCTCACCCTTCCCCCCCCACCGTCCGTACGATTGTGCCATTGATTTGGTTCCAGGCGTTGAGTTCCTGTCCAGCAGGCTGTACAACCTCTCACGACCTGAGCGCGAATCAATGGAGACCTACATCCGGGACTCTTTAGCCGCCGGGTTGATCCGGAATTCCACCTCCCCGATGGGTGCAGGTTTCTTTTTTGTGGGTAAAAAAGACGGCGGACTTCGTCCATGCATTGATTATAGGGGGCTGAACGAAATCACGGTTCGTAATCGATACCCGTTGCCCTTGTTGGATTCAGTGTTCACGCCCCTGCATGGAGCCCAAATATTCACTAAGCTAGATCTTAGAAATGCGTATCACCTGGTTCGGATCCGGAAGGGAGACGAGTGGAAGACGGCATTTAACACCCCCTTAGGTCACTTTGAGTACCTGGTCATGCCGTTCGGTCTCACAAACGCCCCCGCGACGTTCCAAGCATTAGTTAATGATGTCTTGCGGGATTTCCTGCACCGATTCGTCTTCGTATATCTAGACGATATACTCATCTTTTCTCCGGATCCTGAGACTCATGTCTGGCATGTACGTCAGGTCCTGCAGCGGTTGTTGGAGAACCGGCTGTTTGTGAAGGGCGAGAAGTGTGAGTTTCACCGCACATCTTTGTCCTTCCTGGGGTTTATCATCTCCCCCAACTCCGTCGCTCCTGATCCGGCCAAGGTTGCGGCGGTGAGAGATTGGCCCCAACCCACTAGCCGTAGGAAGCTGCAACAGTTCCTCGGCTTTGCAAATTTCTACAGGAGGTTCATTAAGGGCTACAGTCAGGTAGTTAGCCCCCTGACAGCCCTGACCTCACCAAAAGTCCCCTTCACCTGGTCGGATCGTTGCGATGCCGCGTTCAAGGAGTTGAAACGGCGCTTCTCGTCTGCACCCGTTCTGGTGCAGCCCGATCCTAGTCGCCAGTTAGTGGTTGAAGTGGACGCCTCGGACTCAGGGATAGGAGCTGTGCTTTCCCAGAGTGGGAAGACCGATAAGGTCCTTCACCCGTGTGCCTATTTTTCCCGCAGGTTGACCACGGCCGAACGGAACTATGACGTCGGCAATCGAGAACTCCTTGCGGTGAAAGAGGCTCTTGAAGAGTGGAGACATCTGTTGGAGGGAACGTCCGTGCCATTCACGGTTTTCACTGACCACCGGAACCTGGAGTATATCAGGACCGCCAAGCGGCTGAACCCCAGGCAAGCCCGCTGGTCACTGTTCTTTGGCCGTTTTGACTTCCGGATCACCTACCGTCCCGGGACCAAGAACCAGAGATCGGATGCCTTGTCCCGGGTACATGAAGATGAAGTCAAAGCGGAGTTGTCGGATCCACCGGAACCCATCATCCCGGAGTCCACTATCGTGGCCACCCTCACCTGGGACGTAGAGAGAACCGTCCGGGAGGCCCTGGCACGAAGCCCGGACCCCGGAACTGGGCCAAAGAACAAACTATACGTCCCACCAGAAGCTAGGGCTGCAGTCCTGGACTTCTGTCACAGCTCCAAGCTCTCCTGTCATCCAGGGGTGCGAAGAACCGTGGCAGTTGTCCGGCAGCGCTTCTGGTGGGCGTCCCTAGAAGCCGACATCCGGGATTATATCCAGGCCTGCACCACCTGCACCAGGGGCAAGGCTGACCATCGCAGGGCATCAGGTTTACTCCAGCCGCTGCCTGTGCCTCATCGCCCCTGGTCCCACATCGGCCTGGATTTTGTCACGGGCCTCCCACCGTCCCAGGGTAACACCACCATCCTCACGATAGTGGACCGATTCTCCAAGGCGGCCCACTTCGTGGCCCTCCCGAAGCTCCCAACAGCCCAGGAGACAGCGGACCTCCTGGTCCACCACGTCGTCCGGCTGCATGGGATTCCAACAGACATCATCTCCGATCGCGGTCCCCAGTTCTCCTCGCAAGTCTGGAGGAGCTTCTGCCGGGAACTGGGGGCCACGGTGAGTCTCTCGTCCGGGTACCACCCTCAGACCAACGGGCAAGCAGAACGGGTAAACCAGGAGGTGTAACAGGCCTTGCGCTGCGTGACTGCCGCGCACCCGGCGGCCTGGAGTACCCATTTGGCCTGGATCGAGTATGCCCATAACAGCCAGGTGTCTTCAGCCACCGGCCTCTCCCCTTTTGAGGTATGTCTGGGGTATCAGCCCCTGTTGTTTCCGGTGGTTGAGGGAGAGGTCGGTGTGCCCTCGGTCCAGGCCCACCTACGGAAGTGCCGTCGGGTGTGGCGTGCCACCCGTTCTGCTTTGCTAAAGGCCCGGACGAGGGCAAAAGCCCATGCAGACCGTCGGCGGACCCCGGCCCCTGCGTATCGGCCAGGGCAGGAGGTGTAGTTATCCACAAAGGACATTCCCCTCAAAGTGGACTCCCCCAAGCTACAGGACCGATACATCGGCCCATTCAAGATCCTTAAGGTCATCAGTCCAGCCGCAGTGAGGCTTCAGCTTCCGGCCTCACTGCGGATCCATCCTGTGTTTCATGTGTCCCGGGTTAAACCACATCACACCTCACCCCTCTGTACTCCGGGTCCGGCGCCGCCTCCTGCCCGGATAATCGATGGCGAGCCGGCTTAGACTGTACGCCGGCTTTTGGATGTCCGTAGGATGGGCCGGGGCTTCCAGCATTTGGTGGACTGGGAGGGGTACGGTCCCGAAGAACGCTCCTGGGTGAAGAGGAGCTTCATCCTGGACCCGGCCCTCCCGGCCGATTTCTACCGCCGCCACCCGGACAAGCCTGGTCGGGCGCCTCCTGGCGCCCGTTGAGGGGGGGGTCCTGTTGTGTGGGCCGCCAGAAGAGGAGGTACTGCTGGCCCACCACCAGAGGGCGCCCTGTCTGGAGTGCGGGCTCCAGGCACCAGAGGGCGCAGCCGCCTCACAGGAGCAGCCAGGGTGACAGCTGTCACGCATCACCTGCAACAGCTGTTACCAATCATCTGATCAGCAGGGGTACATCAGCAGGACGACGTCTCCACCTCTTTGCCGAGATATCGTTCTACCTGGAAGGTAACATTCTCAGCTAACTGTGTGACAGTAACCTTTTGTGACTTTTGTGCGTTGTATAACAGACTCCTTTTCCAACAAGAGGTGGAGGTAGTTTTCCTGCCGTGCGGATTGCTGGGTGCAAACGCGCCCACATTTAATTGTTTCTTTGTTCCTCGCCAGCAGTACCAGGTCCGACACGCAGAGGCAGTGGCCACCTGGGAATTCGGGACTTGGCGGCTCCAGTATTCCCGGGGTCTGGTGGCGGAGGAAATCGTGTGGTTCCGGTTCTGCTTTGGACAGACGTCTCCTATCTTCGAGCCTGCCCACACGACACCTTTTGTGATTTGGCTTTTTGTCCATTGTTGTAATCTGTTGTATTTGTTGTGCCCATTCACAACAGTAAAGTGTTGTTATTTGACTTCCTCCATTGTCCATTCATTTGCGCCCCCTGTTGTGGGTCCGTGTACCTACACTTTCCCAACAAGTTGTTTAATTTTGTAGAAAAAAAAGCAGATCACAGCCATGACACAAAACTAAAGTCATTTCAAATGGCAACTTTCTGGCTTTAAGAAACACTATAAGAAATCAGGAAAAAAAAAATTGTGGCAGTCAGTAACGGTTACTTTTTTAGACCAAGCAGAGGGAAAAAAAATATGGAATCACTCAATTCTGAGGAAAAAATTATGGAATCATGAAAAACAAAAGAACGCTCCAACACATCACTAGTATTTTGTTGCACCACCTCTGGCTTTTATAACAGCTTGCAGTCTCTGAGGCATGGACTTAATGAGTCTTAACAGTACTCTTCATCAATCTGGCTCCAACTTTCTCTGATTGCTGTTGCCAGATCAGCTTTGCAGGTTGGAGCCTTGTCATGGACCATTTTCTTCAACTTCCACCAAAGATTTTCAATTGGATTAAGATCCAGACTATTTGCAGGCCATGACATTGACCCTATGTGTCTTTTTGCAAGGAATGTTTTCACAGTTTTTGCTCTATGGCAAGATGCATTATCATCTTGAAAAATGATTTCATCATCCCCAAACATCCTTTCAATTGATGGGATAAGAAAAGTGTCCAAAATATCAACGTAAACTTGTGCATTTATTGATGATGTAATGACAGCCATCTCCCCAGTGCCTTTACCTGACATGCAGCCCCATATCATCAATGACTGTGGAAATTTACATGTTCTCTTCAGGCAGTCATCTTTATAAATCTCATTGGAACGGCACCAAACAAAAGTTCCAGCATCATCACCTTGCCCAATGCAGATTCGAGATTCATCACTGAATATGACTTTCATCCAGTCATCCACAGTCCATGATTGCTTTTCCTTAGCTCATTGTAACCTTGTTTATTTCTGTTTAGGTGTTAATGATGGCTTTTGTTTAGCTTTTCTGTATGTAAATCCCATTTCCTTTAGGCGGTTTCTTACAGTTCGGTCACAGATGTTGACTCCAGTTTCCTCCCATTCGTTCCTCATTTGTTTTGTTGTGCATTTTCGATTTTTGAGACATATTGCTTTAAGTTTTCTTTCTTGACGCTTTGATGTCTTCCTTGGTCTACCAGTATGTTTGCCTTTAACAACCTTCCCATGTTGTTTGTATTTGGTCCAGAGTTTAGACACAGCTGACTGTGAACAACCAACATCTTTTGCAACATTGCGTGATGATTTACCCTCTTTTAAGAGTTTGATAATCCTCTCCTTTGTTTCAACTGACATCTCTCGTGTTGGAGCCATGATTCATGTCAGTCCACTTGGTGCAACAGCTCTCCAAGGTGTGATCACTCCTTTTTAGATGCAGACTAACGAGCAGATCTGATTTGATGCAGGTGTTAGTTTTGGGGATGAAAATTTACAGGGTGATTCATTTCATTTCATTTATTTATTTGAATAGGGACAATGCACATTAATGAACATCAGTATAAAAACAAATGTAAATATGCCGGATTATAGCTACAAAGCTAGTTTTCATCCATAGTCCCTAGGCAGGCAAATACATAAGAAAGAAAATATAATATACAAAATAAACAACACAAGGGAATGTTAAAAGTCTAGTGGTCACATGACTGGTTTGTTTTCAGCCATAGTTTGAGTTGAGCTCTAAACCTGATCAATGTAGGGCTCTCCCGTATGTATAGAGGAACACTGTTCCAGATGTTGGTGGCCCTCACAGAGAGAGTGTTCTGTCCAAAAGTTGTTCTCCTGTGGGGGACCTCACAGTCTCCTCTGGAGGAGGCCCTGGTTCTCAGGCCACTTGAAATCTTAGGTTTAAACAAGGTAGACCCTGGAGGTGGGGCTAGTCCATGTAGCACTTTATAAATGAAGCATACATACTTAAAATTTATAAAATTTTCAAAATTGAAAAGATTGTACTTGTTTAAAATATTACATACATGAAAAGAATTAGGTTTTCGGTCAAAAACTTTAAGAGATTTTTTGTACAGAGATTCAATTAATTTCAAATTGGTAACTGTGGTGAGAGACCAACTTGTGATGAAATATTCAATATGAGATAAAATCATTGAATGGAGAAACATTCTGGCAGCACCAAGTGTTAGAAAAGACCTGATTTGTTTAAAATTTTTAAGGTTAAATTTGACAGTACTGGCAAGTTTTTTAATATGATTTTTGAAGGACAAAGTGGAATCAAGTATCACGCCGAGGTACTTGAATTCTGTGACAAGTTGTAATTCTTCTCCTCTCAAAAATACTCCGGAACTTTTTATTTCTTTTGATTGCTTTGAGAACATCAAACAGACCGTTTTTTTGGAACTGAGAAGCAAACATGATTTCAAAAGCCAGTCATTTAATTGCTCCATGGCTGAGGTCAGAATAGAAGCTGCCTCTTTAACGCTCCTTGCATGAGTATAAATTACAGCATCATCTGCATACATTTGGAAATTCACGTTATTACATATTTTGGGAAGATCATTTATGTACAGGGAGAATAACAGGGGACCAAGTATTGATCCTTGCGGCACACCAACAGAGACATCCAAGACTGATGATTTTACACTGTCAATTTGTACACATTGTTTTCTTGAGGATAAATATGATTTAAACCACTGAATTGCCTCTGGCGAAAAATTGAAGTCTGTTAATTTTGTTAGAAGAATTTCATGGTTAACAGTGTCAAAAGCCTTTTTAAGGTCAAGGAACACTGCACCAACACAAGGATATATATCCAATTTACTTTTCACCTTTTCTATAAAGAAGCTGCTGATTCAGTGGAGTGGTTTGCTCTGAACCCAAATTGCATAGCATGTAGATTAAAGGGACTATAATTTAAATGTTCATTTATAATATTTGCTACCCATCTCTCAACAACTTTGGAAATGACTGGAAGTATACAGATTGGTCGATAATTGGATATATTTGAACTGTCACCAGATTTAAAAATTGGGGTGACTGTGGCCAGTTTCCAGGACGATGGGACAACTCTCTGTTTAAGTGATAAATTAACCATGTGTGTTATTGGTGCAACAAGGGACTCTTTGCATAATTTTAGGAGATGAGTGTCTAGTCCATGAATGTCTTTAGCCTTAGAATTTTTTAGTGAATCAATAATTTTGGACACTTCCAGCCCTGTTATTTCACGTAAATTAAAAACAGGCTGTGTGAGATCAATAGACCTTGGTTTAAGATCAGGAGATGGAAATAATTCACTTATTTCCCTCACAGAATTGAGGAAATAATTGTTAAATTCATTTGTCAATAGATCTGGATCAGTCACAGCAATATTGTTCACGTTTAGCTCAATTTCTTGTTTTGCTTTTTTATCCTTCCCCGTTAATTTATTTAAACTTTGCCAGATCTTTTTGGAATTTCGATTTGCTTCAGAAATGATGTTCATGAAAAAAATTGCTTTAACCTTTCGCATAATTTGAGTAACCTTATTTCTTAGTGAGGTAAATTTATTCCTGTCTGTGACGAGATGGGATCTGATATATTTTTTTAGTTGCTCATCTCTGTCTCTCATCCATTTCTTACATTCATCATTTATCCATGGTAACAGATTTCTCTTTCTTTTGTTGTGGCTTCCCTTTTTGGTAAAATTTAACATTACTTTGTTAATTTTCTTGTGAAATAGGCAGCTGCTATTTTCAACATCTTTACTTTGAGTGATTTCGTTCCAATCACAACTTTGCAGAGCTGCCACAAGATTTGGTAGTAATTTTTTGGGAATTATTGTTTTAGGTAAGACTTTTACATTTGGCCTATACGAATCATCAAAACGTTTTTTTGTAAGTTTTCTTGAGAAGAAGATGGCATTATGGTCAGACAACCCAGTCACGTAATTAAACGTTTTGATAATTCTTCCAGGTTTATTTACAAAAAGCAAGTCTATCAAAGTTTTGGAATGTGAAGTTATTCGAGTAGGTTGTTCTATTAACTGTTTAAAATTAAAATGTTCAATAACTTGTTTCAGGTTCTTTCTAGCTTTCTTATCATTCCAGTTTACATTAAAATCTCCAGTAATTATAATTTCTTTATTTAAATCACAATGATTAAGAAGAAGTTTTAAGTTGTTATAAAAATCCAATTTAGCAGATGGTTTACAATACAAGCAAATTACAATGAAAGACATTGCAGGTGAGAGTGAAATTTCTACACCAACATACTCAAGCTGGATTTCTTCTGGCAAGTTTATCCGTCTACATTTTAGAGTGCTTTTAACATAGAGAAGAACACCTCCACCCCTCCCATGTGCCCTGTCATTCCTATAAACATTATACTCTGGCATAGTTACCACTGAATCTGGAGAGTTGTGTGATAACCAGGTTTCAGAAAGCCCCAAAAAGTCAATGTTGGAGTTGCAGAGCAGATGTTGAAGCTCTTCATTTTTAGATGCCATACTCCGTATATTCAAGTGTCCACCTAAAAAGCCTTTTGGTTTGGCTCGCGGATCCCAGATTGTTTTTGCCTGATTAAGTGTATGGAAAATCTTAGATGTCCAATGTTTTTTGAAAAGAGGATTTCTCTCCTTTTTTTGTGGTGGTGGAGGCCCGGTTAGCTGTAGCCCGGATGGTGAAGGCCCGGTTAGCTGTAGCCCAGGTGATGAAGGCCCGGTTAGCTGTAGCCCGGATGGTGAAGGCCCGGTTAGCTGTAGCCCAGGTGATGAAGGCCCGGTTAGCTGTAGCCCGGATGGTGAAGGCCCGGTTAGCTGTAGCCCAGATGGTGAAGGCCCGGTTAGCTGTAGCTCAGATGGTAGAGGCCCGGTTTACTGTAGCTCAGGTAATAGAGGCCCGGTTTGCTGTAGCTCAGGTAATAGAGGCCCGGTTTACTGTAGCTCAGGTAATAGAGGCCCGGTTTACTGTAGCTCAGGTAATAGAGGCCCGGTTTACTGTAGCTCAGGTAATAGAGGCCTGGTTTGCTGTAGCTCAGGTAATAGAGGCCCGGTTTGCTGTAGCCCAGGTGGTGGAGGACCGAATAGCTGTAGCTCAGGTGGTGAAGGCCCGGTTAGCTGTAGCCCAGGTGGTGGAGGACCAGTTAGCTGTAGCCCAGGTGGTAGAGGCCCGGTTAGCTGTAGCCCAGGTGGTAGAGGCCCGGATAGCTGTAGCCCAGGTAGTAGAGGCCTGGTTTGCTGTAGCCCAGGTGGTAGAGGCCCAGTTAGCTGTAGCCCAGGTGGTGGAGGACTGATTAGCTGTATCCCAGATGGTACAGGCCCGGTTAGCTGTAGCCCAGGTGGTGGAGGACCAGTTAGCTGTAGCCCAGGTGGTAGAGGCCCGGTTAGCTGTAGCCCAGGTGGTAGAGGCCCGGATAGCTGTAGCCCAGATGGTGGAGGACCGATTAGCTGTATCCCAGATGGTATAGGCCCGGTTAGCTGTAGCCTAGGTGGTGGAGGACCGGTTAGCTGTAGCCCAGGTGGTAGAGGCCCGGTTAGCTGTAGCCCAGGTGGTGGAGGCCCGGATAGCTGTAGCCCAGATGGTAGAGGCCCGGTTTGCTGTAGCCCAGGTGGTAGAGGCCCGGTTAGCTGTAGCCCAGGTGGTGGAGGCCCGGTTAGCTGTAACCCGGTTAGCCCGGTTAGTTGTGGCCCAGATGGTGGTGGGCCGGTTAGCTGTAGCCCAGGTGGTGGAGGCCTGGCTAACTGTAGCCCAGATGGTGGAGGCCTAATTAGCTGAAGCTGTAACCCAGGCAGCTGAGGTAGAAACCAGGGTAGCTGTAATTGTAGCCTGGTTAGCTTAGGGGTTGGGCCTGCTAGCTGTAGTCCAACCCGGTCTGTGCTCAGAACCAGTCCAGGACTTATTTCAATATCACCAGCTAAAAGTAATATTAACACAAGTTCCAAAGCCCCCAGGGATGACCTAGATGTAAGTGAACGATCAGGTTTACCTTGAGGTGGCCTGGCATATCCAGAATTGAGAAATCTTGTGAACAAGAGGTACTGATTCCTTTTTACTGGGTATAGAGTTGAGTTATCCATTTTCCGAGGGCCCGATAAACTCCAGAAAAGGTAACAACATATAGCAATGACAAATACATATGTTGATGGCACAATCCAAGGGAATTTGATGGTTTTAGAGTCTTTTTTAGGCAAAAACACAGGACCTGCCTGACTGTGTGTCTGCGCCCTGGCGGCCATCTTCCATAATTGCCATAAATATTCCATAATTTATTCCTCAGAACTGAGTGAGTCCATATTTTTTTCCCTCTGCTTGGTCTAAAAAAGTAACCGTTACTGACTGCCACAATTTTTTTTCTTGATTTCTTATAGTGTTTCTTAAAGCCAGAAAGTTGCCATTTGAAATAACTTTAGTTTTGTGTCATGTCTGTGATCTGCTTTTTTTTCTACAAAATTAAACAACTGAATGAACATCCTCCGAGGCCAGTGATTCCATAATTTTTGCCAGGGGTTGTAGTTGACTGCTACAACAATCTGTAAAATATCATTTTGATAACCTTACACACACACACACACACACACACACACACACACACACACACACACACACACACACACACACACACACACACACACACACACACACACACACACACACACACACACACACACACACACACACACACACACACACAAATATATATATATTATATTTTATGGTCTGAAATCTCACACGATTAACCAATCAGATTTAACCTTCCTTCCCACTGTCGCCAAGTGCTTGCTCACAGGGGGTCGTTTTGACCGTTGGGGTTTTTACGTAATTATTGTATGGCCTTGCCTTACAATATAAAGCGCAACTGCGCCTTGGGGCAACTGTTTGTTGTGATTTGGCGCTATATAAATAAAATTGATTGATTGATTGCGGAGCAAATGCAATTCGATTATATATATATATATATATATATATATATATATATATATGTGTGTGTGTGTGTGTGTGTGTGTGTGTGTGTATTTGGCTGAATTGTTCCATTCAGGTGCTTATTCATTCACACTTTGGAACTACTCTGATTGAAAGGCCTGTTTGACACTCAGTGCTTCTCGACTTACTACTACGGCTTCTCCCTTGTTTCACTTGGGGATGCCACAGCAGATCATACATGTTGATTTGGCACAGGTTTTATACCAGATGCCCTTCTTGACGCACCCCCCACATTACATGGAGAATGGGCAGGGGAGACCCACTTCTTTCCCATTTTGTAAAATGCACGCTGTACATAGTATCTACATCTGCACACTATTACCATGCCGTCATATGGTACGGTCCAAACTGCAGTCACTTTATTTATTATTATTTCTGACCTCATACTTGTCGCGTTTATGTCTAGTTGTCTAGTTGATGATAGTACTGTGAGCAAGTGCAATCGGAGTCAAATTCCTTGTATGTGTAGACATACTTGGCCATTAAAATTGATTCTGAACCAAGAACCTTCTGCTCTGGAAACAAATAACGCACTTAAACGCTTGACGACTACACCTGCCCCGTACTTACTACTACGTGGCAGATTTAAAAACAAACAAACAAAAAAAAACAGCATTCAATACTCAGAAAATGAAATAAATGGAGTTCTGCAGTGATCAAACAAATCAAACTCACTTTTTGGAAGAGGTCAATGCACCTGTAAATCTGGGACCCAAAACCACAACAGACAACAACATAAGTGGCTACTTTTAACTATGATGATTGACCCATCCAAAGCATCTTTAGAAGAAAAGACGGATCTTACTTTCCCTCTTTCTTTCTTCCAGTTGTTTGGTTATTGCCTTTTGTTTGTAATGTACTGTGTCTGGCTTCCTTTTCTCTTTGGGACAGATAAGAGTACAATGTTGTGTACGGTGTCAGGACCGATGTGTCTGGATACAGAGCTGCAGAGTTAAAATAGAGGCCGTATCTTCGCCAGGAGGAAGATAGGATGCAAACACGTTATCTCACACAGAGAGCAAGAGCTATGGAGGTAAACAAGACGGAGACTGTGTCATATCGCTGTTGAAAGCACAGAGTCGTCCGTTTTAGCTGAAATGATCTGCAAATTTTATTCAGTCCTGATGCATCATTTCACAATGGAAAATTCATCACAGGAAATTTTTCCAAACATGAATAATACACTGTTTGTTTTGTTTTTTTTTTTCTTTTTTTTGGGGGGGGGGGGGGGGGGATGTATTGTTAGCTACTATAAATCTTTATACCTTTCCATTACTGCGCTTCTTTAAAGAACTGAATTTGTTGTTACATCGGATGAAGTACCGTAGGATAATTAGTCTCAAGACAAAATAGCGCAAGAAAAACAAGATAATCCTCCTTGCACTTCCTTCATTAAATTTACTCGCTTAAAGGACAAGTCCACTTGATCACAGCCTTCGTCATGTTCACATATTGTTGACAATCAAGCCTCTGAATGTTCTGCGCATCTTTGATAATTGTGTTGCATGTGAGAAATACAGATTTAAAACAAATGCACGAGAAGGACGTCGGGCTCTTATTTAATGCTTACAAAGTGAGGGTAACAGGAGAAAAACATTTTTTCCACATAGAAAAGACAGCCCACACTGCAGGTTGGTGACCAAACCCACACTAAAATCGACTCCAGTGCACCACAGGCGCCTGTGTTTATACCGCTCCTCTGGCAATCGTAAACGTTCTTGTCTACGGACGTTAACAGTCAGCCGGTGTTTAGGTGACATAACCAGAGCTGAAGTGTGTTTGTGGAGAGCGATTACGATGGTTTGGCCGCAAGCGAGGTGACTGCCTCAGAGGGATCCCTTAAAAAAAAAAAAAAGAAAAAAAAAAAAGAAAGAGGCAGAGCCAAGTGGGCAGAGCCAAAGCGAAACTCGATGGACATATAAATATTTGGTCTGATTTGTCATCATTACAGCCAGCTGGGTCTGTTTGTAAGCTAGCTGGTGTAGAGACTGCAGGATGGATGGAGAAAAGAAGTGGGAGGACAGAGGCACTTGCTTAAAGCCAGAGAGAGCAAGAGAGGGATGGCGAGCGCTTGCAAATAGAAAAAAAAGAACGTTCCAGACTGTGGTCTACAAATGAGACTGCAGTGGCAACAGAGATGGGGATTAATGCCATTTTATTGAGTCTGAACCCTGAATCTAATCTGCTTATTGAATTTAAACACTTTGAAATCCCTTATCAAATAAATCTATTAGATTCAAGTTCCAACAATTTTCAGGAACAATCCTGTGAGGTTTTATCCTTTAAGGAAACTCCATATGTCCTACGAAAATAAATCCATCTTTTTACGAAGACAGATGAACAATGAGAGGTTAACCAAACAAATCCAGGTGATTTAAAACGTTGAAGCGGTTCCAAAATGGAAACCCTGGAACAACCCGACCGTAGCTCACACCCGCTGTCGCAGAACTGATCCACTGAGGGGCTGTGGCTCCAATCCAAAGATAAATACTGCTTTAAATGGCTGTAATTTTGCTTAGCTAAAGCTAAAAAAAAGATTTAAAATACCTGACAAACGATCACTGTCTGATCTTTGTGATACGGCCAATGATATTAACATTTATTTACTACCCGTCTACATCTGGAAGCTTAGCTCCAGTGCTAACTCTACTTCTCACTTGAGATTAGAAAACTGGAGAGACTGTATAGGCCGGAACTTTAATGCTAAAGTGTGTAGGATTTGGGGGCGTTTATTTACAGAAACAGTGTATAGGACTAATAACCATCTGTTCATCTGTATATAATTACCTAGACCAAGAAATTCATGTGCTTCCATGAGCTTAGTATGAGTTCCTCATATCTACACGAGAGCCGGTCTTCTCATGGAAGCCACCATAGTGCACCATAATGTTGATAACGTAGCCCAAAATGGACACACTTACTTGGCCAGAAGACTGAAGAAAAAAGAAGTGGTCACTCCCCTTATGTATAATCTCATTGCTAGTACTGGCTAACAAGTTCATTACTGTGAAAAACAGGATCTTACATAGTATTTCTTATCACAAGACAAGGCAAGGGAGCATGAATCTCTGTTGCCAAAGAAGCAAAAACGTTAATGAAAGCAAAATTGTGACTGGCAACAGAAAATGCAATCTCCAATCTCACCACTAGATGGCACTGAACCCGACACATTTTCGCTTTAATGTTAACAAAACATAACCTAAATGGATGATTCTGTCCGCATTGTAGGAAAAAAAAAATCTATAAGTCTTACTGGAGTATAAGTCGCACCAGACAAAAAGTTGCACCTTTTTCTGGCATTAATTCTTTTATTATTTGGAGTTTATTTTGTTTAGTGCTTTGATTCCTGTGAATGCTTTATATAAATAGTTATTATAATTACTATCATTAATAACAAAATTAATAGTCACAGGGTCTTCCAAACTAGTAAAAAAACAAAAAAAATAAAAACTGCAACTTATACTCTGGAAAATATGGTACTTTCCAAACAAAATGAATGCCCAGATCTCTCCCAAATGCAAAAATGAAGTAGGAACTTATAATGTATCTGGCAATGTCGCTTGATTTCCAGACACTGGAAAAATGTCACCAAAACGCATCTCTAGTTTCAATAAGAATGGAACCAGGTTGGGTTCTCTTGAATGTATATAATGTATGAATGTATTTACTCACCGGACGGCTGAAATTCATAGGTAAACTTTTGCTTCTGGCTAGGTGATGTTTCCTACTGCACTGGATCAAGGAGAAACCTCCTTCAATAACACAGCAGTACATGGAAGTATTTGTGACTTTTCCTGTGGAACACTTCTGACACCTCACTTTGACAACCTTATTTATACGATTTGGCAGCCCTTTCTAAATTACCTTAATGGTGATCCTACTGACTTGCCCACATTTTTTAAAAAAGACAAATAAATCACTTTTTTGTTCCACTTACACCAAACTAAATCAAAAATCCATATAGTGTAAGTCCTACATATGTAATGCAAAGATGTTTAACATATTTATTCCTGTTTGATTGCGTGAAAACCTATTCATTCTTCTTTCTATACCCACTTATTCCAACTAGGGGTGACGGGGGAGCCAGAGCCTATTGGAACAGTTATTGGGCGAGAGGCGGGGTACACCCTGGATAGGCTGCACGACTACCGCAGGGTCACATTTAGACAGGCAAACTCAGTCACACGGTCAAGTTTACAGTTTTCTATTCACTTAACCTGCATTAGGGAGGGGTGTTATTTAAAAAAAAATTGGAAATCTATAAATGTTTGCATGGAATATGGAAATATACATGGAATAAACCATAGCAAGATAGATTTTGGGTCATTTGGTTCCAAAAACCCATATGGACGAGCCAGTGAAGATATCAGGTTCAAAACCGCCGAAAATATCGACGAAAATGTCATATCTTGAGAACGGCTGCACCTAGAGACTTAAAATTTGGCTCCAAATGTTGCTTGACCCCAAGTTTATATTCAACGTCTATAGTAACAATAAGTCTATCTGGTGTTTTTTAAGAATAATTGACAAAAAACCTAATTTCAGTACATATGTTACGATCAACTGTAACAAACAAAATCTATGTAGTTTTTATTTCAGGAACATCAGTTGAGTATAATCATCACATGTAAAGAAAGACATGGCCACAATCAACTAATTATAAGCAACAGAGTGGTTTTCTACGTCAACAGCACATATACGACACACGCGTTACTTGAAATTTTCAAACGCTCCGTCCATATGGGTTTTTGGAACCAAACGACCCAAAAATTATACTGTTATGGTTTATTCCATGTATATTTCCATATTCCATGTAAAAATGTATAGATTTCAAAAATTTTTGAAATAATACCCCTCTCTACCTGAATGTCTTTGGAAGTGGGATGAAACCGGTGCACCAGGAGAGAACCCACATGAACAGAACGGACCAGAATCGATCCCACGACGTGATAAATTACAAATATATTATTTGAAAGCCACAGTGTGTCAAATTTAGTGTCCTCTAGTGGTGAGATTTCAGACTGCATCATGACATCGCCCCATAAATCCTTCACACTGTAGTTTAAAAAATAAAAAACAAAATGTGAGTTGTGTGTTTCGCTTGAAAAGCAACAAATGAAGGTTCCACCAAAGGTTGAATGGTAGCCTTAATGAGAAGGAAATGTGACGAACTGTGAGGTTTACACACTGTTGGACTTGTCCCGTGGTTTATTGGACATGCAGACAGCATACTTAGCTTCCAGGCTTCCGGGGTGTGGACATGAAAAGCCAAGATGGTGCACGTTTTCTTTGATACCAATCACCTCAGCAGGCGATTTCCGAGATGATCAGCGCTTTAAGTTTAGGTGATTGGTTGCAAGGAACACCTGCACCATGTTACCCACCCCTGCATTAGATGGACATTTTTAAGCCACTCTTCCACACCGTCCATAACTTGACTAAGCATTGGTGCAGGATTTCCCTGCACTCCTTTCATCTGGACATTATGTTGCATGTAAATCTCACCCCTCCCTGAGTTGTAGACCCAGAAGACCCCGAGCATAAACCTCCCATTTTGCCAAAATAAAACCAGATATGAGACACAGAGCAGCGTCCATCCGCAGTGATTAAAGTCCCCTCTCTTTGACTCCCCCTCTTTGTCCCTAATTGGGCACATTCTTCAGAAGTCCATTAATGTTTTTTACAGGAAGTGCAAGCACAAACACAGAGCTGTGGAGAGGAAAAGAGACGGGGGTTAGTACCTTTTCAGCATGACCCATCTCTCACACAGACAAATATCTTTCAATCCAGTGACGCATGCAGGACAAATATCCTGTTGTGAGAACCCCTTATCGGCAATGCAGTTTAAAGAAAAGAAAAGAAAAAACAAAAAACAACAACACGGTTAGCTTATAATTATACAATTTAACAGCCTCTCCAACTGCCAGCTTTAAAAATGTGACTGGATCTACAGCATGCAGTTATAAGTCTTTCCCAAAACATGTTCATGGTAAATTTAGTGGATAAATCCAACCTCTTTTTATTACACAATCTCTTAATAGCAAGGTGAGGTTGCACACGCACCATGTGTTTTAGACCACACACTGCAGGTCATGAAGGTCAAGGTAGGTCTGGAAGCTGGTGTTGCAGCATACACAGCACTATGGAACCATTTTCATTCTGGATGGCAACCACCCTGGGAGACAACAGGTCCATCCCCGCATCTCAAAAGTCAACACTTATTTGTCGCAGCCAGATACAAGATGCATGAGCGCCTCCTAAACCTTCTTCAGCTGTCGGTGTTTTCAACACTGATGCACCTGTGTGCTGGATCGTGCCATGACAATTGCTACACTGCCAAAATGTTGTAGCTAAAATGTGGAAAATCAAGAGTGCAAGGTGCAAATTTCCATTTGGACAAACATACTTTTTTCCTTTGGACAAGGTGGTGGCTCCAGTGGCCAATGGTGAGACACTTTATGAACAGAAAAAATAAACTCTTAGGAACTGATACAATAAAACATACGAACATGCATTCATTTTCTAAATCCACTTATTCTAATGATCATGGGGGTGGAGCCTATCCCAGCAATCACTGGCCGATATTTGCACTGGCTCATATTTACAATAAAAAAAACCTACTGACCAGATCCACTGACGGGATGTTTTACAGTATGATGACGTTTTACAAGTACGTCTTGTGCTGCCATCTTGCTGTGGTGCAGCCCTCGCAAGATGGCAGCAAGGTTTTCCTTTTTATATACGGCACAAAACGCTACAAGCCCAATCACTTTTTGGACTAAAAATCTGACAAGATGCTGACTTACTGCTGAAGTATGGAGAAGTCCACAGAGAGATGCACGGACTCAGACACAGGACAGATTGATAGACAGGAAACAGGAGGTGTCCCAGCACACCATTAGTAACACCATTTTGCTGACAAATAAATTTATGTCTCCCAGTCCAGAAGGTCAACCCAGTTCAAATGCATAAATAAGGCTGTAATTGGTTCAGGCGGTGCAGAGAGGCTCAAATGTCCCCAGTGGAGGACATGAGTTACTGCCTGACACTGACCCCAGTGTGTGTCTTTATGTGCGTGATGTGTTTGTGTCGCTTTACTGATGACAGGGTCAAATGGTATATTCTATTTCAGGCTTACCATTCAATAACTTTACAGTAATGTTGCATTGTAAGGTGTGCGTGTGCATGTGTACGTCTTACTCCACACACCCACAGCTGCAGCTCCGCAATAGAAAACACAGATCCTCTTCCTTTGAATATTCATTTTCTTTCAAATGCAAAGCAGTTTCACTCACCCTGGAATGTCACTTTTGGCCCCCAAGGAATATATCCACCCAAGCATATCTGACAATTGCCAGACTAAATACTGGCACTAAACTCCAGGCGCTGTTGTGGAACGAAGACAGCCATAACAAATCAGCCTGGGAAGGAAGAATGGTCAGTTTGTGGTAATTTATAGGGCTACTTTATCGCATACATCTGAAAAACATATCCAGCAATTTCACACAGGGCTCTTAAACAAACAGGCTGCATTCCGTCTCTACCTGAGCCAGAAAAAACAGGTGGACAAGCAAGAAAAGGATCAGGGTGTGGAAGTCAATATGTTGTTCAAAATCTTGTTAAAATGAACAGGCAGCATTTGTAAGATTTAATGTCGGTAATTTTGGCCTGTATTACTTTTAACCGTGTTGACATATTATGCTTACTTCTTTGTCTAAAACAAAATGCATTGAAGCAGTGCATTACCCAGTCATTGTTTTGTTTGGTCCTGGACCACAAACCAGTATAAAATGCTGCACTGTTCCCTTAGTTCTAGGCGTGCAGTGATAAGTCCTCCCGAGCAGGCACACCGCTCGTC
The DNA here is from genome assembly GCF_902500255.1 of Thalassophryne amazonica. NCBI lineage: Eukaryota > Metazoa > Chordata > Actinopteri > Batrachoidiformes > Batrachoididae > Thalassophryne > Thalassophryne amazonica. The sequence goes on from NC_047122.1 coordinate 35,333,634, forward strand.
AATACTCAGGAAAAAGTCAGTAAAGTCCAAGACATGTCGACCAAACCCGGAGGAAGGCGCCACATACAGTCTTTCCATAAATCCTGATATTTTGGATCCTAACGTGCATCAAGCCTGTACCAGAGTGCCTTGGAGCAAGGGCAAGGTGGCGGAGGCTGTCCACAGTAGGTCTACAACAAATACACTGGGTGCACTGCAGGATAGACAATGTAACCTGGAAATTCCTCACCATCTAACCATGTCATTTAGGTCCTTCAGACTTTTTTAATTAATTTATATCAAGTTGGAGACATTTGCTTTCAGTTTGAGTTTAAGGAAGATAACTTTAGATTGATTTATTTATTTGTATTTGAAATGACATAAACAATGTAAAATGTGTGAAATACCAAGTGCTCCAATACTTTTGAGTACAGTTGAGAAACACTCTGTGGCATGTGCATTTTTAAGTGAAATGGATCATCCTGGTGTCACTCAGAGAAAAATTAAGAGGTTATTTAAGTCCTTCAGACAGCAAAACTAAGAAGTTATTTAATCAACAGCTGCTTGCTTGTTTAAAAATAACTGGAGAGACACGTATATATGAGGCAACCCAAATTAAAGGAAAAATGCCGCTTTGTCTGGCATAAAATACGGTCGTTTACTCATTATTAGTCCATAGTTCAAACTACGTGTTCAGTTCAAATCTGAGGCAAAAATGTTTCTTCTTCTACTAAGGTGGATTAGAACTTTTTGCGGCACACAGCACCAACTACTGGACAGCACCAACTACTGGACAGTCAAAATGACACACTGATTTCAAAATGCAGCTCTTTTCAAACAGACGTGCTGAGCCATGGCAGGTCAATAATCTGTGTCCAATCAGATTTCAGGGGAGTCCAGTGCAACCCTGGCCTCCGCTCTAGCTCCACCCATGCCAGCAAGTGTTCAACATTTGACATTTTCTGTTTCACTGTGGACTCAAAATTTGGCACTTCCTGTTTCAGTGTGAACTTGCCACTGAGTTCCTGTGAGATTCCACGGGATCTTGTCTGTCCATCCAGGAAGTGTCGATCCAGGAAGTGTTTGAATTTTGGTATTTCCTCTGTCACTGTGGACTCAAAAATGGGCACTTCCTGTTTGGGACTCCCTGTACCACAAGCAATTAAGTATTAAGTCTCATGTTTTTTTTTACTAGTTTGGGAGGTCCTGTGACTTACACTCCAGTATGATCATGCATTCAGTACCAATAATAATAATAATAATGATAATAACAATAACAACTATTTATATAGGGCTTTCCCAGGAAACAATGTACTAATCAAACTCCAGCAATAAAATAATAAATGCCAATAATAAAAAGTACACTACAACAATGCACAAAAAGTCCAAAATAAAGAGCTGATAATACAGAAGAAAAGGTGCAAGTTTTTATTCCCCTCTTCCAGAAGCATTATTTTGACAGGTACGACTTACACTCCGGAAATATGGTTACATGGATTCTGCAGCTTAAGAAGCCCATTTTAATTTTGTTTAAAAAGCTGCAAAAAAAAAAAAAAAAAAAAACTGACAGCATGGGTTTGCGTTGAAGTTCTTGGATACTTTGGAGGTTCAGCCTCTGTATGGGGACTTTCATTTCTCACAAATGAATTCCTGCCTGGAGGCATTTTGTCATTATTCACCTTTATCTGCTGCCGGATGAGATCTAATTTGTCACAGCTTTATTTGCCGCGGATTTTAGCTTCGAGGTGGCCGAAATAGTAAACTCCTCCATCACCTTCACTGAACTACTGCATCATGTTAAAGAACTGAATTGCACTGAAACATATCATGTCTCGATTTACTGTCAAAATCCAAGCAATTGACAAAGAATAAAAGGTTGTGCGCAACTGAGGTAGTTTGTTTTCAACATATATTAAACAGTCTCAGCTGAATGACAGTGCCGCCAACCATCTTCTCCTCCATCCTCCCGTCTTTAACCCACCATAACAGAATCCATCCCTGCTGGTCCTCAATCCATCCTCTCTTCACCTTCGCCGATCCCTTCAAGTCGCCTCTCATCTATCTCTAAATCCATCCCAATCCTCATCTGGCTGCCCGTTTCCACTCAGCCCCTCCCCTTCTACAACTCGACGTCTTTCCTCCGTTCTCTTTCTCCTCCTACCTAACAGCCATTGGGGAGTTTCTGCACAGTGTTGAGCAAAGTTTAGTAGGCCAAAGAAGACAATGTGCCAGGTTCTGCACAGTGTGTTAAGCAGCTATGCTCCGTGAAGAAACAACGGCATTACTCAACACAAAAATTCCGCTCGCGTGCTGGGCCGTGATGCACATTTTGTGAGGCTGCTGTCACAGCGGGCAGCGAGACCGTGCAGGGGATTGTTTTATACAATGAGAGAATAATACCAGATTGGAACGCTGGTTGATATTCTGTTTCCAAACATCTGGATAAGTTCTACAAAGAGGAAGGGAGGAAAATAAACTACATGCATCCACGTGCTTTTGATATTAATACCAGTCAGTGTCGTTTAGGTTTTATTTTCAGGGTAGGTGTTCTCTGTATTTTTGTTGGTTTGGGTATATTGGCATAACTGCTGAATTAGTATCCTGTCAGAAGCGGTGATTTAAAGCCAGAGAGTCAGCCAGTACTGGGCAGCCCATCATGGACTGCCAATTCCATGACTTACTGGAAACCAGAGGGGAGTGATCTGTGCTTCCCAGCGCGCACAAGCAAGAGTTCTATCACTGCGGCTGTGGAGCTTTATCCAAAAGTGTCACAATCGCGTGATAAATAAAGCGAGCGCTGTCAGGCAGCCAGATAGAGTGAGAGATGTGAGGAATAAAACGGAAGGGAGGAAACAGAGAGGGGGAGGAAAGGGAGAGAGAAAGACGGATAGAGATGCAGCTTTGGAGTCTTCTGAACCTTGATAGCGTGATTTATTCATGAGATAAGTCACCCTGGCTGTGGAATAGGTGAGTGTAACGGTGTAATGTATCCCGCTCTTTGCCCGACTGCTTGCCTCAGTTGCTCTGACCCGCTGTGCTCCAGCAGCGCTGGTTGGAAGAGTGTAATGCATGCAACACTTGGACACGGTCAAGGATCACAGTCAGCACAGATAAACACGGGCCATCTGGATTCTTACAGGTTACGACAAAACCTAAAAGGATGCTATCAGCCCTTATATATGTCTTCAAAGGCAAGTGAAGTCATAGGACCCCTTCCACTTAATGGCGCGACGGCGCCGGAGAAAAGTATCATTCAAGGTCAACTAGCCTTTTGTAACATTAGGATGAGAACACATGAGGAAAGAAACAAAATTCATTCTAATAGCATAGTGTTTTTCCTTGTGTACTGCATCTATTTACAACAATCCTCAGGATGTTGGGAAAGTGTAGGAACACGGACCCACAACAGGGGGCGCAAATGAACGGACAATGGAGTAAGTCAAATAACAACGCTTTACTGTTGTGAATGTGCACAACGAATACAACCAATCACAGAAATGGACAACAGTCAATTTACAAAAGTGTCGTGTGGGCAGGCTCGAAGATAGGAGACGCCTCTCCAAGGTAAGACCGGTACCACACGGCTTCCTCCGCCACAGGACCCCGGGTATACTGGAGCCGCCAAGTCCCGAACTCCCAGGTGGCCACTGCCTCCGCGTGTCGGACCTGGTACTGCTGGCGAGGAACAAAAACACAATTAACGGTGGGCGCGTTTGCACCCAGTAATCCACACGGCAGGAAAGCTACCTCCACCTCTCGTTGGAAAAAAAGGTCTGTTATCACTCACAAAAGTCACAAAAGGTTACTGTCAAGCAGTCAGCTGAGAATATTACCTTCCAGGTAGAACGATATCTCGGCAATGAGGTGGAGATGCCGTCCTGCTGATATACCCCACTGATGATTGCCGTCAGCTGTCTCAGGTGATGGGTGACAGCTGTCACCGAGGCTGCTCCCGTGAGGCGGCGGCGCCCTCTGGTGCCTGGAGCCCGCACTCCAGGCAGGGCGCCCTCTGGTGGTGGTGGGCCAGCAGTACCTCCTCTTCAGCGGCCCACACAACACAGGAGCCTATTTTAAGGCCACAGTGCAAGCTGATTGACCACAATTTATATATATATAAGATGTGCAGCTGTCCCATATTAGCAACAGTGCTGCAATGCACTTTATGAATCAAAGCAGGGGATTATGACGCTTCAATCTGAGAATTATTCACACGGGTTTAAGCATTCCTTCTGGGGATTCTCTAAAAAAATATCTTGAAACAGTATAGCAATACAAACAACATTTGTTCTTGCAAACTGAAAAGGATACTAAATTTTAAACAGGTCATATTGTGCAGAATTGGTGTTTTAGTCTATTTTTACCTCAGTCAACGATGTTGGAGGAGGTTATGTTATCACCCCTGTTTGTCTGTTTGTTAACAGCCTGGAGCCCACAATTTTTCAAATATCATTATGGAATTTTTACTTAAGAGTCATATCCTGATAGGCAAGAACTGGCTCAATTTTCAAGGTCACAGGTCAAAGGGCAAAGTCAGGAAAAATCTTCTAAAATTGGAAAAATCCATATCTTTAACATTAAATGAATTGTCAAAATTTCATAACTCTGTCAAAAAAGATCAAATTTCTTTCATATTTGAGAGCGTTATGTAGGATGGTATCCTTTATGGACTGACAAACTCACTTGTAACAGGACTTTGAAGTTGAAATTTTTTCCCAAGGTAAAAATTTGTAGAATTGGAAATTAGTGTTGGAGATGGTTTGCAGCCTACAACCACGGTACCCTAGTTATCCAGATAAATATGGTTGTTGTGTCAAATCCTGCAATTCTATCTGTGCGTATGTAGAAGCTACCTTACTGTGAGCTAAATTTAGGCCTAAAAACCTTGCTGGAGATGTCTATGACATATGTCACAAAAGTCCAAGGGAGTCGGCGTGACCAGTTGCTGATACATGGTTAGCACTGTTGCCTCACAGCAAGAAGGTTGTGGGATTGATTCCCACCTAGTCTTTTCTGTGTGGAGTTTGCATGTTCTCCCTGTCTTTGTGTGGGTTCCCTCTGGGTGCTCTGGCTTCCTCCCACTTCCAAAGACATGCAGGTAAATTGACTGCGCGTGTGTGACTGGGTTTGTCTGTCTACATGTGGCCTTCTGACAGAACGGCGTCCGCCACATGGCCTATTGGGATGGATGGGATGAAATGGCCTTTATTGTCATTGTACATACATACAACAAAATTTGTCCTCTGCATTTAACCCACCCTAATTATAGGTAGACACAATCTGACCACTAGGAGCAGTGAGTGGCCACAGTCATTTGACCTGAGACATCCCTTAGATAAGTGCGTTCACAACTGCTGCTTGAACACACAACAAAACTGAATTGGCCCTTCATTGGAGTAAGCGGGCAGAGAAAATGAATGAATGGAAGATACAAGCATATTTAAACATGTACATTATGAATCGATCTAAATATATTATGAGTCAGTCGATGGCTGAGGTTTGGGTGAGTTAATCTCTTACGTTACTACTTCGATGTCTTCAAACTCTTGCAAAGGTTTCAAAGTTGGTATTAACTTTCCAATGTAAAAAGAAAATCAACATGTTCTGTAATGTTAGGGGGTATAACGGATAAACATGTGTTTGAACTGTATATTCCATTCATAATTTCTTAATACCATCATACCAGTTCATGATGAGAAACTTAAGCTATGCTATTTGTACTAACCTAACAATAGTTCGGCTTCTTCTATGTTGCACTGTCTGCTATTATATGTGATGCTGCCCCCAGTGGTGAATGCAAGGTTGTGCAAAAGGGTACCACCAACATGCTCAAGCCTAGTAGAAAAACCCTGAAGAAAGTCACTGTTTTCCCACAAATATGCATTTGAAGGTAAGCAATTCCACATTTAGATTATTGTAATTTACAGTGGATAATAAATATCTACATTAAATAAAGAACTGCATCTTTGTACTGAATCAAATAAAAAGTATCATTCCTGAAAACAGAGAAAATGGATGGATGGATATTAATGTTTGTTTTAAGACACACGGTTACCTACAATATTAGTTTGCCACAAAGTACACTATAATATGACCCATTTTAGCTGTCAAGTCTCATTTCTGCAGGTAATTTAAAACCAGCTACTGGAACTCAAAATTTAATGAATTTGTTTGGCTATCATATTTCAAAATTAATCTTGCATGGAAACAATTAGCCCAGGTCTTCTTATTATTCACAACCAACAACACTCCTCCTTAACATAGCGCCTAATTTCCACATTCTCTTCAGTATTCTGTTTTTCCAGCCTGACATTACATTTTTATAAACAAGGGCAAATTGCAAAGAGGGATCAAAGATGGAAATCCGCGGGGGTCTGGCCTATTGTACTTGTTCAAATATTTCTAAAACTAGTTATTTGCCCTCCGATGGAATCTTTTCATGAGGTGATAGTGGTGGGCTGTTATTGTAGTGGTGTGTGGCCCTCCATTCTCTGGCTGAATGTGATGGTCCTGGCTTCGCGAGAACAGCGCTGCCTCATTGTACCGGAGTGCAGATTACCACATGAACAGGAAGCTCCTTGGCTCAGTCTTCCAGCAGCGGCCGACCACCTCTTAAATACCCAAGACGCAAGTCATTGTGAGGCTGAATATGTACAGGTCAGCCAACAATCACTGATGCACCATTACCATTACAATAAGCCTTGTGCTGCTGCTTCTTTATATATATATATATATATATATATATATATATATATATATATATATATATATATATATATATATATATATAGTGAGTTAGGGATGATGGAGAAGTGAGGATGTGAGGCATACCACACACAAAAACCTCTGTCTGCCCACTGGTTCAATGCCTTGTTTGTGGGTAAAGAAAGAATATAATGGAAATGATGGATTTTTCAGTTACAAGCTGCTTCATGTGCTGCTTTTCTACTCCTTTTAAGAGCCAGGATCCATTTAGACCCACCCCAATGGCATGGTGTGTGGACTATGTGGAGGTTCAGCTTGACCTGGGAATTGTGAAAGGAAAACACAAACCTTGCCCAACATAAGTGGAAGTAAAACTGGTAGCGTGTCTGAGCTTTGCATTTTAGATTTGGTTGCTTTTCAATAAAGGTACAAATGACCTCCTAAAATCAAAATCTCCAACGAATCCAATTATTAAGCAGTTAAACAAATATCTTGTTTCTTGCTTTTGTACTCTGCTTTGATAGATTTGGTCTTCTTAAAGTTTCTTCCACTAAAAAGGAGTTTTTCTCCTTGGCATTACTGCCAATGTGCTTGATCTAAGGGTGGGTAGGGTTGAGGCTCCGGCTGTCCAAATCTGCCCCTGCAGGACGCCTGCCCTGGATGTTTTTCATTCTCCCTGCTCCACTCACAGATAATTAACTCTAACAGGTGTGCTCAGCCAGTGAGAAACTGGAAAACAGCAAAGTTAAATAATATTTATAGAAATATTTAGTAAATATAAATATTCACTGAGAACTATGGTGACGTGTTCCATACTTCACCAAATGAAAAAATGTGATCACACTGCAGGACTATTAATATATTTAAAATGAGTTCAGTTGAAAAATGTCAGACAGTGAAGTCAACCAATGATCCGACTACATAAAGCAATATGATGACTCACAGGAAATACAAGCTCAACTATATGGGTGTTATGGTTGCAGAATACATGGAACAGTTCTAATATATTCTAGTTGTAGATAGTACTTGTGTTCACTTCATGTAAATGGCACAGCAGGATGCAACGCACTAATCTTATTTACCAGAACTGGCCTGACTCTAAGAGAAGCAATTTGGGAAAGTTCTGGGCATATTCTCCTGCAGCTGACAGCTGGACTTTACCATTGTCACAACATCACTTACATTTGTGCAAAATCCAAAATGCTGCATCCCTGGTAACAAAACAAAGTAGTCCTAGTTTACTTGACAAGCAGATCATAACTAGAGGAAGAAAATTCATATTATTATGTATATTATAATAGCCATTTTATAATAGCCACAATAGCCAGCAGATCCACCTTGGATTTGCTGCGGCGACCCAGAGTGCAATCAAGGGAGCAGCCGAAGGGACTTACTTATATTATAATAGCCAAGTGGCCTATGTGTCATGTATGTGGCTTCGATCAAGCAAAAACCGGGGAGAGCTGACATTTGCCGTTTGGTATGTTAATGTATTTTGGGTCAATGATGAACGCTCCGAAAATTGTTGATAGGACAAAATTTTGGGGAGAAATTAGCAATTTTATCTAACCAATAAACAATGGATGCTGTGCTGCAATGCACCATGGGATTTCAGGTTTGAGGTTTTAAATGTTGTTATTGTGGTTTATTTTAGTTTAACAGTGTTGGTAGTGTTATTGATTCATTGTGTTTTGTAACTTAATTGGTTATGTCAGTTTAGATAAGTTTTATGTTGCTCTTACCATCAGTGACTTAAGTTTCATTTTTGGTACCATGAGTGAAATGTTTAGTGGTTTTAATGTCTTCAACCATTGTCTTTGTTTGTCAAATTAAAACAACCTGCTTACAGCAGTTGTGCTAGCGTGTGTGCATGCATGCAACTTCAATCAGGGGCAAACAGAGCACAGCTAACATTTGCAGTTTGGTGTGCTTATGTATTCTGGGTCAAGAATGATCGGTGCCAAAACGGAACACTGACAGGAGTAATACTTTTGGAGAAGCTACAAATATTAGCCAACATTGCTAATTACATTTTGGACTCACACGGCTTTCCAGCAGGGGGCATTAAATCATCTTTATATTAAAAGTGTTAGTGTAAGTGCATATCATTGTAAATACATTAAAAATACATGGAGGACACAAGAAAGTGAAAACACTTATTTCCATTGTGGTCCATTTAAAATTCAAATGACAAAATAGAAGTAATAATAAAATAAAAATAATAATAATGATAATAATAGTGTGTATATGATAAGGACAAGCTAAACAATTTCTAAATACATTAAGACAGCAAATTAACATTAAAAATTACATAATTAACAGGAAATAAAAGGTTGAGTTCCTCTTCAAAAAACTGTTGAGGTCTAAGATTCTAAAAACATTCTGGACACACATGCCATTCCAGCACGGTGGCTTAGTGGTTAGCACTGCTGCCTCACAGCAGGAAGGTCATGGGTTTGACTCCCACCTGTGGCCTTTCTGTGTGGAGTTTGCATGTTCTCCCTGTGTTTGTGTGGGTTTCCTCCAGGTGCTCCAGTTTCCTCCCACATTTAACGACATGCAGGTTAGATGAATTGGAAACTTTATAACTGTCCAGGTCTCCCTTGCAAAAGAGGTCTCAATGGTACTAACTTGGTTAAATAAAGGTTAAATTAAAAAGAGAAAAAAAAAACAACAAAAAAAACATTGCTTAATTTATTACCACCCTTGGAAAATGTCAGTTACGTATTTCATAAACTACCTAATCTAGAGCCTGTGGATCCCTACGGGCAACAGGTTATTATTATTATTTTAAAATCAGTTAAATAATCTTATCCTGTACTTTATTTTTACTTTTTCATCACAAAGGTCTGAGGGCCCACTTTTCCACCTGGTGCAAGCAGCACAGAGCACAGCACAAGATTTATTTGCAGATTCTACCAACCATTTGTGGTTTTTGCACTCAGTACTAACATCCTTTAAATCACAGGTCCAGCTGTGTTTATCTGCACACCAGTGGGTGTGTTGGTCTAAAAATGAGCTGTGGTCAGGTGTGACAGTGCAGCAGCTAAGAGAATATTTGTAGCAAAATTGTGCAAATGGTGATACAAGCACCAAATTCAGCACAAATACGCCTCAGACATTACTCTTTTGAAAAAAATGACTGGCCACTTGAATTTTCAATAGGCGGCCTGTGTAATTGAAGAATTACACAGGGGTCAAGATTAAAAGTGCTCAAATCATTTTGTAAACTATATCACATTATTTGTCTGGGGTCAAAAGTTAAACTTGCTCCGATTTTGGTAAAAAATGATGCACATTATTAGTTGAGTTAACAGGGTTTTAACAAGGAATAGTTTGGACCATGTATTATGTTTAGTTATCATGTTATTGGGTAACATATGTCACATGTCATAGAATCCAATGGACGTTGACCTTGTCTGACCTTTGCTTTGGAGACCAATCATTTACCACAATCAAAACTATTCCATTTATTAATCCTATTAGCTCAACCAATAATTTGCATCACCTTTTACCAAAATTGAAGGAACTTTAACTTTTGACCCCTATATAAACTGACACCGACCTTTGTCACCATTTTTGCTCCTGATTATTCAGTCATAGATAGTCCAAACTATACCTTTTTGGAATCTTTACAATTAGACAAATAATGTGGTGTAGTTTTCAAAATGATTTGAGCATTTTTAATTTTGACCCCTGCGTAATTCTTCAATTGACCCCTACTTGGCCACCTATTGAAAATTCAAGTGGCCAGTCGTTTTTTGTTTTTTTTTCTTCAAAAGAGTAATGTCTAAGGAGTATTTGTACCAACTTTGTGCTTGTATCGCCATTTGCACTTGTTTCAGTTATCTGCTGCACTATGATGGATAAAAAAAAGACCAGCTAGAAGTTCATTGATAGTCGAGTTCAGTGTATTTGTGGTGTTTAAATGGGGCAATGTTCAGACATGCCTTACATAAGTAGGTTCCCGACTGCTGCTTGAACACACAACAAAACTGAATTTAAAACAGCTGTTAAACAAAATACAAATAAACACAAGTGGAAAAATACAAAACCTCACCTTACTGGTTCACCTTGTGCAGGTCTATTAACTCACAATAAAACCTCCCACTTGAGTTTAGTTTATAAAAAGACACAAGTGCGCCTGTCACAAATGACACTGAATGTTTCATCTCATCTCATGGCCAAAAAGAGCCCATGACTAATTAAGAGGATAAATTCAGCCTCCTTGCTTGCAGTACCCTATTTTGAGCTTATATTAACCACTGTCTAAATAGCAAAAAAGGACTTTAACATGCCCCAAATCCACTTGTACACTGCATTTCAGACTGAGCATTATAGATCTTCAAGAGAGCCTTGAATCACTTTCATCAATCGTTAACTCCATAGTCACAAATTGGGATTGTGAAGGCACAAATTGACAAAGAATAAACACAACTTTAAGGAAAGCAGAGGCAAAAAAAAAAAAAAAAAAAAAGACTTCTTGGTGTGTCGTGAGCGCTACAGCTGGATGGCAGGTGTTGAACATGAGCTCAAGTTAACAGGCCTGAGTCACGATTTGCAAAAGTAAACAACTCATGACCCACTGACAAAAGCACTTTACAGCTCCATCGGGCCGCTTCACTTCAGGTCTGGTCCCAGGATCTGGTCAAGTCCTTTCAAGAACCATTATAGCTCCCCAGAATCTTACGACCTGTGACCAGGCTTTGGTGTAAACAGGGAAAATAAAAACACTTCACAGATGCAGTCAAAGTAAAAAATGGAGTCGCTTTTGAAAAACGCTGTACCAGCTGTCTGACATTGAGGGGTGTGAATTTTTTTTACTTCAGCGCTTCAAAGTGATTCTATTCTTTGCTTCCCGGCACTAAATTTAGAGAACAGATTGAGCCAAACTTTGATTACTAACAGGAACCATATTTACTGTCAGGAAACAGACCCTTTTTTAACCTCTAGATTTTGCCTTTATCTTTACTGCTTTGATATCTAGTGCAGTCCGCTCATAATTTATTTTTCCTGTGTATGTATTCAAAGAAGAAAAACAGAAGTACCTCTTCATTAATATTGTGTTTCATACACGATAGTAAGTCTTAGCCCATCCAGTCTGTGCTTATCCACGGATACCGTAGCAGGAAGTGGGACGTTCATATTTCTCTGGACAGTACTCAAGATCATCACAGGTTACTCCGCCAGAAAGGGCAGTACCCATTTACAGCTGGGTGGACTCGAATGATGCAGATCAAGTTTCTCATTAAAGGACACAGACTGGCAGCATGAAGCAAACACTTGGAATCAAACGCTGGGCTATAGGTTGGAATTCTAACCCCCAAGAGCTCATTTACGCTCCATTTATGTAAATCTCACTGTGCGTTTCAAACAGAGAAACTGTTGCTGCCCACTTACTTCTATATGCCCCTTTATATTGGCACTTATGTTTAGGAAATTATCCACAAGAAGACACTGCACCCTGTGACCCTAAGTGGGTAGAGGAAATAGATAGATGATATTGCAGAGCTTCTAGAAAGATTCTGACAAGATCAAACATGGCAATGGTCAAAGAAGTTGTGATGATGTGATGAGTAGGCAGTGGTATAGACGGTGCCAGTCTGTGCGGCAATTGAATACTTACTATATGCATTCATGTCATTCTTGTCAGCTGACATCAGCTGACAAGGAACATATTTCTGACAAGTCTGTCGGAAAGTTGTGGACTGGTACATCAAAACTTTGAGAGGACATCAGACAGAGAACTTTCCCAATGGTTGTTTTGTCCTGTACTTGTTCGTAGCATGCGAGTGGATGTCCTGCCAGCATTAAGCTGTTTTCTTACGTCGGCAGCAGAAAATCATCAAAGCTAGCCACTGTCCTGTAACACTTCCTGTAACACTTCCTGTTTTCTTGCACAAGAGTCTTTCAAAATAAGAGCACATTTAAACATAAAATTCAATTCCACTATCAGCACACACTGATGACATTATCACAGGTAAGATGCAGAAGAGACAAACATAATAAAAACTCATTATGTTTTGCTTTGTACAATGTGTAGGGACTCAAAACAAATTAATGTTAGGGTGGGTGTTTAACCCTTTGGGTCCATCATACAATGGCGGATTTTCAAGTTGTCACTAGACAGCACCTACGCGCATGCATGATGACGTCACAACTCTGTCTGGTTAGTGAGACGCAGTTTCGTTCAACAAGAACTGTTAAGAAACTTTCTCGTGTGTGGTGGAAGTTGTGTTGATGTAGGAATAGCCTTTACAATGCTTAACGAAGTCAGTCGCACAAAGAAATCAAATAATAGTGAAAACATGTTCATTGCACCCAGAATGTTGGTATTTTGGTCGTTGAACTTTCCTAGCAATGAAGCCCTGGTCACACGGCACTAACGAAGGACACTGAAACCAAAACGAAACAATAAATCTGCACGTTCACATGCCGTCTGTGGCTGGAGAGGATTTTTAGTTATTGATCCGTTTAGATATTGTCAATGTTCGTGCAAGATGTCGGACTTGGGAATTTGGACGAAGTTGGACGACAATGAAACAGAATGCTGACGGTACAGGAACTACGCAAATGATGATCAAGACAGAAAGCAAAACAGATTACGGATGAACTGAGGTTGTCGTCTGGATTCATTCACATTTTTCAACTGACGAACTGCCAGCTACAAGAATGAAGCTGGACGATGGTTAAATGATGTCTCTGAAAGTCAACGTAAGTCCAGATTTCTTGTTTCATTTTGGCTTTAGTGTCCTTCGTTAGTGCTGTGTGACCGGGGCTTTACATCGATATTCACACTACTGCAGCACTCATTCCTTGTGGGTTAACAGCAACAATGACAACAAAATTACTTACCGATACGGCATGGAATTCACCTCCAGTGGCCATTTCACTCCCTGGAAATCTGACAGATAAGCCGGTGTTTCTAATGATGGCAAACACACGAACGAGAGGCTCACAAACTGAAAGTCTTGGCAGCGCAACTTGAAAATTGTCCATTGGCTGTTTTTGGCTACTTTTGGTTTTGCCATAATAATTGACCTTAAAAACTGTTACTTTGCCTTGTTTGGTGTCATTATTTCCAGCACAGCCTCACTCGTGTGACCTTACTGTTTTTCTTTCATTCTGACATACTGTATTAACACAATGAACCTAAATTCACACAAAACATAAAATCTGAATAGAAAAGTTAGGGTTTTTTTGGCTGTAAAAACCACAAACATGCTTAACAAACCATTTTTATAAATTGGAATGCAAATATGAATTGTAAATTTCCAAAACATTTGTACAAATTTAGCCAACAACAAAGTTATATCCAACTATTTATATTAAAATGCAAAAAATGCTTCAGGCCTTTTTGTACAACTGTTTACAAAACAATAAGATGCCACACAAATTATTTGTGCCACTCAAAAAAACAATTCCTGTCCAACACAAGACAGACTGAACACAGGCCACACCCACAGGAGTGTCACTCCTCCTGTTGTCCACCTGGAGGCAGTGTTGGCATTTTAGTCTGCCTTTGGTGGCGTTTTGACCAGAATGTCCTCAGCAATCAACCCATGTGGGTTGGTGATTTAATGGTTTAGGTCGTGCATTTTTCCAATAATAAAGGGGGAAGTCGTGTATTTTCCCCCGCTGCTCCTGCAGCGAGGCAGAACTGAATCAGGAAACGAAAGTCCCATTTGGTGTGTGGTTCTGCAAATACGCGCACCAAAAATGACCATAATATTCACGAAAAAGCATGGCAATGTCAGGACTGGCGATGGCTTGACACATGAAGCAGGAGGAGACCAATGCAGACTCACAGGCATGGTTGGCTTAGATTGATAAAAAGCTTTATCAGAAGACCAGGCATAGGATTCGGTACACAGGTAGTCAAACTTACTGGCAGAGGTATCAGACATGATGCAGGCTGAAGAAGAGAAGAAAGGCAAGACAGTGCAAGAGGGCTAAACAAAGCGGTGCAAAACAAGAGAAGAGAGTGACAGAAAAACTAACTGTGAGAAACATGACGTGTGCAAAAATGAATGTAAGCAAACCAAAAGGGGAAAAACTAAGAACTACAGTAACAAATCAAAAAAGGGTAAAACCAGACAACTAATGATTAAAACTAAAACTGGAATGGAACTGGTACAATAAAATGGCAAAACAAACTATGGATTGAACAGAAGACAAAACAGGTGACAACTGAATAATACAATAAATGACAAATAGAACATAAACTGATACACAACGTCAAAGATAAATAATAACAAAAACCTGTGACTAAGCAAATACAATAAATGTGATAAAAAGAACAAAACTAAGACTAAAGAAACCTAAAGGACCATGACTGAACAAATACAAAAAGAAAGTAAACAATAAATGATAAGCAAAGAATGAACCGGTGACAAAAGTGTAACAGAAGGAAAAGCAACAAATAACTGAATGACTGCAAACTAAATGATGAGGTACTGAATGAAACTAGTGACTAAATAGTAAACACAGCAAAACAATAAACAGAACCAAGCTGAGACTAACATGATAAAGTATGAACTAAAAAAAAACAAGACCAGAGAATCAGGGGAGATAAAGCAAAGACCTAACCCATGAGCCGGGGCTGGGCATGACAGGCAAAAATTATTAGTCATGATTCAAGTTATACTAGGCCTATCAACAGAATTTAAAAACTGGTATGTAGTTTGAAGTCCGCACTTTCAACACACATTCAAACAGAGATTCAGACTGTGGCAGAGTCAATATTACATCTGCTGAATTTGGTCATGTGACTTTGATGCAGAGATGTGTCAAATGACTCCAGAGAGTTAATAAGCTTTAATTTTAAAAAATTATTAAATTTCAGGTGGGTGTTTATCAAACTTTCCTCAAAAAAGAGAGTGTGCTGATGCTCAGCCCTGGGCACTCCAATTTGCGGATACGGTATATATAAATCTTGTTAAAGTATTATGCCGTTGTTCATGCTTTAGGGCCCCTTCACACATAGTACGAATGTGATCGAATTGCGCATGAAGTGCGCATGAAGCAGGAATCGTATGAAATATGTGCAAAATCGTAGCTGTCTCCAACGCCTCGTACACCTGTTGCTACAACTATTTGCACACACCAGTGGCTGGAAGGCAGAATGTGTACTGTGAGAACCCATCAAACCCCCTCGTGGCAGGTGTCGGCCAAATTCCAACTGACACACAAGAACATCTAACACCGCTCGCTTGACACTTAGAAAATGTGTGGCCATTTATTAACACGACAGCAGTCAGCAGATGATCACTGTTGAGCTGGATGTGAAATTTGTCTAAGTGCCCCACGAGTGTGGCTTTGCAAACAGACACAGTGACACTTTGGTGTGTGCGCTGAACTGACAGGGGTGTGTTAGCCCACAGGAGCAGGTGTGGAGATCTGTGGTTCTGGATGTCATGCCTGGGGAACACGTACCGTGTTTGGATAGACATGAACTAACAACTGTCCACTGTGATATGCGTGTGTCTGCTTGCTGTCCTCATGTGGTCCTCATGTGGCCATACATAAAAACATATATCGCTGTTGCAATGGGCTGCAGCAAACGTGCGCAGGGTGCGCACATTGACAGGCTAGCCCTGATGAAATGGGCCGTCAGATCATAACATGCAGTGGGCAATCTGAACGTCACGTCACCCATGTGAGCTCTGCTCCACATGACGCAGTGTCAGTCCTGCGGCGCACTGTCCACAAGACACGTGTGTTGGGCAGGACATGTGCGTGGGGCCGGCTGGACACGCCACCAGCAGATGTGGACATGATAAGAATGCCCTGCTTCTCATTCATGTCATTTCATGACTGTACGTCTGTGACCATGGGTCATCTACAGAGGAACAGACGGATCATACTTGTGTTGCACACTTGATAAGAGGGATTCAATAAAATGTTTTTATATGGTGTGTGGTTTTATTTTTTCTTAAATACGTCCAGGTCTTTCATGATATCAGGCATTTTTCTGCACCTTTTACAGGACAGCGATGGTAGCTCAGTGGTAAAGTTTCTGGCTGGCAATCAGAGCTTTTGGAAAGTGCAGGTTCGAATCCTGTGGGTGGCATGTATTTTTTTTTCCACAGCAGCTGCGTGATGTGGTTACACATGCTGCAGCTGCTCACACTGTGTTCCCGCATGCACAAAACCGTCACAGCATGTATTTTATTTTATGCTTTTTTTTTTTTTTCTTTCATAGCAGTTGCGTGATGTGTAACCAAATCGCACAACTGTCGGCTCGATGTTTTCATGGTTTGCTCATACGAGCTGTTACGCCGTGATTCACCCCGAGTTGTACTTATTCGTACTATGTGTGAAGGGGCCCTTAAAGTTGTGTCTTGCTTGAACTTTAGCTATACTGCCCTCATGAGTAATGGTGATATTGCTTGATTTCTCTGTCCTTGTCCATAATTAATGGAAGGTATAAAAGAACCCTAATCCTGAGTAGTTCATGTTTGCAGCAACATCAAAACTTGATAAAACACTTCAGAATTCACATTAGAATCAGTAATGTTGTATATTTAACAAATCAAAGTTTGTACATGTTTCTTTTGAAAAAGACTGCTCTTTAACAGTTTTGGTGCCAAATGTACAAAAGTCCAAAACCACAATTTTTTAGGTGTAAAATACACTTGGCTGCTTAGATCACAAACAATGTGCAAAATATTAAAGAATTTAAACATGCCAACTCCAGTATATTCATGTAAATCTGTGCATTTTCAATCCCCCCCCATTTGAGAAAAATTGCATTATAGCATTTTGCACCTAAACTCTTCTTTTGTTCTCTATGGATGAGCAAGTCCCTGATTAATACTTGCCAACATATTACTGAACGCCATTACGAGATTTTGACAGTGAAATACAGCAGCTACTATTGGTCTTCTGTTGCCATGAGGAAGCTTTCAGCCTCATCCAAAAATATCTCCTCCCTGTGTTTGTACCTTGTGAAACATTTTCTGTGATTGTGGAAATTTGTGACTTGACAAACCCCCAGAGGGAAGCACAATGTTCAGGAGAGAAAGGAAATTAGACAAAAGAAAAAAAAAACATAAAGAGACATCATTTATCTGCGAATCCTGGACTCGAGCCTCGACTCTGCATTATATCACGTTGTATGTGTTTTACAGATGGGGGCTAGTGCGCTGACAAATGAGGGATCAACGCTCTTGTGCGGACATGAAACTATTTTGGCTTTGTGTTTTTCAGAAACAAGGGCGCAACAGAGTCGAATGCCACCTAAAGGGCACTTAAGCTATTCTGGTGACAAACAGGACCGCGGCTAATGTATATTACCAACAGGAGGTTGAAGGCGCCATTTCAGAGCACAATCAAGCAAGTAGGCAGGCAGGATCTCTATTTAAAGACATCCGAGAGACGTCTCTTCTCGCCTTGTTCCCCACAGCCATATAATAAAAAACTAAATCACAACAACTGCCGCCGTTCCACATTACCCACATGTACCCTCATCGCCAACATTTTGCTCTTAACTACGCTGAATTATTTTGCAAGAAAGACTCATTCCAGGAGGGTAATCAGTGGCTCCCTTTTTCTCAATGTGACAGACGTATTTGACAACTTAGTTACCTTAAACAGCCTGGCAGCAAAAAGTAAAAGGAATGGTTCCAATTATTCATATGGTAACTCTGTTGTTCAGTGAGGCAGAGGTTCACACACAAAGCAGCTGTCTCCCAACATCCCTTCTATTTCTAATATGGCTTAAGTCGTGACAATCGCCAGGAGTCACATTTGACGTATGCCCAATTTCACAGCATTCCCATCATTCCTCTGG
The DNA here is from genome assembly GCF_902500255.1 of Thalassophryne amazonica. Taxonomy (NCBI): domain Eukaryota; kingdom Metazoa; phylum Chordata; class Actinopteri; order Batrachoidiformes; family Batrachoididae; genus Thalassophryne; species Thalassophryne amazonica. The sequence continues at coordinate 35,352,109 of NC_047122.1, forward strand.
CATTATGTTCCAGTGGCAATGTCCCAATTTTGTACAACACTTACGATGAGGCAACAGTCCTGGGGAGCGCTTAGGCCCCCCAAAAGAAAGCACATTAGCAGGTCTTGACTCCCGCCGTCTTGGGGTGGGAGGATTCCTCTGTACGTATACTGCTGTGACAACCTTGTACGTGTACATAGACATGATCTCAAGGTACACAGCACCTCGCTGCCTTCACTACTACTCTGCAATAAATTCTACAACAGGAATGAATTGGATGACCTTGAGAGTAGCCAGTGGTGAAAATTGCCATCTTATAGTGTACGTTATCCTATCTGTCTTAGTTGCTCTTTTCTTCAACTATGTCTGTTTTTGAATAATTGCGGCTTCTATCAAACTTTTCAGTGGAAAAACAACTGCAACATCACTCGAGTTCACTGCTGAGATGAGACTTGTGTTGCAGTCCGAAGACACGCAGCGCACAGAATCTACGCCTTGGCAATCAGGTGGCTTCGACATTGCTGATAGTCGATGGGCTACACTTAATAATTAATGAGCAGTAAGAAGCAGCATGCCCTAATTGGTGGGCAGGTTTAATACTCTCAGTGCTACTGGAAGCAAAAACAAAAGCAGACGGTATTTTCTTTTTCCCAGGCAAGCTGGGAAAAATTGACTCGCTTTTTTTCGTTTCCAGTTAAAAGGCCCCCGCTGAAATCTAAGAAGCACCTTGAAGTACACAGAGTCATGTGTGTGCGAATAAACATTGCAAGGAGCCTGGCTGCCTTTTATATGCTTCGAGAGTGAAGTGTGACAGGATATATTCATCCTTCAAACCACATCCACTCCTACTTACGACGGAAAATAGTGCTGCTGTGCGCCTGAGGTAAAAAGGACACCTTAAAAGTGTGTTTAGACTGTGATGTGATGAAGCTTCCACTGCATAATGCATTGACGTCTGTTCAGCAGAGAGCGATCACTGGGTAAAGCTGTGGAGAATACATGGATTTATGTATTATGCATTTATTTATTAGGACAATAAGGCACAGTATGTATTAGATCCTATAATTGCTGGCAGATAAAGTCCCTGACAAGATCACAAGGCTTAACAAGAACAGGTTCAAGAAGAAAGAGCTAGAAAACTGAAAAAAGGAGGTACGAGGATGTGACCGAGTCACAATCAAGAAATTACAAGGTCATGGAGTTATCCTGTATGTGCATGTGTGCATAATGGCTGGAAGTAATTAAAAGCCACAAATGCACACAAACAAATATGACGAGCCTACATAGCTAAAACTCGCATTTCATGGCCAAAGGAGCATGGGAAAACATTGGACAAAAAAAAAAAAAAAAAAAAATTCCAAAACAACAATGACATCAAAAACAAACCAAAACACATTTACAGCTGCAGCTTATATAGGAGGAAAGCCACCCACTTGGCAAAACACATTTTTGAAGAGTATATGAAAAGGAAGAAATATGTAACACAACAGTTGTGAATCTATGAGAACACCGCCATAGCTCATTATTTTAAATGTAACAATTCAAACCAAGGGAGGTTGCTGCATTGGCTTAAATGAGTGAAAAAACTACTATCAGTCTCTGAATGTCAAAACTAACATGCTTATTAGCTGTTATATAAGGGCTGACTGAATCCTTGGCATTTGATTGGTGTTTTGTATGTCACATGACATGGATTATTCATCCCATTTGTGTTGCATTGCATTTAGAGTGCAGTTTGGTTCCATTTAGAGTGCAAATTTGGTTCCATATGTATGGTACCATTGCACTCTGCACACTTGTGCATGCACACACATGTGTGCTTGCGCACGCACGCACGCGCACACACACACACACACACACACACACACACACACACACACGCACACACACAAAACAAATCCACTGCACTGTCTGGAGGCTGTTAGCAGGAAGTTATAATGAAAAGCTGGACTAATTTCTGACATTTTTTTTTTTCTCTGCACTGAGGATGTACACAGTCTTTTTTTTTGTAGTACATGCGCGCACAAGCGCTGACCCGGTTGTGTGTGCGTGCAATGACTCTACCGAGACGACGATTTGACTGAGCTAACTGATGCTGCTAATTCTTGCAACACACACGCATATACACACACAAAATCCACTCCGCTGTAAGCCGTCAGGATGCATGAAAAGCTGTTCAGGTGAAAAGCTGAAGTGATTTTTGGCTGGACTGAGGAACTACACAAAGTCTTATTTTTTATGGATGTCCAAAGTCAGTGCACAGCATCACTGGACAACACGTTACAATTTGGACTTTAGCAGCAGTGGAACACCAAAATGTAAGTCCCTTTTCTGTTGTTTAGAAATGAATAAAATATTAAATGACAAGGATCTATTTTAGCTGTTATATAAAACAAATAATGAATGTTTTTACATTCTTTCAATAGAACGAATATTTAATTCGGTGAAAGCTGGAACATACCATTCAACGAGGCCTCACCTCATGAAATATTCATACCATTGAACTCATAAGCATTCATTATTTGTATAATATAGAAAAAAGGACAGTTACAGGATGTGCTGACTTTGTGATGCTTTGAACTGACACCAACAATCTTCAGAGGTTATGTATGTGAGTGTGCAGTCAGTGCACAGACTGGTTTCCATGAGAGTGACAAGCTGTTGCTGTGCAGAGAGAGAACGTGCTCATCAACACTGAAATATCATGTCCACGGAGGTGTGCAATTGTGTTAATACTGCCAAAGGTCATCATACCATCAAAATCTCACATCAGCCCGTGCCTAATGAACACTTCATACCACTTTAGTCTCCAGGTTTATTCTTGCTGTTGCAACTGTTCTCAACAAAACATTCCCATTTTGCTACCCCACAGCAATTTTTCTGATCACGTCTCTCTTGGACTCTAATTGTTTGGAATTCTCAAGTTGCCAGCTAGAGTGAATAAGCAGCAGAGTAAACTATCTGCACTCAGCAGGAGTAGACTGAACACTCAGCGGGTTACTGATGTCTGATTGTAATATTCAGCGTCTGTCTTCCCAGAGATCCAAATACAATTTCTCCAACTCCCTTTTAATTTCACTCTGCCAGTGCAAAAACACCTTCCCTTGCTGCATTTTTTTCATTTGGCTTGTTGTTCAAACTTTTCCATCTTCACTTTCACCTGTCAGTCATTTTAACGTCGTAATCTGTCCTTTTGTCTGCTCTTTCCACAGTACCCGTCTGTGTCACGATCCGACCTGTGCCACTCTACCATCTCACTTTTCTGCGTTCATCTTTTTTGGCACTTGTTCGATGAGTCTCAGGCAGAGAAGCGCCGTCGGGCAGGAGAGAAAAGTATGTATGTGACAGCAAAAAGACAAACAGAGGCAGAGATGAAAAAAGAAAATCAAGACCTTTTTTTAAAGTGATGAGCCACCAGAAAGCCGCTTTGTGAGTCTCCTGCTCTCCGTCCTTCCCTAGGCCTCCCTGCATTCACTTTTATTGAATTACAGGGGTGCACTGTCACCCGGCGCCATCTTTAAAGCAGCACTAATGCATCTCAGCATGAGGCAGGGTAGCTGTGCCACAAGCTGGTGGATTTCAGACAATTACCACCAGTGAGGAACATGTAACACCCCAACTGGAGAGGAGATGAAAACAACTACTCTGGAAGACTCGTCTTCTAGGCAATCAAGCTCGGTGTCAATTTAGTTTTTAAAAGACATAAAGCTACAAAACTGAGGCGCACCCAGAAGAAGAAAAAGTTGCCGTTCCTTCCTTGAATGGCCTCTTGAGGCTGGCTCCAAAAGGGAGCCGTTTCTCATAGAAGTCCATGCTAAAATGTGGAAGTTTAGAGGAGAAAAAACATGTTTACACCCTGGTACAAAAAACAGTTTTGGTCTCTATGGTTAGTTTCCCCCTCCATGACAACTGTACAGGGGTGATATTTTAAAAAAAATACGTCCTTAGTTTAACTAGGGGTATAGTCACTTTGAGTGACAGCTAAGTTGGACTGTGTGACTCATTTCTGAGCATGTGATTGCAAATATCTGTAATAATATGGCTTGTTATGTGGTTAACTGTCTGAACAGATCATTTAAGAATGATGTGCTCCAGTGTTTCCATCGAGTGCGGTTTTTGTGTTATTTTTTTAAATTCAATTTAATCAGCTTATAAAGTGCCAAATCACAACAAAAGCCGCCTCAAGGCGCCTCACACAGAACAGCTCAATATAAAATTTCAAATAAATAAGTAACAATTAAAAAAATCAAATACATAATTAAAAACAGAAGTAAAATATAACATAAAAAATAAAAGCTAATCATAAGAAAGAGAATAAAAATAGGTTTTAAGTTATTTAATTTTATATGCTAACAGTGTGGCCCTGTGATAGACTGGCATCCTGTCTGGGGTGTACCCCACTTCATGCCTTATGACTGCTGGGATAGCCCCACCCCCCGTGTCCCTTAACTGTAGTAAGTGGGTGTAGAAAATGAATGGATGGATGCTAACAGTGTTAGCACTTATGATGTTGGGTCCAGTTAAGTCATGAGGAAAAAAGCAGGATACAATAACCCCACCAAAGCAAACCGTGATGAAAGCAATCGCCCGGTCCCCAAAAATAAAATCCGAACAAAGGTTAGCCTATTAGTTTATTTTTTCCATAACTCAGATGGGGGCTTCATTCATCCAGCTCAGGTCATGCAAGGTCTTGCCTGTGCTCCAACTCTATCCATTTATAGATTAGCTGGAACGTAGGCGAAGTAAGCACTGTCAACATGGCAACACCCACAGCAGCACTTTTTCAGCTTCAAAACAGCTCTCCGGATCTCTGTAGAAAACCTACGGGTGATGCCACACAGGGTTTGTCCAGTATATATACAGTCTATGGTAACATTTTGGGGTGTTTAATTGGAGAAAAGGAATATAGCATTTATAACCATGTGCTCAATATGCAACCTCACCACTAGATGGCACTAAATCCTACACACTGTGGCTTTAACAGTGGGACACGTGTTGATGCCTTTGTTCTTAATGAAAAGTATCTGAAACCAAGAGGAAGCAGTGAATTAAAAATTCAAATGTGTTTCCTGACAATATGTCATATCAATCGTCTGACTAACCCCCCAAAAAACAGCCATTTTTATACTGTTAGTGCTGATGCTGCTTGTTTACAATTTTCCTGTCTTCAGCTTGTCAAGAGCGCGAGGTGCAAACAGGGATTAACGCAGTTAAACAAATATGCGGCTCCTTCCTGTGAGAATAAAACCTCCTAACCCGGGTTGTCACAGGTGAAAACAAATCTTTTCTTTTATTAGAGGAATGATGGACACATTGGAGGAGGTGGGAAGGGAGCAAAGTTATCAAACTGGATTGCTAAAACATGCGCCACATCCCAGCAAGAAGATTGGATTCCAACTGCAGCCTCGTGGCAGCGTCACAGGGGTCACTCCACAATCTGCACGGGTCAGAACCGAGGCAGCGCTACAAACTGGTTTGACGTTCTCCATTAACCCACCTTCTCCAAAACACAACACAAAGCAGAGCTGTGACAGAGAGAAAGAGAGGCAGAAAGACACAAGGAACAAAAAGGGAACGGCGCACAATTATAGAATGAGTTTCGCAAAAAAAATCCACTTTGATAAAGCGGATGTGTGTGAGAGAAAAGAGATTATATTTAAATTTAAAACGGCAACAAAAACTTCCAAGAGTTTCTTTCAAAACTGAAATAGCCGCAGTGTGAAGAAAGAATAAATGTGCTGTACATAGGGGAGTCTTATTAAAACTGTCAACAATGAAACCAAAGCTGTTGGACGGCATTTATATTTAAGGCTTAGAGACAATTGTCTGCAAAATCCAACAGACAGGAGGTTTGGAAGATGTGCAGTATTAAAATCTAATTAGGACAGTTTCACACTGTTTATTGTTAAATAAATCTCTTCCAATATCCCAGAGCTGGAAGCTCAGTGGGACACGAGCATCTAAACCCGAGTTTGATTCCCAGGCATGGCACCCATCTGAATCCTTGAACAACATACTTCATCTACATTGTCTCAGTCCGCCAAACTGTAAATGGGTACTGGCGTTAGCTGGGAAAGTAACCTCTGATCGAATCGCGTCTTGTCCGCAACAATATCAGAAGACTAACACGGCCATCAAAGGGCCTCACAACTTATACTGGACTTATTTCCTCTATAACAGCCACGCATAAATTTAAGAATGCTGGGATTAACAATTTGCATATGTGTATTATGTTAAACTAGGTCAAATAAATTAACAATAATGCATCAGATAAATCCCATAGCATTGTTTAATTGCTAATAAATTATAGATAATGTAAATATAAAATACAATATACCAATAAAAACAAAACATACAGAATTAAAAATAAACCATTTTTACCTTTATTTAAAAAAATAATGAAAAGTTAAAGGGGTGTTTGCTTACATTTTTGTATTGCTCACTGGTGAATCCTTTTGATACCTGATGAATATAGATCACTAATCAGATTTTTTTTTTTTTTAATTTTCATTTATATAGCGCCAAATCAAAACAGAGTTGCCTCAAAGCGCTTCACACAGGTACGGTCTAACCTTACCAACCCCCAGAGCAACAGTGGTAAGGAAAAACTCCCTCTGAGGAAGAATCCTCAAGCAGACCAGACTCAAAGGGGTGACCCTCTGCCTGGGCCATGCTACAAACATAAATTACAGAACAATTCACGGATGAATATATAAGAAATGCTATTGGCGCACAGGACAGGAGGATCGCCAACACGAACACAACTCCCATCTCTGGACGGAGCTGCACCTTAAACAGAGAGAAAAAACAGAATCAGGCATCAGAAAGACAAGAAATACTGTATAATCTGTCAACATTAAACAACAAGAAAAACAGAGAAATACTCAGGTGATCGCCGGCCACTAGCCCTAAACTTCACTAATCCGATACAAATTAAACACACATTGCTTCATCATGATGTAAGTTCAACCAATGTTATGGCTGGGATAACGGTTGCATTCCTTGGTGAAATGTCACAGCAGCTGGTTGCTTTCGATGTGTCCAGTTTTTCAGGTTGAGGGGTCAATACGAAGACACGGGTGGAACAAATGACTGGCCACATGTAATTACACCTCAGCAACACCACCACATCCTCCTTCAGCTGACAACACTTACGCTGCTCTGACCGCCACACAAACCAGAAGACATCACAACAACAGAATCAGTCCAGAGGAAGCTGGTTTGTGAAATCCACCAATGTGTTCCTGAAGGATACGTTAGTCCCTTCAGCTGCTCCCTTGTTTGCACTCGGGGTCGCCACAGCAAATCCAAGGTGGATCTGCATGTTGAACTGGCACAGGTTTTACACCGGATGCCCTTCCTGACGCAACTCCACATTACATGGAGAAATGTGGCAGGGGTGGGATTTGAACCCGGAGCCTTCTGCACTGAAACCAAGCGCATTAACCACTTGGCTCCTGAAGGATACGTTGATTTTCCAAATAAGAAAAGTGACTGTGCAATAATGTAATATTTAAATTCAGAAGAACTGGACTGCCAACAAACTGTTTCAAATTATAAGAAATATAACAGCATGTTTAAATCTGGTTTAAATGCATTTTGAGATGATCGGCATTGGCAAATGTCTGATTATGAGGCCAATAAAAACAATTCATCTGCAGTCACATGACAAACGAGATCGTGAGTGGGGTTTCTGTGGAATGCTCCCCCTTGTGTCAATTTACATGCAGTTGGGTGCGTTGAGGCTGGGCATACACTGGACGATATTTTCAATCGTTGTACTTGGCTCCAGCTCAAACTGTGCGACAAAACCGCAGGGTTTAAAAGTTCAGAGCGCACGATTGTGGGTGGTCTCACACTGTACGGCCCGATGCTCTGATGCGATCTGATTGCTCACATTGTACATTCAAAAACCACACATCGGGCTCGTGTTTCCAGAAGCAAAACATAACAGAAGCTTTATTTTCTTAAAAAAAAAAAAAAAAAATTATTTCATGCCTATCAGCACGCACAGTGAGTGAAATCAAGTGGGGGGAGACTGAACGCATATGCACGCGCGCACACAGCAGACAGCAACATGATTCACGAGAGGACGGTAAAAAAAGAAAACATAAACATTCATAACAGGTGTTGCTACTTACACTGTTGTATAAATAAACTATATTTCATACGGAGTCAAACAGTTGTGCAAGGTGTAGCAACTTATTCCCTCATCTGTCGTAAATCCTGTTGTTGTCTGCTGTGTGTGTGTGTGCGCGAGGTAATCAGTGCGTAGACGCTTGTAGCGTCACGAGTCACGACGGCCAACCAAAATATCAAACAGGTTTGATTTTCATCCGACTTTCATCCGACCATATCGACCGATCGGGAGGTGGTAGTGAGATGTTAAACGCAGCTCGTTACTACATGTAGACTGCACGATGCAGGACGCACGATTAAGCTGAAACTCGGCGCGATCCAAAAAATTCTCGCACGAGTGAAAAATCGGCTGAAAAAGGGCCAAAACTCGCACAGTGTAAGCCCGTCTTAAAACAGTGAGAATGGGTGATTTGAAAGAGCGAGAAACATGTGTGTAACATTACCTGCAGGGCTCTCCACAGAAATTTAGAGCATGGTGGCACTTGAGTGCGGTGGGGGGGGGATCATTGGAGAATTTTATTCTAACTTGCTGAGCACAGGATCTCTGTTTCACGGACAGTGGGTACCGCCAGAGATGGCCCAAAAACAACCAACTAATCCTCCGATCCACAGGCTTTGTTTTCCGTTTGCGCTTCATCACGATTCATGCAAACAGGGAGACAATGGAAGGTGTTTGTGAACTTTCCCCGTGGAAATGGTGCTCTTAAACCTTTGCGAGACTTTGGTTATTCCAGCACTTTATTTTTTTTGGCATAACAGTTAATCAGACCAATGACGAGTCTTGAATGTTGAATGATCGGGAGACGCCTGCTTTACAAGATTACACAGGAAACCAGTGGAGACAAGAGAAATCACTCTGCGTGACTGCAAACTGATGAATTTCAATAAATTTAAGCAAAATTATCAGAGAAAACAGAGAGTGAACACCCTGAAATTGAAAATTGGCATGATGGCACTGAGAATGTAGCGCTGCGTCACACTTCCATTACTTAGGGAGAACCCTAGCCTGACAGAAAACAGTAAGACTTGTACAGAGACAATACAGACACAGCAGTGTTAAATAAATGCTCATTTAAGTACAGCTATTTTGTCTTTTATTTATTATTACATGACACTTAAATAGATCATTGTTATTTGATTGGTGGATTGCGGTGCTGAATCCAAATCTGAGCTCAGATTTCCTCTATCCCATCACATTATTATGAGTTTGATGCCACTAATCATGCACAAAAGCAAATTTAAAAGCATAGTTTTTAAACCATGTTTGCAAAATGTGAACAAGAGCCATAATATCGTTTATGAAGAGGTGTGCGAGACTGCAGCTTTTGCTTCAATGCCTGATATGAGAAATATGTTTTCCTATCTCAAAAGCGTGATGTGATTGGCAAAAACTAACACCAGATTTGGATTCAGCACCCACAAATTACCCAAAATCCATTGAAAAACTCCATGTAAGAAAAACCATGTTGACCAATGTTATATGTCAGGTGACATTCATTATTTGTGCCATTGTATACAGTAATAGTCCACTGTATGACCGACATCATTTGTGGTATATTTTGGTTACATTTACCGAGTACTCCCCCCCATACCTTTCGCTCCATCGAATAACTCCACTACCAGTTTGCAGAACTGTGTCCATGATACGAGAAAGCTAAATTCAGTCCGGCATAAACAGATTAGAAGGTCATGCAGTATTTACTGGGACATCTTTAGCAACTGTAGAAGTGCTGTCCGATGCAGAATTGGACACGTTCTGATAACAGTTTTTAATCAAATGGCATGGATCTATTTAGGTGTCATATAAAACAAATAATGAATGTTTTGCCATTCATACAATGGAAATAATATTTTCATTTGTTCAAAGATGGAATGTTCCATTCAACAAGGCAAAGCAAATATCATGCAAATGTTCTTAACTCTTCTCAACTCTGATCATTGTACTTATAAACAGTCATTATTTGTACACTGTAAGTAAAATGTTATATTGTGTCATGTACACCAAGTACATAAATACATAAATCTGCATTATATATTGGCTATCAGCCACCCAGTTCATTGAGGAAACACAAATTGGTCAACCACTAAAATACTGTACATGCTCGCAGCTGTCCTCTGTATATTCCTTAGTTTAGACAACCTGCAAGCACGCATGGAAACTCATGTCAAATCTGCAGACATGCAGTTTGGAAACATGACAGCTGTGGCGCTTGTTTTGCCTGGTTAGCATATAGACTTAGCCACAAGCTGACCGTCTATTTAAAACTCCGGCCAACCTCAAATGACTTATGCAAGTCAGTTCCTAAAGGAAGGTCACACATGGAACTTGAGAGCTCGAAACATCTGAAACAGCAGTACAGCTGAGAGAAATTTCATGCTTACAAGCAGGAAAATAAAGACGGCACATGCAACCGGTGTGCTACTGACTTGTGGGAAACAGAAAATTGAATGTTAAACACTGGTGGCTCGGTAAATGTCTCGCCACAGTGCTACTGGCAGCTGTAGCTTCGTGAAAGTGTTTTCGTTTAGGTCTTAGAATGACAGTGCTTGTATTCTGGCGTTAGTACAGGTGTAGCTGTCTTGCAGGCCCACACTTCTCGCAACGCTTCATTTCACCTCATTTTAGCACTGGGCTTGTGTCACTGGGAAACGGCAACACTATAAAGACTTAGAATAAGAGCTATAAAGGGCACGTTTGAACCAACAACTACACACTATACAATAAATGTCACCTTAGCTTTGACCTTACGCTTAAATCTCATCTATTTCAAATAGATTTCCAAAACATATGGCGTACTGCAATTACATAATTACTCAAATTACTTCAAACCAGACTACTCCATCTCCACAATGGGACCTCACACAGAAACAGCATATTTGTGAGCACTGTGATGTAGATTTGCGGTGCGAGTAACAAAGATCACCTCTGTCGGAGACGTCGCGGACGCCGCTGATAACTGCCAACAAAATCAACACACCCCGCCAGTCTAATTATGTGTGGTCATTTTAACATAATATGTAGTGAACACGAGATGCGTGGGAGCGAGAGGTGGCTGTTGTGTCGTGTGGGGGCAGGAGGTATGAGTATGTTTTGTGTATGTATGTGAAAGGCGAGAGGCTGACTGGGTGTTCGCGTTGCATTCACGTGTGATACGACAACAGGAGCCGGGATCTGAAGAACATATGTTTAGGGTCCTTTGGAGACCGCTAGTTGGAGTTGACAGCCCTGTTTGGGTTTGAGGTGAGTATTTCAAAGGGCTGCTTAGGGATGAAAGAGAACTCTCTCAAGCTTATGATTGCCAAACTGCTCCTCCTTGTTAAGATTCTGACCTTTCAAAGTTACAGAGTACCATTTACTCACACTGGACGACAAATGTGACACGTTGCTCATACTGCGTGGAACTAAAGTTAATTGTACTCATATTGTCCAAATACTCAGTAGGAATTTAGTCATCATTAAATGGACCCAGATGATCTACCACCAGTGGGACAGTGCACCATCCCATAAGGCAACTGGAGACTGGAACTGAAGAAGAAGAACCTCCCAGCAGAATTCAAACATGATAGTGGACAAAACGGTAGCGACATCCAAGAGACTGACGCATTAAAGAACTATATATTTATTAAAGCTCATGTTAGTAGGGGAGTATAAATAGACAAGATGAGATGATTACATGGATTCTACATATCAGGAACTGTTTAATAAACATCTGCTACTGCAAAATTTAAATTTCTGAGAGGTTATATGTCATCTGTAAACACCTGAGTGTTTGGCGGCAGTGTAGTACGTCTGAATTGTGTCCATGCTACACGCTCGCTTACTTCTATTAGGTACTACAGTAATATCAGCTTCCTAACTGACATTAGTAAATGCTGAGTGTTGGGATGCAGTGAAGGATTCCAAAGTTAAATGGTAAATGGACTGCATTTATATAGCGCTTTTCCATCTGCATCAGACGCTCAAAGCGCTTTACAATAATGCCTCACATTCACCCCAATGTCAGGGTGCTGCCACACAAGGTGCTCACTACACATCGGGAGCAACTAGGGGATTAAGGACCTTGCCCAAGGGCCCTTAGTGATTTTCCGGTCAGGCTGGGATTTGAACCAAGGATCTTCTGGTCACAAGCCCAACAGCTTAACCACTAGGCCATCACCTCCCAAAGCTGCAGCAATATAGCTGATGAGCAATGTTGCCAGATGGTCAAAATGAAATGAATGAACTAAGTAAAATTATTCTATTTCTGAGACAAGCAAAAAACAAAAAATCTATTGTATTATCCCATACAGACTGCAAAACAACACTGTGACTCTTGAATTAGCGGCATAATGTCTGATGCTGCTTCCTGTGAGGGCATCAAACGGTTTCCAAATCAAATCAGTTTCACACTATAACTATTTTTACATTTGGAGATTTTTTTTTTTTTTTTTGAATTACTGATCATACATTGTATAAAAGGCTACACTGTTCTGCAAATACAATGAGCCTCATACATGAAGTACAAGTGCTGGTAGGAAAACAAATAACTACAATTTCATATGACAGAATGCATCAAATGACTGTCAAGTATCATTTGACTGGATTCACCACAATGAGAATGGGCATATTTTCAAACATCTATATTTACATTTTCATGAAAATAACAAAAATCAGTTTTTAAATAAAATTATGAAATCCTTTTATTAGGCACAAATTAGGCATATACCAATAAAATGCAGTACTTTTAAACCACAAGTTAAACACAACCACACAATAATTAGGTTAATAAGGATAGTTAGGTTCAGAGAGTTTTGGAACGGGAATATGTCCATAAAAACTACTGTTCTGTCTAACCGATATTTTGAAGACCATCAATGCAGTTTGTTGCTCCTCCAAAAATAAGAATAAGTCCTACAGAGGCCCTGAGGCCTGTTGGTTTCTGTGTTTATACCCAGATTCTGTCGCATGAACAGGATAAACGTCAACAACGTCCTCTGCATCAATGGAGGTTACTTCCCCAACCAAGGCTGGTACCCATTTACAGCTGGGTAGACAAGCAAATAAGACTAAGAAGAAGTATTTTTATATGCATATTGTGTTAAACTAGCTCAGATAAATGGGGGGGGGGGAGAGACTCAATCCCATGACTTTGTTTTATTAATTCTGATTACATTTTTTTTAAATAATGAAAGATTTTTGTTCATATTAAAGTTTGCAAAAAATCAAAGAAAATTTTTAAGATTATTTCTCATGGCCCTCCTGTGGTACCTTTGCAACCTACCAGAGGGCTGCGACCCACACTTTTGGGATCACTGGTTAAACATTGTTTTTACCATTGAGAGACAAGTGAAGCGATGATGTTTTGGCCTTGACCTTCACTGAGATGCCAAATCCTGTCCTATAAAAGACAAGACATCCACTCATGTCTACAATCTCTGTGACGTGATGCAAATTCATTTACATATCAGTATCTGCTGAGTAGCAACACAGATTACCTCAGTATCACAGTACTTGTAGTTGCAACTTTTGAAACTCTGCATCGTCATGTACAACACATTTTATAACCCTAAAGGGTCAAACTAAATTTGTTCTGTGCCTTCATAATGTATGCAGATGCAAAAAAAAAAAAAAAGCACCATATTTGATGTAAGTCCTGAGTGTGATTTATCACAGATGTAAGTTTTTTAACAGCAGTGGAGGGCTGGAGGGAAGCTGGCAGGCAGGATCACTCAGTCAGGGTGACCTCATGTGTTTGGCACAGCGACGCCTATCAGGTTTCCTTATGCGCAGATTCCAGCCGGCTCAATCCACACCAGGCCCAGACCCGACCCCCTGAGGCGAGGGTTCCTGTGGTTGCCTGTGAACAGGATGGCACATATGTGTGTGTGTGCGCGCGCACGCGTGTGTGTGGACAAACAGATAATTGCATGTCTGTGTGTACGAGTGTGGATGAGACAGAGAGGTAAAGATAAATTATTCAAGATAAATTATTCAGCTGAAGCGCGGATGAGAGAGGACGAGTGTGGGAGGGTGAGCTGTGTGTCAGTCCCCTCCAGTGTATTCAGCGGGGATCCCACTCTTTCTCAAAAACAGCCCCCCCACCCCCACCCCCCCACCACCACCACCACCACCAACCCACCCGCCTCCTTCCTCAACGATAAAAGTCCTCTCATGTTTCCTCTCAGGCTGTTATGTATGCACAAGTTAAGGCGGGTAAGCGAGTACGCCGGGGTGTGGACATTCCCTCATATAAGGACCTCCTCACTGCATTCTAGGCAAATATATCCAGGAAGGTCGGGCCTTTGAATCAAATTACTCAGTCCCTTACGAAATCTACTTAGGAACAAGGCAAGACATGAAGGTGACCAAGGAGAAACCACCATTTTTTCATTTAAAAGGGATCTAAAATATGGGACTGTCAAGGAAAAATTGGATGTTGGGCACACGAGGCGACACACGTCATCTGAAAGACTGTTGGAACTGTTAAAATGAGACAAAAGCCTGCAGAAAGGGTCACAGCACCCAATAAACCTGCTGCTTTTCCCACTGTAGTGCTTAAGCAGTGATGCCAGGCTCGTGTTTATTTCGTTGTGTGTGCAATGGCGTAATTTTTTTCTTTGAATTTTATTTACATAACTACTTGTGCAAATACACAAGAAACAAACAAACTATGAAAAATATATAACAACAATGAGAAATTACAATTTATCATTCTAATTCAATTACATTTTTCTTCAAATCTGATTGGTTAATCGTGTGAGATTTCAGGCCGTATAATATCGGGGAAACGGTGACAAAATATCTGACCGTTTCACATTTGGATGTATTACTCCGCGCTCTGACCGGTGTTCTGACGAGATGTCATTCCTGTCAAATATCATTCCTGTGCATGCATATATCATGTGCACGCATGCGTAGTATTGTTGGGATGCGGAACTGGCGATTTATGCGATGAGAGACACAATTCGACAGAACACCGGCTGCACGCGCTGCTAGCTGTTAGCTGACAGCGAGAGATAGTTGTGTACCGACGCTGACGAAATGGGTAAATTTAAGACCGGGCGGTAGGTGCAGGCGGTCGGTGTAATCCTCAGTCAGTCAAGCTACACGTGAATGGGGCGCACAGCCTGTGAAAAACTGGGCTCTGGGAGGGGTGCGACGATTTACCCAAACTGACCCAAGCTGACTCCAAATAACTAAATAAAGTACTTTTATTTGTTTTTGGAAATGCGCTCCGTTCTCAAAACAGTACAGGAAGCGCTCTTGCTCCTTCCCTCCCTTTGTCTCGCTGTCTCTTTGGAATGCTGAAACAACAAACAAGGTATGTTTAAGTACGTTTGTGAGTACTGGCAATTTTTTGGGGGGGAGAAGGGAAACATACAACAGACTCTGAACTTTAAGATCTGATGTTACGAGCCCTGATGAGGCAGCAGTGCATTCTGCTGTACGTTTGCAAAGGTGAGCGCTGTTTGCCTTTCATGTACCATTTTGAGAACAGAGCGCATTTCTGAAAATAAATAAAAGCACTTCATTTAGTCATATTTGAAGTCAGTTTTGCTTTAAATATGCAGTAAGTCTATTTCAGATAAGCGTGGACCCTCTATCTCTTAAAAGGCTTTATTTTACTCTGTGTGTCGCGTTGGAAAGCTATAGCTTCTGGTGCTACAGATTAGCTCTTACACGGCTTATGCGCATGCTCTAGTCTTCTTGTGTTTTTTTTTTTTTGCTGGGGACATGACAGCGCCACACACAGGCCTGGCATATGTACTACAATGTTAAATGGAGCTTCGAGGCACAGAATTTGCCTTGAACATTTTTTGTAATCGAATTATTCGAGTTACTCGATTAATCGTTTCAGCTCTACCAGTGTTTATCCAACATTTGCAGGAAGGTGGGGTAACGTCAGCTTAGTGATTAATTGCAGGCTCAAAGTGCTGAGAACACAAAATCTGCTCTGAACGGCGCTGAGTGCAGTTCCTACAAGAGTTTATTGCTTTATCGGCTGAATCCTAAAGTGACCTTCTTCCTGCATCTCCCCCTCTGATGGTTCCAGTGGTGGTGGAGCAATTGAAAAGAGCTCAGAAAGGTGCCACTGTGGTTAATTACCCGGCATAGTTTAAATCCTGTCTACGTCAGTGTTGTGGGAAGTTTATTGCTGGAATTTCCAAAGACAGACCCCCCCCCCCCAAAAAAAGGGTTTTGGCCGCTATCTTCACAGAGTTCCATACAGATCCCTATGGGTTTATAACCCTCCCTATAAGGAATGATTTCTCCCAATATGTTGAGAAAAGCTTAACATATGGCGGTTACACAAGCATGCAGCTGTTGTTTTTGGGGGGCTACAGATAAATAATGGATCCAAGTTTTTCACAGGGTACTCCAGGCAGCTAATGAGCGAGAGAGAAAGTAGACGGGGAATTAGCAACTAAGTGTCTTTCAAAGCACGTGTTTTCTAACACTTTCATGAGAGCCCAAGGACAAAACAATACAGGAGAAAAAAAACAGCAGTATTCATCAACCGCAAAAGTGCTCAAGTGCCAACATTAGCATTTATTCAAAATTTGAACTCGCACGACTGCATATCTTAAATCAGATGCCCAATGTATTTGCTCATACACGTGCAGGTAAAAGCATCTGGTGATGCATGCATTCCCTCCCTCACACTCTCCTGCTTTCTGTCTCCAACATGGCTGACCTTAATAACATTGTGGTAAAGGGGAGAGAGGGAACAGATATTTGCTACAGTTCAGACTTTGCAAGAGGAGGAAAAAAAAACGCCTGGTGTTCTGCTCCAGATCCTGCAATGGATATGGAATTTTTCAGGCTTTCATCTGCTACAAACTGACCCATGAGCCTCTATCTTTGTGCACATGGGACCCTCAACATGACTCAACAGTTTAAAAAAGCAGTGAAGCAACATCTCGCATGGAGTGCAGATATCATAATCAAGCAGCAACCTTCAATACTGGAAAATGAAGCCAATGCAGAATTCCTTGATGGCTGCTTGAAGCTGGTTCCAAATGTTAGTCACTCCCCATAAACGCTCATGTTAAAATCCCAAACTTTACAGCAGGAATAAACATGTTTACACTTGGGGATGCACGCACACACACACACACACACACACACACACACACACACACACACACACACACACACACACACACACACACACACACACACACACACACACACACACACACACACACACACACACACATACATATATATATTAGTTATTTTGGGTATCTAAGCCCTCACATGTCTGCGTTTCCTTGCCGGTTGATTCACCGTGTTCTCTTGGCTCCAGCTCCGTGAGTATTCCGCGTTTACCAGTAGCTTTACTTGCTCCATGGTTATTCCTGTCGTTTTCTCCTCCCTAATTATTCTGTGTTTGGTCTCTGTTCCTTTGTCACCCATTTGAACTGTTTGTCATTTTTGGATTTTGTGGAGAATAAATCACCTTGTGTTTGGCACCTACTCCTGTGTATTTGCTGCCTGCATTTTGGGGTTTGACTGTCTGTTTGTGAACCAAACCGTAACACAGCAAATATCGACTCTCCCCAGTTTCTCCGTGATCGAAGCCATAAACATGCATGCATGCATACACACACAGAGGCCAACTGGCTATTTTATATTTATATATAATTCACACAAACATCATTTAAGTGATTTTAAGGTAAAAACATATGGGAAATGGCTTTTGAAAGTCTGACCCACTAGCAGGTTGTTAGCATTTGTGGACTCAACCGTGTTTGTCCTTTGTGAGCATTAATAACAAATATCTGAGGTAATATGACATAATATAACTTGTATTGCTATTATAGTAATGGACCATTTAAGAAGTTTAGCATTAAAAGCAGGTATCAATAGCTTGATTATGCTAGCTACAATGACAGTGCCACGGTTATAGATACAATATACTTGCCGTTGATTTTAAGACCTGCACCCAATCCACCCTTTCTGAAAACCACCACCTGTCCATCTTGTGAGATGATGGAGTGTTTGCGCCGTTATAAGACAGTGAAGCATGGAGAAGCACCACAATCACCACCCAGACCACAAACAAATATGTGTTAATCAATCAGCAATGGGCACACTGGTCTTGTTCACGTACCATGACTTTACCCATTTACGGGTTGGCCATGAGTCAGGCAGACTCAGGCATTGCATAGATGGTGATTTATTCTGAGCTTTACAGTTGCTCTTCAGAAAACAAATATAGGTTTTCTTAATTTCCTAGCCAATAACTGTTTAGGTATTCTACCTACGTGTGAGTAACAACAAATCACTGCTGCAATTGGACTCTATTCTGCCAAAGACTTTCCGGTCTCCTCCTCTTTCCATTTATCCTGGCTTGGAACCTTGCTCTGTTTGCACCTCGCATCAGTGTCCGAGCAATCCAACTCATGCCGCCTACCTGCCCCGCTCAATGTTTTTCCATATGCTGAGTAATACACATGGGATCTGTCCTCAGAAGCAGCTGGCAGACTGAGAGTGTCTGCCAAAGAAACCATTCAGCCAAAATCTAAGAGGGTGGCTTGAGTCATTTAACTCAAATAAAGGTGCAAGAAAGGCCTGTTTGCTCTTGGTAATCCTCCACTTGCTTGACAAGGCTTCCAAAGGTTCATCTGCTGCACTAAATTGGTGCACATATCCTTATTTGTATAGGAGCTCATTGCAGCCCGGTGAGAGGAGAGAATCTGACAGGAATGGCAGCTATTCAAGCCCTCATGCCTATTTGCTTATCCTCATTCATGGCAGAATTGGCTTTTTCCGGAGCCATTTTTCAAGCTATGCGTGACATGGTATTTTCAATGAGCCTGCCACTACTAATGCAGCTGTGCAGAGTAAATGTTGCAGCCAGGCAGTGCATGTGTTTAAACCATGTAATCACAGTGGTAAGGCTACACGAGCATTTGCAAGACTCCTCTGATTTTCCTGTCTAAATATCTGGGTGAAGAGATCATGTCAACAGTTTGTGCTGCCACGATGGAAATGAAATGCAAATTCCCGAGAGAGAGAAGCACATGGAAAAGATTAGTGCTGCAAAACCGGGCTCGGTACTAGTGGGCGGGCTGGACAGACCCAGGCTTGGCCCATGACAAATATGCTTCCAATCGAATTAATTTGATTATTTGAATTGTCTGAATAAAGACATTAAGATGTTATAATGAAATTCCCTAAAAATAAACTATGAAGGTTGTTCTGCATAAATAATAATTGAATAAATCTTAGGAATTTACGTTGTAATTTTAAAAGAGGTATTTTATTTCAAATAAATATACTAAATTAAAATGACCTTTGTAAGAATCACGTCTAATGTTACTGGTATTCTGACCAACCTACTTCCATATTTACTTTGCATTAATTAGCTAGTTAACTGCAGTAATCTGGAAGCAGAACATAAAATATATAATATCAATTGTCTTGAAAACTACAGCATATGGGACTTAGGAGTGTCCATTAGTATAAATGAAAAGTGTTGTGTGGGCCGCTGAAGAGGAGGTACTGCTGGCCCACCACCACCAGAGGGCGCCCTGCCTGGAGTGCGGGCTCCAGGCACCAGAGGGCGCTGCCGCCTGATGAGAGCAGCCAGGGTGACAGCTGTCACCCATTACCGGACACAGCTGACTCCACTCAGCACGGAGGTATATCATCAGGACGGCGTCTCCACCTCGATGCCGAGATATCGCCTTGAGACAGAGGTAACATTCTCTGCAGCATATTCTGTGTTAATCGATAAACTTGTTAAACCTTTCAGGACAGCGGACTACCGCAGGCCGAGTGACTAGATAAGTACTCACCTTCCTGCTTTTTTGGGACGAGAGGTGGAGGCGGCTTCTCCCCTCTCCGTGTTACTGGGTGCAGCCGCATCCACACCTGTGTGTTGTTGCTCTCTCTTGCCAGCAGTACCGGATCCGACGAGCGGAGGCAGTGGCCACCTGGGAATTCGGGACTTGGCGGTTCCAGTACTTCCAGGGTTCGGTGGCAGAGGAAATCTGGATGGTTCCGGTTCGACCTGGACGGACATCTCCTACCTTCGAGCCTGCCCACACGACACCAGCAGAATTCGGCTTATCCCCAAATTGTTGATTGTTGTATTGGTTGTGCTCGTTTCACAATAGTAAAACTTGTTATTTATCTTCTCCATTGTCCGTTCATTTGCGCTCCCTGTTGTGGGTCCGTGTTCCTACACTTTCACAACAGGATATCTCGGCCAGCGTCATGGATCCCGAGGGGCGTCAACCGGCTGTTGAACGGCCAATGGAAGAACAGGGAGCGTCGGCGTCTTCGGGAGGGGTAATCGGTGAGTTGCAGCGGATCCTCACCGCTTTCACCACTCGGATGGATTTAATGACCGAGCAGAACGTTCTCCTAAACCGCAGGGTGGAGGCTCTCGCCGCACAAGTGGAAGCACGCCCTTCGGGCGCCGCTGCGGCTCTCCCTCCCGAGGACCCTGCGCGTAATAGTGACGTTCCACTGGTCGTTCAACGGCCCCTCCCTCCGTCCCCAGAAGCATACATAAGCCCTCCAGAACCGTACGGAGGCTGTGTGGAGACGTGCGCGGATTTTTTGATGCAGTGTTCGCTCGTCTTCGCACAGCGTCCCGTGATGTACGCGACTGACGCTAGCAAAGTAGCTTATGTAATAAACCTGCTTCGCGGGGAGGCACGCGCTTGGGCTACAGCGCTCTGGGAGCAGAACTCACGGCTCCTTCATACATACGATGGGTTTGTGCGGGAGCTCAGAATGGTGTTCGATCATCCCAATAGAGGAGAGACTGCTTCAACCGCGCTACTGTCAATAAGACAGGGGCGTCGGAGCGCAGCTGCCTATGCAGTCGCCTTCCGCATCGCGGCGGCGAGATCCGGCTGGAATAGCACTGCCCTCCGCGCCGCCTTTGTAAACGGACTGTCACTGGTCCTAAAAGAGCACCTGGTGGCGAAGGACGAACCGCGGGATTTAGATGGGCTCATCGATCTAGTCATACGACTCGACAACCGGCTAGAGGAACGCCGTCGGGAACGAGGCGAAGGGCGTGGCCAGGCACGCGTCGTCCCTCTCCCTTCCGGTTCCGACCGAGCTCCGCCCTCCCCACGCTCCTCTGTTCCTGCGCTCCGTGCGCCTACGGCTCCCCCTGCTGACGAAGCTATGGACACGAGCAGGGCAACATTTAGGGCACCTGGAGCACAAAGGAGGCGGGCCCACGGAGCTTGTTTTGTTTGTGGCTCGATTGAGCATCTGGCAAACGACTGCCCCGAGCGGTTAAACTCCAACGCCCGCCCCTAGAGACTGGGCCAGGGGTGGGCCGAAACATTCACGTGGGACACACCCACATTGCCACACGACTCCCAGTCACGATCCTGTTTGAGGATTCAACCCTGAAGGCCCCAGCACTGGTGGACACGGGCTCTGAGGGGAATCTGCTAGACAGTAGATGGGCGAGGGAGATAGGGCTCCCTCTGGTGGCTCTTACCTCGCCTGTGCAGGTTCGGGCACTAGATGGCTCCCTTCTCCCACCAATCACGCATAAGACACCTCCAGTAACTCTGGTGGTGTCAGGTAACCACCGGGAGGTGATCGAGTTCTTTGTGACTCAGGCCACCTCCCGTGTGGTTTTGGGTTTTCCCTGGATGCTAAAACACAATCCCCGGATCGATTGGCCGTCCGGGGTAGTGGTTCAGTGGAGCGAAACCTGCCATCGGGAGTGTCTAGGTTCCTCGGTTCCTCCCGGCTCCCAAGCTAAGGAGGAGGTCCGAGTCCCGCCCAATCTGAAGGCGGTGCCGGCGGAGTACCACGACCTCGCTGACGTGTTCAGCAAGGATCTGGCTCTCACGCTTCCTCCCCACCGCCCGTATGATTGTGCCATTGATTTGGTTCCAGGCAGTGAGTTCCCGTCCAGTAGGCTGTACAACCTCTCACGGCCGGAGCGTGAATCAATGGAGACCTACATCCGGGACTCATTAGCTGCCGGGTTGATCCGGAATTCCACCTCTC
Organism: Thalassophryne amazonica; assembly: GCF_902500255.1. Taxonomy (NCBI): domain Eukaryota; kingdom Metazoa; phylum Chordata; class Actinopteri; order Batrachoidiformes; family Batrachoididae; genus Thalassophryne; species Thalassophryne amazonica. Next base: position 35,374,208 of record NC_047122.1, read on the forward strand.
CGATGGGTGCTGGTTTCTTTTTTGTGGGTAAAAAGGATGGCGGGCTTCGTCCATGCATTGATTATAGGGGGTTGAACGAAATCACGGTTCGCAATCGATACCCGTTGCCCTTGTTGGATTCAGTGTTCACCCCCTTGCATGGAGCCAAAATCTTCACCAAGCTTGATCTTAGGAATGCGTATCATTTGGTTCGGATCCGGAAGGGAGACGAATGGAAGACGGCATTTAACACCCCGTTAGGCCATTTTGAGTACCTGGTCATGCCGTTCGGTCTCACTAATGCTCCCGCGACTTTCCAAGCGTTGGTAAACGATGTCTTGCGGGACTTCCTGCACCGGTTCGTCTTCGTGTATCTGGACGATATACTCATCTTTTCCCCGGATCCTGAGACTCATGTCCGGCATGTCCATCAGGTCCTGCAGTGGTTGTTGGAGAACCGCCTGTTTGTGAAGGGCGAGAAGTGTGAATTCCACCGCACTTCTTTGTCCTTCCTGGGGTTTATCATCTCCTCCAACTCCGTCGCCCCTGATCCGGCCAAGGTTGCGGCGGTGAGAGATTGGCCCCAACCCACAAGCCGTAGGAAGCTGCAACAGTTCCTCGGCTTTGCTAATTTCTACAGGAGGTTCATTAAGGGCTACAGTCAGGTAGTTAGCCCCCTGACAGCCCTGACCTCACCAAAAGTCCCCTTCACCCGGTCGGATCGGTGCGAAGCCGCGTTCAAGGAGTTGAAACGGCGCTTTTCGTCTGCACCAGTTCTGGTGCAGCCCGATCCTAGCTGCCAGTTAGTGGTTGAAGTGGATGCCTCGGACTCAGGGATAGGAGCGGTGCTCTCCCAGAGCGGGAAGACCGATAAGGTCCTTCACCCGTGTGCCTATTTTTCCCGCAGGTTGACCCCCGCTGAACGGAACTATGACGTCGGCAATCGGGAACTCCTTGCTGTGAAAGAGGCCCTCGAAGAGTGGAGACATCTGTTGGAGGGAACAGCCGTGCCATTCACGGTTTTCACTGACCATCGGAACCTGGAGTACATCAGGACCGCCAAGCGGCTGAACCCCAGGCAAGCCCGCTGGTCACTGTTCTTTGGCCGTTTTGACTTCCGGATTACCTACCGTCCCGGGACCAAGAATCAAAGATCGGATGCATTGTCCCGGGTGCACGAAGACAAAGTCAAAACGGAACCGTCGGATCCCCCGGATCCCATCATCCCGGAGTCCGCTATCGTGGCCGCCCTCACCTGGGACGTGGAGAAGACCGTCCGGGAGGCCCTGACCCGTGACCCGGACCCCGGAAACGGACCAAAGAACAGACTATACGTCCCACCAGAAGCTAGGGCTGCAGTCCTGGACTTCTGTCACGGTTCTACACTCTCCTGTCACCCTGGGGTGCGAAGGACCGTGACAGTCGTCCGGCAACGCTTCTGGTGGGCATCCCTGGAGGCCGACGTCCGGGACTACGTCCAGGCCTGTACCACCTGCGCCAGGGGCAAGGCCGACCACAGAAAGACCTCAGGGCAGCTACAGCCACTGCCCGTGCCTCATCGCCCCTGGTCCCACATCGGCCTGGACTTTGTCACGGGTCTCCCGCCGTCCCAAGGAAACACCGTCGTCTTCACGATAGTGGACCGTTTCTCCAAGGCGGCCCACTTCGTGGCCCTCCCGAAGCTCCCAACGGCCCAGGAGACAGCGGACCTCCTGGTCCACCACGTCGTCCGTCTGCATGGTATACCATCAGACATCGTCTCCGATCGCGGTCCCCAGTTTACCTCACACGTTTGGAGGAGCTTCTGCCGGGAACTGGGGGCCTCGGTCAGCCTTTCGTCCGGGTACCACCCCCAGACCAACGGGCAAGCAGAGCGGGCCAACCAAGAATTGGAGCAGACACTACGCTGTGTGACAGCCGCGCACCCGACGGCCTGGAGTACCCACCTGGCCTGGATCGAGTACGCCCACAACAGCCAAGTGTCATCAGCCACCGGCCTCTCCCCGTTTGAGGTGTGCTTGGGGTATCAGCCCCCCTTGTTTCCGGTGGTCGAGGGAGAGGTCGGTGTGCCCTCGGTCCAGGCCCACCTACGGAAGTGCCGTCGGGTGTGGCGTGCCGCCCGCTCTGCTTTGTTGAAGGCCCGGACGAGGGCGAAGAAACATGCAGACCGGCGGCGGGCCCCGGCCCCCACGTATCGTCCTGGGCAGGAAGTGTGGTTGTCCACCAAGGACATTCCCCTTCAAGTGGACTCCCCCAAGCTCCAAGAACGATACATCGGTCCCTTCAAGATCCTCAAAGTCATCAATCCCGCCGCAGTGAGGCTTCAGCTTCCAACCTCGCTGCGGATTCACCCAGTGTTTCATGTCTCCCGGATAAAACCCCATCACACCTCACCCCTCTGCACCCCGGGTCCGGCACCACCTCCTGCCCGGATCATCGACGGGGAACCGGCTTGGACCGTGCGCCGGCTCCTCGATGTCCGTCGAATGGGCCGGGGTTTTCAGTACCTGGTGGACTGGGAGGGGTACGGCCCCGAAGAACGCTCCTGGGTGAAGAAGGGCTTCATCCTGGACCCGGCCCTCCTGGCCGACTTCTACCGTCGCCATCCGGACAAGCCCGGTCGTGCGCCAGGAGGCGCCCGTTGAGGGGGGGGTCCTGTTGTGTGGGCCGCTGAAGAGGAGGTACTGCTGGCCCACCACCACCAGAGGGCGCCCTGCCTGGAGTGCGGGCTCCAGGCACCAGAGGGCGCTGCCGCTTGATGAGAGCAGCCAGGGTGACAGCTGTCACCCATTACCGGACACAGCTGACTCCACTCAGCACGGAGGTATATCATCAGGACGGCGTCTCCACCTCGATGCCGAGATATCGCCTTGAGACAGAGGTAACATTCTCTGCAGCATATTCTGTGTTAATCGATAAACTTGTTAAACCTTTCAGGACAGCGGACTACCGCAGGCCGAGTGACTAGATAAGTACTCACCTTCCTGCTTTTTTGGGACGAGAGGTGGAGGCGGCTTCTCCCCTCTCCGTGTTACTGGGTGCAGCCGCATCCACACCTGTGTGTTGTTGCTCTCTCTTGCCAGCAGTACCGGATCCGACGAGCGGAGGCAGTGGCCACCTGGGAATTCGGGACTTGGCGGTTCCAGTACTTCCAGGGTTCGGTGGCAGAGGAAATCTGGATGGTTCCGGTTCGACCTGGACGGACGTCTCCTACCTTCGAGCCTGCCCACACGACACCAGCAGAATTCGGCTTATCCCCAAATTGTTGATTGTTGTATTGGTTGTGCTCGTTTCACAATAGTAAAACTTGTTATTTATCTTCTCCATTGTCCGTTCATTTGCGCTCCCTGTTGTGGGTCCGTGTTCCTACACTTTCACAACAGAAAAGTAGCATTCATAATCATCTGTTCATTACTGTATAATTAGCTGTTACAAGGATCTGATGCTTTTTCACGAGTTTAAAATGAGCCCTTCATATCTACATGGAGGCTGCCATTTTCTACCGCCATGCTGATACAGTAGCCTAAAAGGGACATACTTATTATGACTTTCGCATTTTTCAGCAAAGGAATTAGTGGTTCCACATGGGGGGATCATACTTACTGCTTCATGGATGAGAATGGGCAAAGAAAAAATCAGCGGGAGCCCAGGGTTCACCGTAGGCCCCCGGCAGAGTCCAGGGGCCACAGATTTTGAGCATTTTAGTGACATTTCGGGGCCACCAGAGAAATCTAATTTCATGAATTTCCATTTTATATTTTTGTATGTTGGAGTATGTGGAAGCCTGATTGTAATAACAGAATCTGCCTATGTAGACCTTCTTTCAGTGATACCTGCCTCGTGCTATAGCATATGTACTTTCTATAAATGCCATAGTATCTGACAGATAACACTGAACTTGCCAAAACTATTCTTTAAGCGTCTTTCCTGAACTTGCAATGAGCTCTGAAATATACTGAAACATCATGCAAGTATGTGTACATCATTTAAAGAGATTAAAATCTATCAAAACAACATTTGTGGTATAAAACAGTGACTTTAATATTTACATGTGAAATGTATGCTTACAAATTATTGCCCCATAATAAATTCTGAAATCACACCATGTGAATTTGCACCCCGACAACTTATGACAGTCAGCAGGAAAATCCCACAGGCACATACAGCATAGTAACATTAAAAAGCACGTGTTCTGTGCACCAACTGTACCGCAGTCTATGAAGTTCACCAAAATAAAAAATAAAAATAAAATTGATGCAGGCCGATTTCAGCAAGCAGGCAAAGTATATTTTGTCATTTTTGAATGGTTTATCTATTAAAGAAAACTGAAGGAAATCAATTGAAAAAGCCTGAACGAAGTTTCTGTAGGAAGTATTTTAGCCATAAAGTCAAGTGAGAGGGGAAGTGTTGACTTTTTAAATACTTGAAAGACACTGGACTCATCGAGAGGATTTAGTACTGCTATAACAGACTGATGCAGCAGGGGGCAGTAATGTAACAACAAGGATGCCGTTATACACCACAAAAGAAGAAGAAGGGTTCGTTTGTTTTGTTTTTCTCCACATGGGTCACATTCTCATAAAAAGCGGGTTTCGTGTCAAAATAAATATATATATATATATATATATATATATATATAATTTTTTTTTTAAGTTAGCGGTTTTATATGACGAAATAAACGGAACATGGAAACAAATTTTGACAAAAATAGGTACACAAATACTGGTTTTGCAGCATTGAATTGCACTTCAGTAGGTGTACAGTAACTGCAACACTCAAAAATTTCAGTGATTGTAAACACATTTTAATTGCATGAATACAATTATTGATCTGGCACCTGAGCACTGGATGTTCTGTCGCTAAGCGGTACACGAGTGCTGTGGCCTTTGGGGCTCGCCGTGCCTCTTCCGCGCGCTGGACCCGGGAAGATTAGTCCCTTTAATATTAATATGATGACATGTTTCTTCGTCTTGCAGTGTTCTTCTAAGGTTTTGTTGATGAAATCTGAACATAGCGTGCAGAGGGCTTTACCAGGGAGCTCAACCTTGCGGATAAATTCACCGAGTCTTGCCTTTGTCCCGTACACCTCCCGCTCCAAACATGTCCACTTAAACCTTTTTTTTTTACACCACTTTCGATGTCTTTAACGCAGTCTTCGTCCTCTCTCCCTGTAATTTTAGCCATGTTAAAGATGCAGCTCAATAGATCAAACTTGTAGAGACTCAAAATGTCCACATCTGTGTACTTTCAGTGACTTCAGACTTACAGAGATTCTGACTGGCTGAAAGTTCGCTGTTGTAGAAAAAGTAACCAATGACGTTGCGCATTTTAGCTTAGAGTTTCGGCATTGTTCTTATGGTTCCCATGCATATGAGGAAAGATTTAACTCGCAAGGATGACCCGTGCTGCACCCCCCCAGCCCCCCTAAATTTTTCTCAACAGATTTACACTGATCTCAGAAAAGGTCCAGAAACCAGAAAAACTCTGAAATCCACAGATCCGCGGAAAATTCTCATCCCTGCTGCTTACATGAAGGGAACCAAAATCATATCAAGCAACAGCATAGAGCAGCGTACATCCTCACCAATAGATGGTGCCAAATCCTGCACACTGTAGCTTAAAAAAAACAAACAAAAAAACAAAACAAAAAAACAGTGCTGACAAAGAAGGTGGGTGCACTTTGCAACAACACGCACAGAATTGCTTAAACTAACAGTAGCCCAAGTGCTAACATCACTGTTAGCATTAGCATCTCATTCAAAATGTCTTGCACCAATGCCAGCACCTCGCTGGACTCACTCGATGGCCCTTGGATCCTCAAACAAGAATGTCCAAGAATTCGTTGTCAACTTTAAATTAGATTTTCTCAGACCAGCAAAGAAGCACAAACTACCCAAGGAAGGGGAATTTGATACAAAACACAAATTTGAGAAGGAGCCAACTCACACAAATAAACAGAACGACATTCTGCACCACTTCCATTCAATGATAACATGGCGCCTTCTGTTGAGGACCCCAGTGCATAGGGAAGACCAAGGGGATCGAACGCCAATGTTTCGCCTGGCAGATCGTTACTTTGGTTGTATGCCTTGTCATGTCCTACCATCCCAGACCCGTGACTGTTCAGTCATTGTTGTGTTATTTTAAGTGCAACCATTGTGGTGCAATAAGTTATTCTCTTAAATGTTTAAATTTTGTCTTGTGATGGGTCAGACTCAGTACTTTCGGTCTGCGGTTGAGTTTGTAGTCAATTCTTTACTGGCTGTGTCTGTAAGTCGTTGAGGTGATGTCATCTGCAACAGAAAGTTTCTGGGTAGGGTTTCGATTCGATTGCAAATTGTTTTCTAGTGATTCTGTTGAAGAAATATAAAGTGGAATGATTTGACAATTTGAAAGACTTTCCAGAAGAACTGTTTTATGGACTAAACAGCATTTTTTATGTTGTGGACTGTTTTGATTTTCAACTCACCACTATTAGGCGCTCGGCTCCGCCATAACATTTGTCTGGGTCTGGGGCAGACCACAGACTGGGACTACAAACCAGCAATAAGATGAAACCAGATGGGTTGTTGCGGCCTCTCTTTTCTCCGGAGTGTGCCATTCAGAATCAGTGTGTGAAAATGTTCTTTACGCCACTTTAAGCGCACAGTGGCGTCGCTTCATTTGGTTTCAAACTCACAGCATCGCTCATAACGACGACAGGATGCTGACATCTGTCTAGGACTGATTAGGTATGTAAAGCAGGCTTCTCGTTCGCTCAGACACCCTCAGTCACGAAGGTGAGAAAGGCAAATCTGCTGCATTCGCGGCCATGTGGGGATCCTCCGGTGCGCCGCTTCTCAAAGCGTACGTGGCAGCCGCTCGTTAAAAATGGAGGAGCAATTATCCCGGCTGAGGCTAAGTCAGTGAACTCTACCGAGCCGAGCTGCTGCCTCCGCCTCTTCCCACCGCTATCGCTATACATCGACCTGAGCGCTCCCTTTTTAGGTCCGATGTGGTGACGGTAGGGCAGCAGGTGCGGCAGACACCAAAAGGTTCAGTTACACTAAAACAATAAAAGCCCTTCCTTGCCTGAGTGCTTATCAGTGTCTCATGAGGTGCATCTCCCCCACCGCCATCAACCCATCACCGATCCTCACCCTGCAGCGTGTGAGGAGGAACCCGACGCATTTCACTCACAATGCTGAGCACACCGTCCTGCACTCTGCTATCTTCTCCTGATATACATCTAAAAAGATCTAAACTTGGGTTCTTTAGTTTCATTTGTATCGTACATTGTGGACAGACAGCTCCATAAATAAGGACACCTATATTTTTTAAAATGCATTCATTTGCTTGGATGCCATGGGAACACAATATCCTGTATCACTGTATGTAATCCAAACAGTATAAAGCATCTGACAGAAAGGACTCACTACGTATTAACCAAACGTCGTAAGAGTTTTCAATCAACTTAATAACCCATTGATTTGCTTGTTGTGAAAGTTGGGATTCTTTAATTGAACAGATTCATTCTAATTCATTCCTCCCCCTTAGAAATGTAACGATCAATCTTTAAATAATTGCGAAGAAATAAACTGCTGTGAATACAAACCATAACTCGATCAGAAGTGCTCCACGGCGCCCCGCCCACATTTCAAAGCATCAGGCATGTGGAGAAAATGTTACGTGGGCTCAAACAGTCAGTTCACTCACATTTCAAGAGCTGAACTCATTTTCAGATACATTTTCATGTGTTTGTCTATAGACACACACACAGTTTTAGGAATCCCAGAGTTATAATAAAAGTAGCATTTAATGCCCCTCCCCCTTTTATTGGCAAGTCAACAGCAAATTAGTTCTAATATGTGAGCTATATATTTTTTATTCCATAATAACAACAATAATAATTATTTCATTGTAAGGTCAGTAGAATACCACACAAATGGTTGCAAATGAGAAATGATCATGCAATATTAAAATGATGGCAAAACACAATTACTTATACTTTAAGTTGCGTTTTTCTTAAAACAGTTTTTGAGGTCCTGCAACAGAAAAAAACCCAACATACATAGGACCCAATTTTCATATTGATTATCATTAAAGTTGAAATTCAGACATTTCATTTATTTATGAATATTTATCAGGTGTTCTGGAAAATTGACCTTGACCTCTGACCTTGGCCACTGACCTATTCTAAAAAATAAAAAAAAACACATTTCCACCCATAGGTCTAATGTAACTGCCATGTTTGATCAAAATCAGATTAGGCGTACTTAGGATATCTTAGGCTCATAAGTATTTGGACAGTGGAAAAATTTTTTTATTTTGCCTCACCAACCACAATTGAGCTGAAATGAAACAAGATTGGCTTGAAGTGTCGACTTTCAGGGTTATTTCAAGGATTTTAACAAAATAATTATATAAACCACGCCTCCATGTTCACAGCTCATAAGCAATCGGACAAATTAATTTGTCCAATTTGTCAAGCTTTTTTTAGGGGGATGAATACATCCACATTTCCAAGACACTGGGAGTTATTAGTGACCACACAAGATAGAGGTTAGTGATGGAAGCTACAAAGATACACAGACAACTCTGAAGGAGTTAGAGGCTTCTGTGGTTGTGACTGGAAAAATGCTGCACAGCTCAACTTTTGTCTGTTGCACTACTAGTTACAGCTTCACAGTGGAGTGGACCAGAGGAGGATTTTCAGACAAGAAAAGACATTAAATCTCAGCTTGAGGCTCCTGTGTGCCTTCTGGAGGTCTGCATATTAAATTGAACATCTTTTGAGAGAAAATCCTGATGTGAAGTGTAAGAGAGTCTACGACTCCCCCTGGATGAGACACCAGTCCAATGCAGGTTACTCTCCTAGCTGAGGCTGGTACCTAGAGTGGGACCCAGAGATCAAGACTGGGAAACACTGTCTTGTCCAAGGGTACAGACATTTTGTGTGACCAGGAATGCTCCCAAAATGAGGCCAGATTAAACAGTAAGAAACATGGATCCACATTTTTCTCCTTCTGGCTGTGCTGTTTCTGCTGTCATCTGTTCTCTTTATGAAGTCACAATTTCCCTGTGAATGGTGAGATTTAGCTCAGATTTTGCACACACGCACACACACACAAGCATCCGCGCACACACACGCGTGCGCACATACACGCGCACACACATGCACAACGCGCACGCACGTACACACAAAACAAATCCACTGCACTGTAAGCCATCTGGAGGCTGTTATCAGGAAGTTAGAATGAAAAGCTGGACTAATTTCTCAGATTTTTTTTCACTGCACTGAGGAAACACACAGTCCTTTTTTTGGTAGTACACCCGTGCACAAGCGCATCCCTTTTCTGCGCATGTGGTACAACGACACAAGCGACAACCAGAGGTGGGCGGATCAATCCTAATATCGATAATATCGATACCAACGCTGGTATTGATATTGAACGATCCTTGTGTAAAAAGATCGATACTCAAGCTTTTTTTCTCTCCCGCGCGCACTGACTGCTGCGCACGCAGATTCATCAAAGTCTACTCTCTGTCTGTAAGAGCAGCGCTGCGTTGTGTCACACAACACGGAGCAGCGCACCCTTGTATTGTGGTTTGTCAGCCCTCTACCTCAGGAAATTTTAAGTTGTGTTGAGTGATATTTTTTTTAAACAAAAATGTTGATTGTGATAAAGTATTTTGTTGTCACGTACAATGTCTGGCGAAATGCTATCCTAGGTCTTTTGGATCCTTTGGATCTATGAAGCTTAAATATGAAAAAGTATCTATATCGGTATCTGCGATACTGGGCCTGTATTTACTTGGTATCGAATCAATACCAAAATTCCCAGTATTGCCCACCTCTAGTAACAACGATTTGACTGAGCTAACTGATGGTGCTACTTCTTCCAACACACACACACACACACACACACACACACACACACACACACACACACACACACACACACACACACACACACACACACACACACACACACACACACACACACACACACACACACACACACACACACACACACAAAGCAACAGTGAAGTAGGTGAATTGAAGACTCTCATTAACCTAATGGGCATTTTCAATGACTCAACTGCATAAATCCAACCAGAAAGTCCAAATAACCTTGTTTCCAAAATTGTACTCCACATGAGAGAGGAGAACCTACAAACATAAACAATTTAATTTTGGTGGAGTTTGTAATAACAAAGCCTAAAAGCCCATTATGCGTATTTTAATATTTTAACCACAATCCAATTCCAGTGTCTCAATAATCTTAAGAAATACAAGTTTACTATTTTTCAAAAGGACTTGCATTATCTGTTGCATAAAGACATTTTAAAATGACAATAACATCATTTATTTAAATTATTTGTAGGATAATATTGTATTGTCCATCAGGGCAGCACTTTGGAGATGATCACACAAAATTTGTATTAGCTTAAAATGTTTGCTGGACTATTTCGCCAACAAAAATGTTTAGGGTTGTTGTAATTTTGTTCTTTCTAGCAGAAGTGTTGGGAAAGGGGTTTACACTCCAGCCACTCGTGTCATTCTGCACAGATGGTGGGACACCATGCCCAGCCTGCAACAGGGGGCTGCAGGAAATACAGGAACACAAACAAACAGAGAGAGATGGAGGATGGGAATGAGTAATGACAAAAAGGTACAACACAAAAGAACCAAAAGATGAAGATGGAGGTTGGCAAAATAGGAAGACAGGGATAAATAAACAGTGGGAGATGAAAACAGGTGAGATTCTGTGACCCCCCATCCTTGCAGAAGGAGAGGTGGAAAATAGAGCATGAAAACGGCGGGTTAGACTCCTTGCCAGGGAGACAGAAGCGTGAATCACCGGGCCAGACGAGACAGCTTCAGGCAGGTGTAACAGAAAAACCACTACTAAATACAAGAAACAAAAAAGAAAAAAAGAGAGGTGGTGTGTTTGTAAAGTCCCGCCACGTCTCTGAGCTTGAAGGACACATCATGTGTCTCGTCTCATCTTGCTTGAGATGTAAAGCACCGTCTAACATTAGGACGTCTCTGCGTTCCTCTTTGTGTTTTTGGTCATAAAAGAGCTGTTCCAGTTCAGCTGTTTCTACTTTTCGGGAAAAATGCATTCAGAAGTTTTTGCAAAATCCACGTGTGCTTCCTTCACAGCGGCACCTTGAGCAGCAGGAGAAGGTCTGACGTCTTGAACTCAGCCTCTGAGGTAATGGCGCCCTGCTCACTCCACCGCCTCCCACTCGCTCGGACAGGTGAGAGTTGCCTCCATCACCAGATGGTCAGGGAAGTGGAGTTTAGAGACGAGATTCCCAGAGGTAACGACTTCACCACCAAGCATGTCATTTTAAATTTGAGGCATTTATCTCAGGTGCTTCTTCTTTTCCACAATGACCTCCACTGAGTGCACGGGTACTTTTTCAGTGTCTTGCTCAAGGACACTTCATTCCAAGACAGGCCTACTGCGGGGAAAAATGATGTGACCTGGTTTAGAGACCTTCACTTGAACTGCAAGAACACTCTACTACCACATAGCTGAAAAAACACTTGGTGCAACTTGTACCGTGCAAAATACACTCACTGGCCACTTTATTAGGTACACCTGTTCAACCGCAGCAACTTTAGATATCTAGACGTGGTGAAGATGAACTGCTGAAGTTCAAATTGAGCATAAGAATGGGGAAGAAAGGGGATTTAAGTGACTTTATACGTGTTATGGTTGTTGGTGCCAGATGGGCTGGTTAGACTGGTTGAATGGGCGAGTGCGCAACGCTATCATATGAATATGGACCAACATCTCTGAGGAATGTTTCCAACACCTTGTTGAATCTATGCCACAGAGAATTAAGGCAGTTCTGAAGGCAAAAGGAGGTCCAACCTGGTACTAGCAAGGTGTACCTAATAAAGTGGCCTTTGAGTGTATACTGACATTCAAAAATTATACTATTTTAGTCACAATATTTTAAGAATCCTATCAGCAGATTGCATATTTTCTGCATGCGGCAAAGCAGAGGCAGTACATGCAAAGAGACCACGTGGCCTCAGATGGCAGTTAAAGGGACATACCCTCATTTCTAAGATACAACAATATGACATGACAATTTGCAAAGGGGTGACTGAAAAGTTTTGAATTCAGAAAAAGGGCATGGTTCGTCATCTTTTTCATTTTGAGAAACCAACATTTATCAATATTGCTCCCACTGAGCAAATGTTGGTTTCTCAGAATGCAAAAGATGGCGAACCACAGCCAACTTTTTGTGGGTCAGGCTCAAAATGTTTCAATCGCCCTGCACATAATTGAATAATCTGCAGAAACATATCAGTAATTTGTATGTTTGTGATTGTACAGCCACTATGTAGCTTTGCATGTGAATATGCGTCAATAAAACAGTCAGATTCTGTAGAGATTTTCAAGTTCAGACATAAGACGCACTTATTTTCCCTTTCGTATGGCTAGCATACTGGCATAGTATGTTACTATGCTTTTTACTCTTTTAAATTCATTTTATTAGGAAACGGAGCAGGCCGTGGTCTCAACTGTATCTAAATTATCTGGGTCTTTTAGTGAAGCTTAGGGCCAGTGGCTGGTGATCACCTTAGTATTTCTTTTGTTCTTCGTGTTGCTTAATGCTGACAAATTATTCTGTATTTGTTGTCTTTCTGATGCCTGATTCTGTTTTTTTTCCCTCTCTGTTTGAGGTGCGGCTCTATCCAGAGATGAGTGTTTCTGAAACCCTCTCATCCTGTGCACAGGCAACATTTCCTGTATAATCATTTTGTAAATTGTTTTGTAAACTGTGTCAGTAGCATGGCCCAAGCAGTAGGTCACCTCTTTGAATCTGGTCTGCTTGAGGTTTCTTCCTCAAATCATCAGAGGGAATTTTCCTTACCACTGTCACCTGTGTGCTTGCTCTGGGGGTTGGGAAGGTTATACCTTAGTTGTGTGAAGCGCCTTGAGACAACTTTGTTGTGATTTGGTGCTAAATAAATGAAAATAAATTGAAACAAATTGAATATCAATATATTATCCCTTTAAAAATTGGAAAATGTGTTGTGTACCTTCATTTCTTAGTGAGTTGTGTGTGCAAACTGGAAAATTTTCCTTTATTTTGCTTTGTCACACATGCAATATAATCAACATTCCTGACAAAACATGTTGATTACTTTTAAGTTTGTTAACATGAATTAGCTAAAAGATCAAGAAGCACTGTTAACCTTTCACAATAAAGCTCAGTACTCTGTTTTTATTGTGCAACTGGCACTGCTTTAACATTCACATTATTTTATTGTGAAGCACATTCAGGAAACTATGTTATTAACAGTAGTTTTACATATTTCACTGACTGCTCTCTGCAGCAAGGAAACAGAAAACAGCGCAGCTGTGTCCAACTGCTCCACTTGCTCAAGTTTTTTGTTTTTTTCCAATTTAACAGCTACTGCATAGTTTGGGGGTGAAACCGCAAAAGAATGTAGTGAAGTTTGATGCGCTCTGGAAACAAAAAAATTCCATCAAAAATATTTTTGGTTTTATTGACAAAACACACACACAACAAACAAAAGCAAAACCAGAATGCTTTCAAAAAAATTGTTCTCCTTTTTTGTTGGGTCATGTGCTTTTTTGCAGTGTTGCAGAGCAGGCAGCTGTGTGCGACAGGATTATGAATATATAGACTGAGGTTTGATACCAGGTCTGTGCAGACATGTTATCTGCATTGTTTGAGCCCACGGATCTGTAAAGGCAGACTGGCCTGGGCTGGAGACGTAACCTGAATCTGACTGGCAGCCCATCAAGGGGAAACCATAGACCCTCATCAGATTCATGCAATGGAAATCGGAGATAAGCACTGGCGCAGGTAGAGGACAGGGGTTGCACAATATGGAGTCTGTGTTGGAATTCCAGGTCTTTGGAGACATGTCATCTGTACTGTCCTCTACCACCCAGCTGTAAATGGATGCTGGCCTCGGCTTTGGAAGTCACCTGTGACGGACTGCTGGAGGTTGCAAACGCTCGAGCACTGCACGCTATGGTCTGAGAGTATAGATAAGTATCATGCTGAAGGACCTCACGGCCTGTATAGAACTTAGAGCTTAGGTTCTCGCTATGCATCATGCATGCTGTATCAATATCAAGATACTGAAGATGGTACGTGGTATTGTAACAACTCTTGCAGATTAACAAAACAGAATAATACAGTTTTTCTGCTGCAGATGTCCATCTTTTGCTCTCCTGACAAAATGGATATCAGTGTTCGAGGAGCACTCTGCTATAGTGACCTTAATGAGATCTGGAAGGCGATGTGGAGAAGGTCATGTCCTGGTGCTCTGCTCTGTGACTTCCAAAAGGCAGCATGAAGCAGCAATGCATACAGAAACTGAAAGTATGGGAGTGGAGATCGAGCTGGACTGTCACTTGACAGATGAGAAGGGTTAAGAGAACCGTCATACAGCCTGTAGTATTCTGTGCACTTTTGCATGAATGCACACATGAACCATGCTAAATAAATGGAACCAACCTGCACCTTTGATTGACAACTACACATCAAGGGATTGTGAGTTGACTAATGATCAAAAACCCTCCTGTGATGGTTTAGACCATGCAAGCTGGAGGATGGAGAAAACGTAATAGATGGAGCACTTGCTAAAAAAAATCCTGCAAATTCAGATGGGCTAAGCGAAAATGCACAATGGCTTAAGATATACAGCAAGTCATGGACAGAATTTTGTTTCAGGCAATTAATTGCGAGGCATGGATTAAGAATTATAAGCAGAGAGATGAGTTACACCACCCCACTTCTTAGTTCCAATAGCAAACTCAAAACAGGCTGGGCTTTAGTAAATGTAACAGAAGAAGGGGAATTTTTTCAGCCACCACAAGCAGCTGATAAACTCTTCAAAGCTGATCCACATCAGCAGAAACAGAGGGGATGGGCTGAATTTTATGCCACTGATAAATGATTTGATGAAAGACTCCAGAAGCGAGTCCTTTTCCTTTGAGTTTGGCTGGGTGTCACCATCTATCTGACACCCCCCTTGTTGTATCTGTGTTTCTCTTTCTTGTCTATCGAGGCATTAAAGAAGGATTTAGATGGTTCTTTTGTTATTTCTGTAGCACAATAGATCACCCCGTATAATGTAACCAAACCCTTTTCCCCACTTTGAACAAGCCCCTCCCATTCTGTACCCACCCGCCCTCTTCTCACTGGCTTTCTTTCTCTCCAACACACACCACACTGCCCATCCTTCCATCTCCTCCTCCATTTATAAAGAATTAGAGTATAAATGGTGCCAATGGCCGGGGCAGACACAGGCACAGATCCTTTCAAAGGGGCCCATTGACTGGTGTTTACTTAAGGCCATGGACATTAGCCGCTGCTAAATCTACTTCAATCAGCCCCTCTTGGCTTCTCAGGTTCTGTATGCACTGGCCTGACTGTAACAGAGACATCAAGCCTCTCCCGGATCACAGCCATGGCACAAGCACAACATTAGGCTCATAATGGCCGAGCCGGTCGGCAGTATAACATCACAGGGGTACAGCAGAGTCAGGTAGTTTTTTTTTTTTTTCCAAACAGTACACTTACACCAGCTGTAAAGTTCAAATCAACCAAACACCACATGGGGGAACGGACTTAGTTCAACTTTTCAAAGACAGTTATCTGTAATTTCACAGTTCCTTTTGAGAGTTCTGCCTGTAATAATGAAACAAAGAACCGAAAACATCCAGAACCGCAACAAAATGAGAAACAAGACAAGGTGAAGCTTGATTTATGCCTTTGCTGTGATGGTGCCAAGCCATCTGGTCTTCTGTAATGAGGACCTCCCAACAGGAGGGGCTCATCTGTGGGCTGTTTACCTGGAGTGCACATTAAAATCTTTTAACATCACTCAGACAGTCATAGACTTGAAATGAAAAGGAAAAAGAAGAGCGTTTTACGTGCAACACCTAGAAGAAGTACTGAAGTACATACATCTGTATAACTGGACCATCAGAATCACAACTATCTTATTATTTACACTGTCAGATCACTACTCTCAACTTCCTGTGTGGAAAGCATAATTAGCTCTGAAAGGTCAAGAATGAACATTTTTTTTAATGTTTGAGTCAAATAGAAATTGGCATACATGGTATGGTAGTGCAACCATTTTCCAAAATATATAACTTCACCTGTGATTTGTTTTCCAGGATCCCTGTGAACGACATTTCCTCAGAACGTCACGTGGCTCACAAAAATAGCCAAAAGCCCTTACAGACACTGAGATTTTGAATGTTTGGTAAATGAACAAAGTATTATTTTTAACTAATTTTCAACTATTTTTTTTTGCCATTTAGCCACACAAACCAGTGACCAACAGCGATGACTAGAGGGTCATTCCATCTCAAGTCAACCAGAGGCTCCCAGGTCACCTCTCAGCCCTGGTTTGCAAATTTAATATGTTGTTCCTTTTGCAAAGTTATGGCCAAATGCCAAATATTATGTCTCTATCTTGAAAACATTTGAAGTTATAGCCCCGGGAATGTTTTGTGAATTTTTCACATTTTGCGACAACGTGTTTTCTACCAACTTTGGATGTCAATAACTAGATTCTGCTAATGTCACATCATTGAAACTGTAGATGCTAGGCTAACTTTTTGTGTAGAGTTGGAAAATTGAGTCAGTTGTGGTGTATCTGGTATGATCTCAACATGGTATGACCTCAACATGGTAGCAAACCCATAATTTGACTTGTCCATCATATTTCTGATAGTGCCAAAATGAAGGAAATAAATGTGCTATGGCAGTCTAATTTGTTTTCCCATGACTTCTGATGTGATTGAGCATTGCTATTAGGTTATATCATATATAACGTTGATTTAAGCCAAATTTATGGTGGCTAGAATTATTTTAATTTTGAAAAAGCCTTAAAATGTGGTGAGTTTCAACACCCCAGATGACAATGGAGGTAACTGCTAATCAAATTCATATTTTTACCATGTATTCTTACACATCTCAAGATGATATGTTGCAAATATGGTGTTTTTGAGTTTCATTCTTGTAATTTTGTTTTAAAATATAACGGTACTCCTATGTACAATTTCCTGTGGACGGAATCATGATAATAAATACTGTACAGCTGTATTCCCTGATATATTCACACAGTAGTCAGAAATCAGCTTTACTTTGTTGATTTGTTACATCTGCAGCTACAATTTTTTTGAAAATCATGAAAAAACAAAACAGATCATTTGTAAGTAGAGACTGAGCGACAACCACACAAAATACATTATTATGTAACCTCAAGAATATCTTACATTCTATCCTATACTGATATAAAATTGTTACTGCGTTTACTAATTACACAGCATTAAAATAAAATCTTTATTCACTATTATTGATTTTAAAGTCATTTATATTATGAAGAACTGTGAAACAAGTGGTCAACCTTTTTGACTTCCTTCGCAAAACACTCATTTTGAATATCTTTCTTGCTAATACAATTAGTAAAATATGTTTGATTCATTATATTTGAGTGGATTATTTATCATTGCACACTGGTTCTGCAAGTAAAGGTGAGTTTGATATTCCATACGTTTCTGTTGCTGGCAGGAGGCTATGTGTCTGAGCTTGTTTCCTAGCATATGACGTCATGGGGATTCGGGAATTACATGGTTTCAAGAATTATGAGGTATTGCTAAATTCTCAGTGACCTAATCTCAGCATGACAACATGCACCCAAAATAGATATTGTCCAAGCTTTTGTTTATTTTTGTACATTATGAGTTAATGGTTATCATGGTTTTCCCAGTTTCTACTGACGCAACTAGGGTGTTGCTCAATATTCATGAAGTGAGCTAATCCCAAAGTGACAAGATCCACCCAAAATAACTTACATTTCTGATGAATGTTGTGATGAATGTTGTGAAATATCTGTGATTAATTAACTTGTGTTGTGAAATAAAATATCATACCGAGATCTATTGTTGTGTTGTGAATCTCATAGCTTTGATACTGCACAGACTGCAAAAATATAAGGTTAATAAGTTGTTGTTACTCTGATGTGCAACACAATACTACCAGAAGGAATCTAAAAAACACCATTTTTGCAACATACCATCTTGAGATGTGTAAGAATACATGGTAAAAATATGAATTTGACTAGCAATTGCCTCCATTGTCATCTGGGGTGTCAAAACTCACCATATTTTAAGCCTTTTTGAAAATTAGAATAATTCTAGCCACCATAAATTTGGCATAAAATGACTTTATATATGATATAATCTAATAGCAATGCTTAATCACATTAGAAGTCATGGTAAAACAAATTAGACTGCCATAGCACATCAGAAATATGACGGGCAAGTCAAATTATGGGTTTGCTAACATTTTGAGGCCTTTATAGATGGCAGATCATACCAGATACACTACAATTAACTCAATTTTCTAACTCTACACAAAACATTAGCCTAGGATGTACAGTATCAATGTTGTGACATTACCAGAAGTCTAGGCCTAGTTATTGACATTCAAAGTTGGTAGAAAACACAGTTTTCACAAAATGTGGAAAATTCACAAACATTTCCCAGCATTTAAGGCATTTTGCCTTAACTTTGTAATAGGAAGAACATATAAAATTTGCATACCAGGGCTGAGAGGTGACCTGGGAATTTTTTTCTAACTTGGAATGACGCTGGATGTATTTCGTACTTGGGGGTCTTTGGAGTATCCTCGGGTACCTCAGAGGTACTATCTGGTCATAAAAACAGCATTTTTGGTTTAGTGTTTATCTCTCACAAACGTTTCCAAAATGTAAGAGAAAATATGTTAACATATTAGATTTATAAAGAAATACAGCTGTCGAGTAGCGTATTCCGCCATTTTGGATTATTTTGTTTGAACAAGTGGCCAATGTACGTCATGATGCCATCAGGATAGCTTCAGTCGGATTGGCAGTCGCCGTGTCAGGTCGTGCAGCATTTGCATAAAACAGACTTGTCGTCTATCATGGCCCTGCCTATCTGGCTGTCTAGAAACCATGTCTCACTTGAAAATGAGTGGCAGCTCATCGTAATGCCTGTGTCACTCTTGGTAATGTGAGAAGGGGTCAATAATGCGGGCTAACGCAAGCTTACAAAACTAAACATACACAATTACTTACCTGAGTTTACACATTTATCCATCCATTTTCTATATGCGCTTACTCCAATTTAGGGTCACGGGGGGGTGGAGCCTATCCCAGTAGTCATAGGGCATGAGGTGGGGTACACCCTGGACAGGACGCCAGTCTGTCGCAGGACCACATATAGACAAACAAACACATTCACACTCACACACACTCCAAAGTTCAATATAGTGTTTACAATCTACCTAACCTGCATGTCTTTGGCTGTGGGAGGAAGCTGGAGCACCAGGACCACACAAACACAGAGAGAACATGCAAACTCCACACAGAAAGAGCGGGAAGCGATCCCACAACCTTCTTACTGTGAGGCATCAGCAGCAATCCACTTACACATTTATCATGGTTGAAATTTTCTCAAAGGACATATTGATGTCCCCACTTCACGCCCTATGACTGCTGAGATAGGCTCCAGCCCCCCAACCCCCCACTCCCCCGGGTGACCCTGAATTGGAGTAAGCGACTGAAGATGAGTGAGTGAGTGAGTGAGTGAGTGATATATTGATGGCTGTGATAATACTGGAGTATAACTTCTGCATCCCCATCTACAGTACTATCATTATTCATCTTCGTTGGATAAGGGTAAAATACGAAGAATATTAAGACACGACTGACATAATGAACAGACAGACATTTTAACCCATCTATGAAACAAGATAATCAAGACCACATCCAATGTCCAGTGTCAACAAATATACTCATGCTAAACCACAAAGGTTGACACAGCTTCTTGCCATTTTCTAACAAAAACTGTTCCACAAATTCTGCGTGTTTGACTGGAGGCATTGCACAATCAATCACAGCACAAAACCATGATGCAATCTTCTGAATGTCGGTGAGAATTCTTCAGTCTTTGTTGGCCATAACAATAATTTAAGGATCTTTCTATAGTGAGTTTCCATTTTTTTTTAAAAACTCCCTATGGACCACATTCACTATGGAACCATATTGGGTGTTGGATGGTAACCACCCACGCAGAAATCTGCTCCATCCCCAGCTCTCGTGAGTAGTCCTGTATCTGCCACAACCAGATGTGCATTCCCTTGACTTTTCCAGTTAAACACGTGTGGACTGGATCATGTTTAGAAAAATGCACTGCAGAGCCAAAATGCTGTCACTGATGTTCCCTCACAATGCAAGAGAGACTAATCATCATCTCCCCGAGTAAACATTCATTTGACACAGAGTCATTCCAGGTTTACCCAAGGATCCTTTGAAGAGACCTAGTACCAAAGGCACCTACAGTAGTTGTTGTCCAAGGTCCCAAGTCTCTAAACCACACAGTAGGACAGGAAGCACCAGGACTTTAAAGACTTGGACCTTCATTCTCTTGCAAAGATATCACCATAGTCAAACACCTTTGTCCAGCAACCTCACGACTCCATGAACTCTTCCCAGGTATTGTTCGATCTCACAGGCCAAACTCCCAGAGGCATGTATGTCACTGCCAAGATCACCAACTAACCATCTTAGAAAAAAATTTAAGAAACAAGTAGATTTTAATGATGTAAGAAAATAAATCGACCTTTGCAACTGAGTGCGTTGGAAACCAGTTCTTAGTAATGTGACTCCCAGGCCTCAGAGAACTATCAACCACTGTATGCATTTAGCTCTTATTCATCCCTAAACATTATTGTGAAACAGCAATTATCGATTGGTTTGTTGTAACTGTGGCTGAAAGGCGGGACTGTGGCGAAGAATTTTCCTGTAAATTCAACGTTTACGATGTACATCTATTGCCCATCATTAAAGCTGAATGTCCAAAAAACATAAATTGCACATGGAGTAACACAGGATGGATAAAAGCGATATTTTAGCCATGACTCTGTGGACTGATCAGCTGTGGAACAGACAGAAACGGGTCCTTTAAAGCATCCACTCATCAAAGCAGCATCCTGCCGACTCCCCCAAGCCATAACCTTGTACAAAAGCCACACACACGGGCAGGATCTCACGCTCGCGCGCACCGACGCTCCAACAACTCCTCTTTCAGGAATCAATAATTCAGCAAAGAGAAGCACATGCTCTGCCCCACTGCACTAATCAATAGAAAGCCAAATGTTATTGTTTCATCTCATTCCCTGACTTTCACATTCTAATCTAGGCTGAGTAGTGCATGCTGGGTGGCGTTGGAAAAACGCCATCAAATTAGTATAGGACATAGATAGAGGGATAAATGGACCCCACATTATTCTGCCGTGCCATTAAAATAATGTTTATAATAAAAACCCTCTGATGTTCTATAAATTTTCAATGCACTGCAACTTAAATATGCACCGTAAAATGGAGGTGAGGGAAGGAGAGTAGCAACACTTTGGTTTGAGTTACGCTCCTTCCCCTGCTAGCATAGCAGATATTTACTCCCCCCACCAACTCCCCAAGACACACACATTTCAGGGAAGAATGAGGCCATACTTTAGGAACTCACGGATGAAAACAAACAGAAGAACCTGCAAGATTTATAGCAGGTGGCTAAAGTGGAGAATTTCTTTTTGCACAAGTGCACATGCACCAAATGAGTGCACGTGCATTTGTTTGCATTTATGCACACAGGTCCGGTAACCGCCATCTGGTTTTGTCGGCAGTCTGGACTGAACCTGCCAAGTCAAGGCCCTTCTCCCCTTTTGTGTAATCGAGCCATCAATGATCATTAAAGAGAGTGTGAGGTAACGCTCCACGGCTCTGTCTGCCAAATTCGCCAACACTCACAACTCACTTTCTCCTATCGACTACACGTGCATTGCCATCATATCAACCCACAAGGCCACTGGCTGCGTCAACCGACTGTGGAAATGAATATGAATGTTCGCCGCTGATGTATAAACGGAAATGCGTGCTCCTCTCGGCTCCTGCCACAAGCCTTGTTTGCATGACACAGGACCCTAGCGGCTCGCTCAAGGATGCATCAATCGCTGATGGTGGCAAGATCTGATCTGCGCCGACCTTGGGAGTAAACTGCGGCATTGGCGAGGGAGGCAAGGGGCCCCCGTTAGAGGAAGAGTGGAAGGGAGGGAGTAATGGAGGGGCATACCCTGATTGAGAGGCCCCTGAGATGAGCAACTCTGAGATATGAGAAGGGTGTGGGAGGGAGGAGGCGGGGGATGATGGAAGGAGTTAGGGAGGGGGGTGAGAGGCAGAGGGAAGCCATATGGCAGCAGCACAAATGTATTAAACTATAAATCAGGGAAGCACTAGTGGACTGCCAGGTGGGGCTGCAGGCAGGTTGTCTCTGCTGCACGAGCGCCGACCTACAATCCAACTCTGCATGGAACACAATGCAGACACTGTCACCTTCATCAATACCTTTAGTGTTTTTGTCCCTCATTTACTTGGCATAAATGTGACATTATTTGGGCTCCAAGTAATGATCATGGTGATCATTTATTTTTCATGCCCTAGAACTGCTCAGACTTGTATCTAGTGGAAGAGAAATTTAATTTTGCTAAACGGGCTGCTGATGTTTTTGATGATCTACAGCAACCTTGTGTCATAGTTTGCCTGCAATGTAACAAACTGACAAATGTAGAACACAGTTGATCAACTATAAGTAAAATGGTAAGAAAACGGGGGTAATTTTTATTTCCAAGGATTGTCATCCTCGAGCTTGTTTTGTCTGTAAAGCATTCTAAAACAACAAAAATTGAGCATGTTGTTTGACGTTAATATTTTCACGGATGCAGGTAATCAATCATTTTCATACTCGATTATTGTGAATGATTAACTGTGTTTTTGTTTGGGGTCATAATTGCTCGCGCTCTTTCCAGTGGAAGCGGAACTTTAAGTTTGCTACATTATTATTACATTAATACACTGTTGATGTATTCCGTCAACTTCTGAAAAATTATATTGTACTTTTCAACAAATCTGATTCAAGATGTGTAAGATTCATACATGCAAACATAAAATATCACAAATATGACACCACACCAATGCCTCATCTTATGTCTCAAAATACTCTGTGTAGAATGATAAAAACAGAATTTTGACATTTGTTTCTTTATGAATCAAAATAGCCATTTTTCTGTGGATGAACTAATCAATTAATCTCATCATGTAGATATTTTATACATTTGAACGATTATTCTAACAATGTATTTATGAGCGACATTGGAAAGCCAGATGATCTGGAATTGCAGAAGACAAAAACAAGATATGAATTTGAAAATTGCTGCTTAAGTAATAACTGAAATTTTAATGTACTGATCTGCTGAGATCTCATACAGACTATTGCTTTAAGTATGACTGCAGATGTACAGTAAATTGTGCAGACTTTGTTGTGCATCAAATGCAAATTAGGGTTACAGATGTGCTGGAAAAACAAATATAATCCCCAAAAGACTTCCATTTTAATCCCTTTATGATGTCTGGTTGGTGCGCCCGGCGAGTGTCCTGGTAGCCGTCAGGGCCGAGGCCTGGGCTTCCATCCCAAGGGCACTGATGCATACTACAGCTAGAGCAAACACAGGCAGCCTTCCTCATGCCTGCTTTCTGTCAGAGCCACACAAACCCTCAGCAAAAAGAAAAGGCAGTTTCATAACACGTTTGTCCTGAAAGGACCAAAGTAAGCCAGTAGAGCTAGTTAATACATTAGAAACCTAACGATTTGTTTGAGTCCATTAGAAGAGCAGCACAGCGGCTTTAAAAAAATAAAAGCCCTGCAAAATCAAACACTCCATTAGTAAATTAATCTGGATTCTAACACTCTCATTGGTTTAATAAATACGGGCATCTGTAAAGTGTGATTGATGTGTCGCTGAGGTAATTCTTTGTGTGTCACAGACATCGTCCAGTATAGGATGGATGTCTTCTATTGGTTTACATGGGAAAGATGGATAGGGTTTACTGGACAGTTCCTAGTAAAGGTCTAGTAATTCAGACAGTAGCATAAACCATCCACCCTTGACCACGTACACAGACGTCCAAACTCCAGTGAGGCACCTGTCATCCGAAGCCATCAAAGCCAAGGCCAGCAATCCATCAAATCCAATCTCCAATGGGTCAAGAGAGGATATAAGGGAGGTGGGGAGCGTGAAGGAGGGGTAAGAGGAGATGAGTAGGTGAGAAGAGTGCCCTACCTTGGTCTGGAGATAATGGGGGTAGTAGTAGGTGTACTGAGGGTACATTGGCTGCTGCTCCAAACGCTTGCCCATGTAGCTGGAATCCTTAGCAATGAGGCAGGGAATGGTGACAGAGGGCGGGAGCAGCCAAGTAGCTAGCAATGGGAAAGAGGCAGCAAAACAAGCGTGCGTTTCCTTTCTGTCCTGTGCGCACCACCTTGTCACTTGCTGGTCCTCGAGGGAGAAGGCAGCGTCCTGAACGGTGGTCTGCCTCTGATTTGGAAGCTCCGGGCAAAAGCTTCCGGAGCCTCAGATGTCGGGTGGGCACTCTGCCTCTCACTGGTGGATCGATTGAGATATTCCCACAAGTGCCAAAACCCGTGAGCAAGCGTGTCCGTCGGCGGCTGGTATCAGATGGTAACGTGTGATAGAGGTGAGACAGAGGAGGACGGGGGGTAGGGGGTGAAGAGAAGCATTGAAAAGGTGCAGGTAAGCGTGGCTTCTGGCAGTCCTGTGAGTGTTAGAGAATGGGAGAGGAAGAGGAGGAGGAGGAAAGGAGAAAGAAAGGGATGGCAAGGAAAATGGGAAAGGACGCAGAGGCTCACTTCTGTGTTTCAGCTGCTTTCACGACAGTCTTTCGTCTGCTTCTCTCAAACACACTGTTAAGCCGCCTCTCTCTCTCTCCCGTTCTGCCTCTTACATACACGCTCTCTCTCCTGTTAGTGTGATCCGGCAATAGATGGGAGCCGTCCTGTTTGACAGAGGGAGATCGCCTCAGCACAGGCACCGACAGATGCACTTTGTGCAGAGTGGCAACACGAGAGGCGATCGCAGGCAAAGAGCAACCTCAGTTTGTTGCAGTGAAGCCAGCAAGAGATCCAATAACAGAGGATAAGAGTCCCAGTTCCAAAATAACGTGCCACATGTGGGAAATAAGAAAATCCACCAGTTGGGTAGTCAATCCACTCGGTCCCAGTTAGAAGACACACTGTGTCCCAAATGTCCAGTGGAGAAGGAGTCCCTTGTCTGCGATCCTCCTTCTTCCTGGTCTTGTAAAATGTGTTCCTTATTCCTTCCTTGGCTCTCTCACTCCACTAAGCAGCCTGCCTCATTCTCTTTCCCTCTGTCACACAGTTGCTCACTCTCTCTCTCACTCTCACTCACCCTCTCTCTCCCCTTCTGCTCCACACTGACAGGGCGATAAAGGGGGCTCGTCCAGGGCTGGGAGCAGAGCAGGATACCTCCTCCTTCTTTGACACAGCCAGTAGGAGGGTCTTGAGCAGCTCAGTACAGGAGAGGGATCCAGACACGGTCCAGCCGGCTGCAGTGTTTCCACAACCGGGGAGGACACACAGAAGAGGAGCTGGGGAGTGAAAAAGAGGGGGGAGGAGATGGTGGCAGCAAGAGGAGTCGATTCCCCCTACTGGCTGCACGTGGAGCTACCGCCTGGAACTGTTCTCGAACACATTCTGTTTAAACAAATGGAGTTGCTTCGACCTCAAACCACTTTCATTTCAGTGCTTTACAGTGAGGCTGGATCAACTATTTCATATGTAATTTTAAAACTTTCAGGTGTGTATATTTATTACATGTGTGAGGCAAAACTGTTATAATTCTGCATTTACTTTAGCTACTGCTGTATACCATTTTAATTTCTTTATAGATAAATTTTATTGAAGAGATGACAGCTGTGAAAGCTGCAATTAATTTTTCTGACTGTGAATGAAATTACATATTTAAAAGAACATTTGTTCCTTATTAGTAAAGACATCTGTGGAATGCAAAAATTATAGTACATTATAATGAGCGATTTACTTAAGTACAGTTTCCAGGGTAATTCTTAGGGTCAGGATTGATTTGTACACATGCATACGGTGCACTTGTGCACCAGCAAAATACAACTATGGCATCTAAGATACAGAATGTAAAATTTTTGGACCTAACTGTAAAAATGAATGTGATCTAAAATTAAACATAAACTTTAATTTGCACTGTTAAAAGAATATAAAGTGAACTGAAAAGCTAATGTTAGATATATCTGTGTGTTTAACTATCACTTTCTTTATTTGTTTTCTTTATTTCTTTTGGTATTAAAGTAGTTATTTAATTTAGGATTGTATTCTTAATTTCATATACGTTTCTCTGTTATATGGTGGAATATGCATGTCAAACAGGATTTAACCAGTTTTTCCACTCAGGACAAAGAGATTCAGGTTACATTATAAAACATAAATGTCCCATTATCACGCAGGTCAGGGGCAGGGGGTAGGACCTCCCTCGAATGCCCACGGGGACCAATAAGGGAAGGATTTTGCGAAATAAGGTCCGCCTTTATTACAACCATGGAGTGTTTTATAAAACTGTTTGTACCCATTGTTATTGGTTCTGAAAGGGTGGATCTCATGTGCGAGAGAAGTTCTTCAGAAACCAGGCCTGATTTCCATTGTGACTTTGAATAAATTTAAAAGTGCAGAATAGTTTGAGTATGTACTTTGTGAGGGACAGCGTTACAGAAAGAACCAGGAGAATAACACTAACAATCTCAAAAACACTGTTGCCATCCAGCCTGACATGTTCAGCGATGAACTATGGGACATGAAGGTGGAGGCTCCACTGGTGGCCTGGATTACCAACTACCTGACGGGCCGCCCACAGTATGTGAGCCTTGGGACATTACATCCGACACCATCAGGAGTAGCACGGGGTCACCATAGGGGATGGTCCTGTCTCCCTTTCTGTTCACACTCTACACCTCAGAATTCAGGTTCTGGTCACAGTCCTGCCACCTGCAGAAGTTTTTGGATGACTCTGCCATTGTGGGCTGCAGTGACCAGGAGGCTGAGTACAGCAGTGTGGTGGAGAGGTTTGTGGAGTGGTGTGGATTCAACCACCTGCAGCTCAATGTATCCAAGATGAAATTGCTGGTGGAAGACTTCACGACAAAAGACCCGTTAGAACCCAGTTACCATTATCTGTAGGCTGTGTATAAGAAAGGACAGAGCGGACTGTACTTCCTTAGGAGGCTCAGATCTTTCAGTGTCTGCACAAATATGTGGCAGATGTTTTAACACTCAGTGGTCTCCAGCGACACCTTCTACACTGTAGAGTGCTGGGACTGCAGGCTGAAGGCAGCTGACATAAACAAACTCAACAAGTTCATCAAGAGCACTGGATCTGTCCTGGGATTGGAACTAGAGTCTGTGGTGGAGATGTCAGAGAAGAGGATGTTGAGAAAACTGCTCACCATTTGGGACAACAGCTCCTGCATGTCACACTGATGTCCCGTCACAGCACCTTCAGTAAAAGACTGAGGCCACCAAGGTGCACCACAGAATGCCACAAGAGGTCCTTCCTACCTGTGGCAATAAGACTGTATAACGTCTCCCCCTTCTGCAGGATGAAGTTTTTCAGTTACTCAGAGCTATGTGCAACACTGTCAACATCTTGTGCAAGTGTCTTCAGTCATTTTGCATAAATGTTGTACTCACTGTTCTCACTGTAAAAAAAAGCAAAAAAAATAAAAATAAAAATAAAAAAAAAGCAATGTTTACCATTTAGGCACTCTGGCAAAAATATTTTCCTTCGGAATAAATAAAGCTTTTCTTATTCTTAAATGACCATTTTCCATTAAAAAGCCCCTGAAATGCATCTTAGCAACAAACAACAGAATTAATGATAACAGAACATCATATTTTGTCAGCCATTTTGGATGCCATCTTTAATATCATCTTAGAATTTAAGCAAAAGTAACAAGTTTTCAGAAATTATCCAAATATACTTGGTAAGATTTTGCATTTTAGCTTCACTGAACCTAAAAGAAGCAATATAAAAACTCCAAAAAATACAGTAACTAAACATGAAACTAATTAAAACTAACTAAATGTAAATGCAACTGAACACCCTGCAATTTAGCAAGTTCTACCACTTAGAAATCATGGAGGGGTCTGAAATTTTCATCTTAGGTGCATGTCCACTGTGAGAGACATAATCTAAAAAAAAAAAAAAAAATCTGGAAATCACAATGTATGGTTTTTTAAATCATTTATTTGTATGTTACTGCTGCAAATAAGTATTTCAACACCTGTGAAAATCAATGTTAATATTTGGTACAGTAGCCTTTGTTTGCAATTACAGAGGTCAAACGTTTCCTGTAGTTTCCCACCAGGTTTGCACACACTGCAACAGGGATTTTGGTCCATTCCTCCATACAGATCTTCTCCAAATCTTTCAGGTTTGGAGTTTCAGCTCCCTCCAAAGATTTTCTATTGAGTTCAGGTCTGGAGACTGGCCAGGCCACTCCAGGACCTTGAAATGCTTCTTACAGAGCCCCTCCTTAGTTGCCCTGGCTGTGTGTTTGGGGTCATTGTCATGCTGGAAGACCCAGCCATGACCCATCTTCAATGCTCTTACTGAGGGAAGGAGGTTGTTTGCCAAAATCTCGCAATACATGACCCCATCCATCCTCCCTTCAATACGGTGCAGTCGTCCTGCCCCTTTGCAGAAGAGCACCCCCAGAGTATGATGTTTCCACCCCCATGCTTCATGGTTGGGATGGTTTTCTTGGGGTTGTTCTCATCCTCTAAACATGGTAAGTGGAGTTGATTCCAAAAAGCTATATTTTGGTCTCATCTGACCACATGACTTTCTCCTATGCCTCCTCTGGCTCATCCAGATGGTCACTGGTGAACTTCAAACTGGCCTGGACATGTGCTGGCTTGAGCAGGGGGACGTTGCTGTCCTGCAGGATTTTAAACCATGACAGCATCATGTGTTACTAATGTAATCTTTGTGACTGTGGTCCCAGCTCTCTTAAGGTCACTGACCAGGTCCTCCTGTGTAGTTCTGAGCTTTCTCAGAATCATCCTTACCCCACAAAGTGAGATCTTGCATGGAATCCCAGACCGAGAGAGACTGACAATCATCTTGTGTTTCTTCCACTTTCTAATAAATAATGATAACAGTTGTTGTCTTCTACCAACCTGCTTGCCTGTTGTCCTGTAGTCCATTCCAGCCTTGTGCAGGTCTACAGTTTTGTCCCTGGTGTCCTTAGACAGCTCTTTGGTCTTGGCTATGGTGGATAGGTTGGAGTGTGATTGATTGAGTGTGTGAACAGGTGTCTTTTACACAGGTAACAAGTTCAAACAGGTGCAATTAATACAGGTAAAGAGTGCAGAATAAGAGGGCTTCTTAAAGAAAAATTAACAGGTCTGTGAGAGACAGAATTCTTGCTGGTTGGTAGTTGGTCAAATACTTATTTGCAGCAGTAACATACAAATAAATTATTAAAAAAAATCATACATTGTGATTTCTGGATTTTTTTATTTTTAGATTATGTCTCTCACAGTGGACATGCACCGAAGATGAAAATTTCAGACCCCTCCATGATTTCTAAGTGGGAGAACTTGCAAAATTGCAGGGTGTTCAAATACTTATTTTCCTCACTGTAAATATAACATTCATTGTCTAAGAGCAACACATCTAAAAAGATGTGGACAGACTCATGACTATGAATAGAATCTGAGAACCAACATGAAACATGGGGGCCGGACATGGAGAGGAAAATATTATTCTTAGAGAGGCCAACTTTATGTGTCGGAGAGACGAGGCTGATATCGATTGTGGATTGCCAGATTAACAGCCTGTGAATCAATGACACACAGAAACCCTCAGTATTGAGTAGAAAGTGAGGAACGAAGACAGCGAGTTAAAGACCAGCAGAGAGAGAAACTACAAAAACAAGTTACGACACATTGTAGTCAAACCTTCAAAAAGTCAGACGCAGTAAAGATTCAAATGCCTTACGATTGTTGAGGAACTATGAGGTAAAATGTACAGTACTTGCATATAGTTGTTAACAATTTCCCTCAAGAAATAGCCCAAATATTTAAAAGGCAGAGATCAGGCCCCTGTGCAAACACTTCTCTACAGCTGAAAGCAAACATATTCCTCTTGTAGTGCACTCGGAACTAAGGGAAATTGAAAATTTAAAAAGAGGAAAATGAAATGCCACATTTTTAATAATGATCTCTTGAACTGAATTAAATATCTGCTACTATTTACGACTGCAAGCTATGTTTATGTAGAATACATTCTAATTAGTTGACACAGAATGGAAACGCAGAGGAGTACCATGACACAGACACTGGGCAAATAAACCATTAATATTCATTGGCGCAACCATTAAGAATTAAGAGCAGGGGACTGAGACTTGACTCTTGAAATTCAAGAACTTGACCCTTGGCTGCACACACAACACTAAAAACTGTTTTGAGAACTGGTTGACGTGAACTTTTAATTTTTAACCGGGTGTTGGCAAAGGTTAATTCATAAGGCAATTTCATATTAAGTGACTGGAAAGCAGTAAATAAATGTCGGGACCGTCTCGCAACCCATAACTTTGCGTGTTTTTATGTTTGCCCTTTTATGATGGAAGCAATCGGGACTGGAACAGTGAAAGATAACATGAGTAAATTAAAAAGAGAACACTTAACATGAGGTTCTCTCACACTGTCTCAGTTTTAAGGTGAGTATGTCTGTAATGCAGTAACGCACCCTAAATTCTTGCACACCAACTTTGTGCGTGAGGCATCAAAGCAAAAATCATGTTGGGAAAATCCACACAAAGAATATGCTAAAATAAACAACTATATCAGAATCTGTTTGTTCCAACTGATGTGATCCAAAATATTTTCTTTCATGCCTTTATCAGTTTGATTTAATGCTTTATGACACCACAAAGCTCTATAGCTCCACAGGATGACCCACAAACCCCAGTGTAAGATGTTCACTTAATGTCGCTTGAATTTTCTTTGCATCTCTTCCAGGTTGCATTATGACATTACAAGGTTTTGCATTATGAAATCACCAAGTTCTAAACAGACAAATTCCACAATGATCTGAGGACCCACATCATGTTTTCTCTTTTCCAAGTGGCATCTTTGACTGACAGAACCATATTTATAAGCTTATCTCTATTCTCGCTTATGGAGCTTTTTCTTCCTTTTTATCTACTTTCAATACTGCAAGAACTGGCTTTATGACATCACAAAGTTCTTATCTACATGAATTTCACAATGATCGATCAACCCACATTTAAAGAGTTATTTCTATTCCTGGTGCTTTTATGATATGCACAATGTCACAATGACATTTAGACCTAAAACCTAAGCCCTTTATCTTGAAGAAAACTTTATCTTTTTTCTTGCCTTTCTCAGTGGCTTTATGACTTCACAAACCTCTGTATGTATGAAGTCATAATGCCCTTTAACAATAATTGTTGTTGACTTCAGAAAGAACCCAGTCCCAGCCAACCCCATCACCCTGTGTGACTCTCCAGTTGGCATTGTGGAGTCCTTCTGTTACCTGGGGATCACCATCACCCAGGACCTCAAGTGGGAGCTGAACGTGGGCTATTTCATCAAGAGGGCATAACAGAGGATGTACTTTCTACAGCAGCTAAGGAAGTTCAACCCGCCAATAACAATGAAAGTGAACTTCTACACTGCCATCGAGTCCATCATCTCCTCCTCCATCACCATCTGTTATGTTACTTGCTCTGCTAAGGACAGGAGCAGACTGCAGCGTATCATCCACACAGCAGAGAAGGTGAACGACCGCAAACTGCCATCCCTACAGGACCTGTACACCTCCAGGGCCTTGAGGTGAGCAAAGAAGATAGTGGCCGATCCCATCCAGGACACAAACCTTTTGTCACCCTCCCCTCTGGTAGATGGCTGAGGTCCATCTGGACCAAAACCTCAAGACACAAAACAGCTTCTTTCAGTCCACGCCTAAACTTATAAACAATGCCAGAGACTCCCATATACCCTGCCTTTTTTATCATCTCTGCACTGAAAGGTACTGTGCATCTGCATGCCTTTGCATAGCCCCATTCCATTATGTTATATTTATTTGACAGAAAACATAGTTTTATCTATTTGTCTATTTGACTCCTTTACTTCTTACAGAAGTATTTTTTTCCTTTTCTTTTACTGTTGTTTATGCACCAATAATACCTGATCAAATTCCTTGTATGTGAGAACTTACTTGCCAATAAATTTGATTCTGATTCTAATCCAGTTCTTTTGACATTTTAAGTCTTTCCCTGCATATTCAGGACACAATGACCTATGGAACCATATTTAAAATTTTATCTCTGTGTTTCCTTGGAACATTCGCTTCTCTTTTGTCTGTTTTTAATATGCAGGACCTGGCTTTATGACATCACAAATATCTGTTATAATGTCAAAACCACACCTAAAACCTCATTTGATTTGACTGCTCTTGCAAGACATCTGCAGCATAGTAAGCAGGAGTTACAAACACTAGTTATTGCACCAACCAGTGTATTAAGTTGTGCAATTTAGTATATTTTGCACTGAGTGAGTTCATCTGTTACCACATTATTTGACATAAGCTAAGACACTTTTCTGCTGTTTCAGTTAATACTACAACTTACTTCAACAGAAAAGCAAAGGCAGCTGGTTTCTGATAATTGGTGATTCATTTTCTAAACTGAATGCAGGAATGAGTCATTCACATGTAACTGACAAAAGGACACAGCTGAGATTACATCGTGTTTTAAAAAGTGTTAAGTAGATGCACTTGTCACTGAGGAATCAGGCAATAACATTTTGCAAAAAGCTTTTTAATGTCACCTTCATTTAAGCAGATCAGTCTAATTCCACCATGATAAGGTTGCACAGCAGTAACATAATATTTATCTGATGGAGTTCATTAACTGCTCGGACAATCCTGTAATGGAGGTATTTACATAAAAAAAAAACAGGAGGAAAGGGAATAATATGATGTGTTATTTAAAAAGCACTACAGTGTGTTCTGGCTATCAGAATTCCTAGAAAGCGCACTGGCCCCTCCATGTGCGTTGACTGGGTTTCTTCATGCTGCAGAGACCAAGAGGCTTCATTTCCTGTGGTTTTCTGAACAGTCTTATTGTGAGCGTTTCCGAGAACTGATCAGTTGCATGGAAGTGGAGGAGGAGGAATGAAGGAACTGGGGTTAGGGAACAGCAAGCCCTGGAATTCCTGGAAAACCCCCTTTGCTGTAAACAATTCTACTAGGACAGGTCTAAACACTGGAAAATCCTCTCAAAGAAAAATAAAAAACTTCTACTGATACAAACTTGGCTAACCAGCTTCCCTGGGGCACTTTGTATAAGTGGAACAACAACTTACTAACTTAACCACCTTACTATTCCAATTATGATCAAATTACAACCTCTCTGTGGGTGACAAATGGTCTTCTTCATGCTACAGAAAACAAGAAGCTTTGTCTCCTGTGGTTTTCAAGGCGTTTCCAAGAACTAACCAGATTCATGGAATTTGAGGGCAGGGTGAGGCAGCATCAGAGGAGGAGGAGAGGTGGGAATTGGGGCTGGAGGACACCAGAGAAGAGGTTCCCACTAGATGTAAGGTTTGAACTGGGGCTGGAGGACAGCTGAACTTCAAATTGCCCATTAATTCTGTCAAATAGTCCCATTTAGTCAAAAATGGCAATCTTGCTGCATGTAAACCATTAGACATGCACATAAATACTTAACCCATCTTTAATTTTTGCATCGTCTGGCGGCTATTCCTGAAATACATATTCAGCCTTCAATTTTTTTAAAGTTACTGTAACAGCAACGGGGGACACAAGGTCCCCACCATATTTCCCCCCAACAGGTAATCCCCTACTTGATTCTTACATAGGTGTCATGATGCATGGATTTTAAGTCCCAATAGTACTAGTAACAATAATAGCAATAGTGTCACATGCCATCCAGATACACAAAAGATGCAAACTTCAGACAGTCAAATCACCTTTTCGTGTAGTACAACTGGGCCTCCAAGAGTTATTATTACTAATAGTTTTCTTAACTTTTGAATTGTTTGATACAAACATGGGTGAAGTACAAGCCATGTACAGCCGCCTGTACTGTTGTTGAACAGTACAGTAAACAACTGACATTGTGATGCAATGCACCATAGGAGTTCAGGGTTTTGGGGTTTAAAATGTTGTTTTTGTGGTTCATGTTAGTTGAACAGTGCTGTTAGGGTTATTGCTTCATTGTATTTTATAGTTCAATTGGTTTACTCACTTAAGTTGCTGTGGCCATGAGTGACTTAAGTGTCATGCTTTTGTTAACATAAGTGAAAGGTGTATTGCTTTTAATGTCTTCCGCCACTGTCTGTGTGTGTGTGTGTGTGTGTGTGTGTGTGTGTGTGTGTGTGTGTGTGTGTGTGTGTGTGTGTGTCAAATTAAAAGCAACTGCTTACAGCAGAATGCAGAAAGTACAAAAAGCTCTGCTTGCATGCAATGTTGATCATGAACAAGCTATGGAGAGCTGACATTTGCCATTTGGTATGCTTATATATGTTGGGTCAAGGATGAACAGTGCCAAAACCAAACATTGATAGGAATAATACTTTTAGAGAGGCTACATATAATACCTAACAACACTGTTATGTGTCGGACGCAGGACGGAGAACCGACCAGCGTTTGAAGGACCCAGTATGAAATAAGCAGAGCACGGTACAAAGGATAACAAAATTTAATGACATAACAGTGATGTGATAAAAGTACAAACAAATAAGTGCGTGGTCTGGCGAGGTGGATTAGCGGTGCGCTCCTAGCAGCACTAACGATCCGGAGCCAGAACCAGTTCGGACCCAAGGACCCCGCCAACACCCCCCAGGTGGCCGTGACAAACCGAGTCTGTGAAAGAAGAAACCATCATGTGAGTCCACACTCCACACACAGAGAGACCACTCAAAGGTGTACACAAACAGCAAACACTTCCTTAATCACTAATCAGCTTCCCACCCTGCAGGCATGGAACACCCAGTTCACATTCTCAACTGCAGTGGAAGCTGATTAAACGACTAACATAACAGCTCAATATAATAAGGTGTGAGGGACACCACATTTACTGACTGTACTTATGTTAGTCACAAAACCTAACGTAGCTCAGGAAGTGTGCTGACGAGCGTGAGACCTCACCCCCTCCTCTTTCACAGACCATGGCATCAAACTTGGATGGTCTCTGCATCCATAATGATGAGATGGCTCTCAAGACGACGATCTCACCCGTCTGGTCACAAGGTCGAGTCTCTGGCAAATACACACTGTGTACTCCAGACTTAAATGCCACCATGCTCCAATCCGTGTAGATGCACCACAGCTGTGAGTCCTGACGAGCTGCACGTGATCAGCCTCAGGTGATCAGGGTGAGGTCCTGATAACTCAGCCACACAGCCACTCAGTCCTAAACGCGTGCCACCTGGAAGGAAAAACAAAAGACAGAAACAGAAGACAGAAACAAAAAGCAGCCAGGCACCCCCAGCCATACAACAGCACCCCACCCTCACGGGAAGCCTCCCGGCGACCACACAAACCTGGCCCAGGAGAAACACCCCCCTCCAGGGACCATGGCTGGAAACCATATCTGCATTCATCTTCCAAAAGAATCTTCATCTAACAGAACGGTTGACGTCTTCTCCTCTGACTGCATCTTTGCCTTTGTTTCTGTCAGTCAATTTGCACAGGTGTGGCCAGGAGTTCTTGAACCTGTGCGGTCAGCCTTTGTCCAACTATGTTCAAAGTCTAATTAGTCATAAAACAAAAAAGACAAACACAAACAACCAAACCACCCCCCTCCTCCCCAGAGGACCGTCCCATCAAACCCCGGGAAGAGGAGAAAAGAAAAACAACCCAAACTTAAGCTTGCAAATAAAAATGCTAACACCCCCCCCGACGACATGTAGGGACCAACACCCCCCAGAGGACATCCCGCCAGCTCCAGGAGTAATAACCACAGCCGAGGTCCCTCTGGGATTCAAAGTCACCCACGGGGACTCCCAGCGCCTCCCAGAGGACCGTTCCATCAACCCCAGGAGACGCCCCCCCTCATGACCAACAGACCCAGCCCCAGCCGTCTATGGCTAGATGGACCCACAGCCCTTTCCCCCCCAGAGGACACCACAGTCACACCCTGAGGGCGGAAAGTGGGGGGAAAAACAAAAGGAGAAAAAAAAAAACAAAACAAACAAAACAACCCCAACCCCACTCCCTCAGCGCAGTGGAAACTGGAAGCACGTCCAGCGTCACCAACCATGACTATACCCCAGAAGTCAACCGGGAGGAGTGGAACAGCGGTTATGGCAGACGGCACAAAACAGCGCCACCCCTCCAACTTCCAAACCAGCCACCAGCTGCGGGTATATTCCACTGCCCCAAACCTCAGCCACGCCGATGGCAGATGGCTCAAAGGCGCGCTGAAGCCGGAGGTGGAACAGGGAATCAACAAAAAAAAAACAACACCACCCCAAACCCCCCCCCCCTCCCAGGTGCAGAGGTTACCTGGGAAACGCCCAGCATAACCAAACTGCACCACTTCAGCAACGCCGACAACCTACGGCTCACACGGCTGGAGCCAGAGGAGGAGAGGGAATAAAAAGAAAATACCCCAAACCCCCCCCCCCCCCTCCCGGGTGCAGAGGTTACCTGGGAAACGCCCAGCATAACCAATCTGCACCACTCCAGCAACGCCGACACGTACGGCTCACACGGCTGGAGCCAGAGGAGAAGAGAGGGCACAACAAAAACAAAAAAAAGAAAAAAGAAAAAACAACCCAATTACCCCCCCATCACCCCCCAGAGGACCGTCCCATCAAACCCTGGGAGGTGAAACCAAAAGAAATAAAAAGAAAGACTAACAGACTAACATAAGGTTACTTGGGTCCTTTTTTATGTTCCAGACAGACTGCAGGGTCACGACCCCAGAACACTAACAGTGTAAAACATCCCACACAAAAACAACTCAAAAAACACCCACAAAAAATGAACCAACACAAAACTAATAAGTGATTTATACCGTCAAGCTCAAACAAATGGAACACACCTGTTCCACCTTAAGAGCTATGACGGTAATGTGACTCAGTCACCAACAGAGGGAGCCAAAGTGCTAAAAATAAAAACCCCTTTGGTAACAGAGAAAACAAACTCATGCTGCTTTTCTTGTGCGCAGCTATGTGTAAACACACAACCAAAATGTGAATCAACTAAATTACGCCGGAGCTGACACAACAGACGCAGTAGTTATCTTCACCCGGGGAAACGGGGCTACAACTGTAACACAGGAAGCTCAGTGACCCGTGCCACAGAGCTCCGCCGTGCGCGTACACCCATTACAGACCCACTCATGCAGCTCCCGTTTACCTCTTATCCGGTCGGAGTGTGACGCGAAGCCGTCGCCAGTCACACTCCACCACGACCCACGGATAAGGCACAACACAGGAACACGGCTGCAAGAGAGCACAAATCAGTATTCAGTAATGGGTTCTCCGACACGCACCATCCGGGCGGAGAGCACCCGCAACTGATCCGGATAACTTCTGAACGTCTGTTGCCGCCTTCCTGGCGCGGTACCATCTCTGCTACCGCTGGGTCCGTGATGTTTGGCCAGAGACTACTGTTATGTGTCGGACACAGGACGGAGAACCGACCAGCATTTGAAGGACCCAGTATGAAATAAGCAGAGCACGGTACAAAGGATAACAAAATTTAATGACATAACAGTGATGTGATAAAAGTACAAACAAATAAGTGCGCGGTCTGGCGAGGTGGATTAGCAGTGCGCTCCTAGCAGCACTAACGGTCCGGAGCCAGAACCAGTTCGGACCCAAGGACCCCGCCGACACCCCCCAGGTAGCCGCGACAAACCGAGTCTGTGAAAGAAGAAACCATCATGTGAGTCCACACTCCACACACAGAGAGACCACTCAAAGGTGTACACAAACAGCAAACACTTCCTGGCTTAATCACTAATCAGCTTCCCACCCTGCAGGCATGGAACACCCAGTTCACATTCTCAACTGCAGTGGAAGCTGATTAAACGACTAACATAACAGCTCAATATAATAAGGTGTGAGGGACACCACATTTACTGACTGTACTTATGTTAGTCACAAAACCTAACGTACCTCAGGAAGTGTGCTGACGAGCGTGAGACCTCACCCCCTCCTCTTTCACAGGCCATGGCATCAAACCTGGACGGTCTCTGCATCCATAATGATGAGATGGCTCTCAAGACGACGATCTCACCCGTCTGGTCACAAGGTCGAGTCTCTGGCAAATACTCACTGTGTACTCCAGACTTAAATGCCACCATGCTCCAATCCGTGTAGATGCACCACAGCTGTGAGTCCTGACGAGCTGCACATGATCAGCCTCAGGTGATCAGGGTGAGGTCCTGATAACTCAGCCACACAGCCACTCAGTCCTAAACGCGTGCCACCTGGAAGGAAAAACAAAAGACAGAAACAGAAGACAGAAACAAAAAGCAGCCAGGCACCCCCAGCCATACAACAAACACTAAACAATGGACATTGATATTTACATTCTGGACTTGCATGCCAATCCAGCAGAGGACAGTAAATCATCTATATATTAAATTCATGAGTGTATGTGTGTGTGATTTTATTTAGTAAGTTCAGTGTACATAGTAGTACATAATATAATTGTAAATACGTTAAAAATACATGGATGTCACAAGAAAGTGAAAACACTTATTTCCACTGTGGTCCATTTGAAACACAAAATAGAAGTAAAAATAAAATAATAAATATAATACAGTGTATATTATAACAAGAACCTAAACAATTTATAAATACATTAAGACAGTAAATTAACATTTAAAAATTACACAATTAATAGGAAATAAAAGGGTTGAGTGCTTCTTGTAAAAACTGTTGTGGTCTAAGGTTCTGAAAACATTCTGGAATCACACGACATTCCAACTCATTATAGAAACTTTGCATAATTTATTACTACCCTTGAAAAAAGTCAGCTACCTAATTTATAAACAAGACCCTATTTAGAGCCCGTGGATCCCCACAGGCAACAAGCTAGTGCACCTTTACTTTACAATAAACATGAATGAATCTAATCCATGCAGAAAGGCCTCGTCTCTGCCAATATATCCATTTATTTCCTGTAAGTGTAAACGAGGATAAGTGGATTATGACTCAAGTCTAACTTGAATCCCAGCTGGTTTGATCAATGAACATTAACTGATAATAAAGACTGTTTCTGTTGTTGATTTAATTTCTGAGCTTATTAGTTGTTGCTCAGGAATTTCTTGGCATCCTTTCAAGCCTTCTTTACAAAATGTTATTGAAGAAGTTGACCAGATTTATGGAAAGGATGCACTGCAGTCTCCTTGCTAAAACATCCCCGTGACCAAAGACTGCAGGGAGACATGTTAAAGTGACATGTAAAATTCAGCGTATTATATCTCTGACGTGTGCAATTTCTGAATACATTCTTATCAGTGCACCAAAGAATAAGAGCACAAGATAATGCCATACCACCCGTTGGAGAATACGGATTTCCAAGGTGCCTGAATATCACTGCAGAATAAAACTCAAATTTTTATAGTTTTATCTAAAAATTTTTATAGTTTTTTATCTTTAATACTCTGTAAAAAAGGTGACTGGACAAGTCCACCATCCCTGCACAGTGAAATTTGATAAACACCAGGCAGATTTCCAGTGAGTCATTAGCTTCTATCACAACACAGAGGAGAGCGATGCCGGCCTAATGGAGAGGAAATATGACACCAGACGTGCATGAGTAAAAATGACTCACAGGACCCCTTACTGCACCCAATGAGGGACAAGCTAAATAAGTAAATTACGTACACTTAGGCCAGCATGTGATTCCAAATGTGAAAAGTATACATATGACACAATGGACTCATTTCCTGTTCAAAGCGATTCTGAGAAATACTGCAAATTATTTTGTACACAGATACCAGGTTCTACGCCAAAGTGGACTGGATGTGTGTTCATGCACATATGCGCTTTGATGTTTTTCCATTCAGGCTACAAGTGTTCTATAAATGGTAGATCACATGTGCTTCGGTACGTATGTGTAACAAAAGAAGAACATGTTGATGTTGTTACACTGTGACCCTGTGGTCCACATAAAGGGCATGTCCTTATGGCAAACAACTTTTTTTAAATCACAGTTTACTGTTGGTGCTTTTCGACTGCAGAGATTAGCTCCGTATTCTAGAAAGAGTTCCTGGTCTAAAGATGAACAAGTAAACGTCCTCTGCTGATAATTTGTTTCACGGCACTGAACTGATGTACAACTGGCTTCGTGTTGACGACCCCAAAGGCTACAGAAGGCCAAGGGGACACCCACGTTATCACCCGGCTACAGCTGATGGACGGTTACATTTGGTAACCGTTCTTTTGAAGTGGGGATGCCTGCAGGTGGAACTACTACCAGCAGGATTTACCACTCAGGATCTAGACCCTGCAGCCAAAAACTGCCTCATGTGACAAGGTTAAAGTTGTCGTGATAACTGCTCTGCTGTCATCCCGTTCACAAATATGCAGCCTCGACACATTAGCTAATGTTAGTTTCACAGGAAGGAATGATGAGGTTGTAGAAGTATCAATTAAAAAAGAATAATAATAATAATAATTCATTGTTGGTATTAAAAAAGTTATAAATATTTAGGGGTGAAAATATTTCAGTGGAGATCAAGAAACAGATTTCCTATGCGAGCGGGATGTCCAACTAGACTTCCACTGCCTGAAACAACAAAATTAAATCCATGAAATTTAGGAAGAGCTGTAGAATGTCAAATAAAATTAAGACAAAAATTGTACAGGCAATAAAAGAGCATTTATCAAGATCACCCCTGTCTCCATTCAAAATCTCTATGGTTAAAATTCAGAATGTGGCAAGAAACTCTACAGCGGGGGTTTTCAAAGTGTGGGAGAGTGAGCCCCCCCGACAAACATACACACATTTTCAACATCTTCGTGTGTTTCTTTTTATTCTTTTAGACACATTAAACACATTTTAAATATATTTATGTTTTTAAGTAATTGTCTATGCATTTACACATTTTACAGCCTTTGTAAACATTTTAAACATATTTTTCAAGAACTTTCTATTCTTTCACACATTTTGCACCCTTCTCAAACATTTTAAATGTGTTTTTAAAAAACACTTTCTATTCTTCTATTTTTAACTTTTGTCATTTCAATTTAATTTATTTTCATTTATACAGCACCAAATCACAACAAACTTATCCATTTTGCTCCTGGTATGTTCGTTAACAATTTTTCTTTTTCCTTTTTTCCCACTTCTTTTTTTGTTGGTTACAGTGTTGTGTTTCGTGCCCCCCACCCAAAGAACTCTCGTGCACCCGGGGAGGGGGCATGCCCCACAGTTTGAAAACCACTGCTCTGGAGAAAATAAAACAAACAAACAAACAAACAAACAAACACTCCCCCCAAACTGTCAAAACAGTCCTGGGAATGTACATTTTATTTCATTCACTGTGTTAATGCCATAAAAAAAACATCCCAGTGCAAACTGAGTTATTACTGCCATTACTACTTTTTTGTTGTGCTTGTTTTTTGATAACAGGAGATTCAAAGAGGATGAGCTACATGACATTTTTTGCAAAGTATACAAAGAAAACGTGTTATTTGTTTGATAATGCTGCCTACCTGAGATTGTAAACCTTACCGAGGAAGAAACTTGACCCAATATCCAAATGAACATTCATGCCATGAAACAAGAATTGTTTTGAACAATAATGACTAATGAACAATAAGTGGACTTTTTTCTGTTCTTGCTTTGCAGGTTTGAAACTTTGTTACGGTTAGAATGGTCTTTGCAGTGGGTCACCCCTCTGAGTCTGGTCTGTTTGAGGTTTCTTCCTTAACCAAGGCCTGCTCACTGTTGCCTGTTTGTTCAGTGGGGTTGGTAAGGTCAGACCTTACCCTTGTAAAGCACCTTGTGGGGTGACTTATGTGGTGATCTGGCACTATATAATTTAATTAAACTGAAATTATTCTGTGTAATAACTGAATGTATATTTTGTGTATACATATCTATATTGATTTGGTCTTCTGCCACTGTGACCTGGACCTTGATAAGCAGTAAAAAATGAATGTGTAGAGATATGTTTGAAAGAAAATTTTGGTAGTGCTGGAGTGTGCATATATATATATATATATATATATATATATATATATATATATATATATATATATATATATATGTGTGTGTGTGTGTGTGTGTGTGTGTGTGTGTGTGTGTGTGTATTAAAGAGTTATTAACCGACTGTGAGGTCTGTATGGGGAAATGTCAGGCCGA
This sequence comes from Thalassophryne amazonica, assembly GCF_902500255.1. Taxonomy (NCBI): domain Eukaryota; kingdom Metazoa; phylum Chordata; class Actinopteri; order Batrachoidiformes; family Batrachoididae; genus Thalassophryne; species Thalassophryne amazonica. The sequence goes on from NC_047122.1 coordinate 35,416,577, forward strand.
TGTGTTGTCAGTATGGACCTTCGCTCGGTCCATACTGACAACACGTCTGTCTGATATTTTCCCATACAGACTGAGCAAGTGAGGTTAATAATTTGTTTATTATATGGCTATAATATATATAAACATGCAAACTTACAGAATCGCCCAAATATGAAAGCTGGTGACGGCTCATAGTCTAACCTCCTCACTTCACCTCCGTGAAGAACTTGCTAACAGAAGGTCCAGTCGTTCGCTTGTAAGCTTTCAATCTGTGTGTTTTTTCAGATGCTGTTTAGATATTTATGGAGTATGTTCATGTCCGACTTGCTTTTTCTAATTGCGTTTTTAGCTGCTGGTTTGTAATGAAAATACACATTTCAGACTGATTGTTATGGAAACCGGTCCGATATGGGAAAATATCCGACCGGTAATCAGCCAATCAGAGCACGCGTAGTGTCGCAACCATATAATAAATATGTGTATCATACCTTATTTATTTAATACATCACTGCTGTACACAAGGATGAAAAAGTCCACATATTGCACTCCGAAGTAAGCTCCCATTTAGGCGTGTAAACGTAGCATAACTTTGTTGTGGAGACTACAACTTCTCTGGATGTGAAATATAATGGTGATGGTGTGCAGGTGTGAAACAAGAGAGAAAAAAGCCAAGTGTTCTGCTCCAATCTCCAGACGGATACCAGAGATTGGGATGTGACTGATAGTTACAAAAAACAAATCCGTGCTGGCCTGGAAAGTTGAGCTGTCTAAAATTGAGCAGGACGGGACAAGAAGACATTGATGCTTTAAAGCGCCGCCAAGTTGTCTGGGAATAAAGTGAAACGACCTCGTGTCACACGGAGATGAGGTGAGAGGGATGGGATGGAAAGAGTGAGAAACAGTGCAGACAGTAAGGATGGAGACAAAACAGAGTGTGTCGTTCTAAGAGGAATATTTCAGGGTGGTAAATGGAGCAGAACTCCATTCCAGCTCCACTCTTAACCTCCCCTGGTGTCTCATCCTCTGCACGCAAAGCATGAAGCCCAGGAGACAAAGAAAACAGGGAGAGCGAGAGAACTGAAAAGACGTGCTTCAGGACAAAATAACACTGAATTAAAGAAGAAAAAAAAAAAACAAAGTTCACCTCATGAATTTCTTTTCAAGTAACAACATTGGCTGGATGCTTTTTAACTGTCATTTTGGTCCATTTTTACTCTATAATCTGTCCAAACAGGCACCTGCCCCGTTAGTCACTGGGATTCAGGATAATCCTGCACTAATTCATATCTTGCACTGCTGTAAGGAATTTTTCTCGTTAATGGCAGTCTATCTATTCTCGTGTCCGAAATTAAGTGAGTTTGGGTTTAACATCGAGGCCATTATTGGGCCAATTAGTACAAAATTTATGTCAAGAGGTCAAGAGTGATGAGAAAGTGGCAACAACACTGTTGACTTGAGAAAACTGTCTGGAAAATTCTTAAAATTGAAGATAGCGCACAATGCACCTACGCCAAGTTCCATCAGCCCTCTGTTTACGGCTACATTGACATATTCCTTGGATATCTTTGTTTTCAGTTATGTTTACATGGAGGGACCCAATCATGGAGCTTTCACCCTAATCTTTGATCTTGGTCACTCACTCATGTTTGATCCTGATCAATGATATTTGAACCATGGGGGGGGGGGGGGGGGGTATTCCGGTTTGTCTGCCTGTCTTCTTTTAATCTCGATCAGGATCAAATGGCAGCTCCCAACATTCGATCCTGATTACAGGAACAAAGGATTCGGGAGAAGAATCAAAGGAATCAAGATCAAACCCTAAATGAAAGCCTAAGGCTAATAGCCTAGCAGTCCAGGAGCCTCCACCACCAGCAGTGCTAGCAGGGGAGCTAATGCCACCAACGGTGTTAGCAGGGGAGCTAACGCCACCAGCGGCCCGAGACGAGGTCGCGCCTACGGCTACCGGCCCAGCAGATGAGAGACCTCATTCTTCTCCAGTGGTGTTAGCAGGGGAGCTAAAACCACCAGTGGTTCGCGACTGGGTCGCGCCTATGGCTAATGGCCCAGCATACGCGAGACCTCCATCTTCTCCAGCTGTGTTAGCAGGGAAGCTAACGCCACCAGCGGCTTGCGACGAGGTCGCACCTATGACTACCAGCCCAGCAGTTGAGAGACCTCTATCTTCTCCAGCGGTGTTAGCAGGGGAAGTGACGCCACCAGTGGCCCACAACGGGGACGCGCCTACGGCTAACGGCCCAGCACATGCAAGACCTCCATCTTCTCCAGCAGTGTTGGCAAGGGAGATAACGCCAACCAGCGGTTCGCGACGGGGTCGCGCCTACGGCTAACAACCCAGTAGTCACGAGATCTCCATCTTCTCCAGCTGTGTTAGCAGGGGAGCTAACGCCACCAGCGGCCTGCGACGAGGTCGCACCTACGGCTACTGGCCCAGCAGATGAGCGACCTCTATCTTCTCCAGCGGTGTTAGCAGGGGAGCTAACGCCACTAGTGGCCCACGACGGGGTCGCGCCTACAGCTAACGGCCCAGCAGATGCGAGACCTCCATCTTCTCCAGCAGTGTTGGCAGGGGAGATAACGCCAGCCAGCGGCTCGCGATGGGGTCGCGCCTACGGCTAACAACCCAGTAGTCGTGAGACCTCCATCTTCTCCAGCAGTGTTAGCAGGGGAGCTTACCAGGCAAAGCCCAGTCACTAACTTGTCTATTACCTCTCAAGACTACTTTAAAGTAAAGCCAAGAAAACAAGTTTTTAGAAAACATATACAAACTTGTTTACTACTCTGAATCAGGCAAGAACTATATGAGCCCCTAACTGTAAACCAAAGGGACTGTTTTGTCATCATTTGAACATTTGTAGTCTGTGTAACAAACGTGAACAAATGGAGCATCTTCTGACTGATTCCAATATAGACATCCTAGGTATGTCTGAGACATGGTTGAAATCATCATCACATGAAGCCTTGGTAACAATGCCTAAATATCAAGTGTTTAAGAAGGATAGAGAAAGGAGAAGAGGTGGTGGGGGGGGGGGGGGGGTATTACTCTATGTAAAAGCAGGTTTAACATGTAAGCAGTTGGAATTGCCAGCAGCTTTTGAATTTTATGGTGTTGGTGTCGAAATCAAGTTGTCCAATGAAATGTCTTTTGTTTGTATTTGTGTGTATCGCCCCCCAAATGCCAAGGCTGTTTTATCATGAGCTAAACACAATGTTAAACTCATTCAACCCAAACAAAGAAATAATTATCCTTGGTGATTTTAACGTCAACTGGGATGGCAAACAAGAAAGGAAAAAACTTAAACAACAGAAAATTTTAGCCTCGAACAGTTAATAGACAAACCAACCAATAGACCTTTTGTTTACAAATAAGCCTGATAGAAGACGTAATTTTCTTACTGGCATTTCAGATCAAAATTGCATATTTGGTCTAAGAAGCTCACCAACTCAAGATTTTCAAGATGCCTTAAAACCTCCTCTCCCTCCTATGTTAATGGAATACCACTGCAAAATTTTAGTGAAGCAATAAATTATTATATTTATAATTATAAATTATAATTATAAATTAATTGGGAGGAAACTCTCACATCATGTACCACAGACACTAGCAGTGAATTTTTTATTAAGAAAATCAAAGATGTAATATCTGCTTTTTCTAGGAAGTTCAACTTCAGGGTCAAGAAAGGTCAAAAACAACTCCCATGGTTAGATCAAATCTGTAAAGATCTGATGAGATGTCGAGACATGCAGCTTAAGCTCTATCTGAAAACTTGACTGCTCACTCATTTGTAGAACAAAGTTATTCAAACTTTAAGGAAAGCCAAAGCCAGTTTTTTTTTCATCTCAGTTATTGAGGATTCAAAGGGTAATGGGAAGAATGTTTGGCAGACACTAAATAAATTACTTGGTAAAAATAGCAAATATGACAATAACACTTTTGAGTTAGATATTGATAATACTCTGGAGAAGGATCCTAAAAAAACAGCAAATACTTTGAATGACTACTTTTTAAATAGTGTGCTCAATATAACAAATCAGTTTTCCCCCACCTCTGTTGCACCTTGTTTTCTAAACTGTGACCAACCCATTTTTCAACTGGACAAAATAACTGAAGACGAAGTATTAAAAATGATTAAAGGACTTAAATGTTCCAAAGCTAAAGATGTACGATGGTATGGATTCCATCTTTATAAAAACACATGCACTTTATAAAAACACATTACTACAACCTATCACTCACTTGGTTAATTTGTCAATTCATCATAAAACAGTCCTGACAGCCTGGAAAGTTGCTTCAGTGACTCCCATTTTTAAATTGGGCTGTAAAACTCAAGAGGCCAATTATAGGCCAATCAGCATTCTTCCAATTATCTTAGCTGAAAAATGGGTTGAAAATCAGCTGATCAAACACCTTGATAAAGGCTTCACACCACTACATCAAATGCAGTTTGGATTTCCGTCACACCACTCAAATGAAACAGCTAACTGTATGTTAACTGAAAAGGTTAAGTGTCTATTGATAAGTATTCAAATGTAGGCGCAATGTTTCTTGACTTCAGGAAGGCATTTGACACTGTCAATCACAAAGTTTTGCTTAATAAACTCTTGTACTTTAATTTCTCACCTGGTGCAGTTCAGTGGTTTGAGTCGTATCTTTCAAATAGAACTCAATGTGTTACAGTTGACAGAGTCAAATTTTCCTTTCATAGCTGTCCTGTAGGTGTCCCACAGGGGTCAGTCCTGGGGCCCTTATTATTTTCATTATACATAAATGACCTTCCAGAGGTATGCTGTGATCTCAATACTCAAATGTATGCAGACGATGCAGCCATTTACACCTATGGTTCTACAACTGATATAATATTTTACAAACTTACCAATATTTTAAACCAGGTACAAGACCGGCTTAATGATAATTGCCTTATGCTTAACACAACTAAAAGAGTTTGTATGACATTTTCAAAAAGACCAGTAGAGCAGAACAATCTCAAAGTGTCGACAGGTGGAGAGGTACTTGAAACGGTATCCCATTTCAAGTACCTTGGAATCATCTTGGACTGTAATCTTTCCTTCAAAAAACATGTGAAAAAAGTTGTCAACACTGTAAAATTTAACCTTCAAAACTTTAAACAAATCAGGCTTTATATTTCGACTGATGCTGCTAGATCATAACTTCATTATATGATCCTGTCTCATATTGAATATTGCTGCACAATATGGTCATTTGCTGGTATGACAGTACTAAAACCTTTAGAGCAGCTTTATAAAAAAGCCATCAAATTATTTGCCAAAAAGCCATATTCTACTCATTACTGTGAAATTCTAGAGAAATAACATCTTATAAGTTTTAACAATTTTATAATGTTTAAGCGTGCTTGTCTCATTTACAAAACTTTCCATGGCCTAGCCCCTCCTCTGGAGGAATTTATTAGACATAGAGATCGTAACATTAGGACTAGGTCTGTTTCTAGAGGGGACTGTGAGGTGCCCTTTAGACAAACTGCCACAGAACAAAACACCATTTCTGTGAAGGGTTGTACAAACTGGAACAGCCTTCCAACAACTATATGAGACAGTCCCACCCTGAGTGCTTTTAAAAATAAACTTAAAAAATGGCTCAAAAACAATCAAACCTGTCAACACAGGTGAGATGTATTGTACATAATTTAATGTTTTGTATTTAATTGTTTATTGTAATTATTGTTTCTTGTGTGTCTGAGGACTACAGATGGAAAGTAGCTTTTAGCTAAATCTGGCATATTTACACTATGGCATGAAAATGTACAAAGTGTTCATTAATGTGCATTGTCCTCATCAACTAAACAATAAAGAAAGAAAGAATATCCAGCTCCAGTGGTTCACACCCCCACCAAAATGTAATTAACTCTTTCTTGACCCAAAGATCTCTCTCCACCAGATTTCTTTAAACTCCTATTATGTACTTTTGAGACATCAAAGCTAAAAGTTCAAAGACAAGATCCACCCCTTGATCTGGATCCACACCAAAACAATCAGCTCTTCCTTGATGTGAGGCGTTTCACTGAAATCTGTTCAAATTGTTCTTAGGGGTCCTGCTGATAATCCAACTAATTCTTCCAGTTAGTGAAGGAGCCTCCTATAGAAGATCCAAGTTTCTGAACATTATAAAGAGTGGACAAGACAACGAGCTGCCTTGTACAAACAGACATTCCTGAAGTGAAAGAATGCACTGCTAAACTGGAAAAACAGTGGATAACAAGTGTGGTGGATGACAGAAAAATGATTTCCTTGGTGGCCAAGGAAGGAAGCATGTCTGCAGTAAAGCCACGACTCAAGGGAATACTTCACCAGCGTGAGCACAGAGGGTTTAAAACAACATGTTAAACATTCAAATACTTTTTTTCCTTTCCACTCCTTCAGCGTTACCACAGCAGATCATCCGTCTCCAACTCATCTGAGCGAATACAACAAACCATAACTACTTAAGGACTAAAGCCAAAAACAGAAAAGCCTTCAAAAATCAGGAACGCTGGTTGAGAGTTTGTCGAAAGACACTGAATAAAGTGACACTGTTCTACTGTAAAGTAACATCCATAAATGCCAACTTCTACAAGAGTGATGAGAAGAATGTGAAGGTCATGTTAAGGTATGTATGGCTGAAAATGGAACTGGTTCCCGTGTACTGATGAAAAAAGCAGCAGGATAAGTTCTGGTGTGATTATATTCAGCCAAATGTTTCAAAGGCCGCTCCCAGGGCAGATCGACAATGACCCAAAACATACTTTGAGAGCAACCTGAGATGTTTGCAATGGAAGAAAAAAGAAAAGTGGAATGTTCCTCAGCAGCCAAGGCGATCACCTGACCGGAATTCAACTAAGCATGAATTTCACGTGCTGAAGGCAAAAACACCCAGAGAATAAGCAGGAACAGCTGCAGTGGAGCATCGCCATACAAGAATGCCAGCACAGGGTGATGTGCTTGGGTTCCAGACATCATACAATCACTGACTACAAGGAATCAGCAACAAAACATTAAACATGATGAAAAAAATCACAAATAATAATTTATCCTAGTCCGATCAATTACTGATGAAGCCTCCATGTAAAAATTACTGCTGCTCTAACAAAAAGGCCAATCATAGTGGGGCGGCATAGCAAAACAACTGTACATTCTTGGATAAAAGCATCAAATTTGGCACGCATATTCTAAATTAACTAGTGTTTATTTTCAGATATGGGGCCATCCTGGAGCTGACCTATAATGAGCTACAGAGGTCAATAAAGAATTACACAGGGATCAAAATTTTAAAATGCTCCAATCATGTTGAAAAATATACCACATTATTTGGCCAATCATAACAATTCCAAAAAAGTATAGTTTGGACTATCGATGACTGAATGTTCTGGAGTTATGGGGTAAAAACAGCAAAAATGGTGACAAAGGTCAGTTTCAGTTTGTACAGGGGTCAAAAGTTAAAGCTTCTTCAATTTTGGTAAAAAGTGATGCAAATTATTGATTGAAATAAAAGGATTAAAAAATGGAATAGTTTTGACTGTGCTGAATGCTTGATTTCCAAAGTAAAAGTCAAACAAGTTTGACGTTCATTGGATTCTATGACATGTGACATATAACATGATAACTAAGCATGACAGATTATGCAAACTATTCCTTTTTAAAATGCTATTAACTCAATCAATAATTTGCTTTTTTTTTTCTTTTTTTTTACCAAAATTGGAGCAACTTTAAGTTTTGACCCCTGTACAAACTGAAACTGACCTTTGTCACCATAACTCCAGAACATTCAGTCATAGATAGTCCAAACTATACCTTTTTGGAATCATGATGATCAGACAAATAATGTGGTATAGTTTTCAACATGAGTGGAGGATTTTAAAATTTTTACCCTGTGTAATTCTTATTGACCCCTGTAGCTCATTATAGGTCAGCTCCAGGATGGCTCCATATCTGAAAATAAACATTAGTTAATTTAGAATATGTGTGCCAAATTTGATGTTTTTATCACAAACTGCGCAACTGTTATGGAAATTTTAGTTAAGTTGTTCCACTATAATTATTATATTCTTATTGTATTCTTCTTCTTTCGGCTGTTCCCATTAGGGGTCATCGTAGCAGGTCAACTATTTCCATCTCAACCTGCACCTTCCTCTGTCACCCCAGCCACCTGCATGTCTACCTTCACCATATCCATAAACCTCTTTGGCCTCCCTCTTCTCCTCCTGCCTGGTGGCTCCATCCCCAATTCAATTCAATTTATTTAATTTACACAGCGCCAAATCACATCAAAGCTGCTGTAAGGTGCTTTACACGAGTAAGGTCTAACCTTACCAACCCCTAGAGCATAGGTATCAAACTGATCCCAGAAAGGGCCAAGAGGGTGCAGGTTTTCTTTGCAGCTACTGACTCCACCAGGTGACTCCACTGATTAACATCACTTTGAACAGAGGGAATCAGTTCGTCAGTGAAATCACCTGGTGGAGTCAGTGGCTGCAAAGAAAACCTGCACCCTCTTGGCCCTTTCTGGAATCAGTTTGACACCTATGCCCAAGAGCAAAAACACAGGTGACAGTGGTAAGGAAAAACTCCCTCTGATGATGTTGAGGAAGAAACCTCAAGCAGACCAGACTCAGAGGGGTGACCCACTGCTGAGGCCATTCTAATAGTTTATCCTCAGCATCCATCACCCTATATACCCTGGGTCTGTCCTCTGCACACGTCCAAACCATGTAAATCTCGCCACTCTGATTTAGTCTCCAAACCATCCCACCGCCTGACCTGAGCTGTCCCTCTGATATGTTCATTCCTTAATCCTGTCCATCCTCGTCACTCCCAAAGAAAATTGCAGCATCTTCACCTCTGCCCCTGTCTTTTTGTTAGTTTCAGTCTCTAAATCGTACCACAAAGCTGGTCTCACTACTGTCTTGAAAATGTTCCTTTTCACTCTTGCAGATAGCGTTCTGTCACAAATCACTCCTGCCACATTTCTCCACCCTGCCTACACTTTCTTCTTAACCTCTCTACCATGCTCTTCATTATTTTGGACAGTTGACCCCAAGTATTTAAACTCATCTACCTTAGCCACCTCTACTCCTTGTAACCACATTATTCAACCAGGCTCCCTCTTATTCACACAGACGCACCTACATAGTTTCATTCCCATTCTCTCCAGAGCGCATCACCATGTCTCCAGGCAAGACTCAACCATGTTCTCTACTCTCACTACAGATCATAATTTCATCAGCAAATATCTTATTCCATGGATATTTCTGTCTGCTCTTGTCCTTCAATTGGTCCATCACCACTGCGAATAACAAAGGGCTCAGAGCCAATCCTAAATGTAATTCTACCTCCATTCCTACATTGCATCTCATACCTACCTTGCATCTCAATTTCAAATGGACCAGATGGTATTACCCTGGTAACTATATTTACATTTATTTAATAACTTTAAATTTATTTATTTATTTGCTTTTGGTTACCACAAGTTGGCACAAGTTTTACACCTGATGATGGAATTCCTGGTGTTCCTAATTGGTCTTCCAGCCAAGTCCTATGTAGTGAGCTCATACTTGGTTATATTAGCTATTATCTATCTTTACGTCTAAAATCTGATGGGATTATGTGGGTACACAGTGGCATGGCTGTGGTAACTATTGGGATGTCACTTCATAATAATTCTTCAATTCTTAAGGTTTCAATGTGTACATGTGTGCAGTGCTTTAGGCACTGGTAAAAGCACTCAAAACAGCAATAACGGCTGTTATTTTGCAGAATGTGGGATTATTGCACTGTATCTTAAAAAACTGCAGCGTGACATTTGATTACAAGGTTTTTAATAAAACATAACCACATATGCAGTCAACAGTGAGTTATTTCATGCTGTGTAAAAGTGCTACAAATACACACTCTAAGTCAAAGCAGTGTTACCAGGTTCCACGCGGTAACCAATTTTATTTTTTGCTCATATTTTTAATGTGATGAGAGAGAAATACAAAGGCAATTATCTACACTGTTGCACTGATAATGATATTACACTAATTCCAAGTGAAACAAATTAACGTCAATCGAAACAAATGCATTATTACAGCCTACTGCAAAATTTAGGGTCACACAACAGTGTGCTCTGTCCAAAAAGTGCAATGTCAGGAAGAGTAGTATATCCTGTTTCAGCAGAGTTGCATGCATATCTCTTTACATATAGTACATTCTTTGGAATATTACCACGGGATTCGGATGGTGTAATGCTGCCAGATGGCACAGAGGTACTAGAAAGCTTACAGAACATGATTAAGAACATTCTCATTATGTTGCAACTCCACTGGGTAACATTTAGATATCAGTGAGTGTAAGACTTTCGGGGTGATGCACTTTGAGATTGCCTCCTTGGCGGTGCCTCTGTAATTAGTACTACTAAAGTCATCAAAGTGCACCGAGTAAATGAAGCAGATCGGCTCAGACAAACCTTCCACCTTTCACACGACTGCACTTTCCCGTCGAACAGGGCTTGTTCACAAGTACTCCAACAGTACAGTCAAAAAAATTGGGAACCCTCTCAAGAACATAAATGAACAGCAACATGACTAACACAAGGACAACTAGTGTCAGACATTAATCAATTAACTAATTAATTGGGCCAAAAAAATGTGTAGCCAAGTTCGTCAATATGGTCCCTGTGAAATTATGGTAGGGCTCCACCTTTTTTTAATTTGCAGGCAGGTAGATGCCTTAAACCATGGTAATGGGCATTTTGAAACAGTGGAAAATATACTCATGCTGGATGTAAAATTACATCAGAGGAAACATTTATAACTGAATACATAGCTTTCAATCTGATTATCAGCATTATTACATAATTCTTTCATTGTATCACATAAAGCAAAACTAACAAATCAGCATACTGGCCACTGGAAACCACCGTTTATGGCCCCTTCACACATAGTGCAAAGTATGGACGATGATTGGACGAACATGGGGAAACAGTTCAAAATTAGCGCACAAAACATTGTGCCGACAGGCAGGCATGCAAGAACCCGGTGCGAGAGTTCGTACACGCGCTGGTGTCCGTCAAGCAGGAACAGTGTCAGGTGCACCACAAAGCGCCGCTTATGTGGAAGAAATTAAAACAAGCTGGTACAAGTGGAACCACATTGCGCCTCTTATGTGGAATAATAAATAAAAAAAGAAAAAAACACACCAACCACGACGCAAACTCACGCCTTTCAAAACCTCTGATTCCCAGTCAGAGACTTTACCACTGAGCTATGGAGCTGTTCTTTGAAAGCTGCAGGAAGCTGTCTCATATCAGGAAGGACATGGAAGTATAACATTAAATTAAAATCACACACCATATAAAAACACTGCATTTATCAAGCGAGCAATACAAATATGATCTGTCTATTCCTCGGGTGATGACCCATGGTCACAGACATACAGTCATGAAATGACATGAATGAGAAGCAGTGTGCTCTGATGTCCACATCTACTGGTCCGGTGCGTCCAGTCAGCCGCGCACGTTCTGCCTGACACGTGTGTCTTGTGGATGGTGCACCACAGCACAGACACCACATCATGTGGAACAGAGCTCATGTGGGTGACGTGATGGTCAGATCACCCGCTGCATGTTCTGATCTGATGGTCCGTTTCAACCCGGCAGGCTGTCAGTGTCCGCTCCATGCACGCGTTCACTTGCTGCAGCTTGTCGCCACCATGGTGATATATGTTTTTATTTATGTCCATGTAAATACAGCAACCAGACACACGCGCCTCATAGTGGACAGTTGTTAGTCCATGTCTGTCCAAACACAGTAGGTGTTGTCCAGCAGGGATGTCCAGAATGACAGATCACCACAGCTGCTTCTGTCAGAATTCACGCCTCCCATGAGTGGAGCGCACACACCCACGTGTCAGTGTGTGTTTGCAAAGTTACACTCGTGAGGAACTTAGACAAATTTCACAGCAGTATGACAGTGGTCATCTACAGTCTGCAGCCTGCTGTCGTGTGAAGAGTGCGACTGGCCACACATTTTCTAAGTGCCATGTGAGCGGTGTTAGATGTTCGTGTGTGTCACCTGGAAATTGGCCGGCACCTGCCGTGAGAGGGTGTGATGGGTTAGCACAGCGCACACCTTGTATTTCAGGCGCTTGTGTGTGGAAATAGTTGTAGCAACAGGTGTATGAGGTGTTAGAGGCAGGGACGACATTACACAGTTTGCACACGACTCTTGCGTCATGTGCACTAAGTGTGCACTTTGTCCAAAATTCGCACTATGTGTGAAGGTGCCCTAAAAATTGGGATCTGACTGAGCCATCAAAACCCATATCAGTGGACTATTAAACACAATGTCATAATAAATTATGGATTCAGCCATTCATCCATTTTTATATCTCTGGGGGAAACGCTCTGGTTTTTAATATATTTTTAAGTTTGAGACTAATTGATACTCATTAATGGTGGTGAAATGTTTTAAAGAATGCACAAATCAGGGAGTGCATATGCAGTCACACTAACCACGCTCACTACTAGTGTGATGGTAACAGTGCATATGCTAAGCTAACCAAATACTACTTGATACTGGGTAGTGTGACGACATATGCTAATCACTGTTAGCAATTTCTCTGAAGTGGACACATGCTAACATAATGTCCAGCATAGTAGTTCACCCAAAAACAAACAAACTAAATAAATTCCATTCACATTGGAAAAATCTTCTTGGTCTCTGCAGGTTTTAAACACAAACACAGAGAACCAACAAACCACAATGTTTATTGCAGGTTGCTAACTATGCACAACTGAAAACCACACAGCACATAACTTCAATGATGTTACAATGGCTCTTATTTACCAACAATAGAACATTCAAAGCAATGACATTTGTACTGTATCAGAGCTTTGTGATGTCATAATGCAAGAACTTTAAAGAAAGACAAAAGGGAAAATTTTTTAGGCAAATCTGGATTAACACAAAAACATCTCATCCCAGACCCACAAAACGTCCAAAATGTCCTTTCTTTTGAGGGGAGGACATATCACCAGATCTCTAACCACCACTGGTGAATGTTGCAAAACTGATATTCCAAACACAAAAATGAGAACTTTTCTGGTCTTTAATTCTCACCTGTAGTGGCGAAAAAATACAAATTAATAGTATTACATAAGGTTCAGTAGGTTATAGCTGATGTATTGCCATAACGTCATTTTTAGACAGGAAAAAACACACCTGCAAGGCAAACAGCTATAAAAACAGAGAAAAAATTTCACTGCCGTGCCACTCTGACACAATAAAGTTCAGCACGCCACATAATTAATTTGACAGGGAGTGAAACGAACACTATTCTTCAAAAAAAAAAAAAAAAAAAACACTCTTCAAAGTGGTTGAACTTTGCTATTGCCAGCAACTGGGTAATAACCAAGCAAATGTTTTCCAGACTCTGTATTTGACAAGACCGCTTCCAGTCAAGCCTCTGAAGTTTGCTGCTGACTAATTGGACTTGTGTGTCTACTAGCAAGAAAATCGTATTTCTTCTTCAACATTGAGCTACTACTTGTGTAACTGTCACACACTGGTGCGACGTGAAAGTTTGGCTTTGTTTCCATTGATGTTTAAATAACTGAGCATTCCCGTTGGTATTACAGCGTTCCACAGAGAATAGTTTAATAATAATAAAACATATGCGTGGCGTTATAGGTGCACAGTATGTGTCTGCACGGACCTGAAGGCTTCAGCAGAAAAGCAGAGGTTTCATTGGCGGCTTTGGTCCAATATGGTCCTTTGTTTTGTTCAGCCATCACTTGTGCCCATATTGCATGATTGTGCTGAAGGACCAGCGTGATCGGCTATAATGCCTTACAGATGTTATAGGTATTTTTACAGTCAATGCTGCAGCCCCAGGCAGCTATATATGAAAACCCATCTGTGCACAGGTGTCAGTGTGTGTGTTTTGAAAATCCAAAGTATGGTGAGAATGAAAGGTCATGTCTACAGCTCAGAATGTGAAATTTATACCATCCTGCCCTGTCCTGTCACTCCCTAATCACCAGAATGGAAAGTAACAGGTGCAAGCTGAGCAAATTCAAAGACAAAATGGTTGAAATTTGCCGTTAAATATGTCCAAAAAGTGATTCTGTGCTGGCAGTGACGTCAATGTGACAGTTTGAGAAAAAAGTTGCCTCTTCAAAATCATGCAAGATCTGCCAACACCGTTCTCACATCTTCCATTGTGTCCAACATCCAATGAGGACAACTAAACGAAAAGTGGTGGTGCACAGCAGCCAGGAATTTCTTGTGAAATAGAAAATTAAACCTCTAGAGGCTTGGAATCCCTGTCAGATTCAGGATATTCCTGTGGTCTGGCACTGACGTTCCTGTGGCCTGGGCCTTTAATTCCTAATGGTGAGGAACACCAAACTATGGTCATGGTAGGAAATGCCTGCACAGTGAAACATCCACCCAAAAATATTTTATACACAAGTGTCAAATAGACAAGATCTGCTAATTCATCCAGATAAACAAAGTGATCTTACTCACATTAAAATTCACCAGCAAAGAAAATTGTTGTCTATGCAGTGTCAATAAAACTACATACACCTTTGGGATTTTAAATATCTATAAAATCAATAATTAAAAAAAATCAACATATTTTATACAATTTTTAAATTATTCTCCTTATATTCAATGTGTAAATAAATCTTACATGTAAATACATATGAAAGTCAAAATAATAGACTGTATATGTATGCACTACCTTCAAAATAATACAGCAAAAGAACCACTTGCGTCACCAGTTTTCTTTCATACAGTAGTGTTCAGAATAATATAATAATCCAGGTTTTGAGTATATTTCTTATTGTTACATGGGAAACAAGGTACGAGTAGATTCAGTAGATTCTCACAAATCCAACAAGACCAAGCATTCATGATATGCACACTCTTAAGGCTATGAAATTGGGCTATTAGTAAAAAAAAGGTAGAAAAGGGGGTGTTCACAACAATAGTAGTGTGGCATTCAGTCAGTGAGTTCGTCAATTTTGTGGAACAAACAGGTGTGAATCAGGTGTCCCCTATTTAAGGATGAAGCCAGCACCTGTTGAACATGCTTTTCTCTTTGAAAGCCTGAGGAAAATAGGACGTTCACGACATTGTTCAGAAGAACAGCGTAGTTTGATTAAAAAGTTGATTGGAGAGGGGAAAACTTATACGCAGGTGCAAAAAATTATAGGCTGTTCATCTACAATGATCTCCAATGCTTTAAAATGGACAAAAAAAAACAAAAAACAGACACGTGGAAGAAAATGGAAAACAATCATCAAAATGGACAGAAGAATAATCAGAATGGCAAAGGCTCACCCATTGATCAGCTCCAGGATGATCAAAGACAGTCTGGAGTTACCTGTAAGTGCTGTGACAGTTAGAAGACGCCTGTGTGAAGCTAATTTATTTGCAAGAATCCCCCGCAAAGTCCCTCTGTTAAATAAAAGATGTGCAGAAGAGTTTACAATTTGCTAAAGAACACATCAACTGGCCAAAAGAGAAATGGAGGAATATTTTGTGGACTGATGAGAGTAAAATTGTTCTTTTTGGGTCCAAGGGCCATAGACAGTTTGTGAGGCAACCCCCAAACTCTGAATTCAAGCCACAGTTCACAGTGAAAACAGTGAAGCATGGTGGTGCAAGCATCATGATATGGGCATGTTTCTCCTACTATGGTGTTGGGCCTATATATCGCATACCAGGTAACATGGATCAGTTTGGATATGTCAAAATACTTGAAGAGGTCATGTTGCCTTATGCTGAAGAGGACATGCCCTTGAAATGGATGTTTCAACAAGACAATGACCTCAAGCACACCTGTAAATGAGCAAAATCTTGGTTCCAAACCAACAAAATTTAATGCCTCACAGATGTGAAGAAATCATGAAAAACTGTGGTTATACAACTAAATACTAGTTTAGTGATTCACAGGATTGCTAAAAAAGCAGTTTGAACAAAACAGTTTTGAGTTTGTAGCGTCAACAGCAGATGCTACTATTATTGTGAACACCCCTTTTCTACTTTTTTTTTTACTAATAGCCCAATTTCATAGCATTAAGAGTGTGCATATCATGAATGCTTGGTCTTGTTGGATTTGTGAGAATCTACTGAATCTACTGGAACCTTGTTTCCCATGTAACAATAAGAAATATACTCAAAACATGGATGAATCCTTTAAGTCACATAGCACTACTATTATTCTGAACACTACTGTAGCTCAGGGAATATATATAAGAACATTTTCAAGTCACTGAACATCTGGGAGTTCACTTAGTGCAACTATTAATTCACAGAAACAGTGTGTTACCATGTTAGCATAGCATAAGTTTACAAGTGCTGAAATTCAAATGATTTTTTTTTGCTGTCTGAACTCCTCACTTCTCTCTCTCTGTCTCTCTCTCACACACACACACACACACACACACACACACACACACACACACACACACACACACACACACACATATATATATATATATATATATATATATAGTACAGGCCAAAAGTTTGGACACACCTTCTCATTCAATGCGTTCTCTTTATTTTCATGACTATTTAATACATTGTAGATTCTCACTGAAATATTTCCATATTTCAAACCATGTTCAGGTATGGGACCTAAACAAGGCAGGCTATAATTCAAGGCCAGCGATTAACTAAATTCTGCTTGCTGCCTGCACTGTAATATGGTGTTAAGTTTCACACATATCCCTAGCCAGAAGAGGAGGTACTGCTGGCCCACCACCAGAGGGCGCCTTGTCTGGAGTGCGGGCTCCAGGCACCAGAGGGCGCAGCCGCCTCACAGGAGCAGCCAGGGTGACAGCTGTCACGCATCACCTGCAACAGCTGTTACCAATCATCTGATCGGCAGGAGTATATCAGCAGGACGATGTCTCCACCTCTTTGCCGAGATATCGTTCTACCTGGAAGGTAACGTACCTCAGCTGTCTGCTTGACAATAACCTTTGTGACTTTTGTGCATTATCTTTTGGACTGTTTTTCCAACGAGAGGTGGAGGTAGCTTTCCTGCCGTGCTGATTCCTGGGTGCAAACGCATCCTCATTCACTTGCTTTTTGTTCCTCGCCAGCAGTACCAGATCCGACACGCGGAGGCAGTGGCCACCTGGGAGTTTGGGACTTGGCGGCTCCAGTATTCCCGGGGTCTGGTGGCGGAGGAAATCGTGTGGTTCCGGTTCTGCTTTGGACAGGCGTCTCCTATCTTCGAGCCTGCCCACACGACACCTTGTGAATTGACTGTTGTCTATTGTTGCAATCTGTTGTATTTGTTGTGCACATTCACAACAGTAAAGTGTTGTTATTTGACCTATTCCATTGTCCGTTCATTTGCGCCCCCTGTTGTGGGTCCGTGTACCTACACTTTCCCAACACCAAACTGCTTTATATCAGAGCCCTCTGTGTGGCTGTGACCCTGTGCACCTGTGAAATGACAGAGACCGCAAAGGGTTGTGATTTGTCACTTTTCCGGTTTCATTCCTTCCTATCCAGTCATATTTTAATAACTTTTGCAGTATGCACATTGATTACATTTCGATCATGGATCAAATACGTTTGGCAGAAAAGGCCGTAAAAACGACCAACTTTACCACACAGAGTCAGAAAAAGATGCTCAAATGACCTGCAAATCATGGAGGAAATTGTACATACTGTACCGCTGGTTTGAAGGTTGATGATTGTAAAAAGCACAGCTCATTGAGGGATAAATTAATCCAGAAAAAGCCACTATTCTTGCAGCAAACTGCATAAAGACACAACGGAGAACTTTAAAGGGTCACACACATGTCGACGTCATTACATGGCCACATGGCTGGAGAAGCATAAATCAGGCTTTAGGATTTTAACCCTCTGGGGTCCGACAGCAGTTTTTGGACAGTTCACTCGCCTGGCATACATGTTTTATTATTGCTGTTAACAGCTCTCCCTGCATCCCACAATCAAGTTTTATGTCTCTTTTTTCAGGACAACCTGTACTTTCAGAATACATATGCTATAGTGGTGTTTTATAAGTGTAATAAAGGTTTACAATCAGAAATAAGAAAGGAAAAAGTAAAGCGGAAATAATTTTCCACACACATATATTCAAAACACACACCAAACTATAATACACAACTGTTTTGACACTTTATAAAGGTAATTTGAGGTAATTTGAAAGACTGTTCAACAAAAATGTTCAAACAATAAACACAAATGCACATTTTGAACAATATATACAAAATGGTCTATGCGTTTTGTTTGTCTTCATCTCAAAGCAATTTCTGTCTGCTATTACAAAAAAGGTCACATCACAAACTTCTACTTCTGTGTGTTTGTTCTCTCCTGCTCTGAAAGCAGCTTTCACATGTCGAGGCTCATTCAAAGTTTGAGGAGTGGCCCCTCCCGCCTCGTTCCATTGACATGGTAAACAGTGTTTTACGCCGGAGCGAGAGAGCTTGCCACGGGCTTATCCAATAACAATCACAGGCAAATTACTGGTGCAGTCCTGATACTCACACACTCTTTGTTTGAACATGTGAGATTGTATGAGACGCTCGCCGTCTGCTCACTTTCACTGATCGCTGTGCGTAATGGTGCAGGGTGCATTGGAGCAGCCAGGGGGCTATTCAAACAGGCCAACTAGTAACACATCACTCCTAAAAACAATCTTTGGTTTATCACGTGAGGTAAATCTGCCTGACAATTGGATTTTGAAAAACCATGTGACTGTGAACCAATTCCAATTGGACATTCACATTGCACACGTCATCACACAGCTTCTATGAGGAGTACAATGATGGTGGACGACTGGTTCGAAAGTCTGCAGAGTTAACTTTTCAGCAAAAAAAAAGTAAGTTTCTATCTCATATCATTAAAAAGTTATTTATAATTTAGTAAAACTTGGTCTCAGCAGTCGTATAAGACGGCGTTGGTCCCAGAGGGTTAAGATAACACTCTGCAGCGGAAATATATATACACACACACAAATAGAGAAATCAATTAAAAAATGTATCCACACACAGAGAAACACACAATCTTGGTTATCAGTCCTGCAGAACTGCCTGCATTTCAACCAAAAATGTCAAACATTTGTGTGTGATCACACTGCGCCACATGACAAAAGATATAAATGACAACAAAAGGTGGCATACTTTTTGTGTGTCTGCGTTGGAGGAAGACAACGGTGTTCTTTGTGTAAGCCAATCACTGTTTGAGAAGTTGGAGAGTGAAGCACGGTGCAAAGTGTGATCTGCTGGGTTTAGGATGTTGATTTCAATGTGCGAACATAAAACAATGTGTGAAACGTGTAATTTCCACTTTCCTGGCTGTTGTGAACAGATTTCACTGGTACTGTCAACCCGGAGAAGTTCACCTCCTACAGAGCGATCAACATTTTCAGCAGCAAACTGCACAGAATTTGTCAGATCCTGGGCAATGTGACGAGTCTGTGCGACACCACAATCCATAACGGAGTTATGCACATGTATATCTGCAACATAATAACTGACAAGCACAGTTGCACCAGCTTCAATTTACTGTAGGATGCTAATTACTAGCACCAAACAATTCCCAGAATATACTGCCTCAGAAAACACATTAGTGTTGGTTGTAGTAGTTTTAACGGTTAGATGCATTTGCCTAAATAAACAGTAATCGGCCATTATGAGCTAATTGCCAGATAAAAAGGGACACAGAGATGATTTGATGGTGCCGAAACTGTCAAACTGTGTGCGTGCGAATGCGACACAAGAGCACTTTCAAAGCGTGAGTTTTGAGCTAAAGGGTGTCATAAGAAGCAAATGCACCGGTGTACTCTCAGACAGGTTCTCTGTACTCAGTCACTCTGCCTCAACGTGCACCGCTGAAGCAAATTACGGAAGCCTTGGCAGCCTTTTAATGGTCTGTCACAGTCTAACAGGTTTAGAGCGCTTACAATGGACCCAGGCACTAAGCCCGACAGCCTGCGCTTAATTGCTTAGAACCTGTGAGTGTGTGTGTGTGTGTGTTTGCGCGCACACTGTTAGCCCCATTCTTTGCCTGTAACTAGTCACTGATTCTCATTATGGGAATCAAGGTAAATACTTCCTACCTGTCAATCTGTCTGTCTGTAAAGCTCAATAAAATGATTACGAGCTGATATAATGAATGCGGTGCCAAAATATACCTTCCCAATGACAGTCCCGAGTCCATTTGACTGTGATTACAACAAAACCAATCTTAAGCCCAAAGTATTCAATGCATAGATCGAGGGCAGAATACAGAAGTTTAACTGTGTTTTAATTGAATACATTTTTTTTGTTAATGTTTTTGTGTATTCTTCAGAATACAACATGGACCTGATTATACGACACTGTAACCCCCCCCAAACAAGATATATTCTTTGGAAAAGACTTTCTGAAGACCAAATTGTTGTGTGGGCCGCTGAAGAGGAGGTACTGCTGGTCCACCACCACCAGAGGGCACCCTGCCTGGACTGCGGGCTCCAGGCACCAGAGGGCGCTGCCACCTCACAGGAGCAGCCGGGGTGACAGCTGTCACCTACGACAGCTGTTACCAATCATCTGATCCGCAGCGGTATATCTGCAAGACGTCATCTCCACTTCTTTGCCGAGATATCGCTCTACCAAGGAGGTAACATTCTCAGCTGACTGTGTTTCTGACAGGAATATCTGTTGCTTGTGTGTGTTGGACAGCGGATATTCTGTTTCTTTTTTCGACGAGAGGTGGAGGTGGTTTTCCCACCATACGTGTTGCTGGGTGCACACGCACCCACATCTAACTGTTTTTGTTCCTCGCCAGCAGTACCAGATCCGACAAGCGGAGGCAGTGGCCACCTGGGTGTTCGGGACTTGGCGGCTCCAGTATTCCCGGGGTTCGGTGGCGGAGGAAATCGTGTGGTTCCGGTTCTGCTTTGGACGGACGTCTCTTATCTTCGAGCCTGCCCACGTGACACATTTTTGTGAATTGACTACTTGTCTATAATTGTAATTCGCCGTGTTGGTTGTGCTTCTTCACAACAGTAAAGTGTTGTTATTTGACTTCCTTCATTGTCCGTTCATTTGCGCCCCTGTTGTGGGTCCGTGTTCCTACACTTTCACAACACAAATGTTCTTTTTTATTTTAGAAAATGTGGATTTTGTGAAAATAATGCCAATAAAAGTACATTTTATTAGACCATCCTTTGTCATTTCAACCACATACTGACACTTGTAGGACCATGGTAAGCTCTTCTGGCTTTTAGCATTTTTCAGATGGTGTTATTAGGTTCTCCATCTTAACATTACACAGAATGAAACAGCTTGTGCGTGGGGGGGGGGGGGGGGGGGGGGGGGATAGTGCAGTATATGAATCCTAGTTGCATATTTTTCAGGATATAAGATGGACCTGATTATAAAACAAACACCCTCCATCAAGCTATGTTTTTGGGAAACAACTTTTCAAAGACTGTTTTATATAAAGAATAATCTAAAGACAATAACCTAAAGGGATTTGGATTTGGGCTGAGCGGAGTTACTGAGGATAAGGTGCTGGATTTACAGTAAATAGCGCTTTTCCATCTGCATCAGACACTCAAAGCACTTTACACATCAATGCCTCACATTCACCCTGATGTCTGGCTGCTGCCATACACATTGGGAGCAACTAGGGGATTAAGGACCTTGCCCAAGGGCACTTAGTGATTTTCTGGTCAGGCTGGGATTTGAATCGAGGATCTTCTGGTCTCAAGCCCAACACTTAACCACTAGACAATCACCTCCCAAACCCATGTAAAGCTACTGGATCGGACCAACTGCCTTCTAAATTCATTAACCCTCTGCGGCCGACGCCGTCGTATACGACGGCTGAGACCAAGCTTTACTGAATTATAAATAACTTTTTAATGATATGAGATAGAAACTTACTTTTTTTGCTGAAAACCTAACTCTGCGGACTTTCGAGCCAGCCATCCACCATCTTTGTACTCCTCATAGACGTTGTGTGATGACATGCGCAATGTGAGTGTCCAATCGCAATTGGTACACCGTCACATGGTTTTCCAA